>NC_089519.1:4413747-5068249 GCF_963924715.1 Thunnus thynnus | reverse complement strand
TGTTTCAACACCAAGTAATTAAGGCAATGTTGGAGGAAGTAAGTATTCAGGCCCTTAGGATGTTAGGACAAAGGACCAATGAGATCACACACACATACTGGTACAGTCAGTGATGGGGCTCAGCTCCTCTCCTTCACTCACTCTTACAATTATCTTTGTTATATGATGGACATACCTTCCACTGAGTAAACACCGATATCTCTCTCCAATCGAATATCGCCGCTGGCCATGTCCAAAGGGGAAGATACCTCAACACTCCTTAAAACCGCCTTATCCTTTTATGTTTATTTGCTTTTTGTTTACAATGAAAAACCCAACATTTTCTTGTCACGTTTCCAAACATCAAGAAAATAATATCTCCCTTCTCTTTTTCCCCTTTTTCCACCAAAGCAAATTTAGCACAGGGAAGCACTGCAATATTAATTGTGCTATTTATGAATGTTCTTGTTTGTACTGCATCTCCCTAGCGTCACATCGGAACGATAAGTTCATCATCCTCCTGCAAAATAACACTGTAATGGGAGTATGGATGCGGCACCTTTGGGAGGTCCCTGAAATTACACATGAGGTTCCTGCAATTGAATCCCCTTCTGGTGGCCCTATAATTTCTGCCCACTGAAACATAGCAGCGATTACCTGCCTGCTATCGTACGTAAACGAGACCGGGGTCGAGGGGACGTGTGTGTGTGTGGACTGCATAAAATGGCAGGCAGTTTGTCTCTTATCTCCAGGCAGCACTCGCATCCCGCTGCCTTGTGTCTGGCTTGTTGTTTTCATATTTCTGCTACAAGTTCCCACTTAGTCGAGCGGTCGCTGGGGATGAGAGGTCACCGGATGCAAGAGGAGGAAAAGGAGGAGGAGGGACGAGGAGGAGAATGAGTAACAACAGGAAAGGAAAAGACAAGGAATGAAAGCAATGAAAAGAAAAGGACAAGGGAGAGGAGATAAGAGGAGGAGAGAGGATTAAATAAAAGGAGACGATGGGTTAGAAGAGGTGGAAGGAGAGGAGAGAAGAGGAGGAAAGGAGAGAGGACAAAAGCAGGAAAAAGGAAGGAGAGGAGGAAAGGAAACGAGAGCAGATGACGAAAGGAAACAGGAAAGGAGAAAAGGAAGGAAAATAAATAAGAGAAGGAGGAAAGGAAACGACAAGGGAAGAAAACAGAAGGGAAGAGAGGAGTAAGTTGAGGGAGTGAAGAGGAGGTAGAGACAAAAGAGGAGGAGAAATAGATGAGAGGAGAGCAGGAAGTGAGATGATAAGAGAAGAGAGGAAAGGAGGAGAAAAGGAAATGAAAGAAGCTGACAGGAAAGGAAAAATGAAAGAAGAAGAGAGGAGAGCCGGAAATGAGAAAAGAAGAGGGAAGAAGATAGCAGAAAAGTAGGAAAGGAGTAAAGTAGAGGTCCTGCGAGGTAAAGAGGAAAGATGAGGAGACATCAACGAGAGGAGAGAAGGAAAAGAAAGGATAAGAGAAGAGGAGAGGAACGGAGGGGAGAGGAGGAGAGGAACGGAGGGGAGAGGAGGGGAGAGGAGAGGAGGAGAAGTGGGGGTGGGCAGTTCCAGAATAAGCCTGGCTGTTTATCATTTAATTCCCTCAGGAGGGTTGAAATCCTGTGAGAACTGACTACTGTGGAACCCTGGACTGGCTCCATGTGGAGAGAGCAGGAGGCAGCATACACACACACACACACACACACACACATATAGTCTGGAGGAGCTGGTTACGATCATAACTCAGCAGGACGCTAAGTGTTGGGGACTATTACACAGCAGCTTGCCACCTGCTCAGACAAAGTCCATTTTGACAGCGGAGATATTGATATCTCGGCGGTTTTATCAAGGCAATAAGTCATAAGAAATAGATTTTTCTAGCTGTCAGGATGATAATAATGAATAATGATGACTGATAGCTAGAGCGTAAACATCCGCTCACTGGGCTTGATCGACTTCTCAAGATGAGGCTGGCAAGATTATGACATGTTTTATGAAATAGGAGCAAAGGTTGTGAACTATTTCCCATGCATGTGTAATATGAAGGCATGCATTTTGAGCATCATATCACGTAACTCCTGACTAGTGCCCAACCAACCAAGTGCTGAGAGCACTACTTTGATGTGTTTCTATTTCTCCTGCATGTTATGGGAGATTGATGTCTGTATTTCCCTCAGATAACTCCCCCATGGCTCGAATAATTCCCCCAGAAACAAACAAGAACCCGAAAAACGTGACGAAGAAAGAGGGAGAGACCACGCCAGATGTCGTCCTCCCCGAAGCTCAGCTCTAACTTTCTTCCCCCCCCTCCCACCTCCCTCCTCGGGCCAACGCTGACTGGCTTTTTCATGCACAATCGAAACACAAATGATTATCCCATCAGTATTCACAGCCAGGCCCTCTCTCTCCGCTGCTGTCTACCTCTCTGCTGCCCATGCGTACAGCCGTTCTTTCTGTCTCATTTTTCACATTTCGCATCTCTTTTTCTTCAGCCCACCTCTCAATTCCCGGCTGAATGGTTCAATAAATTAAAGAGTGAAAGAATTAAATAAATTAAAGGAGAAGTTCTGTCAGTGTGTGTATACGTTGGGTTGTTTTGGAGTTCCCCTAAAATATATCCACATGGGATGGGAAGGGAAGAGGCAGATGGAGGAGAGGTTAAAGGGGAAAACTGGAGAAAGCATATACAGCGTGGAGAGCCTTCAGATCAGAATCATTTCTTCCTCTTATCACCAAGATCTAAACTTAACGTTGTCTCAGTCTTCCTCCTACACTCAGTCAAGTTAACACACACTCTCACGGATTTATGGACTAACACACACCAAGACACCCCCCCGCTGTATTGATTAACAGTACCCTGTGAAACGGAGAGCAAATAATGCGGCTCCCCGCACACTTCCCAATAAAGGCTGACCTTTGTTGGGAAGGGATGCTGTGAATTCATTGGCATAGTTTAAAAGCGATTCTGCTGAGCGCAACCAAAGCAAAGATCAGCGAGCGGAAGCTTCATAGAGGAAAATCTCTCAGATATAACTGTGTCAACAGTTTTGTGCGAGCTGAGAAGACTGTTGTGCAAAAGTAGGTTCTCTCTTTTTCAAACAGCACTACTTGAAGTAACGATCAGGCTTGGAACAATGCCTTATGATCTCATTCACAATTGATACAGCATAATGCAGTCTAATGCACTGCAACAAGTCTGTGTTATCACTTCATTTGAATTAACAATGCCAACACGGTAGCAAAGTCCAGCCGGAGCCGACACTTTTCCCTTGATCCAACAAAGGAATATTTGTCTCCCACCTGATTTCTCTTGAGCAATTATGTTTCATGTTTCACAGCTCAAATATTTACAAATGCAGACTCTCAGGGGAGCATTAAACTCAATTTGTGGGTAAGCACTCTTCTGGAGAGGCCGTGCTGCAGGAAAGAATACATTTTTTTTTTTTTTTTTTTTTTTTTTTTAGAAAAAACATACTGTTTTTTTTTTCACTGAAGGAAATGAATGAAAGTAGTCAAAGTGAGAAAGCATGTCTTTTTCCGGCACTCTATTTTGACACATTAAAATATGCAGCTGTTTTTGTAATGACTTTTTCAATTAGGCACAATGTTGGGACAGTGTGTGGATCCACAATCACTGTTTAATGTACACACTTCTTGTACGCTGCTTCCAGATTTGCTGGGAACGTTCCAGAGAGAATACCAGTGGTTTTTTTCCATTTGTGTTTGCCAGCCACATAACCCAATTCACCCATAAATATGGGCTATCATGTCCATTTTCCATGCCTGGGCCTCAGACTAATTTACAACTGGCATTGATATGAAAGATGAGCTTTTTGTCTCAGGGAAATAGGATTATTCTCATTGATGGGAAGAAGGAGAATCACATCAGCTTTGACAAAAAGAAAGGGGACTGCTACATGAGAAGACGGCAGTCACAATGCAGTTTGAGTATGATGTAATATATACAGAAATTAGCAGGGCAGAGCTTGTAGAGGTTTCAAGATCTTGTCATGCAAATAGAGCAGAAGGCTTTAGCATATAGATGAGATGGACTTTGTGTTCCCGCCAAAGTGGCTTGTATACTCACTTCACTCTCCCTCTCTCCCTCTCTCTCTCTCTCTCTCTCTCTCTGAATCTCTACCGCTCTGTCTCTTTCACCCACTCTCTTTCATACACATAACACACACACCTGCTGCTTGTGAACCTGAACCCCTTTTGGCTCTAGTCTTAATTAGCTGTTTGTTTTCACAATATCAAATCATCCCGGGAGTTCACCTGCTACTTTTGGTCTCACTCCCTCCCCCCCCCTTTCTCTCATGTCTTTCTCTTGTCTTCTTTTCTTTTCTACTCTCTCCTTTCTCTCAGTATTATATTTCCACTAATATTTTCATCTCGCATAAAACAAATGGAATCTATGTCATGATAACACCCACAGCTCAGATCACAATCTACACCATTTGGATTCATGCACACTAGCATATCCCTTCCAATTTTCCACGATAGTGATAATTATACCTGTAATGCGTTTCTTTTCTCAGTCAGCGTATCCTGCTTTTAGTTCCAATGAAAGGTTTAAACTGCGCACAAAACACCCCCCTTCTGAATTATTCATACTTACTGACGTGACTACTATTGTGCTTATGTTGTATTTATAGTGAGCACCTATGTAGAAACATGGCTCGGCTCTTAGACGGAGTAGATGGGTAGATGGATGAGAGTGTGTGAGTCACTGAGGGAGCAAGTGAACTCCACCTATACCTAACATGAAATGACGAGTTGAATTGTTCCCAAAAGCGTGCATAATTACATCCTTGTAATGTATGAATGTCTTACAGGAGGTTGTCACTTGAATTAAGATTGGAGCTCAGATACAGGAGAGCAATTTAGAAAACTGCAAGGCTGCTGTCTGTTAGATGAAAGTAAGAACAAGAACGTAGGAGTGGAAAAAAAACAGAGAAAGTTTGTTAGACAGGAACAACAAAAGCACTAAAAACTGAACACACAGAGACTTAAAAATGACACTTCTATTGTTTTCTGCATGACTACACGCTTTGAGACAATACTTAATTTACCTAATACTGTCATTCTGTTTCTTTTTGAGGAGGGTGTTTTAAAGCCCTTTAAGGCAAATTTGTGATTTTGGACTATAAAAACTGATCTGACTTGACGAGGTGGGGGCCACAGTAGAAAAGCATGATCATGACTCGGCACAGTGAGCCAGTAGAAATGGGTGCAAGACTTTACATCTACAATGTCTTAAAAATTTACAACCTCAGCTCAAACAATTCACAAGGAACAGGAGACTCACAATGACCAAGAAAAGTAATTGGACAAAGACGCATCCCATTGTTGCTATGGTTACTTTCCTTTCAGTTTCTTTAGCCAGGCGAGTTTTTTTCATGTAAAAACACTCGAGTCTTCTCAGGCCAAATCTTAAAGGCAAAATGAAAAAAATATTTTCTCAATCAGCTTCTTACTATCAGCAAAGGGTTCATACATGTACACAGTATTTTCTGCTAAAGTTAGTTTTGTTATTTCACATGAGAGATTGTCTGTGCTCCTCTCACTGGTTTGAAGAAGGTGGGGCTCAGTTATTAAAAAAAAAATAAAATAGTGATGTCATGTATTGTTGTGAATCACCAATCGAACTTGATTAAACTGCACCCACACAGTACTGATGACGCAGGTAAGCTGACTTCTGAGAGTTTAATTCTTAACAAATAATACTTAAAGTCCCCCTCCGCTCAAACATGTCTTTTTCTTCTCGTTCCTACAGTTGGATGTTTGAGCTTCGCTGTGCAGAACGACGGCTGTGCAGAGTTTGACACCGGAAGGATGTTTCTCTGATGTGAACCTATGAGCATGAATTGTGACGTTACAACTAGTTTGGAGCTGTGATCATTATCTATACAACAGTGAGAGAGCTGGCTTAGTACAAGATCTTTAGCATGTTGCATCTGTTTGGTATGAAACACCACAGTCTCATCCGCTTGTATGCTGTGCGCCGTTTACTGAAAACACCTCATAAGATTGCTCTTTCCACTAATGTATGAGGTTGCCTAGTGCTGCTTTAAAGCTCGACTGTATGTGACGACTGTTTTGTGGTAAAATATTAACTTTTAAATTTGACCGCTGTTGTAGTCAACTTCTATAGGATGTAATGAAGCATGAAACCCTTCAGAATTGCTTATTCTGAGCTACTGAGATGTATTGTTCGTATTTCTGCGAGCACCAGACAGCACAGGTTTGTGTATTGTTTGCTGTCATTGAATGCAACAAACCATCTGTGACCTCTGACCTTCTGTATAGAACGCCACGATTGTATCACACAGAGCTTTAAAATAACAAAATCAGTCTAAACATGTGGAGGGTTTTTTTTTTCGTGATGATCCTGTGATTACAAGCACTCTCTTCAGCTTAAAAAATCACATTATCAAGTCACAGTCACGCTTCCAGCAAATCTGTTTACCAGCACACATAAATAAACAAGCACCTTCGGACGTCTGTAAACATGTTTCACAATCAAAAAGACTGAAATGGTCCAATCGGCGTTGGAGAAACATACTACAGATGTACAGCTCATTGAATATTCAAGGATAAATATCAAAAGCGGATTATTTTTTTGTCTCCCTGTCTCTTTAAAACACGCGTTCTCGAACACTTGGCCAAATTCATGATGAACACAACGAGCTGCTATTCATGAACCAGCTGCTTTCATTAAGTCACCGTCATTAAGGGCTGCAGCGATGAAACAGCAGAGTGCTCAGGTATAATCTCCTTCAAACACCCACCAGTCTGTCCATCAGCACACACTAGACAGTCATTACAGACACTAGAGCAACCCACTTCAACTGCCCTCTCTCCCTCACACTCACTTTGCTGTTCTCGTGTCACCAAACAGATATTCTTCTCTGCTGTCCATCACTCGTGGAGAGACAGGGTGAGTTCCAGCACAAAGACATCGAATAATGGCGAGAGAGAGAGAGAGAGAGAGAGAGAGAGAGCTCCACACTTTGTCGCTTTTATCGGTGATAATTACAGAGTCACACAGTACGCTGGGGGCTCGAAATGTGTTGGTTGTTTTTTTAATCTTCCACCTCTGTTAAACTCCACCACTCATAAGACTCTTCTAAACCATCGTTGTTCCAAAAACTCCATTCGGGCATATCAGCAGGTCGACTCGTGGTTGATGTGTGACAGGCGAATGAGTCCGTCGGCCCTTTAACAGGAAGTTCCACTGGGACAGACGATAGGCTATATATTCATGTGGAGCTGAACGGATAACTCAGTTAATCAATTAGTCAACAGATAAATGAATTGTCCACCATTATGATAATTAAGTTTGTTATTCTCTTGATATGATGTACATGTCTATGTACGTATGCATCCGTGTATATACACGCAGGTCCTCATATGTGCATGCATACAAATGTTATAGGACTGGATGTAGGTATATATGTATGTATATGCATGTATACATATGTTTGCATATACATAACTACCTTTTTATTTATTGTCTGGACTATGTAGCTTGTTCATAAATGTTCTAATATTTGTGTTGTGAGAAGGTATACTGTAACGAGCTCTGGCCTTTTGACATTCACTCATTATTTATTATTGTACATTACTGTTTTATCATTTTAATATCCATTTATAAGCTAAAGTCCAATAAGAGATTAATCATCAGTTATTTCTCAAGCAAAAATGAGAGACTGCTAACTTGTTACTGGACTTTCACCCTTAAATCACATGATGACAGCTGAGCAAACTTCATCCACTGATGAAGAAAGTTACAGAAATACTAATCATAACCCCTCTTGAGTCTTGAGTTGTCAAAAATGCAAAATATTCCTTCTTCTGAAATATCATGATTTTCTTTTTTTTTTTATGTCTCTGTAAAATCAATATATTTGGGTGGCTGGTGAGACAAAAACAAACAGATTGAAGATAGATTAACCAATAATAAATGACAGATTGAAAGAAAGTAATTATTAGTTGCAGCCCGTGTTTCATACTTTCAAGTGCTGTTTGTCATCACTGTCACTAAAACTGAGGTTGATTGGCGTGAAAATAACGATAAAGTGATTTAAATCCTATTGTACGCAGGGCTGCACAGATGATTTTTCTTTATTGGATTTAAACCATTTGTGTTTGCAAGTTGCTGAACTGTCTCTGCAATGGAAAACGATTTCTTTATTTTCTCGCCTTGATTGCAAATTCCCAAAGCAGATTGTGAAAAGACATATTTCAGGTACAAAATTGGCCTTTTTAGAAATTGAGTCCCTGCAGCTCCAACTCCCAAATGTTTTTTATGCAGAGCACTGGAACATCAAACCCAGCGACATCTCCTTTCTTCAGCCAGAGCGAATTACATCGCAAGTCTAATAATCTAATAAAAAAACGTCGCATAATGCCGTGTGGTCTCTGGGACGATGAGAGCTGATTGCTCTCGATCATAATGAGCTTCTGGAAAATAGATTTGTCTAGACAAATTATTTTCCAGGCAAATATCCGCTGCCCGTGTTGTTTTGTGTCTCCAATCAGACCCAGAGGCCTGACAGCTAATCAGCCCGACGTTAATGAGACTTGGACTCCATTTCAAATGACACCTCTGAAACACTTTTAAGAGTCCTCTCTCATAGAACCAATGGTTTGAAAATATGACGCTACTTCAGTAATATGTTCTTGGGTGGCGTAAAGTATCATTTAGATGACAAATACAAATATAGACCTGTGAAACTGCCGCATTGAAGACAGGCAAATAAAAGCAATGAAAACGACAGTGAGTCACCAGTAAATTATCATGTATATTGCAGCCACCTCGAATAGGCGGATGTCACCCTAAAAAAAAAAAAGATGTGCTAGTTAAGATATGTGGGTGCCTCACTTAACATTCATCATCATCATGACCTTCTGACCCCAGACACCTACAGTACCCGTGCACAAGGCAGACACAGACACGCCCATCCTCCCACATCCACATATGAAAACATGCCCCCCTATACACACACGCACACACACACACACACAAACATACACAGACTGATTTCAAATTTGAGGCCATGAAGTGCAAATGCAACTTCAGCCCCCCGACGCCCACATACTCAACTACAAATGATCATCGGTCCTGTAAGATTTTTACGCCTGCTGACATTTTGTCCCTGTCTCTTTGAGTGGTAGCTGCACTTAGCCACCATGCTTAGCCTTTCGGAGACGGATGTGTGCTCTAACTTGATGATCCATGCCCCAATTCCCAGAGGCTAAGTGTATGTGTGTGTATGTGTGTGTGTGTGTGTGTGTGGAAGAGGGGTCTGCTGACTTCAACAGCTGGCCTCTTCCAATAGGCTGTCAGCAAGCACATCCGCCTAATGATATCACTGCTGTTTGTTGATGTGTGAGGTAGCGAGCGGCAGACAGACGGAGAGGCAAAGACGAGGCAAACATACACATATTTTATCAATGAATGTCCACTGACAAACCCTGTCCCGCTTTACAATGTTAACGGATAGGTTCACTTTTTCTAAGTCTGTCTCAAAACCGTTCTAACCTGCTTATATGTGCATTGAAAGAGACGCCAGCGTGGGCGATGGGGGTCATAAAAGACTATCTTCCAAAGTTAGATCTATTGTCTATTTACCCCTCCCCATGCAACTATCCCTCTGCAGCAGCTTAGTCAGATAAACCTGTTTGTGGAGAAGAGTGTAATTTTGGAAAATACACATTTTATTTGAATAACAAATAAGAAGCGTCACGTTAGCTTTGGCTGAAGTAAATGCTAATCTATGTAAACTTTGCCACTGTAGCCATACGTGTAGAATAACAAGTAGATCAGTCACTAACGGTAAACGTCACTCACATATCGATATCTGTTTACCAGCATTAGCTAACACAAGCTGGAACCAGCAAATGTCTTCTTTTGTTAATTAAAAAGGATTATAGCTTTGTACATGTAAAATCATTTAGTTTGGAATTTAGTTAGTTTAAGTTAAAGGTATCTCTTTTAAAATGTACTCAGACTGGAAGATACTGATACACATTTTTGGAAAGAAGATGATTCAAAAGGCTGAGAGAGTTCAGTTCAAACTGCAGTTTTACTTGTAAAATTATGGAAAAGAAAGCCAGATAACTCTTCTCTTGGCTGATTGACGATTCACAGACAATGGCTCGATAGTTGTCTGATGCTTATGAAAGCTAATTTCTGCCAGGAAAAGAAAACAAAGATGAAACATTTTGAAGCATGATGAAAATAAAAATACTCAAGGTAAGTCAAAAAATTTGAGTCAGTCATAATTTGGACTCAATTAATTTTAGCTTTGACTTAACATCATAATTTTGACTTTGTATGTCATTATCATCATCATCATCATCAGTCAACATTTTGAATTACCCATTTTACCAAGAAAGGAAAAAATACATGAAAAGTTAGGTATGAATAGTCAGTGACATAGTAAATAGCAAGTGTCATTTTTTAAAGCAGAAATTACTCAAGCAATTAATTGATTATGAAAATATGAGCAGTTTATCAACTAATCCTTTCAGCTCCTTTATCAATATTACTGATGGTGTCTCTGCTATGAAGCGACAGCGATATGGTGTAGTTGTTTCATTTAAGAACCAATATAAAATTTAATCAAATCATACAAGAGCACTGAACAATAATAAAAAACAACAACGAATGATAAAACAAACCCTGTATTTCTACTATATTCATCATAGTTCAAATGTTCCAAATGACTACATGTTAGCAACATTCATGCAAAGTGAAAGCTGTCCTCAAACTTCATGAGCTAACATCTAAAAACTAATGGAAAAATATTTTAAAAAAAATTTAAAAACCTGCATTTCTATTAAAAGGGTATCCACCACTTTTCAGTGAACACAGAACAAAAACAATCTGATATTTGAGTGGACAATCATGGAGCCACTAATTCATGATTCAGTCCACATCATTGCCAATCACTTAGGAAGCTTTTCCACAGTTAAATGTGTTCTGCTGCAGCACAGATGCTGTGAGCAGGGCAGTAATTAACTTCCGTAGAGGCAATACATGTCAGATTAACAGTACAGTACATTACCGCTCAATACAACACAACTTTCTGCAGTGGCGACATTAAAAGAGAAAAGTCTCAGGTGCATTCTGGTTGGTTGACATTTTATGGGTGAACTTCAGATCTGTTGTCACTGTCATCTGTTAACACTCGTTCTTTCACAGCACTGGTGCAGTTTACATATTCAGGCTGGTATAAAAGTTTTCAGTGATCGCTGTTGTTCAAGGAAAAACAAATTCTCTTCTTGCACTTATTCTAACAAATAAAACATGAAGCACATGGATTAGGAGTGAATGGAGACTAAGGTGTGCTAAAAAAATAAAGGATCAAGACGCATTTCATTTACTAATCCCTGTATTTTCATTCCATAATCCTGGTTTATTCAGTCTCTCTTCTCTTTTAAAAAGTAATTTGTTTTGAACACACACATACACACACACCATATCTTCCAAACTTCTCAACAAACTTTGAGGTCATCTTTCAGGATGTGGTTAACTCGTGTGTTGTAAGAAATTGCAGAATATCTGTGAGGGCTATCAAAGCCTGGTGATACACAAAGGCAGAGCTCACTATACGCAATCTTGAAAACAAAGTTGACTATATTTTGTGGCAACAGCTTCAACAAACATTTATTTTTTCTCACAATTACCATCACAACTTTTCATCCTTTAATGCAGTATTAAAAGTATTAAGGGAGTTCTTGTGCTGATGTTAATAACTAAAATGATGTAATAATTACAAACCAACTGATACAGTAATACACTAATTTCCCTCCTCTCTACATCAAAGTGTCTTGTACTTGTTCACTTCTCATTAGAGTCTCATTAGATCATTAATCAGTCTCATTGATGATTCTCTCTCAACTCCTGCACTTTTGACAGACATGACCATCTTTAAAGAAATGTGGGAGTTTCTTTTTAATCTGTATCTTAGTTTCAGTGTGCAGACAGAGCTCCTTTCCGGTACAACAGGGACACTCAAAAAGTTTTCAAACTTAAAAAGTCAAGTCCTTAAGCACATGCATCACTCACACTGCAGTATAATCTGTCATCATCTGATTTCTGATAAGTCACCGACTGATCTTTTAACTCGTAAGCCAGTTAGCAGCTGGAAAACTGAAGGTATTCTTATGACGCATCCAATCCAGCCATCATATTTTATTTCATGTAGTAACAGCCTACTGGGGGAAAACATTACACAAAAACCTACCTAATTATAACTGCAATGAGTGGAAATCGTTTTGCAAGCAAGCAATCCAATATCTACCACATGGCACTATGAATGGAAGGGGATTGATGAACTGACGTTAGCAGACTACTAGTGCAGTGCCTGTTCCAAACGTGCCTGTTCATTGAAGGCCGATTGTTTATTTCTCAAGAAACACATATATATGTATCAATTGACAAACCGTAGAAGCACTTTATGGCCCTTCATTGGTTGATTCTACTGCCAATCAAACATGTCTGCACTCCTATTGGCTAGTTTTACTGCCTCCACATCTGTTTTTTTTCTCCTGTGTGTGCTCATTCTTTCCTCTCGGGCAGTTTAACTGAGCAAGTCAGAGCCCAGAAGCCCTGTCGCGCTGTGATGTGATGGCGTTCATATCAAACAGCCCCTGCTGCACTCAGATATGGAGCTGAGCAGCTTGCTGTTTGCTTTTTTAATTCAAAGCTTATTAAAGGTCCAATAAATGACATTGAGCTTCACTGGATGTCAACAAACAACTGTTTGCTAGGTAAAGATATAGTGGACTAATGGCGACCTGAGCAGTGAATGAAGTCCCTCCCTCTGTGTGTGTTATTACCCAAGCTCCTTTGTTCTTTGTTTTGGTAGCCGGTCCGGCTGTGCGTGCATGTTAATATATGTGACCATGCATGTTAGTGCATGTGAGTCCCTCCATGTCCTCAACATCCATTTCCAAGATGGTGGCCGTGTCACAAACTTTCTAAAATTACAGCTAAACAGTACACTAAAATATGTTTGTGAAAACATTTGAGGTGACAAATAGGCAATGCAGTAACAGAATTCATGTTTGATCAGCACTGTCTAGTTTGACAGTTTGATCTGAGTTTCGTGAGTCATCAGCTTTTTTTTTTCAAACAAATGTTGTTTTGGTCCAAGATGTTGATGCTATAGTGCAACATCTAGTGGGTGAATGTCATGTATTGCAATTTTAACGTCACGTGTCCAAATTGCACCAAAAGAGCGTCTGTCTCCACAATAAATCACTTGTTGTGTGTTTGATGGTTGTTTATTTGTGCTTTAGAACATGACCGCCGTGAAACAATCAGAAAATAACGTTGTATTTCTGTCTTTCAGAGAAAACTTTCCAGCCGGTCTCTCTGTTGCTTGCGTGCTTGCTTGCCCTCTCTCTCTCTTTTCTCTTTTTTTTAAAATGAGTCAGGAAACCCACAACAAAGGCTAACTTTTAATGTTGTCAAATGAAGAGAGATGTCGTCCCCTCGTGTCTCTCATGGCAGGGTTGTACAGCTCTGACCATGACATGTTGTTGAAGTAAAGATCTTTAAACTAAAAAAAGAGCCCAGAGGCCCCGCCCGCTGATCACTTGATTATTCAAAGATTAAGTTTATTAATATTAATTGTGCGTGTGTGCGTCCCAATTGCACCAAATTTGAAACTGCATTCCCTTTGTTCCCCAGCAATGCGCACACCAAGTGTGGAGTTGATCGGTTGAACGGTTCAAGAGATACGCAAAGGACATACATACATACACACAGACAGAGATTCCTTCCTTTAGTAGATAGATTAGCCACCAAAAACTATTGGTCATACCAGACCAGGTCAGGCTGTAGCAGCAAAACCCTTCAGTGCGTGGAACTGAAGAAAAGTGCATTTTATTGCTTATGAATTCAACATTTGATTTGTAAGAGGAAGAATGTGTTATTATTTATTTTAAAAGTTATATAGTCTCGCTATAAGCATTTTGCACAGCATGAACTGACGATTTTGTATCAGTCTCTTCCATTAGAGTCACACTGAGAAGGGAGCAAATATGGAGAGGAGGAATGATTACAGCAACCAATAACTCTTTCTAAGTACCGTAAATAAGGGCATGTGAGTATTGCATTGTGATAGTTACATAAATGTGACCCTGTCCTTTAACTAAAAAAAATGGCAGCTGTGTCAATATGAGAATATACTGCATTTAAAGGTTTTTACTCTATCTAAATGTATCCTGCATGTACGGTTCAAGTTGTTAAATTTTCTTTTTTGGGTGTGTATATTTCACAACTGAACATTAATCAGACATTGTCTCTGTTGAAACTGGCTCCTTACATTTGTATTTTCTGTGTTTTTTTTTTTTTGTTTCACAGCAACATCCCCCAGAATTTCCATTCTCATCCAAATTGATTGTGGAACATCAGCACGACTGCAAACTTGTCTGTCCGGCGGGAACTCACCCCGTGTGTTTACATGTGCTGCAAACATGCATGCACATTCTCACACGCACTCTTGCTCTTTCTCACAGACTCACACATTTTGTAAACGTGCAGGGACACACTCCGCCAGCTGAATACAAACACACACCAGGCTCTGCTGGGCAAGGCGATAGATATACTGTCAGAAGAAACTTCCAGAAGGACCATTTAGCTTTCAGTGGATGATGCCATTCACATGCCTCCCTGACTGTCAAAAGGAATGCATTTACTTACACTCCCTCCGCTGGGAAAAGCTGTATTCTCTATATTCACTGCACAGATGATAGTTGCTCTTTTGTTTTATTCGCCCATTCCTCTACACTCCATAGAGGGAGCAGAGTAAGTACAGAGAGACCAGTCAGTCAGGTTCTGGTTTGACAAGCTCCATGTCTTTACTTAATGACGCATACTGTGGTAACACAAAACGGCAAATGAACCGTTACTTCTCCACTTCCAGTGCTTCACATTACATCTGTATTCATCATCCACAGTTGGTTCATAAACTGACTCTGAAGCCCATAGCAAACACACACTTGCTGGAAAAAAAAGATTAAAAAATGTAATTTAATTTGAGGAATCTGATATCATCTCAGACAAAGGACCTCCATAATCCCAATCACGATTAATCCGAAGGACTGAAGAACATTTGCACATATTCCATTCAGGCTCATTAAGAGCTAAGATCCTTGTTAATCTCTCGCAAAGGTCAGATTCAACAGACCGGTGAATTTGCGCTTTTCTGTTTGAGTACAGCTGAAGGGCTGGGTCTGGTCTCCGATTCATAACATAAAGAGGAACTCATATGGGTTTGCGCTCCTGGTCCCACAATTTTCACACCGTCACATGGATCACTGGTAAAAAACAGCTTCACATTTTGGGATCTCTCTCCTAACACCTCCTCACATTCTTAAAACCAAAGTCAGGCTGAAATGCGTCTCTACAGCTGCCCTCGTCTTCCAGCGCATACATGTGTGTGTGCAAATGTCAGCGTAAAAAATTGATGCTTAAACTTGCTGTGGAGCCTTGAGACCAGTTCAGGAAATGGGTTTTATTCTTTAAAGAGCCTGCATTTTTCCCACACTTCGTCATCACCATCATCATCATCATCATCATCTTCATATCATACAAAATGGTCACAAGACTGTATCCATAACAATGAAAATAGAGACAAATATTCAGACAGGCCATTTTTTGTACAACATATTGTCGTGAAATACAACACATATCATGGACTTCACTGTGTTTGTTTCATTTATAAAAATAAAAATAACATTTACGATAAAAACACGGTTTCACATTGGTGTTCTGACCTCTCTCGGTGTGGTAGTGGTTTTGTGTTGAAGCTGTGGGTGGTGGATGTTGTGAGAAAGAGTAAATCAACGGGCTAATGCTGCACGTAAAGCTCGTCCTGGGAAAGCCTTTCCAAGCAGTTACTGTACACCTAGAGCGTTCACAAGCCAGTGATCCATGCACAATGGTCAATGTACTTTACAATTTATGTACATTATAGTAAAAAAGAAAAAAAAAATGTTCACAGAGCTGCAGTCCATCATACATATCGTCTCATGTCCCTCCTACACAGTATCTTTTTGAACGACCTCCTAAAGTCATTGTTGAAGATGGTGTAAATGATGGGGTTCAGCGCGCTGTTGCAATAGCCAAACCAGAAGAAGAACTTGAACAGGGTGTTGGGGACGGGGCAGGACTCGCACAGCGTCATCAGCATGTATGTAAAGAAAAAGGGAAACCAGCAGATGACAAACACTCCAATGACCACGGCCAGGACGAATGTGAAGCGTTTTTCTCGGTTCTGCCGGCCCTTCCAACGGCTGCCCTTGGTGCTCTGCACCCGCTTTGGGACCTCGTTGTCCCCGGGTTTGATTTGGCTCAGTTTGGTTTTCCCCTTGGCTGCTTTCTTTTTGATCGAGCAGGGATTGTTCATTTTGTGATCGGAGGAGGACGACTCCTCAATGTCCATCCCGTTGACCTCACCTTTCTCCTCGTGCGTTCCCTCTTCTCCTCCCACTCCCTCCTTCAGCTCGATGTCCCGCTCGCCGTTCAGCTTCTCGTGGCTGAGCTGGTCCTTGCCCTCACCTGCACCCAAGCCGTTCTCCTTCTGGTTGGCAGCAGCAATGGTGGCCGTCTTTGGCATCTCCTTGCGCTTCCTGTCCCCCGGTGGTGCCCGCGTCCTCTTTTTAGCAATCTGGTAGATCCGCACGTAGACGAGGACCATAATGACGCAGGGGAGGAAGAAGGAGACGATGCAGGAGGAAATGACGTACCACTTGTCGTTGTTGATCTTGCAAACGGGTTCCTCCTCACTGTTTTCTTTCTCCATGGTGATTAGAGGCGGGAAGGAGATGAGGGCCGCGATGACCCACACGATGAAGATGATGCACTTGATGCGGCGCGGCGTCCTCTTCAGGTTGTACTCGATGGCCTGTGTGATGGACCAGTAGCGGTCTAAGCTGATGGCACAGAGGTGAGCGATGGAGGCGGTGCAGAAAAGAACATCAAGTGCCAGATATATCTCGCACCACACCTCGCCAAAGTACCAGTATCCCATGAGCTCGTTGGCCAAGGAGAAGGGCATGACGAGGGTAGCCACCAAAATGTCCGCTGATGCCAGAGACACCAGGAATAAGTTCTGCGGAGCCCTCAGGGCCCGGCTTGTAAACACAGCTATGACCACCAGCACGTTACCAAATACTGTCAGCAGGATCATGAGCCCCACCAGAACTGTGAGCGGCAGGGAGCTCCGGACGCTGTAAGAGGCCACTCCTGAAAGAGTCTGGTTGGTCTCGTTGTCAAACTCCATCGAAGCAGATTGGCCCGCTTCCTATTTGAGTTCACTTGAGGTTAACAAATATTATCCACCAGGAAGGACGGAGCTAGTAGCTCACAGCAGGGCTGAGAAATGAAGGAACTGCATCACTCCTCTGAGGCATTCCTGGATTTTTCCCTTTCATCGTGCACTACCTCCTCAAGTTAAAGCTCTTTTTATTTACAAGGCTGTCAGTTCATCTGAAAATATGAAACAAGAGAAAAAAAAACAGATCTTTCAATGCTATTAAATCTTAATATGTTAATTATGACATGCATTTTTTTATTATGACTATTAGCTAAAGCATTAATTCAGCACAGGAAAAAAAAAACATATAAAGTGCTAAATAATCTTACCTGAGGCAGCAAGCAGTGACACAACCTCTCCAGTGCCAGAGACACACGGGCATTAAAAAACTGTCAGCGGGTAACTTCTTTAAGCAGATCAATAAGAAGCAAAGAAGATCCATGTGGCGGATGAAGCGTCAAGTCTTTCCTCTGTGTCTCCTCTCTCTCCCCACACAATGATCCCTGTGTTGCATCTAGTTGTGCTCAGCAGCGGACCTAATAAAGCGCTAATCATGTTATCCCGGGCGCTGCCGTGCTGCTGTCTGCGTGTGGAGTCTCTCTCCTCAGTGTTAACCAGTGCGCCACTCCCTCTCTTTATAGCCCGCACGCTGCAAAAAATGAGCCGCTCACCGGGTCACCGTGCGTCCACATCAGCAGCCATGTGTGTCTGACAACATGTGACACTGCAGAGCTTAATATCAGCTGGAAGTTTGCAGAGTAAGGAGGGAGACTACAAAAAGTTATGAGAATTAAGATCAAATAAAAATGTGGACATAAAAGGCTGCATGTGGACAAAATAACTGGATCATATGGTGCCTACAACACAAAATCAGTATCAATAAGTATCTATAGGTTTGACATGCCTCAGCTTTTCTCACAATCATAATGATACACGTTTAATGCCCTGCAAAATATAGGATGGAGTCAGTTAAAAATGAGCCACATGTTGGTCAATGATCATCAAATAAGCTATGCATGAGAGCTAATGATATTTTTATAAATTGGCAGAGTCAGAGGTCAATAACGTGGTCATGTGTGAAGTATATACTCGGTATATTTGTTATAAAAGTGAACCACATTATAACAGAGAGATAATTTCAACACAGACGTTATTCAAAGTGCTTCACATAAAGAAAAGAAATCCATTAGAACATTTTTAAAAATAATTTAAAAAAGGAAAATAAATAAAATAAAAACAATAAAATCTGATTTAAAAAATGTGTCACAACAGGATTAAATTCAGTGAAAGATATAAAAGTACAGAGGAGGAAATCAAAGGTTTTTCATTTAGATGTGAAAGTGGTTAAAGTCGGGGGCATTTAAGATCATCAGGAAGTTCGTTTGTGAGTAAAATAAAACAAGACACATGTTGTGTTTGATCATAACGCTCCAACGACATCCAGACACTTCAGTGCTTCACATTGTGATCAGTTATATCACTTCAAAGCCTGATCCAATGTCGGTCGGTTCGGGTGGAAATAGCCTACAGATGCAGAGAATTTCTTTTTAAATCTCTTTCCACCTTTTATTCTCCATAGAAAGTGAGGTTAAAATCAATTCTGCTGGTGTCACTGGAATCAGTTTTCATATTTAACAGTCTCAGTGTCGGGATCGACTTCATTTGTTCTGGAAAAGTCAAACTGAATAAGACACAATACATCACCTTGTTGCACACGTTTGTTTCGCAGACTTTAAACAGATACTATGTTTTAAAGAGTAAACTACTCGACCTGTTGGGACAGACATTTTTTGCAGTGCAGCTGCTAGACTCGGTTGCTTAGCAGCAACCAGAGCCACACGTGCATATCACCAGAGAGGCATTTTATCACTTTGTCCCAACTTAATTCACAGCCACCTCATGTGCAACACACGAGGGAGTCCCCAAAACTTTTTCATGAGCAGACACGTTCACACATCCTGTATTTGATAAAGTCTCCCGAAGGAAACATGTGAGGAGGAACTTTGATGTGACTTTAATGTACAAGCAGGTCCAGGCTGTTATTTATAAAGCTACACCTGACATCTCTGAGTACAAACAGCTGAAGATGCATAATACACATCCAAACACATAGTGTGTATTTAGTGAACTCAGCGTTGCAAATGAACCGAAGTTTGACGTCAGTTTTTACAAGACAAATATTGATCATCTGACACTTGCAGTCATTTGTCCAGTGTTGTTTGACTAGATTATATTTGGCTGTCAAATGATATGAACATCATGTCTGTGAAGAACTAGTTCCTTATTTAATTTCCCCAGTAAGTCAACTCTTAAAAACAAGATTATTAAAACTATAATATGTTGATAATCAAGTTTATCAGACCAAAATGTTTGTATTAGATGCATATGAATTAAATCAGATGTAGGTGCGCAGGTCAATGTGTGTAATATAAAACTGAGAATGTAAGAAAATGTATAAAAATATAAAAAATTGTTACTACTTCTGGACAGTGTTCAAGTAAATTGCTCAGTTTTTTTAAATAACACAAGTTTAAATAGGTTAACTGCCTCAGCTTGTAGCAAATATCAGCTTTACAAAATCTACAGGACATGAAAACGATCAATATCACATTAATTCTCTCCCACAGATCTGTACACTGGTTATCAACTTAATCAACAAAGATAAACAACATTTCTTCAGATTTCATCCATCAGGGGAACCCTCATTTTGCAAACTCTTGAAGTTTTCCGAGAACCGGAGCCTGTGCTCACCACAAAGGCTTCGACCCTCAGTTAAACGTTTAGTTGCCTGTGCTCCACTTTTGTGGTAAATTTTAATTCACTCTGGGAGGGTGACTTAGAGGAGGAAATTCCTGAGGAACTGTGGGAGAGTACACTCCTCACCATCAGCCTGTGGTCAGATGTGATACATGACTCAGCATCGTCCCCAGTGGATAGAAGATCCATATCGGGCTTTTTTTTCACAGAACACATTTTGACTCGGCACAGTCGGAAAATCACAGGTGTAAATAATCAAAGGCATGATGGCTGAGTTCCATTTAGCTGCTTCAGTTTCAGGCTCCTGCTATAGACCTTTTTCACATTTGATTTGTCACGGCAGGAAAAGCACAGGTGTTACTTATAGCTTTAACGAACCAGTGAGCAGTAAGCCAGCAGGAAGTCGTGATTCATGTTATTTATTACACCTGTGCTACGATAAGTTAAAATCTCTGTCAACTTACTGGAACACTTGAACAGAACTCAGCTTAATGTTATTAGTGGCACCTGTGCAGCCAAAATGTTTGCAGTGAAAAAAGGCCCGTCTGTGATTGGTGCTTTCTAAATCCTTCTACTCACAAGGTGAGATCACGTTTCCACGAAATTTCCCTGCACCGGGCTCCTAGAAAGGACGTGGTGTCACGTTTCTGATGTGGCTAATGAATAAATATCGATTATATTGGTGACAAACTGTTAACAATGTCT
Source organism: Thunnus thynnus (assembly GCF_963924715.1). Taxonomy (NCBI): domain Eukaryota; kingdom Metazoa; phylum Chordata; class Actinopteri; order Scombriformes; family Scombridae; genus Thunnus; species Thunnus thynnus. Next base: position 5,047,462 of record NC_089519.1, on the reverse strand, counting down.
AAGAATGAGTAGTCTGGTAGTGTGTTAATGTTCTACAAATGGTGACGAAGCACAGGAGAATAATAATTTCACTATTTCCAAACACTGTGCAGCAGTGTTTCTGTTGGCTGACCGAGCACATCCGTCCCGGTCAAAGTTGAGTAACAGTGAACTTTGACCTGTGAAGCCGGCTGGACATCACACCAAAACAGTAAACACATGCTGGAATTTTTTCCGTCAGACAGGCTTCAGGAGAGGTGATTGGGAAACAGAGCGAATATTCACACGACAGAAATGTAAAGTGACAGCAGCTTTACACACATTTTGTTCCTGTCTCTTCCTACATCACACATTTCCTGAATTTAAAGATGACTTGCTGGTCTTTACGCTACGTGTTTATGGTGCTGGGATAGAAACTCTCAACTGTCTCTGTCTGTGGATCAATAATTTCCTTTAATTTGCAAATCTGAAGAAAAGGATCAATACTCAAACAGACCAGTTTTAAAGTCTTTACAATTCCAGTCTGATCCAAATTGATGCACTTATTATAATTTTTTTTTTTTTTTAATAATTCAAAGCAAATTGAATAGTTGAAGAGCAGCATTTATATAAGCTGAACATAACCACACTTTCCTTTTCTTTTTCTTGTCTGTCTGACCTTGATTATGTATCTTTCTTATAAAATTCAATTTCACTTTTTTTAAGTTATTGAATGCAATTTATGCTTCTATTTCTATCTCTATTTGGTAACAGTATATTTTAAAGGTCTGTAACTTCCAAAAAAAATTTGCTGTTTGGTACATACAGAAGGTTATTATAAGGAAATGAGGACAGCATTCAATTACACTTCAATTTAATTAACTCCAATCAATTGCCAGCAAACACTCCAGTCTCTTAGTCAGTGCACATTTATCTACAAGCAACAATACAAATCAACATATATGAATAATTAACTTTACAATAATAAATTAATAATGAATTAACATTTACTTTACATTTATACTTCTAATGTCTTTTTATATATACCTTATATCCAAATAATTAAAGTGTGGTTGCAAAAACAAACCAGGATCTCAAGGACTCACTTGTCTTTGGACATGCACCTGAGCATGACAGGGCTGACGTCACACGGTGACACCGTTTGTGAGGAAGATGATGTTTCATCTGAACCTGCTCTCCCCTACTGAGCAGGACATGGCGGTACGGAATTTCATAAAGGGGGTTAACTGACATAAATTTACACTTTGCAGAAACTATAACGCATCATTTTCGATGCTAATGTTCGTTCCTGCTATTTAATAACAACCAGCTGAAATCGAGACGACTCTGTGAAATGTGCGAAAGGCTTTTAGGTGGAAGTGTTTGAATATTCAAAGCGCCACAGAGCTCATATCAGCCTGATAATCCCGTCTGTCCAGGCTGGCGACATAACAGCAGCCGCACTGACACTGGACTGACTGTTTTGGGGTAAACAGTGGTTTTGTCGTGGCGCTTGTTGACGCATGAGGGCGCAGACAAAGCGCAATGATACAGTGACACCTGTCGTCTCCTCTAAGAGCCCACCAGCTTCAGCCTGCAGCGGGACGTGAGCTGGGGATTATGTTTACAGAGGGATGACAATTTGGACATCAATCGGCTCAGGGTTTTCTTACAACTACTTTTTTTTTGTCTTGGAGTCCGTTTAGTGATGCAGAAGAAGACTAAAAGGAGGAAAACTGATCCGTATCAGCACCATACAGATAAAACTAGACATATGATATAAGAGTCTTATATTATTCTCCCAACAGACAGGACTGACTTATACGATTATGACTTTGAATGAGTGTATTGACGCTCCAGTATTACAGAATTACAGCTTCTTCCTTCCAATAATATAAAACCTTTAATTGACCAGCAGGGGGCGGTGTTGCACTGGAGCAGCCACACAGCGCTGAAAGGAAACATTGATTTAATATATATACCTTTTATACCATCTTTGATTAAATATCATGTATTGCATACTGTATGTGCAGGTTCATTCTCTGAATAACTGAGTAACTGAACAGGAGGAAAATGTATTAAAAACGATGTGTACACTTGAATTGAAGAGCTGCTGAAGAAGAGAACAGGTTCAGCTCTAACAGGACAGAAACAAGTCAGCTCAGCAGGTTACACAGGAAGATGTTTCTTCACATTTTCATCTGTTTTGCAGGTTTTTGTCACTGATGGGTCACATAAAGACATCAAGGATATAATTCAGATACTCACAGATATTTCACACAGGCTAAATAAGGTCCATCAAGAAGACCTTCAGTACAACTGCATAATGATTTTTATACCTCTTTAGTGTCATATTAATCTAAGCACATTTCCCCTATTCTAAGTTTCTTTCTTTTCTTTTTTAAAGTATTTTTGAATGAATGGAAACCAGTGCAGCCTGTTCTCTCCGGGACAGAGAGGACAGGCTGACAGAAGCTTTGCATCTTAAATGATACTAATATACCAAACTCAGCGGTTAGGATTTTAAAGATTGTCTTATTTCACAGGTCCTGGCTACCTGTTGCTCTTTCAGTTCATTACAAATTCTACTGGCTACTTTTAAAGGCCAGAGAAGTTATATTTCTGACCTTTTGTTGCTTTATGTGCCCTCCTGCTCTCTGAGATCCTCAGATGTCTCATCTGGTGGTTCAGGTCTAGACTTCCACACAAAGGTGACTGAGCCTTCACAGTTTGGCCTCCAAGACTTTGGGTTGGATTGTCTGCAGAGACCAGAGCTGCAAACTTTATTCTTTTTAACACCCTTTATAAGAATTGCTTTTCAGTGAATTATTTATTTTATGATCTTTTATTGATTATATTGTTTAAATCTTTTGTTTTATTTGTGACCTCTATTGGAACACACTTTATAACTGTTTAGAAAAGTTCTATATAAATAAAGTTTTATGATTATATTATTATCATTAGTACAGTCTTTAGATTATGTGATATGAGGCTGCAACTAATGATTATCTTCATTATTGATTAATCTGTCATTTATTTTCTCAATTAATCAATTAGTTGTTTGGTCCATAATGTTCACGGTGACGTCATCAAACGTCTTGTTTTGACGTCTTGTTTACTGTCATGGAGAACTAAAGAAACTGGAAAATATTCACATTTAATAAGCTGGAATCAGAGAATTTGGACTTTAAAAAAAAAAAGACTCAAAACAATTAATTGATTATCAAAATAGTTGACGATCAATTTAATAGTTAGCAACTAATCGATTATTTGTTGTAGCTCTAATGTGATGATATATTTAGCAAGTTTTTTTCCTCTCCAAAAGTATAAACGGCCTCTATTGACTTGAATAACAAAACACTTTACATTAAGAAACTATAATTAAGTGTTCTTCGCAGTCGACAACCAATATTTTCATGTTGTTGTTTCCATTTTAATAGAGATGTAAACAGGGAAACATAAAAAGGTGAAAATCAAAGCAAAACACAGGAATCACTCTCTTGTCACGTGCTGTTCTGTGAAACGGACATGAACCCATTCTACACATCATAAATTTGTAAATATTTATCGGTTTATTACAGTTAAAAAGATGTATGTACATACAGAACATCACCAAACGTGGTCATTTTCACCCATTTGCAAAGTGGCACTCTGCAACTAGTTGCTTTCAGGATAACTGTCTTACAATGGGGCGGCATTGATTAAGTTTGTCATTTTACAACCAAGCACACAAATCGGTGTATTTTTTTCCTCTTTTTCATTTGCCAAATAATACTTAGTAAAAGGCATATATATCCAAAATAAAACAACAGAAGGATGCTTAGTAAAACAAGTTGACGTTGAATTGCTGGTCCAAATCCAAGTTCCTGCTGCCAACGCGCGGCTTTGTTATGTACACAGGTAGAAACACCTCCGACTGGATCTTGGTCACTGTGGTTAGCAATGAAGACTCACATAGAGGTAGTCATGTCTGCATCTGCTCATCCAGTCAAGAGACAACTGACCCAGAAACTTTGCGCTGAACATCTGTTAAATCCGTGTACCCAGATCCCTTTGCTGACATTAAAAGAAAAAAAAAAAAAAAAAAGGAAAACTGATTATCTGTCGTTGTTGATTTAATCAAATGGTCATAAAGGTTTTGCTTGGTGCGCGTAAGGCAGTCAAGTAAATGTATGGAGATACTATAGAGGGGTGTGTGTGTGTGTGTGTGTGTGTGCGTGGGTGGGATTCAGGGTGTCAGGTAGGTACGCGGTGGGGAAAACAGCTGACGACTTCGCGTTAAAGGGCCATTCCACCAAAACTGACCACAAGAAGTGGACATTTATGTAGTTATGTGCTCTCAAGATGAGAAACATGTGACTCAATATCTTAACTTAACTTTGAAAATTCATATTTGTGTCTAACAAGAGTCATTATTTCCTTGTAAATAACTACAGATGCTTGATATGAGCATTGTTAAAAAATATGTCTCTTAAAGGTTAAATTAACTTTCAACCATCAGTGTGTGTCAGATCTTCCTAACTCAACTCAAAACTGATTTATGATAATAATATAAGAAAAAAATCATCTACTCATTTCTGTTTAGAATAACAATGCAAGTCAGTTTTGGTGAAATTCCCCTTTAATGCCAAAGACAAGTGAGACGCAGGCTAATGCACATCCACTTGGTAGCATAATGGCATTGTCTTCCATTGCACTCTGTTGTCTTTTTTTTTTTTTTTTTTTTTTTTTTGTCAAACTCTCGTCACATTACAGATTTGTAATACTGAGTCTACCGTAACGTCAGATTACTGTACAGAGTAGAAGGAAAAAAATAAGACAGAAAGAAACTAGACCCAAATTTACATCGTAACGACCAGTTGCTTGTCAAGTACAGTCAGTGGCCATAGACACAAGGAATAGCCAAACAAACACATTTAAAAAAAAAAAAAAAAAAAAAAAAAAAAAAAAAGACCATTAAGGCTGCTTGTCAATGTAGATTAAGTAGGATAAGCATTGACACACAATGCTTCGATACCCTTTGCAATATACAAAAAGGGAGCATTTGCAGATACACCAAAACAGCCACTAAATCCAAGTCCTCTATGCAAAACGCTCGATTCTGACCCAGACAAATCATGTCAAATATGTTTTCAACATGCTTGTTTTCCTGTACAAAATAACCAGGCAAGAAAAAAGTTGTATGATCCAGAAAGTAAAAAGCAAAAAGGAGCGAAATGACTTTGATTCTGCGATGCTCTCCATGGCCTCAAATCACAGACAATAGAAAAATAAACACCAATTATACTCCACTTAAGTTTGGATGCACCAGTATGCAATACATCGTCATCACTTTTTTTTTGATCCAATAACAGGTCACACCTCCAACTGAACGGGCCAGTCGATGATCATCATCTCCTCCTCCTCCTTCATCCTCCTCCTCCTCCTCTTCTTCCTCCTCTACAGCACGTTTAAACTACATTCCAGGATCTGATAAACGTTCTCCGGTCGATTAAGCCCATTTTTGTTTCTTCCCACCTCTCCCACACCTCTTCTCAGCGTCTTCATACACATGGCGTTTCTCAACCTCGCAAAATGGCACATGAAGAAGAAAAAAAAAAAAAAAAAAAAGTAAAAACAGAGAGACTGAATGTAAAAATGGGTCACAGCGCTCTCGCTGCATACCTAATGCACATCTCACTTTTGAGTACTCGTTGAAGGCATTTTTCACACAATTGTTTACAGCTAAAAGTAAATACACACAAAAAAAAAACTTCCAAAGCTTTTTATATAAAACCCAGGAATGCAATGCCTCCGGTGTGTTGTTGAGCGTGAACACAGAAAGCCCTTTTTACAATTTTTTTTTTTTTTTGTGTGTGTGTGTGTGTGTCTTTTTCCGACAGTCTTGTACTGTAACTGCGTTAAGCTCAAATATGCACCTTGTTGTGTTGTCTCATCGTTGTGTCCAAACGATTTGATCTGTGTGAAAACCACCGGGCCTGACCCCAAATCAACAAAAAAAAGGGGGGTCAGTGGATTTGTCCCTCGTCAGGTTTTTTTTTTGAGTGAAGTCTGTTATCGGTGTTGGGAGTGGATCGGTTTTTTTTCCCGCCTCCCTCACCCCACCCATCAACCCACCCCACCTCCTGTCATGTACAGCATATGTTTCAGTCCACGAAAAAAGCAGCAACAGGTTCTGCTGGTAAATTAGAAGCAGCGGTACATTGTTGTCCCCCTCGTCCCCCCCCTCTCTCCCCCCCCCCTCCTCCCGACCCGACCTGGAGGTGAGCTGCGGCGCTCCTCGTCACTCCTCCGCCACAGCCCACAAAAAACACACCAAGCTGCTGCAAAAAAAGTAGACCCACACATTTCAATACAAAACAGAATCATGATTGAATATAGAGTTGGGATGCAACACACTTTCAAAAAAAGGGGGGGAGGAAAAAAAAAAAAAAGTTTGATTACCTTTGTTGGGATTTTTAATGTACAGTCACTTGAAATAATACTAACTGAATACACACTTCATCATTTAGAGGAAAAAAAAAAAAACACTCAGTGATTTAATGATTTCAAATAAACAACGCTGATCTGAACTGCAAGAAGCCATTTCACTTCGCGATGGAGAAAGCAGGATATGGGAATCTCAAAACATCTCATAGCCACACAGACCCTTTTACAGTTCCTTTTTAAGATTGACAGGATAAAACTTCCTCAGAGAAAGCTTCTTTTCTGAGCCTGCGAAACTCTACATTTATATTTCATTGATACAAATTTACATGATAAACGGTTTGTTTAACAGATAAAATACTTCTTTATGAAACAAAATGCCCCCATTCAAAATAACCAATGAGAGGCTACTGTGTTTGTTTGTTTGTTTGTTTTCTTAATATAGAGGATGCCAATGTCTTTTTTTTTAAAAAAAGTGCATAAGAGCAGCAGCATAGCTGGGACAGTGTGGGACAAAAGAAGATATTTAAAAAAAAAAAAGAATTAAATTACAAATCTAAAAATCAAGGGAACATTTTCCATCATGTGATTAAGATTCTTAGGAGACCCTGTCAAAAAACAACTACAGAGAAATTAAGGATATTAACAAAAAAAAAAAAAAAAGGAAGTGTCAAGAAGGGGTTACCTGTCAATGTTTTATTATCAAACCTTTTTTGTAGCTCTGATACACTCACCGCTCCGCTCCACAGACCCAGATAAGTCTTTTAAAAACGCTTGATATGTTGGTCAATGATCGACTGGATGACAGCTATGAAGCCCAACACTGAAGATAATATCAAACAAGTAAACATAACTAAAAAAAATTGCACTCAAGGCAACAACCAGGATTTGTGTACATATATAAAAACATCTCCTATCATTTATCCCATCACCTATGTATCTTTGACGTTTTTTTCAATACCTTTTTGTCACACAAAAGCAGTATAGACAGTGTGGGGGGGGGTGGGGTAGGGGGGGGGGTCACAGCACCGCCCGTTTTGGAGAAAAGTCCAACTTGCTTTTTTTTTTTTTTTCAAGCATGTATGATTGGCATTTCTCATATGTATACATTACTAGCTTTATGTTTGACAACTGCTGCTGCTATTTGTTAAAAAAAAAAAAAAGAATCTCCAATCATTTTATAACTGATATCGCTTGTTTAAAACAGATTAATTCAAAAAGTACACTACAAAAAAAAAACAAAAAAAAATTAAAAACAGCAGTAATAAAAAAAAAGTATTATTGAAATAAATTATATCTTTGTATTCTCGTGGACAATTGTGTTTAGAAATGAACCACCGGATCACTCTAAACATAGGCACAGTTTAAAAAAAAAAAAAAAAACATAAAAAAGAAAAAAAATGTACAAAAAAAAGAAATTACAAACATGCCATCTTGAGACCTTTGTTCTCTGTGGTCAAGAAGCAATTTAACACAAGTTATCTCGAGTGAAGATGATGTAAAAAAAAAAAAAAAAAAAAAAAAGGGAATATCAAAAGAAAATATAACAAGATGACAAAGTTAAATTACGGCAGCAGCAGTAAATGTGAAGTTCCAAAGACTTTTTTTGTTTGTTTTTGCATACAATTGTATCCTTGCTCACATAATAGATGCTTGTAATTACTGTAAATACATTGGCAATGGGAGCATGGTTTATATGGTTAAAAGACTTGCCACTTAGCTCACAGTTACTCAATATATAGAACTTTATATATCTTCAGTTTTGGCAAAGAGATGGAAATATTTTCCTCTTATATGATTCGGAATGAAAGATGAGCAGGGTGGGGGGGTTTGGTGGGGGGTTGGGGGAGAGGCTGGGGTCCTAAAATGACCGTAATAAACTCTGGAGTAACACACGAGTCAAGTCTCCAAAGATTCACCTTGTTTCTGCCCGGGGATGGTGAAAGAAACATTTTCCTTTTCTTCCCTCCTCCTCCTCCTCTTCTTATTCCCCCTCCCCACCCCCACGCCCCCCCTCCACCGACACTGATTGTGGCGAGTCCGTTTTCCTTACAGTGTATGATACACATAATGGGGGGGGGGGGAGGGAGGGGCGGGCAGGCGAGAGAGGGTGCAGAGCAAGTTGGAGGGTTTGGAGTAAAAGTAGGACTGGGATTTGAGCTGCTCTTGGCTCAGACCATGGCACGGTACGGTCCCTGCATCTTGAGGAACTGGATGATGAAGGAGGGGCCTCCCGCGACGATCTGGGGCGGCAGGTGGCTGAGGGGACAGTTCTCAATGCTCATGATGGACAGCTTGCTGCAGAGGGCCAGCTCGAACGGGAGGCTGTGCAGGTTGGGGTTGTCGTTGAGGTACAGTTCCTCCAGGTTCTCCAGTGTACCTGAGGACCGAGACCAGTTACTGTTAGTTAACGTGTGGTTTGGAAGTGACGAAATCATCCAGGAAAACAGTGTCTGAAATTATTATTATTATAAAAAGGGGCCCCTCACACAATAATAACAAAAATATGTTGCAATTCTGGTGCTGTAAACAAGCTCAGTAGAAGTTATAATAGTCATGATACTTAAGGCAGCGTCTTCAAATTCCTTGTTTTACCTGAAACGTCAGACTAAAGCCATAAGTTGTTCGATTTACTATCCTGTATGACAACAAAAGGCAGCAAATCCTCACAGAGTGTTTGCTATTTTTGCTTAAAAATGAATAAAACTGTTAAAAAATGATCAAAATAGTTGGTGATTAATAAATAATCTGTCGATCAACTACTCGTTTCAGCTCTAACGATCTTTATCGCTGTATCTATTATTTGTCTCAGCCCTGGAAAGACATGATATGGGTGAAAAAAACTGCGTAGGGGTCCTTTAATTCACATGAACGGTCGTACGGACGAGATCTTAAAACTGCGATGCCGCTGCAGCAGTTGAGGGGAAATCGTTAATGACGCAGAGGGGATGATGAAGAGACTGCAGCGGTCTTCCTCAGGGCTCTGCTACATCTCACAGTTAAGTAAGGGTACAATTTAAAAGAATATATGTGATGATGTTCATACATTTTTTTCCACTGTCATACTACAAATGTATTCAGATGAACCTTGAAGCCACAGATATAAATGAATTGTGGGCTCAGTCTGAATAGTCTAAAAATACAACCACCTTCAGCTCCTTCCTTCACCCGTTTTAATCTCTGGCTTAACTCTTAGCCTCGGCAGTAACCGGCCAGGCTGGACCAATCGCAGAGGAAGGGTCAGAGGTGGGATAAACTGTGGACTGTTAAGCTCCTAAAATCCTAACAGTTAAGATTAGCTTTTAACAGGAAACGGTGTTACACTTTAAACCAATAAAAGTTACAACTGATTTGTAAAATGAGACGTTCAAAAAGTGCCACCGACGTTAAGAGTTTTGTCAATAGCACAAATAAAAACAAATGATGGTGCATGTTAGAGGTTAGTTCACTTAAACCCTTCACTGAAAAACAAGTTTTCTGATCACAGAACTTCTTTCTTTGTCATAAGCTGTAAATCCTCTGAACGAGAGGAATTTAGAGGATGATGTGGAAAAAAAGGCCAGAGAGGCAAGAATTACTTTTGTTTTACTTTGTCTGTGCAAAATACTTGTTTGAACAGTTGATTTTTATGCTTCGTTTAATGATATAGTATTGACAAAATAGTGTGTCAGCAATCACATTTGTATTTTTAATTTCTACACACGTCGTTCTGACAGACTCATAATCCAGTTCACTCGTAGCGTCACGTCTCTGGATCAGTTCTGGTTCCCCACCGTCACCGAGAGAACTGATGTCTCTGATGGAAGTAGATGAGTTCATGAAAGAAGTCCTTACCAATCTCCTCAGGAAGGTGTTGCAGCAGGTTCTCCCCCAAACCCAAATGAGTGAGGTTGGTGAGGTGGCCGATGCCTCTGGGTAACGTAGTCAGCTGATTATTTGTCAGCACCAATTTCTAATGAGAGTGTGAGAGCACAGAGAGTTTTTTTTTATTTCACAGTTTTATCTTGAAATGATGGATTTTCTGCACAATTAACTGATCAAATATGTAAGATATTATTAAGAAGGTAATTTTAAAGACACATTTACCTTTATTTACAGCAAAATAAGTATGAAGGAGATAACTGCGTGTCTGGAAAACTTGCCTGTAAATCTTTAAGATAAGCAATTTCATTAGGTAGAGATTCCAACTTGTTTTCCTCCAAGTCAAGCTCCCGTAGCTTTCTCAAATTCCCAATACCGTGTGGTAACTTCTTGAGAAGATTATTGGACAATATTAACACCTGTGAAGACAATGAAGTGACATCATGACACACAAGCAGTAAAGCGATCCTTCCTAACACAGAATGATCATGTCTTTCTTGAATTATGACAAATATTCTACTATGAAATTGAAGAAACAAATCAAAGAAGGTAAATATTTAAAGTTAATAATGTGTTCATAGCATGCATTATTATTTAAAAAGGGACCTATTATGTTTTTCCTTAATTTCAGTCATATATATGATGTTACAGTCATCATATATATGACTAATCAGTGTCCTACGAGGACTCTCATGTGTCGTGATCTCGCAAATCCAGCTGCCTCGCGAGGTAAGACAGTGATAGATGGTGATAGACAGACGGTTCATCCAATCACCTGCCGAGTATTTTAAGTGCCTGCCCTTTTTTCAAACAGTTTCCAAGGACGACTTCTCACGTGCTTCTGTTTTACAAACCATGTGGCGCGTCAGGTTAATTAAACATGGCCAAAATGTTAAATAACGAGGTAAACGTATGTAGAAGTGATCCCTGTGAGCAAAAAGCACAAAGGCTTCAGATTAAATCAGGTCTGGGAGACTCCAAGGACTGACCGTGCTATCCATGTTTAGCCTAAAATATTCAAGATTGGTCATTATGTCTCCAACACTTCTTCTCCTAATTATGAGTTGCACAAAATACAGATGAAATTTGAGACTTTTTTCCTCCTCTTCAACTCAACTCACTGGATGCAGGACTGGCAGAGTGTGCCACCTGTTGTACAATACGTGCGTATCCAAGACTCACCTCGAGAGAAACTAGACCGCAGACGTCCTCTGGGATCTTAGTCAGCTGATTGGTGGCTAGGTTAAGCTCGACCATGCTAGTCCATGTGCCGAAGTCCAATGGCAGAGAAGTTAACTGGTTGTCCTGAGGGAGACAATGGCGTGCTTTTATTAGCAAAATAAATGACAATTCAGACGGTCAACACAAGGACAGTGCTGTTCAAGAGGCTGAGCAGACCAGTGCAGTATGCCAGCTATGTCACCTGGCGCCAGGAAAAAAATGTTTACATTGGAGATTTTAAATCCAAACGACATCCAGATGGACATACACCGAGGAACGAGTCCAGGTTATTTTTAAGAGTGTCTGTATATAATATGTCTCGCTGAAGGCCGATACAATCTTCAATATAAGTGCTGTTCTGAACAGTTCTCTCAATACAGCTCCGCTCCAAATGGCATTTACGTAAAGCACACAAGGAGACGCAGCTGTCTGTGCGCTACATGTAAATGCATTATTTAATGTCAGGATTCTCCCCATGTCATATCGTCTTACTATGACGAACAACTCTAGCTGCTCTAAAGAATTATTTACATTTATTTACCAGATTAATACTTATCGCAACTTTCAAATTGGTTTTCAGATTTAAAACATCTATATTACTCATGTAAGTGCTTAATTTCTTATAACACAGTATAACATTAGTATGACAACAAGGTCCAATTCACAAGCTCCCATATGCCTCTTTTTTAAAGCAGACACTTTTACATTACTGTAGGAAAAGCACAGGTGTAAACAATAAAATTAACGATGGCTAAATTCCTGTTGCTTTAGTTTCAGGCTCCTGGTCTTGTGATTGTTTGCTCGCTGTCACATCTTACTGGGGAAAAGGCTCATTAATCACAGATTTGAACATCTTATGATGCCCTAACACCCGATTTAAAAAAAAAATCAAAGTATAAAGCAGAGACAGATAAAAACAGATTTATCTCACAGACAAACATGCACATATTTGTACCTTCATGTTAAGCTTGCTTAACACTTTGGCCCGGGAGAAGATACCAAAGGGGATCTTGTTGATGCGGTTGTGCTCCATGTTGAGGGAGTAGATGGTAGAGAACTGGGATGGTCCGCCCACAGGGTACGACTGGAAGCAGTTCCTCGCCAGTGTCAGACTGGTCAGGTTGACCAAACTTGACAGGAGGCCCTGGTCAGACACAGAGACAGAGACATGACAGAGACCATATGATCAGGACAGGACTCTTATCATAGTGATAGAGTGATATTTTTACACTGGATGCACTAGTGGCCCTGCCTCGAACGTACACTTATTAGAAAACATTTTACAGCACAAGGACAGAGGGGTCTGGGCTCCAACAGGAATTTGTTTTACATTTTCATTACCACTGTAGGAAACAGTTGATGTTGATGTTAATATAACAGAAATTAGGGCTGCAACTAATAATTATTTTTCAGTATTATTTAGCATTTATATTTTTGCTTCTACTTACCTCTGGCAACACTGAAATGTTGTTGTTTTCAAGGTTTAGCTCCTCCAGTTCTCGACATTTGGCTAATGATCTGGGGATGGCTGACAATCTATTGTATCTCAGACCTAAGCGATTTATGCTGGCCAGATTGCCTGAAACAACAACAACAACAAAAAAACATCTCTTAAGTTTTTTTTACCATTACAACATTTATACAAACCTCGTACCTTCAGTCATTTTTCAATTAAATGGTAAAATAATTAAACAAACATAGTTACAAAGACACAAATTGAAAGCTAACTTTGCTTTTGAGCCCAAAAACATATTCAAACTGTCATACCTATAGTCTCCGGGAGGTCCAAGAGCTCATTGTGCTGCAAGTCGAGGTTGGTTATCTGTGTGCAATTCCCAATTTCCTTCGGTAGGTGTTCCAACTGATTATGGGCGACATCCAGAGTGATGAGGTTGCAAAGCTCCCCTGCAGAAATATGCACAAGAAAGAACACCAAAAACTCAGATTTTCAGTTACTCAAGATAAAAGTCCACTGTCCCACTCGTTTTTCTCACTGCTTTACAGAATCAGAAGGATGTTTTGCAAGTGGACAAAGTGGAATTTGTCTTGGTGGCACCGGTTCAGAGTGATGGACTCATCTAAGACTCAACACTTCAACATTCAGTAATTTGTATGCATTTGATTTTGAACAGCAAGATATCGTGACATGTGTATTTATGTATATTTCTACACTCTGGATGCTCAATGCCTTAAACCCAACGGTAGCCCACTTCCTCCCACAGTTATGGGCGATAAGGTTTGCTTCTTGCCCCGCCTTAACTTGAGGAATTCATCCTGTTATTACATGTAGGTTTTACTCACCTATCTCTGCAGGCAGCTGCTTAATCTTGTTCTCCCGGATGCTGAGCATTGTGAGCTTGGAAAGGTTTCGGATGTCCTTCTCCACCGTTGTGATGCGGTTGAAGCGCAGGTACAGCGTGGTGAGAGATGTCAGCCGGTAAACAACAGCCGGTATCTCTCGCAGCTTGTTGTGCCGGAGGTCGAGCATTCGAAGCTTCTTAAGGGAGTCCAGGGAGTCAGGCAAGCTGGTCAGGGAGTTCTCACTCAGGGCCAAAGTGACCAGGCCTGATAGGCAACCCACCTCAGCCGGCAGGCTCTGCAGCTTGTTGCTGTATAAGTAGAGTTCAGCCAGCTGCGTCAACTCCTTAATTGAGGTGGGCAGCATGTGGATGGACCGTTTAGATAGGTCCAGTCTCATTGAGTTCTCCTCCCGGCACTTGTTAAGCTCTTTGATCACCTCGGCATTGCTGGACTTCTTGCGCGTACCTGGTGCCGGGTTTGGCCGCTTTATCGTATTGTCAACAGAGAAGGCAACACCCGGTGTTGAGCTGCTAGTGTCCTTCTTTCCTTCTTTGGCATCTTTCCCTTTGGTCTTCGTTTCTTTGCCACCATCCTTGACTAAGCTGGCCAGAGCCTTGGCCTCCTTTTCCCTTTCTTTCCCCGCTGGACCACCTTTTGGGTCCTTTTCTTTTGAATCTTTTTCTTTGCCTAAAGTACTACTCATGTCGACGTTATCGGGCCTCCTGCAGAGTTGCTCATGAGAGTCTCTCTTGTCAGGTTACTTATGGTTTCGGGAAAAAGGGACACAGACAGCCAAGGAGGCTTTTAAAGAAAACATCCCTGTGCAGGCCCACACATTTATGATTATCCTTGAAATAAAGACCGTGTGATCCAAAGGTTTTTTGGATACTTTTGATACTTTGTTCCTTTGTTAAAATGCCATGTGAGAAAAAATCCTTTGAAGTAACTGGATTGTGGCATCCATGGGCCACATGCTTAAGTGTCGGAGCTGCATACAATCCCAGGACCTTTGGGTAAAAGTTCCCTCAGGCTGCAAAGGTCATCAAGGATTTATAATCCCTCGAGGATTTGCTGTTGGGGAAAAGAAAAGGATATTTTGTTCACACTCACAATTTCATGTACACATCTTACTTTAAAAGCTTTAACAACCTTTTGAATATCAACAGTCAAGTGGTCTGCCTGAGTTTCTGGGCTTAGTATTTCTTACTAGTTTCTATCATTTCAGACACTTAACAATAATATACTCTGAAATACTGTTTGACCGATTAATCGGACTAATATCTGGCATTTTGAGATAATCGGCATTGGCCGATGCCTGCAAACAAAAAGTGTCTGGAGACACATCTGCAGGCAGCCTCGTCAGTGTGGCTGCTATCAGGGTCCAAAATTCACTTCTTTGTCAACAGGCCAAATGGTCAGTGAATGTTCAGATTTTACCAGCCACTCAATAGGTTACCATTGTTTTTTTGGCTGGTGAGTAAATCTACCAGTCACTTGCATATTTTACCAGCATTTGGCTGGTGGCCGGTGCTGAACGATGTTAGCGCTCCCCCTTGTGTCAATGTCGTCAGTCTTTGCCCAGACGTCAGTGCTTTCAAAGCTCAATAACTGGCCACTCTTAATAACATATACAATGTTTACTGTCTGATTAATTAGATTGATTCTGGTCTTCTAGAGGGAAAATGCGAATGACGTTAGTTGGGAATTGTAACAAGCCTTCAACCAGCTAAACTAGCTTACAGAACTCGAAAAACTGTTGTATAGGCGTGTCCAGCCCCCACTCCTACTCCTGATGAGCTGCAGTCATAAAACATTTATCAGATGTGTCATTTGGGACGGTTGTGAGACTGTAAGCAGTGTGACTGTGAAGCCTTTTATTGTTGGTGAGCCTGTGGTCTGTCATTGTTTAGCACGTTACATAACATAAACATATTATCTTCATCGATGGCGCTCATATACATGATGATGCTGATGCAAAGTTTGCCAGCAGCACAGTTAACATTAAAAGCCTGCTAACAGAACCTGCTGTCAGCTGAGGCAGGAGATGAAGACGAGATTGATGAACCACTCCTCTCATCTCAAGTCAACAATCTGCTATCAAAAGCGATCGATTTGATAGTTATAAGATACCCAACATGCACGTGTGTGCTCGTCTTTGCTTCGATACACTAAGCTAACTTGGCACAGTGTTTAATGAGAGATAGTAGTGGATTTGCAGGACAGGATCTCCGCTCTGTCACATTGTTGTCACCTCCAGTCACTTGGTAGATGATATGAGCAGGGTGTGCAAAGCAACTGAACAAAGTTATTAGTTTTTAACATGTCTGATCACTTAGATTGACTATTTGGCAACAGACATCCTGCTAGAAACGTCCATCGTCTTTTCTAAATGTTAACACATTTCTCCCATTCCCATCCCGTTACTGGCTAGTGTTAAATATATATGATGTTATAATGTATAGAATAATAATGCAGTTGAATGATGTTGCATCTGACGTACTTTAACCTGCTCTCCCTCTTATTAGATTATGTACATGGAATAACAGAATTATAGATGACTTTTCTTTGTCTTATTTATATTTAACCCAAATACTGACTGTGTATTTTTTCTATTTTAATAATTACAGATGGCTGGACAGAAATCTTGTCCCTTATGGCAGTATTTCACTGAGCCAGGGAAGACCAAGTGCAGTATCTGAAGCGAATTGGTGAGCATGGGAGCTAAAACACCACAAACATCTGGAATCACCTGAAGTGTCCCTGCCTCCCTGCTTATAAAGAGGCACAGAAGAAAAGAGATGCAGCAAGAGCTGACTCCTCTAGCCTACTATGACACAGATGCTCAAAGAAAATGGCAAAAATCGGATCCTGGGTCAAAACAAACGGACACTTTAGAAAAAGAAATGATTGCCACAGACAACAAGCCCTTTACGGTTGTTTCAGATGTGGGCTTGCAGCAGTTGTTGTCTGTAGCAGAAACAAGATAAAGCCTTAAAAGTGAGAAGTACTACCACAAAGACATGCTGGACAGTGTGCACACAAAAGGTTGTGAAGAAAATCAAAGCACTGACTGCTCCAAACAACGCTGGCCTCCATTTGTCTTTCACCACAGACTGTTGGTCTGCAGAAAAGTGAATCATTAATGAGTCTAACGTGTCATTTAATAAACGATGATGAGGAAAGGAAACATGTAGTCTTAAATGTCAAGGCCATGGAGAACGTGGGGAGTTTACATGTCCAACTGCGGAACAATCAACTAAAATTTGATGGAGACTCTTGAGATGAGCAAGGCTTCTGTCTCCTGCATCATCTCAAGCATTGTAGTGATGAAGATGCTGCTTCAGGCAGAGGGTCCCACTACTAAGGGGATCAGAACATTCTGGGAGATAATAATGCAGAGCTTGGAGAAAAGACTTTCCAAGACTGAGGAGACCAAATGTTTGGCAACACTGCTGGATCCTCGACACAAGGTCCAGAGGACACACTGAACTAAACAGCTAGAAGAGAACAAACCGTTGCCTCTGAGTCTGAACAACAACAAGCCACCACTGGAGATCAAGGATCGGATCCTAAACGAATAAGGGCGGAGGACTGAATGTACGCAAACATTCTCGGGGCTCACAGTCATCATCAACTCCCGCTGAGGAAGAGAGTGAGGACATCTCTGACGAGCTGAACCGTTACCTCCGGGAGCTGGAGACTGACAGAAAGACCAGTCTGCCACTGGAATGGTGGAAACAGAACAAAATCTTGCACCGCTGGCAAGAAGGTTCCTCTGTCCTCCACCCTTCTCTGTTCCCAGTGACAGAATATTCAGTGAGATTGGTGAGGAGGAACAGGCTCGGTGGAGAAAATGCAGAGAAACTTGCTGCTCTTAACTGGGACTAGAACTTTAAAAACAAAGAGATGCTGCTACTCTACGTACTACACTAACATCTCTCAGAAACAAGTAGATGCTGTTATCTGCTGTTAAGTGCACTAAAACGTTTTTATTCATTAAAGTTTTTTTTAAAGTTTAGTTTTTTGATTGGATAACTTTAGTGTTAAATAAAATTAATTTAAGTACATCAATTTTGTGTCTCATTTGTTGTATTTTATCAGATGCTTAAACAAACAACAACATGATATGGGCATTATATATCGGATATGATCCACCCTGTTCTCTAAATATCAGCCATTACAAAACCCATATCGGTAAACTACTACTTTGTAGAGCTGTAATGATTAATCCATTAGTCAATGGGCAGAAAACTATTTTGATAATCCATTAATTCAGTAATAATGGAGTCATTGTTTTAAGTTCCATCTTCTCTAATGTGATGATTTTCTGTTTCCATCTCTGTAAACTGAATATCTTTGGGTTTCGGACACCTGGCCAAACAAAATAAGACCTTTGATGACATGATCACATAGGACGAAAACTATTAATAGAATATTAATTGGTAGATTAATCAATAATGAAAATAATCATTATATTCCTGGGGCTCATCCATTTGTTTTCTGCCATTTTTGTAAAGAAAGAAATTGATTCCAAATGAAACAGATCAGTTTAAAATGAATTTTTTTTTTATATCTGGATTTTCTGTCTTCATGCATCAAAAACTGCTCACCACAATCGACAGTAAACAGACTCTTCTTGTGGCAGACACAGCTCAGAATATGCTGCTGCAAAGTGCTTCAGGATCGATCCAAATATTTTTGATGGAACAGTATTGGCTACATAAAGCCCACTTCATTTCCGATGCTTTGCTTGCTCTGGTAGGCAGCATTAAAAAAAAAAAAAAAAAAAAAATCCTAACTTTGCTCTGTTAAGACAGCTCAGCGATGAGTGAGTGAGTCAATTTCAGTGACATTTTGCAGGAGAACCACAACTTTAAAAAAACTGCTGTTAGCTGAAATCTGTGCTAAAGAGGAAGAGAGGCGGTCCAAACCTTCCTGCCACAACAGATCCTCCTTGACATTCCTCTCTTAACAGACATTATGTATGGTGCTAGGATACCACGCAAAATACTACTATAGAAAACATCACAAAAAACTATCAAAGGTAAGCTGTAATGAAGCCTCTATGTTATGTTTGAGCTTATGTTAAGGTGGGGCTACTGTAGGCTGAGTCTGCAATGTAACTAACCTTCATTATGTAGGAAAAACCAACAAATATAATAAAATAGGAGCCTTAATACAATAATCGTCCTTATACATAAGACAAAAAAACACAACAGGTCTGGTGTGTTGACAGTACCATGAGATATGTGGTATTGAGTGTGTTGTGCCAGTGAAAGCAAATCTGTTGAATGTACTAAGCATAACCTCACACCAACTTACTCCTACTAAACAAACATGGCCCAGCGGGTGTTGACATTACTGTAAGCCTACAGCCCCACCTAAACAGGCATTCAGCAATTTTAGCCATCCCCTCTAAAGTCTGTAACGCAACAATCACACCGAATATTTACGTCTCAAAAGACATCCAGACTCCAGACAGAACTCTTTGGATCTTTACATGACAAACTGAGCCAGCTTGTCTCTGTTGCTGTTTGTACCTCCGTGACTGTTTAAAGCTCTCCAGCACTAGTACGAGCTAAGCTGTGGCAAAAAAGAGAGGCAGGTTTGGATCAGGATCAGAGCTAAGTGAAAAGGTTAGGACTGCTGAGAGTAATCTTTAGAAGTGGCCTTCAAAGCATGAAGTCCCAACAACAACAGGTCATATGACCTTTTGGGTAAAAGAAATGTTGGGTCAATAGCAGCACCCCTGACATGAGAGAATGCTTAACAGAGTGTTCTGTAAATAAAAAAAGATATCCACTGCTCTTTCAGTCCGTCATAAAGAAGACGTTAACATATAACTGCAATAGACATACCTGCGTGCAAAATTATTTTAACATAAAATGAGAATAGCCAGACCAGCCCTGTTGCTGGGGCCATCTAAACCAAACTGTGCAAGCAATTTCCTTTTATGGTTGTACTCTCTATGTCCCTGCCCTGGTACATAATCTTGTTTATTACAAACTGCATGTAAATGTTATTTAAAGACTCATGTTTTATGACCTGTCCCAACAAAAGACCAAATGAGACCAGAAGAAGAGTTCAACATCAAATTGATGTAGTTCATTTCCTGGCTGTTTTTCTTTTTTTTTGACTGTTTGTATTGATATTTCTCTTTCATTATATCAATACTGACATTTTTGGATAAGAAAACAAGCTTAGTGGTTCTTGCAGCAACTTTTTGTCTTTGTTCACCCAGATCAACAAAATATTAACCAAATTTGAACAGGCATACTCTTAGTTTCTTATCTGTAATCTTTACAAATGCGTGCAGAGGTTTCTGAAAAACAGCACAGAAGTTTGATATTCAGTTTAGCTTCAGCAGAAGGAAGAAGAACAAACAGCAACAGGGTACTAACAGTGTTAGAAAACCACAGAACAATGGCAGCGTTTCCCCCTATATTCATTCTACCGTGGAGGTACAACACTGCAGAATTATGAGCGCCGCTGCTAAAATTTCATACGATCATTAATATCAACGGGCTACTAATGATCATCACTCGCACACTGTGCAAACACGAGAACACCCTACGTTATCGTGGAATTGTTTTGAGTGATCGACTAGTGCATCAAATCCCAGAATCCTCCCTCTCCTCGTTCTTCATAGGACATCTACGTGAAAGGTACTTTTATAAGAGTAGTGTAGCTCCGTTAAGGAACAGGACAGTGCGTAATGTGTGTGTGTGTGTGTGTGTAGCGTGTTTGGGGTTGAGAGAGCGGAGAGAGCGAGCAGCAGAAAAGTGACAGTGAATGCAAGAGGAGCAGAAGAAAAGCTTAGCAGTAGGTTGTCAACCTGGTAGTAAATGTACAGTTCAGACAACAGTGTGTCAGTTAATAAATGCTGCAGCTTCTCAAGACCAAGAAAAGTCACGTCTGTTGCTTCCCCAACTGCTAGAAAAGTGAAGGGGGTTAGTCCCGAAGCCAGCGACAATGGCTTAGCCTGACCTGACCAGGCTCACTTAAGGTAGACTGACCTTTAAGGTAGACCAACTGTTCTCATTTTAGTGACAATCTCAGCCGCCCCTAAACAGAGAAGTGCTGAACTGCTGTGTCTCTCCCAAGTTATGCTCAGCAATCCAACCCTGCCCTAAAGCAGTCAACCTAGGGGAAGCATTGAATGGGTTCATGAAATTCAGTCACTTTTCAATCCCTGATGAGCATATGGCCCAATGCACACACTCGACAGCATATACAATGAAAAACAATTGATAGGAAATAAGTCATTATTTAAGAGTCACCATAGCAGAGTTGAAGGCTGTTGCCGGAATCGCACTTTCTGTATACAATCGCCACATTTATGTAGTCATATGCCTGTCACATGTAATTCACTTGGAAAGGGTACCTAAAAAATGTTTCCTCCACCCAAAAAACATTTTTGGTACTTTTAAGTATTTCTTTCATTTCAAGAATATTGCGACAGTCATATACAGTTTATTTGAGAAATGACCCCAAACAGAAGTTAGAAATCTGTAGTTTGTTTACTCTGGTCCGAATCAATGGATGAGTTGGTGAACTTATCACATTTTCCCTTTGGTTTGATTTCTTTTCACACAGAAAAAATCTGAGAACATTCACTCTGCTCATTGGTCAGATGTGTCTGGGGCGGCTGTGAAAATGTAAATACAGGAAGAAGGTCCTGAAGAAGGCCCTATCTGTCCATATATCAACCATGGCAACGTATTCTTTGCTAGCATAGGTCGCACCTTGATTCACTTCAGCTAGCTGCCAGCAACTGTTCAGTTTTCTCATCTGCAGATTCAGATCATGCTCCCACCACAAACAAATTGCTCCAGAATTCATGACCAGACTTGTTTTCGTCCACACTTCTGAACGACTACTGTATTCAGATCTGTACAAACTAATCATCCTAAGGGGGAAAACGAACCAGAGTCCAATTCAACCAGACTAACCAACGCAGGTTTGAAAATGACGTCCAAAAACTTGCCAATACACACTCCGTCTGTAAAAACTGGCAAACAACCAACAGCACAAGGACATGAATTTGTCAAATACAGTTGTAACCTCCCTGACAACTAGCATTAAAGGCTTTGGTGGTGCACAGTTGTTCTATATGAATATAATAACAGGAGAGCCAGTCTGAGCATAAGGAAATAAATATGCAGAGAAGTTAAACAAACAACCTGTTGGCCATACACAAAACGGTGGCATCACTTTGTGGTATTACAATTAAAAGTGGCTTGATCAGAAATCTGCACTATTGATGGATGCTTTGTGTTTGTTTACAGCATTATCCTTCACAACCTTCTGCTATACTGATGATGGACGGATCATTTTAAAGACGACCTTGTGGGATAAGTTGGCCAAAGCCATAGGATAGTGTTCAATCAACTGGCAAGTGATCCAGCTGTGACAAAACTGCAAACACTGTGAGGTCCATTAAGCTAGGACTACTCATTTAGTAGATGAAAATATGAGGCTCAACCCATATACAGCTTCGGAAACTTTCTAATGCATGTCCATCAATACTAACAACACCATGAAGTGCTACTACACAATTGGACTTCATGGCACTTGCAACCCACATAGAGAATAATTAAGTTTCCATTAAGGATATCTTGGGCCCATCTGATAATGCCAGTGCATTTAGGCCCAAGCAGGACTGTCTAATGTTCTCCAGCTATTGCTGATCCATTACAATGCTTTTTGGATCAAATGAGAAATGCATCAATATTAGCTAATCATAGAAGACCAGAAAACGCGTGTGTAAAGCAAATATAACAAGGAAATATCTCCAATCCAGCTAATGAGTTGCTGCTTGACAATGCCTTACTATTTTAGTACAAGAAACAACAAACCAGGTATGATCCGGCCTGCCAGTTTAAGTTGTTATTTGTGTAAAACTGAAGGCAAAAAACCAAAGAGTTGGTGCAGCTATCGGCTACTGCTATACATAGGACGCAACTAGCTCGATGGCTACGTGTGCCAATGACAAATCCTTGGAAACAGATTACCGACAAAACGGTACCAGGTCGGGGAAGTCATGTCACCTTTCGAGATTAATTAATTTACATAAACACCTAAAGAACACATAGCAGGGTTGGTGACACTGTATGGTTATTGGATGTGACGCGGACAGTAACAAAGCTAGAGGCTCCGGTGTGACTGTTAACCTAACATCAACCAGCTAACTAACTGTCGTTAGCCAACTCACGTAGACTGAAAATGAGTTATGTCAGCTAAGTCAGCCTTGAAAGTAACATATCTAAAGCGAGCAATCTTCAAAAAGAGAAAAACACACTGGCTAAAGCTGCTAAAGAAGGGCTGACAACAATGCAGGAAATAAAAGCAGCTAAGCTAAGTTAAACGTCAATAGCAGAGCAAACGTCAGTGATGCCATACTGCTAACTTGCTAACGTCAGCTAGCGAGAAGTTAGCCCGCCAGCTAACAGTATTTCAGCGAGCCATCGTCTGACTCAAACGAGGAAGAGTAACAGCACGATTAGGATGAAATAATAAAACAAACGGCTATGCTTATACACGTATTTACTGAGATGGCGAAAAGGATGTCGAGGTTTTCCCTGACATATTTACTCACTTCCAGCGATTAGCTTTCATCTGAAGCAGAGCTAACTGTGTGTGTGTATGTATGTAGGCCCGAGCGGAGCGACCCGACCACCGCTACTTGGACCGAGAGGAGAGCCCTCTGCTGCGGCCAGCTGAGCGCGATCGGGCGGCAGACACCCAAAGAGACAAGCCGATGATGGGAGGCAGCTGATATCTTCGCAGAGCGGCCACTGACGGCACGCAAGCTGCGGACTAACTGTAACACAGTGCCTAAGCGCCGTTCCCGTATTGAATATTACCCGAGGAAAAAAAGAAAACACTGTGAAAAACAGCGGCCATTCCGAAGCTGAACAAAAGAGTGCGTTCGTACTCGCCTCTGCGAAATGACACTATATCGTTACACACGCCGTAACAAGAGACTGACGAGTGTATTGTGTCTGGAGTGATGCGTAGCCGTGATGTGGGGGGTAAAACGTCCACTGTTACGGTGATAATATAACTGTTTTACCTTCAGAGGTGTGACTCCGCCATCCTTGCTGCTTCCTCCTCTTTTCCTACACTGCTGCTCTGCTCCCCTCCCTCCCTCCCCCGCCGCCAAACTGCGTCATTCGCACGCCTAACCAATGTTATCACGAGACTTTGAAATACAATCAAATATTCCTGGATAAACACTATATGATGAATATTACACATTTATGGTATATATCTAACACATCCTTCCGTGCAAAAATGTATTTAAAAGTTTATCCGAAGCTAATATGAAGCTTCAGCAGTCTAAATTAGTCAAATCAAGTAGATATCATTCAATGTTACAGTCTTTCTAGGGCCAAAGTCCCTCTTTTTTGTTACTTTTAAATGCATTTTTGCACTTTTTGGCCCCATCACTTACATTGAAAGCTCTTTAAGTGGATCTTTTAATAGCCAGCATGAATTTTGTGTAATGATGATGATGATGATGATGATGATGATGATGATGATAGTAATAAATAAGGTACATGGAAATATAAATTATATTATAAGTGGGTGGTGGTGAAAGAGTGCTGAGATTTTTACTTAAATCAAAGTATTTTAAATTTTTACTTTTCCTAAAAGTACACTAATATTAGCTTTAAAATATACTTAAAGTGTCACAAGTAAAAGTAGTCATGATGCAGAATGTAATTCAGGTATTTGTACTAAAAAAAAGCCTATAACTTTGAAAGATGCCCATTTGATTTGTCAACTCAGATTGCCAAAGCCTCATATTCATTTCAGATAAACATTGGAATATATATTTTTTGCACAGATTGAGGGCTGTGGGTTTTGTCTCCTGTCACGTGCATTGAAAGCATTTTATGAAGGGATCTTTGAACAGCCCGTATGGACAGAAGGATGAGAAAAAACTCTTTCAATATACATATGGACGTGGAAGTGAGTGTTGTTGTGAGACAGAGTTGAAAAATGTGAACCTGTCATTTATTGTTACAGCTAGTGGAGCAGAATAACAATGCATCATGATTTATCAGATGATATTTTGCATGAAATTCATTTAAAGAGAAAAGTAACTAGTTACTGTAGCTGTTAGATAAATGTGGTGGAGTAAAAAGTACAAAATTTGCATCTAACATGTAGAATGAAGTGGAAGTTTAGAGTAGTGTAAAATGGATATACTCAACCTTACAGCCCTGAATAAATGTATAATACAAATAATACAAGAGCTAAACTTAAAGGCAATTAAAAAGATGTGGATTTATGTATTACTTATCAGTGGGAAGAACTTTTTATGTGATTTTTGTATCACTGGCTTCAGTCACTGGAAGAAAATGCTATTTAAAACCACTCAAGGAGAGTCGAATGGCAACAACAGGAAATACGCTGCTCACTGAGTGCATATTGTATTTGTTATTAATGACAACAGGATAAAGCTAACTACATTCACATCAGCAACAAGTTACTACAACAATTATGTAAAACACCAAACTGAACTAATTAACAGTGGGGAAGAAGTAACACCAGTCATAGGATAGGTTCACAATTTTTCAGTGTAACTATTCCTCTTGTTCATACTGGCTGTTAAAAGATTCCCTCAGATGTGCTTTCAGTGTCTACAAAATCAGTGTCATCAGTGTGTCCACAGTGTGTCCACACTGATGCAAAAACACATGTAAAAGTTGATGTGAAGCTTATATAAGGCTTCAGCAGTCTGAGTTAGTCACATCAAGTGGATATCTGACACATTTGCAGTCTTTTTAGCATCAAATTCCCTCTTTGTGTTTCCCTGTTGAGCTGTGGTGGAAGTATAATACCAAAAAGAGGAACTTTGGCACTAAAAAGACAATAATGTTGAAAGATATCTACTTGATTTGGCTAATATTGATGGCTGAATCTTCATATTCACCCTAGATAAACTTTTAAATACATTTTTGTACAAAAGGAGGCTGGATTTTGGCCCTCATCACTTACATTGTAAGTACATTATAAAGGGATTTTTTATGGCCAGTATGAAAAGGAGGAATGATTATGACAAGAAAAACATGTTTCAATATTAATTTGGGAACTTGACTATTGTTTGAAGACAGACTTTAAAAATTGTGAACCCGTCCTTTAACATTTCCAGTAGTGTTATTCTGAGAGCGGCCTGCAGGTGGCGGTAAAGCGCTGTGACTGTGAAATAAAGCGAAGAAGAAGGTGACGTGATTCTCGTAGACGCGTTGGCTTGACAACCGCTGTAATCTTTGCGTGGTGCTAAAGGTGGGTTATCAAAGATTCTGATTTATAAACAATAATTATGATGTAGACTTAACATATTTACACACACGACAACAGAAGGATACTGCAGTGTATTGTCAGAAGTATTAACTACCTTTCACCGGGAGTTGCATTATTGAACGCTACTATTAATTTAGCTGGGCCCATGTAGGCTAACGTAACGTGAACACAGGCTATTAACTGCTAGCTATGTGATAAGGCTCTCGATTTTCTCCAAATGTTTAAGTGATACCAGCGATTCTGTGTGTCACTTTGCTTCAAGGTTAACGTTAATGTATTCGGACATTTATTAGCGTGACTAGATGTATGAAAACCTTTTTGTGGAAATAGGCCGAATCTGTTTACTAAATGTAAGATGCCTTGAAATAATATAACTACGTTTGGTGTTTGTGTTGCTCCATAAAGTAACGTGATCATTCAACATTTCGCAGCATCTAAATTTCACAACACACAATAGGACAGCACTACTTTATTTCTCCTTTCCTTCTACTGTGTTGTGTGGTTTCACTGTTATTGATCTACTGATACGTGACTAGCTGATATCACCAGCTGGCTGCAAGCCAAATCTGACGATCTTTTCTATGACTGAGCCTCCATTATCATCAGTATGCATGTAAATATACTGAAGTTCAGACTAAACTGCTGCCTTAATCCTGTTGAAATGCTGCCTCCTTCAATTCACCAGTTGCCACCGTCATATAACTGAGTCATTAGTCAGATCGATCGATCGATAGAAAAATAATCTGCAACTATTTTGATAATCCAGTAGTTGTGTCATTTTTAAGGATAAATGCCATAAACTTGCCGGTTGCAGCTTCTCAAAAGTGAGGACATTAAGCTCATAAATGATAATAAACTGAATATCTTTGTTTATCGGACAAAAGATGACGTCATTTTGGGCTCTAAGAAGGTATAATAGACATTTTTAACTATTTTCTGACATTTTGTTGACAAAATGTTAATCGAGAAAATAATCGTCAGATTAATCGATAATGAAGATAATCATTAGTTGCTGCCCTTGTCAGATTACCGTGTTTTATAGCAGCATTAGTTATCAGCAGCAGCCGTCTTGATGATCCAACAGTTAAGTGTTTTAATCTTTGGCTTCTCTTGATCAGATACTTGTATTCACAGATATTTTGTCCACTGTCCTTATTACCCTCTGTCATAACGTTTGTTTTCATTAATCTAAGGCATATAAAATGTAATAAATCTGTCTACCTTTCAGCAACCGGGTACTCAGAAGACAATGCCAGAAGTCAAGTCAATATTCAGAGAAGTTCTGCCTAAACAAGGTTTGTACCACAGCAGTGAGCTACTTGGACAGCAGTAGTTACAAACAAAAGGCTGTTTGTGGAGCTCAATACAACAAGTGAACTGTTAAGAAATTTGCAAAAGCTTGCAAAATTAGTCAGTGGGTGCTGTGTGCTCCCTCGTTACAGTCTCTTTTACAGCTAAACACCATTAGCATTGTTGCAATATAATCAAAGTTATTTAGTGAATAAGGCTGATTGACAGCGATGCCACTGAAAAGCAGTGTATTTATAGTTTAATGCCTTTTTTTGTGGAAAAGCTGTTTAAAGGCTGACCTCCAGATGTGTAACATGTCCAGATGTTCCATGCAGTGAGAACACTCGATCTCTGCCACTAATTGGTAAAAGCTGACCATCAGTGCAACAGAAGTTAAAACATTGGCATGTATTTTAATATGGGTCACTACCAAGAGCATACAGATTATAATAACAAGTGTACAGATGTTAAATCAGCCGCCCTTTAACATCCTGGAGGCACAGGCTACCAGAATGATGAAACCTTTTAGTGGAAAAACAACAAAAATCCAATTTAGTCTTGTGATTATCTTTGCATTAAACCAAAGACTAGCTGTATAAATGTGAGTCTTCATATTTGAGTTTACTAATTCCATTTTCGGGCAACATTAACAGGGCAGCTTTCCATGGAAGATGTCCCTACCATGGTTCTGTGTAAGCCAAAACTGCTCCCACTCAAATCCGTCACCCTAGAGAAACTGGAGAAGATGCAGATGGAGGCGCAAGAGGCCGTCAAACAACAGGAACTGGCGATGAAGGAGCAGTTGCAGTAGACGTCCGATGGAGGACTCGCAAGAGCAGTAGCAGTCGAAATGGCTGAGACATTCCTTCAGACGGACACAAACCCAGCGTTTTCAAGTATTTGTAAGGATAGTTAAGTGCAATGTCAAGAGGTCATTGATGTTTGACTTCACGGAGCAGAAGACCTGATAAAGTGAAAGGAGAGTAATCTACTATGTCATTCGTAATGATTGGTTAGTTACAAAGACCTGAGTGCATCTTCAGCTGTTTTATTTGTATTGATGTGTCTGTAATTTGGCATAAATGCACATTAAATGTCAATTGACAGTTTCCTTGTAGAATGAATGTAGAGCAGAGTGACTAATGTGGGCAGAGCAAGAAGTTTATTTGCAACATGTAGTACTAGTGTGTGTGCTGATATTGTGACATTTCACAAAAACAGTCTTCGATTATTTAATAGTGATTTAATGAACAAACAGGGATCGATACGTGGTACATTTTATACACCAGTATTCCCCACATATAAAAATAAACAATCTAAACACCATTTGTTGAAGTTATCCTGACTGGTATTTGTTTTTGCACTATACTCATGTCTTGTTACCTTCAATAATGACATCTTTGTGTGATTTAAAGGGTAAAAAGGAAAAAAAAAAAAAAAAAAGTCAAGCACGGCATAGAAACAGCAGCTAGTGAGGGAGCAAGTATTGCATTTCACAAACATGCTCTCCTTTATTTTATTTTTTTTTATTCCCCTTTTATAAAGCTCTTGACACAAACCAGTCATCTCTGTACAAACACTGCTTTCTAGAAAACACAAAAGGAGTGGCAGTGAAATCAAGAGAATACTGTACAAAACAACATGGAATGACTGACACTGAGAGGTGTGGCACTTTGAGGGTTAGCTTATGGAAATGTTTATACTGAAACACCTTGGAGAAAGTGATCTACTTCAGTTTCAATCAAAAGTGCAGTTTTGTTTTTGTCTTGTTTTTCTTTAACCCCGCCTCCAATTTCAGAAATGTACATTCGTTTGACTGCTAGGGGAAATTTTGTACCCAACTATTTTGAAAAATATCCAAGTAAAAAAGTAGCTTTATCCTCTTTTCAGGAAATCTGGCACATAAAAAGGACTCCTCAGTAGCTTTCAAGTTTCACAACACCGCCGTCTCCCTCGCTGACAAATCTCTTCCGGCCCCTGACGACAGACAGATCCCGTTAATGAAACCAATAGTTGGGAGACACATCTCATTCTGAGAGGATTGTAAAGTGCGTGTCTGAGAAAACAAGTGGTGTGCACTTACCGGCAAGGACAAAGATCTCTTAACTTTTCATCAATGATTCCCATACTGAAGCTTTTATCAACAAACTGCTCCAGGATGAAGTATGCACGAGGGACATCGATGTTGATTTCAGCGATGTCCATATAAACTCTTTCATAGCCCTGTGAGGGAAATAACACATTGTCTATTAAACACCATCTTATAAGAGTAGCAACCTAGCTGTTTCTTGGTGAGACGGTTAACTGCAGTGCAAAATTCAAACAGCAGGTGGCACCTTACCCTTCTCATTTGGTCCACAGTAATGATGGAGGACACAGACAGTGACTTGAGTAGCTGCTGAACCATTTTGAATGTTTTCTCTCCTTTGGACTCCAACACCATCACTATCGCCTGAGAGAAAATAACAGAAATATTCACAGCCTTGTACTAGTGCCCAAAACATTTGCTAAACCAAGATATGATGTTTCAAATGATGATGGAGTGGCCTGAAAATATTTTGCAAACATTTAGCTAAGAAAAAAATCTGTTCATCTCAGTTTGAGTTTGTTTTTTTTAAATCTCCCTTTTGGCCTCCTGCACAGCTGAATTTGGAGGCAAGTTTGATGCTGTAAAGGCACACTGAGTTTGGCTTGTCCTGCTTCAAACTGACCTCATAGACAAACTCGTGGTGGAAATGGGGAACCTCCAGATCTCTGAGGCATCTCTCAGCCTCCTTGCTGTCTCCAGACAGGATGTATTCCTTCAGCAGCAGGTTCATCTGACAGGACAGAGAATATGTGATTATATGTGAATTCACCTCTGGCTGGAAATGAGTTTTAAAGCAACAATCAGCCATCACTATTGGGAATTCTTGGACTTCCAGCTGTGTTAAGGCTCTTTAAACACAATGTATACTTTTGTTTATCATGGTATCACACCCGATATTCTTAGATTTACACCTCAGAAACAGTGTGCCAGCCAGGTACATTAAGACAGTGGATCCACTACTACTCTCCCCTCAGGTCTACTTTATGTGTGACTTTACCTCTTTGATGAGCTGTGTGACGGGTCTCTGGCCCCCGCCTGTGCCCCACTGGTTGTCTATGCGAAGCCCACCCTTACTCATCTTCAGCAGCACTGCTGCCCGGTCTAACGCCGCCCTGGAAGATAAAACAAATCCACACAAAGTGTTTACAAGCATTAACACAAACCTCAAAGTTCAGATTCCCCTGCTATTTGTTCCTGAAGTGATCCCTCCCTTTATGTTATATTTCATGACATGACAGCCATATATGCAAGAAAGCTTCCGCATGATACTGAGTGAATAACATCTAGCTTTAGCATGCGCAGACGACCTGTTAAAACCCTGATATCATCTGAAGATTTTCACAGTAACAGCATAACACAGGAAACTAAAACCACCAACAGCAGAGCCAAAAATGACAAACCTTGTGTATTCACAGTCAACTCTGCCTTTGTAGCCCTCGATGTAGCTCTTGGACAATATTTGGTCACTAACGGCGCGTGCGATGAACTGGCCCACCAACTGGAAAACAAACACACAAAGAGGTAAATAAAAAAAAAATAAAAAAAGTAAACAAACCAAAACAAGTTGAGTTTAGCACAGTCACATAGAAACTTGATTGTTCTGTCTGCTGATCATAAAGAAGGTTCCCTTGTTTAAAATAAGGAAGTCAAATGTTCACAAATGACACATGAAGGACCATTAAAGTATTTCTTCAATCTGAGAATACATTTATACTTTTTTTTAAATTACAAGACAGGCAAAAATCAAGTCAATAATGCTTTTTTTTTTTTTTTATTCCATCACTTCAGCAGGAAACAGATTAAAGTTTGTTACATAGCAACACTTCTTTAAAAAGGTCAAAATAGTATAAGCTGAAACAAATGAGTGTTTAATATTTTCTGCAAAAAATCAAATAAACTAGCAAGAACCTAAAACAACACTGTTACACATAACTGTGTCATAAAAGGCCCCTGAAATCACTGACATGCCAGATGACTCACAGCGGCCACAGGCGTATGTGTGTGTGTGTGTGTGTGTGTGCGTGTATATGTGTGTTTGTTTACAGTAGTGTGAGCACATGATTTGGGGAAACGAAAGAGCTGGCTTTGCTCTTCTGGCCTCCACAAAGCCTGCGCTCATCACTGACTATTGTTCCTGTACAGACAAGAGGCAGCTCCGTCTCATCGGACCAGTTGCTGTGGCTAGACTGGCAGGCACACGAGGAAGAAAAGAAAGTGTGTGTGTGAGAAAGTGAGAAAGAGAAAGTGAGGGGGCGGGAGGGGAAGAGGTGGTGGTGGTGGTGGTGGTGGGTGGGTGGGGGGCAGGGTAGAGTCATAATGCCCCTTTAAACTCACAGAGATCGGCGAGAGTGAGAAAGAAATGACCGGTGAAAGAAAGGAGGGGGTGTGTGTGGGGGAGAGGACGACGAATAACCCTTTGAGCGTCCTGTGCTGAGCTTGCATTTAGCGAGTGCAGACAGACAATGGGCAGAGATCTCATGTCTGTGCTGGCTGAAAAGGAAAGAGCTCACACACACACACACACACACACACACACACACCAAGCCACAGTGTTGTCCCCCTGCGCTCCACCGCATAACGTGTCAAGGTTTAACAAAAGCACACGCAACACTCGCACAGACACCAGACTTTCAGCTGAGCGTTTACTGTAATGGGTCTGTTGAATAGAAGTTAAAGTTTTGAAGATCAGTTTGTTAAAATGTTCTAGATGGCAATAAAAAGTAAAAAAAAGAGAAACTTGAGAGAGAAAGAACATGATATGGATTTACTCTAGCTCCAGGGGCTCACTTTTTTTTTTTTTAAATATTGTGTGCATTACATCTGGAAACTCTACCAGAGTAAATGACCTATTTCCTCCAGCAAACAAGGGTGTCTGTCACTTCACTGCATCCATCCTCAAACCTCTTACAACAAACTGCATCATATTTCAGATTCAAGTTAAATCAAAAGCCTTTATCCTGAATTCTACAACTTATATAACAAGCACCACAACATACAGGTTACACTCAATAAGTCGCTAATCCACGCTCGTTTCCAGACTCACCTGCGGGGCTCCGGGTGTGTCCAGGACCAGATCGGGGAGCTCTCGAAGGAGTTTATCGA
The DNA here is from genome assembly GCF_963924715.1 of Thunnus thynnus. Lineage (NCBI taxonomy): Eukaryota > Metazoa > Chordata > Actinopteri > Scombriformes > Scombridae > Thunnus > Thunnus thynnus. The sequence continues at coordinate 5,014,899 of NC_089519.1, read as the reverse complement.
AGGACTTTTCCATGTCGCCGCAGAACAGAACGGGTCCGCACAGATCAGCCAGCAGTCTGGAGGTGAGCTCCCGGTGGCTGGCTTTGGCCTCCAGGGCCAGTGACACAGCCAGTGAGGGCACCTCGCACCGCATGGGCCCCAGGTTGAGCTCTGCAAGCAGCTCCTAGATGTGGAGAGAAACAGTGATGTTAGATGTCTTTATGCTTGTGTTTCTTGTCTTTCAACTTGTATTATTTTTACAGCACTTTGTAAGACGTAGATTTTTTTTTTTGCTGATGCACATAAGCCAAATTTAGGTCAGGTCATTTCCTACATAGTCTTTCAGTACTTACAGCTACTTCATTTGTGTCTCCGTGTTCAAAGTACTCTTGCACGATGGGGGTGACAGTCTTCTCGAAGTCCCTCTCATCCAGCGGGGGGACCACAGTCTCATACACACAGTTTTCCTGTCATAACACACAAATCACATTTCAGGTCTACTGTTTGGTTTGATGAATAAATAAGAATTCCACACCTGTTGGTATATATATTACTATATCAGACATTTATATTCACAGTAAATGACTCATTTGTAGTGCAACACCTTGCTAAAGGCATCTATGTTATTTCATCCACCAGCAAGACAAAATATTATAAACACCTTATAATATAATGCAGTTTAGTCATTTGGGAATGTCACAAAAATTACAGTCAACACAACAGAAACAGAAATTTAACAGTATAATCTTGATCATGATGTTTCAGACACTCCGTGCATAGTGCAGATGGAAACCGTCAACTCTCCAGTCAGTACCTGAGCTTCGTCGTAGTTGGGGTCTTTCTCATCTACCTCCTCTGGTCCATAAACTTCACCAGATCGGCCCCACACACCTTTACCTCCAGCTCCACCTGCGGGCGAAGGTCAGTGACAATGTTAGACATCATATCTGATGACATCAGACTCACTTATGTTGAGTCAATATGGCAAAAAAAAGCAAAGACATGAGCAGTGTTACTTTCAAAAGACGCAGTGGCAAACATATCTCGGTTTACCTGAAACATGAGCTGTTTTTGTAAAAAGCAGCTAATAGTTCATGGTTACTGTGGAGAGAAATGTTTTTTCTAAAAAGCTTTTAGCCGATTTCCCTCCTTATGAGCAACTTCAACCTCAAACACTCAGTGAAAGATGAGACTAGTCCCAGACGAATTTTCAGGATTTGCACATTAAAAGCTTGACATGCTGTGAGAGGGTCGGTACCCCGCCAGTTGTTTCGTCGCCCTGAGATCTCGACATCATCTGAGACATACAGGTTGTTTCAAGTATGCTTGATATTTTCATCGTTAGCCTTGTGGTGTCAAGTGTGTCTGATTTGTGAGTGTGTGTACTGTTCTGATGTCAAGAGGGAAAAAACTGTCCAGGAAAGTGAGATGTGTTTGGACAAAAAAAAAACTACACTGAGTGTGCAGGTGAGTGCAGTTTCCAAACTGTTTCCAAGGACGACTTCTCAGATGGTTCTGTGTAACAAACCATCTGGCGCGTCGGGTTAATTTCGCCTCGTAAAAAGGTACAAACATGGAACAGGAGGTCGCTGTTGTTCCGCCAATAAGCCGGCGGTGGAAGTAGTCACACTGCTGGATCAATGTGTGTAAAAGGGACAGCTGGCATTCTGGGACGGGGGTGTGACGTTCTGATGTTATGTGTGCGATCCGCCACTAGGGGGTTTAAAAATAAAAATTTTCAACACTCAGTTCACCCGCCTTTATTGTTTAGAAAGCCACATTGATGTGTGAATGTTATACGTCACACTATACGTCGACACTGTTGTGTTACACGCCAAACTTCTGATTTCAGATTTCAGCATACTGTGAGGCCTCATTATGCCGACTTTGTTTGGTTGTGTGTAAAAAAGCAAAGGCAGCATAATGACATGTCTTCTTTACTGTAATATTGCAGGACCTCTGTATAAAAAGGGGCTTTTGTATTTTGCCGAAGTTGTCGCTAACTTAAAGCCTTCAACCCCCTTCACTTTAATCAGCAGGTGGCAAGCCAGACACGGGAACTCGATGGTCTTGATGAGTTGTAGCATATTTTTTCACTAAACTGTACACACACTTCACTGCTACGTTCACAGCTATACTGCTAACTTCATACTGTCTGCTCTGGTTGCCAGCTTCACCATCACACACGCTCTTGCCCTCTCTGTCGACTGCACACTCGCTATGCACACAACCTAGACACTGAGCTATCCTTTAAAAAGGAGCGACGCTACTCGTATAACACCGATCGACCCGACCGACCCCCCCCTTACCCCCCAAAAATATTTCTCCTCGTAGGTGACCTATTTTGATCTCAAAATAGCAAATTTCATTGAAAGTTGAGGAGTTTGCATCTCTGACAAATGCACTACTTTGTCATGTGGATTATCATCTGTGTGTAATCTGTACCAACAGACCTAACATGCAGTGATATAATCCCTCTATTCGGGGAGGTGACGCGTTTGTTCATGTTACACAAACAAACATCTGATGGGTCTGAGGTCAGCACCAACAGATTGCAGACAGTTTAAGAAGCCCTACACCAAAGCAGCTTGTGTGATGAGCTTTAAAACCTCCATTAGTCCCACCCAGTATGTGGCATATGACATCCCACTATATTTAGCACTGCCCCCATTGGTTGTGCGAATGCATCCCACTTCATTTGCCATACAAAACTGCAATGCATGAACTTTTAATGTAGGGTAGCTCGGAGCTCAAATTACAGGGCTCCACTGGCGTGGCAGTTCTGTTATGCAACCAGAAAAAATGGACGGACACTGTGCCAAAAGAAACTACACTTGCTCCAGTTCCACTGCCCATGGGAAGAGCAAAGTGACTGAGCTGTACTTCAGTCTGGGGGGACATACAAGTAGGTGTCACATACTGACATCACTGAGTGACAGCTGGACTATCAGACCATGTGGACTCTTACAAAAATCTGATCTACTTCTATGTTTGTGATGTGTCGGTGTTATTTATAAAAGACAGTTAGGGACAAAGACTTCTCCTCAGAGGAGTCAGAGGAGCTATCTTTGGAGTGATATATAAATTGGATAAGATATCACAGTAAACTATTATGTAACATTTTCGGCTGAATGCCTAATGCTGTTATCAGTGGAGCCACAGACAATAATATAGTCCTTATCCACAGCTATCACTGTGCTCTGGCACACATAACAAACTGAACTCAAACTAAGGACAAGCAAATGTTCTATAAACCTCATGAGAGTAACTTTGAACTCAATTTCCCTTCAAATAAAATCCATCTATGTAGCCACTCATAGTCGTCTAAAAGGCCACATATTTATGTCACATCCTGTGCATTGATAGATTAGCATTTACATAAACAACTTTTGGTACAAACAAATGTTGTCGATGACCCAGCCAGTTTACATGCTAATTGGTTTATGGCTCCTCGATGGAAAACTACCAGGTGACAACAACAGTAGGTCACACCCTAATGTAGGTCTTCCCTTTGAAGCATTAGGCAATGACACAGCAGGGGCTCTTTGATCAACTTTTACACATCTGTGATAATGACCAATAAACCGCTCAATATTACTGACACATTTCTTTCGATCTTGTTGGTATCACAATGTTACATAACGTAACGTTATCACGACACTGTTGTGTCAATAAAACTGCACTTCATTCATTCAAATCTTCTTACCTTTCTTTGGCAGGCCTCTGCCTTTGCCCAGTCGAGACTTTCTGTCCAGCAGCTTGCTCTTGGGGCTGGTGGGTGCTGCCGAGGTTCCCCTGACCACATCCCCGTTATCACTGAGGGAGTCCCCCCTGCCAGAGTCCCTGGAGGAGTTCTTTCTCAGCCTCCTCTTGGCCTTCGCCTTGAGACGTGCCTCGTGGATGCTGTTGCTAGACGAGGACAGCCAGTTGCCATTGATCTCATTGTTGATGTTCTTGTTGGCGATAACCGCTCTGCCGTTGTCTTCATCTCCAGACACAAAGGAGTCACTCAGGTCCTCAGCCTCTGTTGGATTACAAGGAAGAATGGGGGAGAGTTTTTGTTATCGTCATCAATATGTCCCAGAACAAATCAAAACACAGCTGCATAGTTTCAATTTGTCCTGAGAAGAACACATGAAACTACAAGAGCTGACACTTATAGCACATTATCTGTAATCAACTTTTTATTTTTATGTATTTATTTTACATATAAATACAGTAAACTGTGTACCCAACTTCTATTTACAGTCACCACCTAGATGTAGGATGAGTGAAATCCATATCAAATTCAACATCATCACTAAACCTGCAGGCAGTGCAAGAAAATAAGCAACCAACCACTTCCGCATGAAAAAGTCCCTGTGCCCCTCATCAGTCTCAGCTGATGAAGCAGTTACATGGCTGCGACACACACACACACTCACACACACACAGACACACACTCACCAACAGGGTTTGCGTTCAGCCAGGCCTCGCAGTCGGTTGCCATGTTTTACAACAGAAAATAGATTTTGCAGCGTGCAAACAAAGGAATTTCAAAGGTTACCTGCAATGTTGAAGAAGAAACAGGACATTTTATATGCAGACATGCATTGAAAACATGCCCAGACATGCTGCGACAGCAACAGCTCCCCCTCCCCCTATTCATTCAAAGTCACAGTGTTGATAAACAATGGCTAACGTTACGTTAACTTCAATGTTCGCTGTCAGGGGAAACAGCTGCGTCAAAAAAGACCAAACTCAAGAGTATCTAACGTTAACTGCAACAATAAAACATCCAAAAGTCCGATGTAAAATCAATAGCTGCTGTTTAGTTTGTTTAATCGTGATTACACATCGCTGACTCGCTATTTATTTGCCGTGGAGACGTCAGTAAAGAATAAAAAGAGACCGCACACAGTCCGCTAGCTCGGTAGACATGTTTATCTACATCTCGCTCAATCCTTCACAACGCTGTCAAGTAAAATATGCGTTTTCATCTCCCTTGTTCTGTCGACTAAATAACTCACAATTAAATCACTGACCGTCTGTTGTTGTGTCCTAGCTCCAAACTCTGACACGAACACTGTTGTTTTTTGTTTTATCTACCCAGCAACGCAGGCACGTAGCTCAGTGTTTTCCTTATCTGATTGGCTGAGGGGAGGGAGTTTTAAAAGAAAGAACCAATGAAAATGCAACACGGGATTTTCTTCTCGCATTTTCTGTGGAGTCTTTGTTGTCTTATAAAGTGCTGCCTCCTATCTGTAGTGTTGTGCCACAGCAGTTTTCTATTTTGGGACACTGCTGCTGTAATGAATTACAGCATACTAGGTAATTAATGACGATGATGATGTTGACAGTGGTGGAAAGTAACGAAGTACATCTACTCAGGTCCTGAACTTAAGTACAATTTTGAGGTACTTGTACTTTGAATATTTCCATGTAATGCTACTTTATACTTCCCCTCCACTACATTTCAAAGGAACATATTGTACTTTCCACTCCACTACATTTATTTGACAGCTTTAGGTGCTTTTCAGATGAAGATTTGACACCATGGATAATATAAAAAGTTTTTGAAATACAACACCATTGTTAAAGATGAAACCAGTAGTTTCCAACCTTTTTAGCTTTTGACGTCTTACAAAAAGCAGTGTGTAGTTGGGGTCACATTTCAGATGTCTATGAGTTGTTAACAGCTGCACCAAATAGTGATTTTTCCCTCTAAACTTCTCACATAGTTTCATTTCAGAAAATGTTCAAATGATCCAATATTTCACCAAAAATCAAAGTTTAGAGAAAAAGTCCAAAAACTGAAAACAGATTTGTGTATCAGAACTTTGTTTTTTCTTCTTTCCTCTCCCATTAATCATCTCACAACCCCTCAGATTTATCTGGTGACCCTTTGGAGGGGCCCGACCCCTAGGTAACGAACCACTGGACTAAACTAGTTAACCGTATATAAAGTAGTTGAAACTAGCTCCACCTCCAGCAGCTACAACAGTAACATGCTGCTCTAACACTGATGCTTCACTATTAATAATCTAATGATGTCATATATAATAATATATCAGTCAGAGGGACCAAACCACTACTGCAATACTTTAACAACATCAAGCTGCTTATACTTATGTACTTTTACTTATAGTAGGATTTTTCATGCAGGACTTTCATTTCATTTACATTGCTGTATTGGTACTTTTACTTAAGTAAATGATCTGAATACTTCTTCCATCTGATGACGATGATGATTTATTAACTCTGTCAAAATAATCAGAATTTATTTATCTGATTGAAGTTGGTTAACCATCCAGAACATTATGTTCACTTAAGAACATTATGTTGTGTAAACCTACTGTGTGAGTAAACACACTAAATGTATGAATGCAAATGCACGGCATTTATAATAAAAAGGAACAATAATTTTGGACTGGACTAGTGTCACTCATCTAGACAAACACAAAGTATTGAAACTCAATTCTACACTTTTGCTTTAGCACCTTAAGTTGTTTTTTTTTGCCTCAACACTTGGGGGAGCCCTTTTACAACAGTCCCATTCAAAGTCCTCTCATCAAGAAAATGGATGGATGGAGCACAGTATGTACCCTGACTGTGTGGATACCATTACACCACAATATGTTCTCTGGATATATATTGTTCAGCTGAGAAAAGGAGAAGTACATGTTGAAACCAGTCCCAGGCTCCATTACATGATTTGTATATTTTAAATAGATAAGAGTCAACTCCTTTCAAATATTTGAAATGTTTATTCAAGTTTTTTTGCATCGAAAAAAAAAATCATATGAAAAGTTCGTCAAAGAAAACAACACTGTCACTGATGTCACAGGATCAGTATTCACAGTATACAAAAACAGAGTCTATCTAGATAATCCCTCCGAAACAAATCACTGTAACATGAAAAACTGCATGTTTAACTCTGATAAATTAAACACATGGTCCAGTTTAAGGTCTTTAATATTTAAGGCATTATATATGTTGGCAAATATGACTGGGATTGTCTCATAAATTAAATCAAACATAAAATCTAAAGACAGTAAAAATATTTTGCATAGTTGCATCATTATTAATCCAAATGATTTCACCTGACAGACAATAATATCGTGCACAAACAGGCACAGGATGAAAAACAAAACAAAACAGCAAAAGCCTTTAAAGGCTCCAATTATCAATGAAAATGTAAATGTTGTGTACTGAATTATACACTGAAATCTGTTCAACAAACACAACAAACCTGAGAGTCTGCCTCAGTTTTTATTTTACTGAGTAAAAACATTCTTTGGCACAAGTTTCAAGTCATTTTTTAGCTGTAAATGTATCATTGTTACTTAGACAATGTACAGACCAAATTCAAAATGAGAATAACCAATTTAAACCCATCAAATGGACTAACAAAGCCCATATTATATAAGTTTGTCTTCTAATTATTATTGCATCATTTCAAATACATCTCAAATCCAATAAAAGAACACATTTGTTTTATCACACACAATCCAATAGAATAAACTGTAAGAAAATTGATAAACCAAAAAAAAACAAAAAAAAAAAAACATGGCAATTAAATATTGCAGCCTCACTATACATTACACTTCAGGTATGTACAACATTGAGAGCATTTATGGCTGGCAGTATCATTCTAGATATTCAAGCATCCCTTTTACCAAAATATCAAAACCAGTGCAATTGTCCACGTACTCCAGCTTCCATGTGTCACACTATCCATGTCGTCCACAGCTTTGCACCAACAGCACACGTACATGAATCTTCTGTTGTTCGCTGTAGATGTCAGAGGTCGAGCTGACGTCAAGGTGTAGCCGAGGGTTCAGCGAGTGCACCTGACAGACTCTCCTCTGCTAGCTGGGACAGGTATTTCTGCGGATGAGTGGAAGGAAAAAAAGTTAATTTATAACCCGAAATGTGTTAAAACCAAAGTTAAGACCTCTGTGATGATAATTTGTTACATTTAATCTTTTCAGGCAGCTCCACTGTAATAATATATACATTTTTCAAGACATGCAAGTAGCAATGATGATAAATATCAGAGCTGTACACAAACAACCCTCTGGTTGGAGGTGAGGGTATGAATTTTCAGAGATACTCGATAATTTAATTAGAATGTGTTTTAGTGTAAAAATCGTAATTTGCAACAAGTGTGCATTGGTCTAAATACTCTCTCAGATGTTTTTCCACATATAAAATTATGTAGGGACACACTAATACATTTGAATTTGTTGTAATTACGCACATTAGAATTTCTTTGTTGCACAATTCCTCCTAAATTAGATTGAAGCCTAATAAATATCTGTAAATTAACACATGCTGTACTTCTCTTTAGAAACAGAAATAAATCCACAACAACAAAAAATACTGAGTGAACTACATTAAAGTTTACGCAAACAATAAGTGAAGTAAAATAATATCTTATCTAATCTGTAAATGAAATCTGTGGCCAATATAAAAGTTCAAAAGCTAAAATAGAACTATTAAACACAAGACACACATAGACACACAGAGCTTTGACAGACAGCACAACTGTTTAAAACATTTTTTTCCTCCATGGAATGTAATCCATCAAATGTTCGGGAATCGTCTCTCGGCTGGCTTGCCTCAGCTGTGCGAGAGAAATGCAAGATGGCTCGTTGCTGAATGGCCAATAATCAGAAACCTAATACAGTTTCAAGTGTATATGCGGTGTTTATGTTTGTGTGTCTGTGCATGTACCTGTGTTTGTTCTAGGATGTATGTGAACATATTGCTGAATAGATCTGTCTTTGTGTTTGACCATCGGACCGCCTTTTAGTCATTGGAAATAGGTTCCATTTGTTTTGTCCAACAGTCAAAAGCCCACACATTCAATTTACATTCCTCAAATATGAGAAACTGGAACCAGAGGATTTTTGGCATTTTAGCTTGATAAATGACATAAAAAGTTAATCAATTATCAAAATTGAGTGTTTAACTAAATGTTTTAGTACTATTGTGCCTATTGTTGAACTACAATCGAGCAAGAAAAGAGTTAAATATGCAAAATTAAATATCTATGCTGCTCCACAGTATCGGTGGGTGAAATTAAATTGAAGTACGTTGGGGTTAGTACTGAAGTAACGAGTCAACATAGGCGCTTATAAAACAACAAAATAATTTATTTTTCAAATATATCAGCTCATTAAATGCAGATAACAAAGTGTTTAGAAGATATTACTAAAGAATGATACACTGGGTGGTACAGTGCATCACTGAGGCTCACGCTAATTTGACCCTCATGTCGACATAAGTCAAACATTTTCACTGTCTGTTGCTGCCCTGTTTAGAAAACACCATATTTAAGTCACATTTAACGTAAGAGTTATCCCCAAAATAAGAAAAACATATTACAAAAGGCAAAGAAGTGTATAATAATAGAAATAAAGAGATTTCTCACCAACCAGACAACAGGTAGTATAATCTCATGAATCTGAACAGACTACACTGACTGACTGTAGACCCAAACACCCTCGTTACAGTGGAGCGTGCAGTCATACAAGTTTGAACTTTTGATAATACATTTGCTGTTGCAAATTTAGTGACCGTATGCACAGTGAGACATACGATATCTGTGTATATGTGCATTCCCGCACGTATGCGCACACACACTGTCAAACATACAGACTGCACCTCAGCGAGGGTCAACAGGTTCGCATGATTCGGGGAAGGAAGACTGAATGAAATATTGACGTGTCTAATTGCAGATTATTATCTTATTCCTCTTTGTCATAATCATCATCAATCATCATCACCTGAGGGACTGGTTCTGTCACCATAAAATGTGTACCTGTAGGTTCCTGTAGTGTACGGTGCTGCGGCAGTGAGTCGTTTTTGCAGTCTCCTCACTTGTGTAGAACAGTCCACAAAGTTTACAGTAGAAGCCGGTCCTTGGCACAATGAACTCCACTCCTATTAGACAGGGAACATGATCATTAGAGAACAGCAAATCCCACAAATCAGCACTTGACGGATGAAGGTTCACACATCTTAGTTTGAACTCTTTAAGTAAACCCAAGTTTTGAAAGTTAAAAGTACCAGTATGCTGAATAATGTGACCTGTCTGGGTACTTCAACACAGCACTGTTCTGCTACATTTCAATCACAGTATAAACGGGGCTAATTTGATTAATTGAAGGCCATTTTGATTAATAAAAAATATATTTAAATGTATTTATTTTTTCTTTTCTTTCAAAATGTTTTATGTCACTCAGAAATAAAATACCATGCAAAAGGGAGTCTATACAGTGAGAAACGTCACAAATTAACAGCCAGATGTTCTGTGTCTGACAAAAACAAACCCTTCAAAACCCAGAAATCATGAGATTTGAAGTAAGTAAACTGCACAAGTGTCCAATTCAAAACCGCAGTTTTTTATTTTCCACGGTGTTATGAATTAGCCTTCAAACCATCTGGGAGTCAAAGCAGTACAGCCTAAAAAGATCTGACTGCATAACAGCAATGTTAAATCAGTTCTGCTGTACGGCTCAGAATGCTGGCGAGTGGTTGAGAGTGACATGAGAAAAAGATCAATGCATTCCACAATGGTTGTCTCCGGAAGACATGTTGCATCTGTTGGGCTGAGAGGATCTCCCATGAGGACCTGTATAAAAACACAAACTGTCACAACGTAGTGCTGGAAACTAAAACATCGACGGCTCCAATGGCTTGGACATGTCCACAGAATGGACCAGGACCACATTCCTAAAGTAGCCTTGAGATGGACTCCACCTGGAAAGAGGAAACAAGGGAGGCCAAAAACAACCTGGCAGAGAACTGTGACCTCAGAACTGAAAACGGCTAATCTAACTTGGAGCGAGGCACAACATGCTGCACAGGATGGGACCAGCTGGCAGCAGATACCCGCAGCCTTATATTCCACAGGGAACGAAGAGGATTAAGTACGATTTAGAGAGGATGAGAGACTTTTCTCTAACTTTATGGTTTCTGCCGATGAGATGTATATACTTCTGAATCAAAACGTTACCTAGTGCATCTTTAAAGCACCTGAATCAGCGATGTAACGGACTCCCAAAAAGTAGTATAGTAAAATTATACAATGATTAAAAAATATTACAAAGTAAAAACAAATTTGCACTTTAATTAAGACCTTTAAAACACACTTCTCAGACACCAGAAAAGGTGACTAACAAGGTACATCTCTAGAGATGAGAAACAAAAACACATATCTATATCACACAGTGGGTGAAAACTAAAAATCTACAAAACAGCAACAACAACCAGTCACTGATCAGTGTTAAATTTGTCTCGGCTATGCTATTGTTGGACAAAGTTTGCTCTAGACGCACACACCAACTATTGAGGCATCATACAACAGAAATAGACACATAGCTCATGGCACACACAGCTCTTGTGTCTGTACTGTGGTCTTTTGTTGCCACGCTGCACCCGGGCTTATGTAAGACTATGCAGCAGGCCCAACACTGGCCATGTGCTTGGCCGTGTCATTCCAGCCCTAATGATAATATAAATACTCGTCTCTCAGGGGTGCATTTCACAACCAGCTCGCCGAGGTCAGCAAGTGGCCAAGCAATTCCAGTCAATTAGAGTGCTAATGGTACAGGTTGTCAGTGCACTTATTAATGGTGTACATGATAACAATTAGCTTTGGGACTAAACCCACAGGCTCAAGACTCCATGAACTTGTGTCTGTGAGGACAATTAAATATACACCAGTTCAAGGACTCTTAGAGTGGGTTTGATCCAGAGAGACCTGATCAAATCTGTTTTATGTAAACTGTTATTTGCTAACAAAATAAGAACCATGAATACATTCTGCATTCTGATATCCTCAGTGATTTTATCTATTCTCAGTTTACTTTGAAACAGAGTGGTGATAAGACGTGTGAAGCTTACCCAAAGGGATGCTGTGTTCACTGACAGCCTTGTCTTGCTCTCGAGATGACGAGGGGGCCTCAGTCTCTATGAAATGCATATAAATTATGAGAAAGGCAGGAAGCACAAAACCTCCCTAAAAATGATGCTTGCTTTTATCTAACAATGTATCTTTAGTAATAAGTGTAGGACACTAAAACCCAAAGAAGAAAAAAGGTTTGCAACAGTTCCTGTTGTCCAATGTGGAAATGTGGAAATCTGTATAGTTTAAAGGAAGATTTGAAGTTAAGATGCTTCATGCAACTGAACACTGGATTTTATGAGTTTCTTCTGCAGTAATCTCTCTTATGAAAAGTACCTTTTTTAAGAATGCCATCTTTGTCTTGCGTCTCATTAGTGATTGTTTCCATGGCTTGTCCTACTTCCTGGGTCTTGCTCTCCTCTGATACTGTGTGATTTTCCACTGGCGCTTCTAATGGCCCACTATTTGTTACTTTGTCTTTGTCCTCTAAACATGTCTCCTCCAGTGCAGCCTTGAACTCCTCACTGGGGAAGTCATTGAGATTAGTAACTGGTGGTTCAGAAATCACTGGAGTGAGTTTCTCTTCTTCAGGCCTAGTTGCAGTTACAACATTCCCTGCTTTCTCGGTTACAGACGTTTCTGGCTGGTCTCCAGCATCCCCACATGACTTTTCTTGGTTAGACTTCTCTTTAGATGCCTCTTGCACCTCCAGTGAGGAGGTAGGTGTCGGCTCTTCCACTGCTTCTTTTTCTGCGGACTCTTTGGGGGAGGAGGTATACTCTTCCAGCTCGGGAAGGTCTGGCTCAATGATGGAGTCGTCTTCTCCTCCCACTTCATCGACAGTGACCAGTTCCTCCATGTTCTTAGGATACCAGCACTCTTCATCAGTGTCATCACCACTTTCCCACTCCTTCTCCTAAGGAAATGGATCAAGAAAAGAGCTGTTAATACATAATTAAACATGTTTGCAGTTAACCTGGTGCCAAATGTTCCCTTCAAAAACACAGTTCTGAGCTTGAATGCTGAATGATTATCAAAATGTGTTACTTACAGCATTTCTATCTTTACTACATTCAGTAGTATCTTTTGGCTTATTGCTTCTCTGAGGTGAAACAGATTTTTCTTTAGACTGGCGATCCTAAAAAAGGAAATGACTTAGCAGCAAGAAGGATGTGGCACAGGTACATCGCAGCAATGTACATTTACAGAATTTATGTTACTCACAGTAGTTTCAGTAGCAGTGTCTCTCTCATGTCTCTCAATGTTGGTGTGCCTCCTGCTTGCCTTTTTGCTCCTTGCCCTGCCTGGTGAACTCTGCTTCTTGTCTTCTGGTGTTCTGCGAAGTGGCTCATCAGTCATCTCATACTCTGAATGCCTCAACCTACTGTGGTAGTCACCACCGTCCCTCCTCTTTGACTTGGTATCATGTCTTTGGTATGAAGGTTTGGGCGGTTTGTCTGACTTGTACATTTGTTCCTTCATGTAGAAGTCATCCTCCATGTTCCTGTAAGAGTTGAAGGACATGCCTTGAGGGCTGCCTCGTGGGTACCAGTCTCTGTTGCCCCTCATCCCTTCATCTCCTCCTCCGCCACTTCCCCCCCTCTCATCTGAAGATCTCGAGCTGATGTAATCCAAGGGTTTTTGGTATGCCTTCCGACGGTCAGCCACCCTTCCGTTGGGCCGATCGTCATCCACGCCGCTCCCATTCCGCCATGGGTCATCCCTCTCCCTTTCATCCTCACCCCTTCTCAAGTGTGACGACCAGTCCCAAGAGCCCCGGCGGGGCCCGAGGCCATTGTTGCCTCTCTCTGGACCCCTGCATTGAGCCCCCTGGGGGCTGTGTGCTGAGCTGCATGATGTAAAACTAGGGCTGTGTGAACGAGGACTCAGGGAGCGGCTGATGGGGCTGCGGGAGCGAGCTCTCTCTGGCATGTAGCTGGAGGAAGATGAAAGGAAGATTACATGAAGGAATCTTCTGAAGCTGAACTCTGTGTTGTAATTTTTGAGATCAGAAAACTGGTTACATTTAAATCTTTCACATTTTCATCACTGAATTTCCATTTTGCAGACAAATGAAACGTTGCCTTACTGCTCAAGTTCTTGTATTTCATCCCTTTCCCGCTGAGAGTTGATATCCTGGATGATTGATTGAACATCTTTACCTGGTTTCTATTAAGAGAAGAAATTTAAGTTTAGTAATTGGCTAACAGTCCATAACCCACTGCTTACTTTGTCTTTCAGTCTCACCTTTAGTTGCAGTTCCTTGTACCTCTTAGACATTCGAATAAGAAGTTTCTGATTGTTAATCATAGCTGGAGTCAGTTGGTAGTATTGAACCATAGCCTGAGCTGCTTCGACGTATGCCATCTCCAGAAATGCCTGATGGGAGAAACGAAAATTAAATAATAATACCTCTCTGACAGTTATATGGTCTTTCTGTCAGGAAACGTATTTTCATCTGGACTGGACGAAAGTGGAGCTTTGAAAATCACAAGGTAATTACAAGGTGATTACAAGGTAATCACAAGATATCACATTTCATTACCTAATAAATCACCAGGGCAGTTGCTTTAGTCCTTGTAACTAATACCATGATTTTAGTATGAATGCTTTCAATTTGATAGGGGTGATATTAATGTTGCAGTTCAGTTCTGATAACTGAAACCTTAGAGCCTGAGTGAGCTGTCATGCACCGGTTGTTAAACAGCCAGTAAGTCATGACAATGTACATGATATCACATAACAGCTGTAGGAGAGAAAAGCTAATGATTAACATAAAAATGCACATAGATAATTTGTTGATTTGCATTTTGACACATTTGTTTCAAGAGAAAAAAGATCATAAGATCAATGTCTTTTTTGGAGATCATCAGGACTGAAATCTGTGCAAACACAAAAAGACTTTTAGGTCATTTTGCGATTAAATCAAGGTAGTATGCAATTAAACATGCTGCTATTGGTTAAAAGTTTGACAAGCAGCTCTACTTTAATAACACATGCACAAAAATGCCAAAATAAAGTAGATGACTTTGACCTTGCATGCTATATGGTGCTTATTTCAAAGATCGATGTTAATCCTCTTGAACTAATGCACTCATTATAACAAACATTTAATGTGTATGCATTTTATAACGATGTGCAACCGACCAAGTTAATTTGAAAATGAAAATATTGATTGATAATAATTTTATTATACCTGGTGGGTAGAACGCATGAGGATGTAGTTGGTGACTTTGCCAAAGGGCAGTCCCAGGTTGATGACATCGTTCTCTGTGCAGCTGCCTTCAGGGAGGTTGCAGATGTGAACGACTCGCCCTGCAGTGGCCTTTCGGGGTGGAAAGGGCTGAAAATAATAATTTAAAAAAATACAATATTTAAACATCTATGAATAGTGTTTCAAACATCATACAGAACAGTGGCAAAAATCTTTTAAAAGATCTGAAAACAAAAAGCATTTAATTCAACATTGATATATTTTACCAGCATTCAGACACACACTTGTGCCAAACCAGAATCAACATAACTTCATTGTGCATAATTCTTTGAACACCATGAACAATATATAGTGAGCCAGTCACCAGGTTTTGGTCAGAGTTAGTGTCTATGTGCAAACCTGCCAACAACATAATGAGGACAGAACCTCTAAGATGCTCTTTACACACAGGTTTGATAGTGATCTTCTCATCTCACTGTGGGCTTGATAGCAAAAAGCACCAAAATGAGTGTTCCTTTCAACAGTCTGTCTGGCATACCAGGGTCAAGGTTACTGCAGGAAACTAGTCTGTCTAACATCAATCTAACACTATCACACAGGATGTCATGTAATTTCCCCTTCTTGATACAGCCCACCTCACTGGCTCTATTAATAGTTCTTTGGCAGAAGTGTGGCAGCGATAATGAAAGTTTTCTTGTTTGGATTACAGACTTGTCAGCTGACTGCCCCCAGACATTTCAGACATTTGACACAAATCCCTCTAGACTGCCAAGTATATTGACCTGCATTTCTCAGCGCTCTTTTGTCTTTCCTGTTTTGTCATTTTGAAAAAGACTGCTCACGGCACACTCAGCAGTACACTGTATAATTCTTTATGACTCATTTTCCAATAAGTGGTTGTTACAAGTTTCTTAACCCCTGTCGCTGTCCAAAGCAGGGGCTGGCAATTAATAGAACTGAGATCTTAAGAAGCTCAATAAAGATAAACCAAAGACCAGGCTCCACAACAGTGGAGACTTGTGTGTAAAAGGAAACAGGTGTCCGTGATAAAGAGTAATATGCACTTTCTCCACTTTTCTGATGAGCTACATATCCCCTTTTAGTGGTCATTTCACTGTCCCCATGTGTTCCCATTAATGATTTACCAACTATAGAGCACTGCTTAAAAACACAAAGGCAAGTACCGCTGATTGAGCTGTTCTGTCCATATATTCATCATCAAACTAGCTGGAGGACATATCTTTTGACATCTCATGTTCCTTCAACATCATTGCGGAAAGCAGTTGTAAATTCAGCTTGTTATATCACGGAGTCTTATTTCTGCAACCATTGTGCTGCAACTGCAATTTTTCCAACACCCCTCCTCCTCTTCCTGCCTTTCTGGCTGGCAGACCTGACAGACAGTTCCATGTGTGGGACAGACTAGGGTCCTAATTCCTCCCCGCACCAGCAGCCAGGGTCTCTGTTTTTACAGGGAATTTGTTCAGGGAAAACCCAACACTAACATACACTTCACACTGGGTCTAATAGCTGTGAAGGATAGTATGTATAGTGAGTAGTAAGAAACTTTTACAATCTCAAAGTATCTTTACTATGCATGTCTTCACATAATCAGAAGCAAGTGTATCAGTATTCAAAACATACATAAAGTACCATTTATGTATGAATGACAAAATCCTGATTGATGACTCGAAACAAAAAATGTCATTAATAAGCTCAGTAAACAGCTGAATTCCACTCTTACATAAACTTTTAAATGGGTATTTTTTACCTGTGACACAACAGTTCTATTGTTTGGATATTCAACATTTGTGAGCTGTACTTTTTATTGATTATGTAGTAAGTTAGTAAGTAGGTAAGAAGTAAAAATAATGTTTGCGCATACTCTATTTCCTCAAATAAAAGATGGTAGTCAGTTAAAAGCTGGGTCTCAGATAATGGCCAGGGGTGAGGTCGACACGAACAAATAAAGGCCGGCCCCAAAAACAAGGGTGGATAATCTCTCGGTGCCTGTTATATAATGTGCATACCAGTTAAGCATAAATAGTAATTAACTGGATGTAACCCTAGTTCTATGAGCTCATGCGTAGCCCTCTAACCGACAGCCACAGAGAGGGGAGGGGGACAGAACTCAAGTGCTAGATTTATTGTTCCACATGTTGTAGTAAGTGGATTACCTGTAGTGCAGTGACACAAATATAACAGAGCAAACGGAAGCAGATCAGAAAACAAGGAGGCTTCGTACTAAAATATGAGCAAATATACTTATCAAATGGAGGGAATTATAAATAAAGGCCTCTCTTTAATATAAGCCTGCTTCCAATAAAGGCCTGCTACCCTCTGCAGTTGAAGTAAATAAAGGCCCCGGCCACTATTTGAGGAAGTACGTATTACAAATTGTGGAAAGACTATACTAAAGTTCATACAACCCAACCAAAAGAGTATCTCCCAAAGGTGGATTACTGGATTTCTATGCAACTACTTAAAGCAACATTAAAGTAACAGCTTTAAAATCATTTTGATGGTACATTGACTTGTAATAGGGAGAATGGCGCCTCTTTCACTCTCACTCTGTGCACCAAACGCCTGTTGTTGCACTATGTAACTTGGATCGGGGGATCGTACTTGGGTACGATCGCGAGAAATAGTAGTTGCTTCAGTTCTAAGTACGTGTGGATGAGTCATCAGCTAATAAGCAACAGATGATTCGCCTGATGAGCCCTTTGGTGAATTACAATCACTTGTTATCTCACCAATATGTAACTATATCGTTGTCAACAGAACTAAGATACATACTAACAGCCACCAGA
Organism: Thunnus thynnus; assembly: GCF_963924715.1. Lineage (NCBI taxonomy): Eukaryota > Metazoa > Chordata > Actinopteri > Scombriformes > Scombridae > Thunnus > Thunnus thynnus. The sequence continues at coordinate 4,997,000 of NC_089519.1, read as the reverse complement.
CTGTATTTTCCACGGTGTGTGAAGATGATGTGGATTGTAACATAAGTCAGTCAGTATAATGCTAGCGGTTAGCAAATACATTTTAGCACACAGTTGCTGTGGGCTCAGATGTTGGCGATCACGGAAATAAGATCAGCCAAAAGCACAGCGAGAGATGTCACAACAGTAACCCCGTGCTGCTAGTGTAGACCACGAGTGTAGTGTGAGCAGCACGTTTAGCAGAGCAGCAGCAGCAGCAGTGAGTGCTCTGTCTGTGTGTCTACACAGGAGGCGTTCAGTGTGTACACCCACAGACGGAGCACTCACTGCTGCTCTGCTAAATGTGCTGCTCACTCTATTCTTGCAGTCTAGACACGGCATAAGTATTGAAGTCTGTTCCCCTTCAAATAGTTTTCCCTTTTGTGCAGTACCGTAGCCTCACTGCTCAGATATCAACAGAATTAAATACACCAGCGTCCTATAATTATCACTTGTAACAGCAGAGGCCGCTGTTGCTGCTGCTCAGCAGAAGTTGCATAGTCTTGCTTTAATGCTTTTTGGCCGGCAAGCTGACATTAACAGCTTCAGATACAAGAGTGATAATTCTATTAACAGCTCCATGCCACGGCCACTGCTGCCACCAGAATACATAAAGGTCAATGCAGGTTGGGCTCAATAAACAGATCCAGAAATAGGCTGTTTATGTCCTTGGAATATTAGAGAGAACAAGAGTCTTGGTTGTTGCTCTCTTCACTCATTGGTGTTTGACTTGTAAAATGTCGTCTGTGTCTGAAATACCAGACAGTTTGACCACAGTATTGATATCACTGTCAAGGTTGGCTCGAGCTCCGAACAGTAGCTGTGACCACAAACCAACAGTAAAGATGATGATACGCCATGTCAGTGACCACTCCCAAAGAAGGCACCATATGTAGTATGAGTACCTCCTTAAAGTAGTAGAATTTGCAAATGAAAGTTTGAATGAAAGTAACAACAATGAAAAAAAAGGATAGCTGGAAATGTTTGACTTTGCATTAATGACTATATTCAGTTTCAGAAGAATTTTCCTTTAAAACAACACTTTAGCTAAAAAACGTCACACTTTAAGGTTTTGAATCATCCATACAAAGTAAAACATTTACTGTTACCAGAGTTTAATAATGAAAAAATACAACTATAGTCACACCAAAGACAATTTGCCTGGTCAGCTCCAAATGTTTGTCAAAAATATACCTTGTGTAATTAAACCCTTGTTGAGTATATTAGTTTCTCTACAATGTAGGTGTTATTACACCCCTAAATTATACTTTTCAATTGTCACTTTAAATTTAGCCAAAAGAAAACAATTATGAAAAAATGAAGCAATTTTCCTTTAAATATATTTTTCCATAAAATTTCTGCTGAGACTATTTTCTCCCTACACTACAGACCACATTCAGCAGAGGTAATGGCTTTACCTTCCACAGTGTGTTCAGCCATATGTTCTGTAGCTGGAAACTTCACACTCACTTTGGCCGACCGAACTAGCGCCAAATGGTATAAGGGATAACAACTATTTCACACAGCACTTTCCTGTTTTCACTGACAGCTGACATGCTGACTGATACTAGCTGGAATCTCTCCAAAGGACATGGCTGTTTATTTGTACAAAGCAGGATCCATGTTGGAGAATCCGGGGAGATGGTCAGTCTGGTTTCACAGTTTCTCCCCACGTTCCTACACAGAGCGCTCGCATGCCAATCCCTCGGATCATTTTACTAGTCTCTCACCAGTCTGAAACATTACACCCCTAGGCAGGGGGTCTTAAGGTCTGTGCCCCTAACAGCAGTTAGCTGTAATCCCGTGTTTATCTCTGTTTGAGTTCTGTTTTCACATGAAGCTACTGTGTTACTTCAAGGTGGGCTGCTGGACACTGGAAAACTAAGGACTACTGTGTATGTGCAAGCATGCATGTGAATATGCTTGTATGTGTGTACATGCACATCTAAGTACAAGTCAGAGTAATTGTTTCTTTTTTCTTTATTTTAGTCAAATACTAAATTTAACTTAAATTTCATCTCAATTTTACTACCAAAAATGTTCTTTTTCTTATGATTTTTCTACAAATGTTAAATTTGTTTGCCTTTCAATTTTCACATGTAACACACAGAAAAAACCTTAATACTTCAACTTCATATTTAGTTTGCAAATGATCGTTGCATGTGTTTGTGTGTGTGCTCTCTGTTCAACGCAGGACTTTAAAAACAGTAAAACCCCACCTGTTCTGCTTAGACAGGTGTGTGTTTATAGCAACTAACATTAGCTCATGTAACACAGCCTATAAATATTTTCCCACTGATACAATAAAACTCTTTGTCAATAGCCACCCAATGAAGCATATGACTTTCACATCACTGACTCCCAGGCTCCAGTTAAATAGGCTCCCCTGGCAATGACGGAAAGAACAAATGGCTGATATAAAAAAGCAGAGTTACGCAAATTTGATGTTGAATGGAAGAAGCGGTTTTACAGTGTAACGGATGTAATTTAAACATCATGGGCTCAGAAACCAGAACAGCCGACCTCCATAAAGGAATTCTTACAATTCATACAATTTCTTGTAATTCTTTTGTTCCACGATCTAGTTTATAGTTTATACTTTTCCCTAGACAAACCAGTTTTTTACTTTACCACTGCACTTTAATCTTTTCTTTTTGCTTTTCTTATTTTATCCATATAAATGTTTGTATTATTTATTTACTTTCTCTCTTTAGGTTTCTTTACAAAATGTACAGCATTGCATGATTATGTAAAAAGTACACTTTGTACCTTAAGTTTAAATAATCCATTGAAAAATGAATAACATAAATAAACATATAAACTGTAAGTGACAAGAATCACGATTCTGCAGATGTCCAACAAAAACTGTTGTAACTTCTGTAAGAGTTAAGTGAAAGTAAATTGCTTTATTTCAGTTCTCAGCTGAATTTTTTTTTTAACTCTCAAAACTTTGTTTTAAATTGATGTTATTAATGTTGTAATATTAAAACCCCATAATGTCCACAGATAACAAATATGTCAGGGAAAAATTAAATATAGGGAAATATGTTTATAAATTGATTCTGAAAATTTTTTATTTAATATAGTAGTGTAACACTGAAAAATGGCATCTTACGTTTGAATAGTGTAAGAATGATATACTGTAGCTTCATTTAGGAGTTGGTACAAGTAGCTAGATACATGTTATTCAATGTATCTTTTTTGGACATTAAATATTAAATGTAACCTTAAATTTAAGGTTTTCTTAATCTTAAATTTAAGGTTTGGAAAACAAACTGCAGGGAAATACTCAGCTAAACCACATAATGTATACACTGTGTACATAGACCTGGCCCGTGACATAGGCAGCATAGGCGAATGTTCGGGGCGCCGTCCATCCATAGAGGCACCCCAAATGAGGGAAGAAAAAAAATTCAAAATGTTCAACTTTTACTATTTTTTTTACTGATATTATTTTGAAATATTACAAAAAAGCCCACAACATAACTACCTAGCATAGCCTATAGCCTATAGCCAGCATCCCCTCCCCCAACCCCACCGACTCTTAGTTAGACTTACCTGATTGTGGGGGATGGGCGAGTTTAGTTTAGTGAGTAACACTAGCCCCTCTTACACAGCCTGTTCAAGGTGGGAACACTGCACCTTTATTCTGTATAAAAGGGACAGCTGGCACGATGGGACAGGGAGCTGACGCTGATGTGTTACACGTCGCGCCTCTGAATCCAAAACGCCAGCATGCCATGTAAAAGCACACACAAGGACGGCATTATACTGGCTTTGAATGGTCCAGTGTAAAAAAGCAAAGTCAGCTAAATGACGGATCTTCTTTACAGCTATAATAGGGGATCTCTGTATAAAAGAGCCTTCTGACTGTGAAACGTGTTACGATTGACATCAGTAGCCTAATTCAAATATATCATGTCAAAAGACCAAAGCCCCAGAGTTAACATCAGTTACTCCCACCTTACATTTATTAGGGAAAGTTGGCGAGACTATTCAGGTGTTTGGGGAATAACCTACAACATAATTTTGAGAAATAGACTTTTTCTTTTAAGTGTGGTGCTGCTGCACAAACCATCCACTGTCTGCCTCAAGAAACCAGGCATACATTTTTATTGACATCTTAGCCTAGTTAGTCAACAATATTCCTGCTTCTAATAGTCAACTAAAATGCTTTTCTTTTTCCATCCCCTTTTGTAATTAACAGTTGTAAGCCTTGCAATTTCATTATCGATTAGTCTTATATGTATAGCAAACAGCAGGCACATGTGGGAGAAGTACTCATTGAATACATGTTTTGTGTATGAATGCTAGTTGTAGGGGAGACTGGGGGCCATTGTAACAATTGGTTTTCATGTCATTACTCTAAAACCTCTTGAACTATTTGGATACAATTTTTATGAAGGTAACTTGTATCTGTGTTCTACTTGTTAAGGGTCATCAAATGTTTTTACAAGCAATGTTAGAGTCATAATATTGATTGAAACACTAAAAGTCAAATGTTACATCTGCTGCAACATGCAGGGAGATTCTAACAGCATATGGGGGCAACATAATACCTTCATGTAAATACCAAGGACGACAATAAACCCCCAAGAATATAGAGATAGTTAAAACAATCAAACAGTCCAAACAAACAGGGCTTCCCTTCATCAACATTTAGATATAGTTAGAGACATAAGTTTGTCCTTTGGCAGGCAGAGAGGGATCATTACAAACCATGTGTATTATGAGTTTCATGGTTCTGTCCCGTTTCTGATTGGTGCAATGTGAGATCTTACAATTGCCTCTGGTCTACTCTTGCTGTCGGTGCTTAGAATGTCATTGGCTATAATGGGGCTTAGGAGCTATTATTGGCTAGGTTTCACCATCAGCAGCTTTTTTATTACTACTATATAACACCCAAATGGCCACATGTACTCCTCTCTTCAGATGCACTTTTAAAATATTTTAATCCCACCCCTGCAAATCCTGGGACACCTTCTCCACCTCAGCACCTTCCAGCAATGCAGTATCAGGTTCTTTAATATTGTTTTTATTTTGTGGGGGGGGGGTGTTTCTAAAATAAAGAACATCTCAAAGACATAAAGCTATGCAGTTTCTGTGTGAGTGTATGGACATTGGTGGTAGAACTGGCTGCGATGCAAGGGCCACCGGCTAAAATCTTGCCAAGGGCACCAAATTGGACAGGGCCGGCTCTGTTTGTTCAGGTATGTGCTCCGCATTGTGTGCGTGTTAATGCCTGCTGACTGTTGAAAGCTGCATGCTGGCCACCAGCTTAAGCTTTTCTCAGGTTTGCAAAGGGCTAATTTGAACTCAATCATCATTTACAATGCTTTTCAGGAGACTTGCCTTTGCGATGGACGACTAACAACAGCTGCTGTTTTTCAACCCTAGTCAAGAGCCAACACTTTTGGACAGGCACACTGACTGTAGGGCAGCAAGTAGTGACGGATATTCTCTTAGGAATACTCTTAATTAATTGGATCAAAAGCCCGGGTAGTGAGTGCTCCGTCTGTGTGCCTAAACTGGAGGCATTCAGGTGCAGTGTTGAGCCGAGGTCACCCACGCGCAGAGCCCAATACAAATACAACTGTAGTGATGTGCGTAAAACAGAGGAAAATAGACTTGAGGTGTAAATGAACGCTTCAGGTCAAGGTTATGCACATGAGACACGGCTGAGACGTGGGCATGCACAGAGCCAGTGCAGACAGCTGCATAGATTACAATGAGAGCCTATCTGTTGTGTGTGACATGCGCGTGAAAAGCATGTCTGACACGCTTGTTCTCTAGACATGGAGCAATACTTAAATAAGCTGTTCATACAATAAGGATAAAAAATGTGAACATTCTGGATGCTTGATATTTGTAATGACCTGCTAGTTTGTTGTTGGTGTACTGCTAAGTTATATCTATTTCTTTTCACCCGACTAGTCTATACCAGCCATGTCATTCAAATCACATCAGTCCCCACAAGAGTTATATTGAGTCACAGTGATTATTGGTTATGGTTAAAATGAAACTTTTTCTGTTTCAAAATACAGAAAAAATACAAATTACCTAATTAATCAGTTAATGCAGTAAGCAATAAAAAGTATGATAAAGCAGCATAGAACACATACATAGACCCAAAAGTATGAATAACTTCACAAATGCACACTGCTATACAACATCTTATTTAAAGATGAAGTGCGGGACTTTTTCCTCCCACTTCTGGCAGTGACAGTAATTAAAAAAACACTGTCGACACATGGCCTACTCCGTCGCTACTGCTGCTGCTGTAAAACGGTAGATAAATTGTTTAGAGCGAAATGACCCATTTCACTACCAGAATTTGATCCATTCAGTCCGATAACATTTGGAAAATCCAGAAGAGTTGCACAATTAAATTACTTTATCCCTATCCAAGCGAGCAGAGAGCTACCCGGAAGTAAGCTGTTCGGCCAACTGAAGTTTCTAGTGCATATGCTCTGCCCATAGAGCATGCGCAGTATGCATTCACCCGACCAGCATGGGAATGTCAAACCTGTGAATTTATTTGACAAAGGCTTGAATGTAAAGGACATTCATTTGTAGTATATGTAAAAGTTTGGCACTGCAGGTTTCATACAGTAACTATTTTGTTATATGGATTTTACGGCTTAAATTGAATCCAGAGGATGGATAATCATTAAGTGAAAGTGAAAAATCTCAACACATAGTTTCTAGCCAACATTTAATGACACATTTTGCCATGCTGTCCAGTTCAGTGGAAAAGAGTTGTCCATCCCAGACAAAGCCTGCTGATGGGCCCTAGCAGCTGTCAACAAGGGGATCTGGGGCCATTCTTTACTAAAAACCCATTTGTGGGCCATTCATTATGCACTTCATACACTCTTTCCTGCTGCTGAGCTATAAAATCTTTCAAGATACATGAAATTAATTCAGTATATAGAAGAAATTCAGTGTAAATGTAATTAGAGATAAGATATAATACCACCATCATATCAGTCAGAAGCTCTTACTGTGCACCACAGAATACCAATGAAAACTCGCCAGTGGCCTCCGAGCCAGAGTCACTGATATGAGTAAAACATTAATCAGACTTAAAAAAGATTACTTTGAAGATTTCCATGAAACAAGATATAATCATGGTATATCCAACATCATGTTCTAAGATGACAGCTGCTCTTTCCTATCACTGGTATTCTTTCTAACCTGTCACAAAAGTTTTATTGCCCTGGGCAAACTCCAATATTCCTGAGAAAAAAACATTTGTCTGACCTTTGACTCTGGCTGGTGTGAAGTAAATCCTGTGTCTGACATGGGATAAGTCTTCATGGCTGCAGCTGGTAAGTATGATGCATTGGTTCCTGAGGATACATCTGTGGAAACAATTTTAATTTTTGATTAAAAATTGTCTTCATACAATAGACTAAGTGTGGCAAAAAAGCTAATATTTCTGACATCATAGTTCAAAGTTATGAATGTATTTTCCATTATTTAATAGTTTCTTTGTTGTATGGAATTTGGAAACACTACGTTGGAAGAAATTGTTCAAAACATGCATCAATGTTGAGAACAGACATCGGGGAAGGGTGGTGATGTAATGTGAATAAACTTCCAGGTTCTCAGTTATACCATGTTCTCTTCCAGCAATGATTTCAAACAAGCAGTTTGAAAATTCATTTTAATGGATGTTTTGGGAAACCTCCATAATATCCATCCATTTTTATTTTAAATATTAAATAAATTTAAATTTTGAATGTGCTGTGATTATAATGATATGGCTTCAGGAATTCGATACAATGGCTCGTGCTGTTGGCTTAGTACAATAGTTGTGTCTTGGCTGGCTCAAAAAATTTTTTCTAGTTATTTACAGCTACTGTTCTAAACATTGAATACTTAAATGAAAGAAGAACAATCAATCCTGGTTCTTTGAGAGGGGAGTGCTCAAAGACCTGCTCCATCAAATTTGTGACCAATGATTGTTAAGCTCAAAGGTGCTTTTATATTGTCTGCCCTGTGCAGTCTAATGCAATCCAATAAAACAGCTCTACCATAAATTCTACATTTACGAAGCTTATACATTTTCAGCTTTTGTTCACATTGTCAAAAAGGTGATAATTCTACTTTATTATTGAGGTTGTAGTGGGTGCTGGTGGTGTACTGGGGTGCATTATATTGAATGGTGTTCCTAAGATTTTGTCCATTCCCTTAACATACACGAGGGAGGCTAAACATTAGGAACACTTTTCAATATAATACACTCCAGTACACCACCACCCACTATGACCTCAATTATTAACAGAAAGTAGAATTATCACCTTCCAATGTTAACAAAAACTGAAAATGTATAAGCTTCGTAGGTGTATAATTTATGGCAGAGCTGTTGTATTGGATTGCATTAGATTGCACTAGATTGCACAGGTGTACCTAATGAAGCGGTGTGTGTAATAAATAAGGGATATGTAATTAAGGAGAGGGATACCATCCATATGATAGAGAACAGGAACAAGTAAAAATTATGGTTTGGGTAAGTATAATGGACCACTATATGCTCGCTTTCAAAACTCTTCATACTAACAGCATACATCAATGTATCAGAATACTCTGTGTCAAGTTATAAGAACATGTTGTCTCATACCCTCGCGTAACTCTAAAAATACTCCCTGACCCCCACCTATCATTCTGTTTCACATATTCTAGCCATCTGAAAAACAAATATCTAGCATTGCCAGCATACAGGGACACTTGTGGTGACGAATGGGTTACCCTACCTTGACTTGCAGCAGAGTAGATCATGGAGTTCGTCCCTCCGGTGTTCAGACCTCCATCAGAAGGCCTGCCGACAGCGTAGTGAACTGCTCCAGCTGATACTGCAGAGCTGCAACAATCATAGAAGGCTGATTTTAGCAGCCTCTCCCCTGCCTTGTTCACTCATATCTTGTGACAGAGCTCATATTCATAGAGACATTAAGACAGCTGTATATGGAGCAAGGAAAAGGAAAATAAAACACTTCCAACACTCAAATAGAGATATTTGTCTGAACAGTTTGATATAGTGCTAAAACTAAAGATATTCACATTATACACATTGGTAAGAGTGGAGAAATTACCAAACCATGGTCAAGGACAATCATAAAGGCAAAAATTTTCACTTATAATTGTTTCAAAATGAACAAAAACAGAATAGCCTATGTAAAGTTGCTGGCTTTGTGAAAATCATAAGTTGTCACTCAATAGTAAAACCATGTTTACAGGAAAGCACATTTCGCGATCACAACCTACTACAAACTCTGTCCAATGAAATTTAGAGTTGCAAATAACTCACCCCTCGTTTGTGTACAACATTCGGTTCTGCAGGTGTAGTTTTCCCTTCACGTGCTGGTCCCAGTCCTGAAAACACACATATGCACACACACATACACACCGTCCAAACATAGACTTGAACAGCTTGAACAGACACACTGGAAGCTCACTGCATGCCCTCCCTTGATAGCTCTTACATACCCCATGTATAAGCTCATGGCTGGGAGCAATTAAAGAGACAACATCTTGGATTAGGGAGTGGCTGCCCCTAAAATCAAAAATATTTCGCAATACTATATCAGCTATTTTTAGGCTAAAATGCCCATTTTCTAACGCTAAGCTAAGAAATTAACACATTTTAGGGTTCGGAACATCTAATGAGCATGAAATGACCTCATGTTTTATTTGCAGACAAACTACTTGGGTATTGAATTGCCCGCTTGCTCAATTCTCCATTGTCTATTTTCAATTAAGGTGTGAACTGACAAATGTTACACCGGCTGCTGAATAAATGCGTTTAGTTTCGGGTTTACATCTAGTATGTTTAACATACTAGATGTATGTTAAACATACTAGATGTAACAAACATAGAAAACAAGGAACCCTTTATACATTTACATACATGCATTTACTTTTTGACTGATCAGTTCACCCACCTTGAGGTTGTAGACCTTCTTGTCACAGATGCTACATTGGTGTGGCAGTTGAGTGGGTGTAACAGCATGGTAATCATTGACTTGGTAAGGCTGAAGTGTCCTGGTACCTGAAGACGTTTCCTCACTTCCGTGCAGGGGCTGGTAGGCCCCAAACCCAAGCATGCCACTTGAACCAAAAGAGGAACCCCCACTGCTGGGATTGAACTTTGGGTCAGGGGTTGGCTCCTCTGGGTTATATAATTCCGTTCTGGACCGAATTGGCTGTCCAGCTGCTGTCCACACATTGGCAGCATCAGAAACCATATCCACCTTTCCAGTGTGACTCAAGTTAGCAGCACCTTTCCATTGCTCTTTATGTCCAGTGGAGTTATAAACATTCATGTTCTGCTCATTGACACTAAACCCAGCTTGTTGCCCCTGCATATCCTGCCCATAGAAATCTCGCTGAAAACCAACATTGTTCATGTTTTTTGCCTGAGTGCTAATTACTGTGTACTGTCCATCACCAGCAGTGGCTGATGCTGAAGATGTCCCTCCGCCTAAGTTGTACTGAAGACGCCTGTCAGTATCAGAAGGGTAAACTGACCCTGACTTTTTAGCATACTCTGCACCCTGTTGGCCCACTGTGGTCCCTCCGCCATGATGGTTCAGTCTCACATTCCCTTGGCTTTGGTTGAATCCCCCACCCACCAAGGCCCCCATGGTTGAATTTGAAGAGGGGAAGCCTAGCACCCCTGCGGGGAAGGCACCCTGAGGATTCCCAACCATTGTCGAAGTCCGTAGCTGATTGAACAGGGGTTGGGACATGGCGACATTGGAAAGAACCTGATTGAGAACAGTGGCAGCAGTGGCTGTATTGCCCCCCTGAGCCAGTTTGAGGCGATGGAGAGTAAGCTGGGCCTGGAGCTGAGCGAGCTGGAGGCTGGCTGGGGTCAGGAGGAGCTGCTGGTTCTGCTGCTGAGGCCCCGCCTGCACACCGCCTGACAGCTGGCCACCCACCTGGAGGCCCTTCTTATCGGCGCAGTCCACTGGCACTTCACTGATGCTATAGAAAAAAAAACATCAAATACTTTTATAATTTCAAAGGACAAATTCTGATTTGTTAGATATCACACAATAGTTGAGAAACTACTACAACTGCTAATGTTTGTATCTATGATCACAAGCCTGCTCTTAAAGTGTAGTTCAGATTGGGCTTTTTTTTTTTTTTTTGGCATTTTTGCCAAATAACAGTTTAAAATTGCACAGAGATGGGAAACAGGGGTGGAGAGAGGTTTTTTGACATTCAGCAAATGTTAGCATTATGTCATGTAGTATAGGCTACTGGTGCCACCCAGACTAGGTAACTGGCTTTTTTCCGCTCCTCATTGTAAATGGCGTAATGAAGATTCAGTCTGCAACTCAGACATTCTGAGTTGCCAGCCTAGGAACTGATTTCATACAAGTTTGATATGAAGAAACCAGCTGCATGAATCCTGCCAGTGCAACCTGGAGGACACATGGATGAAGAGACAATACAAACAGGAACCAATGTCACTGAAGTTGCATGCATGTGATTAATTGAAATATTTTTTTTAACCTGTGATGATTAATTGTGTGTAATCTGTGCTGACTGTGTTAATATGTGTGTGAATATTTTGTTAATAACAACAGTAATATAACAATAATATGATGGGGATTGTTTATCGAATGTCTATAGAGGCAGATAAGATTTTATTGTGCTTTAATTTTACATATAAATCTCTCATGTTCTTCTTATTGACCGTGCAGTGGGCCTCTGCAAAAAGCTGGTGAGCAGTTTGCCCTACAGCTGAAGGCGTAAAAAGGAGCTAACAGAGGCACAAAGGGAGCTGAAGTTTTCAGAGCATGCACTGAAGACAGAGTGCCCTACAAGGTGGGGATCGAGACAGGTCATGATAGAAAGAGTCCTGGAGCAGCAGAGGGCTATTGCTCATGTCTTGTCCACTGACAGAAAGGCCTGACACCTCATCCCCACATGGCAGGACACTGACGCCCTGCAGGCCATCAACAAATCTATCTGCCCTCTGACTGAGTTTATTGATGTGCTTTCCAGTGAGAAGTAAGTCAGTGTTTCCTTTATACAGCCAGTCCTCCACTTTTTCAGCTCCTCTATCCTGAAAATAATATGATGATCCAGACCTAACATGCACTATCAAAACCAAAACCCTGAACTACCTGGATGAAAAATACAAGGACTCTCTGACACAAGAACTGCTTGACATGGCCTCTGTTCTTGATCCACAGTTCAAGCTGAGATAAGGACAATGTCGCACCAATCCAAGCCAGACTTACTTCTGAGATGACGAGGACTGTGTGTGCAGGCATGGTAATAACTAATTATTGTGATTACATACAGATACAGAATTTATTATAAATGAATAAAATAAAGTGGATTAAAATGTGCTATGAAATCAAGAGCTGTAATGTGCTGTAAGTGAGGAGGGCCTGCTGGACTCGTGGAGGGAAGACTTGAGACTCTACCCATGATTCTCAAATCTGGCGGAAAAGTACTTTTGCATTCGAGCCACAAGTTTTAGCACTGGGGGAAATGTAGCAACCTGCCTTTGCTCGTCTCTGAAGCCAGAAAATGTTGACAGGCTGAGGTTTCTTGCCAAAAACCTTTAAACACTATCTTTTTGCCTTTTCTGCATAGGCCTCAATTGTTTTCATCTGGCTGCATTATGTGATAGCATATTTATTTTTAGTTAGCCTATATTTTGGGTACAATTTTATTTATATTTTGCTTCTAGGAGATGCACTGAATTCAGGTGAATAAGAACCTTATTTAAAGTCTTATTTTGATGCAACAATTTGTTAATTAGCAGGAATGTAGCACAACATGAAAGTGAAAGCAGTGCTCTGTTCATTTAATTTTGGATAAAAAGTTTTGGTACAATTTTATTTATATTGTGCTTTAGGAGATGCACTGTGAATAAGGACCAGTCTTATTTTGATGCAAAGATTTGTACATAAGCAGGAATGGAGCACAACATGGGAATGAAAGCAGTGCTCTGTTTATTTAAATCTGAAAGTGCAATAAATATATTTTGTCCCTAAAATCAATGAATAATCATGATAAATAATCATGATCTCAATATTGATCAAAATAATTGTGATTATCATTTTGGCCATAATTGTGCAGCCCTAGTTCACACTGTTTTCAACCATTACTACAATACCATTATTGATTGCTAATGTAACAATTGTGGATCTGCATACTTTTTTAGAATATTACAGTATTCTCACGGATGTATTGGCTGAAGCAAATGTTTATGCTTTATGTAAATATTGTACCAACAACCACCAAACAATGACCGCTTTTGTACAGTTGGAGAGGGTTAATGAGCGTTCATATTAGGCTCTGCTAACTAGCTACCGCCAGCAGCTGTTACATTAGCTACTGCCATTAACCATAAAACAGAAAACGATATATTACTGGTATTACTCAGAGGCATTTATTCATTACTGCACTGCTTTTCTATTTTTATTGACATTGGCTGTTAGAAACTTTCAGCTCCTCATATTCACACAACTGTGTTCCTCACAGTTCGCATCAGCAAACAAGGCAAATCTTACAAGTGATAAGTCAGCAGATGGCCAACAGTTGGGCGCAGCCATCAGTTGGCTGTCAGGGCTGCTGTGATTAGGACAAACCAAAGGAAGTAATCGGTGCCAAGAGGTATTACACAGAAGTATGCTACTGATTAAGTTGTTCACTAACCAAAAAATGTGTTTGTTTATGATCAGCAATAAGTCTTTTCCTTTGTTTGTATGGCTAAGGAAAATAACAAGGAAAACTGGTTACTTGAGCTGGTAATCATGGCAAATGCTCATTGTTACGACTTTCTTTTTTTTGTTACGACTGATACTTGAGCCCTGAATTTTTTTTATAATTTCATAATTTTTTTTTTATACACATGCTCTGATATTTCACTATTAATCACCATTCAGGAGCTATGTTAGCCTCTGCTGTGCAGTGTGAACTACACAGCGACAGTAAGACTGCTATCTGTAGCAACTCGGTTGTATAATACTGGCAATGGGGTGGATATGGAGGGCAAGACGTACCTAAAGCTGTGGACTCCAGAATTACTTAATTGCAGGGTTCCAAACCCCTGTCTCTGTCTCCCACTTTCACAGATATGATTGTCCAGTTTAATGACAAGAAAAAATCAGCTACTATGTCAGTGAGCTCCAGGAGAAACAATTCATCCTCAAGCTCCTCTCTAAGACCATAAAGATAAGTAAGCAGCAGCCTCCTTATACTAATTATGTTGTGTCACTAGACTAGCACACTGAAAGTCTACTGTCCACTGTAGTTCAAACATAATTTCGATTACTTTTCACAAACATGGAAAATTATTTTAATTATTTCATCTTTAACGAAGAGGTCACAGCATCTCTACTTTAGGGTGACACGAGCTATCTTAGACCAATCACTGGAAAAGGCAGATGGTGTGTGCTTAAAAATTAAGTAGCCTACCTTTACCTTTAGATTATCTCATAAATCAATTACATGAAAAATATGGGCATTCATTTCTTTTGCAGATATTTCTGAAGCTCTACAGACAACAAATGCTTTAAGTCTGGTCTGGCCAGAAGAGAAAAGAACATTTTGTACATGTTTCAATTAGCTGGATAGAGCATGATTCAAATATCAAGGGGTTAGCTAATTTTTCTACTGCTACACTGTACTGACTGTACTGAACACAAGTTTGCAACAACACAAGCAACTGTAATAGAACCACTTAGAACGCATCGTTTACTGGTGCTGTGACCCTGTTTGACTGGCCTGTCCTTTCAATTTCTGATGAATGCTCTCACATGCTGTCTAAACTTAGTCTACTCAACTATTCATCACATCATCTATGTTAAGCACCTGACACTGCCCTATCTTGCCACTGTTCCGCTCCGCTGAAAGGTGACAGACCAATCAGATTAGCCATGGTGAAATCCAAAATTGTTCTACACACGGTTTTGTCATCAAATAAATTTTACACACAGAGATACTGACGCACTGGAATTATAGTTGCCTGTAAACACGTTTACAAGCAACTACAAAAGGTAGTACTGCACATGTGGAGAAATGCATTATAAGACTAATGTACTTGTCCTTCTTGAATATAAAAAAAGTTCAAGAGACATTTTCGAATATGAATGTATGTAACTGAATCTTGTGGAAGATTATCACCTCCAGATCTGTCTTCCTTCTGGCTTCTGTAGTTGTGATGTAGTCTTGAGATTACATTGCCACATCATAAACTTATATCACAACCATCACTCATACTCCTTCTCAGCTATTCTAACTATTCTGCTGTAGACATATGGTCCTGAAATCACACCCCTGAGCATGAAAATGAAAAGTCAGTGAAACTATTGTAAATTTGTTTTACATTTTGAGAAACCTGAACTGAACTGAAAAACGTTAATATTGTAACTGACCTAAAGGATTTGGCTGACGATTTTCAATATATAATAATGTATACAATATACAATACTTAATGTTAAGGTTCTGCATTTATTCAAAGGTTTTTAAGGTTGGGCAATTTCAGTTCTATCATTTTATTTGTCAGTGCAAGTGCAAGTCAAACAATAAAGGCAAATAAAAGCAATTGTAAAAACTTAATAGAAACAAATAATCAAACATTTATTAAAGAGAACCAATAACTGATTCCATGTCTGCAGTTCTACATCACAATGTTTTTCATCAACATAGCTTTTCTTTTGGCATAACTGTTCCATTTATTACTCTATGTTATGATTTACTATTGTGATACACGTCCAATCAACTCTGACACAGACTGGCAGTCAGGCTGCTCAGTAGTTAAGACTTATAATTCCAAGACTTCATGCTCATCTTCAAAAAAAAAAGAAAATTTAGAATTTTGATGTGGCTAAATATTAAAGTTAAAAATGTAAATGTTTTAAGACAACAGAAAATATTAAGTCCGATTTAGCTTATTGTTACCCCACTGATTTCACACAATGACGATAACATTGTAACACACATTTTATACAAAACCTAATATTAAGTTAACTTCAGCCACTAAAAGTATTACTGATTTAAAAGCTAAATGCTTAAGAATATATTGAAATTCTATTTCAAATTATGTTTCAAATATTATATTTTGATGAACAAATGTAAGTGAAAATTAATGCTAAAAGGTGTTTTCAAACAAACATCAAATAGATGTTTTAGACTGAAAATATATTTACACCTCTCCCTGTAAAGCACATCTGTAACTTTGTT
Source organism: Thunnus thynnus (assembly GCF_963924715.1). NCBI lineage: Eukaryota > Metazoa > Chordata > Actinopteri > Scombriformes > Scombridae > Thunnus > Thunnus thynnus. The sequence goes on along the minus strand of NC_089519.1, from coordinate 4,980,764 downwards.
CAGAAAAGTTCTAAACAAAAAAGTTTTATTATTTATTATGAGAACAAAGCTAAAACCAAAATTGCTGCCAAAATGACATGCATTAAGTTAAAGGATCACACAGGTGTTTCTGCATGGTTTAGGTTTTATGTGTGTGAGATAGCGAAGATAAACCAGACCTATACTTGTGCAATATCACATACCACAGTCTAAGGAGTTACAAATGTATTTATGACAACTGACTCACTTTGGACAATTGACAGTCCCCAGTTTCACTGCTGATTGTACACACTCTTAAGTGAACAAGCATGCTGATGATGAAGAGAGATACACTTACACCATCCCAGCTTATGACTCAAAGCTATAAATACTAGAGTTGCCCTATGCCATCCAGACACACAGTGTCCTTAATAGACTAATATGGACTCTTGGGCAGCTGGCACAGTGTACGAGACACTTCAGACCAATCTTGTGATGAAGATAGGGAATATAGGTGTCAAATCAACTGCAACCAGGTGTGGAAGGGAAGAGGTTAAATTCAAGTTTGAAACAGTCCAGAAAGCTACACCACCAGGACACCTCCCGACTAAAACTGCAGCGTAACTGACTTTGTTGAAAGAACATATTAACCTTTGTTATTTATGTTTCAACAGGATCCGTTTTCATTCTATCTTAATTCATAATAAAATTTAAAAATGCAAGTTAAAATGCAGTGGTAGAATATTTGTAACAATATGTATACTTTGCAAGAGAGGAGCTGAATATGTGTATGGTGTCTGATGTATGTAATAAATAATACAACACTATTCCAGTACATACTTTGTTGTTCTTTGTGATAAATGATAAACTGATAAACTCAATGATTCAGAAATTGGGCAAAATTGACTTTCCTTCAAAGATCTGCTGAATCATGAGAAGAATGGAAGAATGGAATCTCGCAGTGGTGATAAACTTTTTTAATGAAGGAAACAAATGTATTTTAACATGTTTAGAGTCATATAAGTTAAAACATATATAAACAAAAGCTGACATTCTTCTGTTCCATCTCAGCAAAAGAAATGCCTTCAGGGTGAACACAAGTTTGTTTGTTTTGTTTTTTAACTCTGTGGAAAATACCAAACATCCAATTCAAAAAACATTTTAAATTGTAGCAGAGAGCTCGGATTGAATTCTGTGTCACTTTAGTTCCCATTATTCTAAATCCCCCTACACACTTGTATTGTTGCATCCCAGAGAGAACACTGTTGCAAATTTTTGAGATCTGAATATAACATACAAAAATAGATACATATTTTTGTCTGTGATGATTTGACCATTCCGTTTTTATTATTATTATTTTTTAATATAATGCCAGTGTGTTTTTCGTTTACTACTTTTGCCCTGCTCTTCATGACTTTACCTTTGACAGCCAAAAAAAGCCTCTCGCAGTCAAAGCCATGTCATAGGAGAGCTTCTGTGCCAACAAACAGTATTAGCTCAGTCTTAAGAATAGCTTCATGTGGTAATTTAAAAACTCATGCACGTAAACAAATTTGCAAATTTACATTACCCGGGTATTTTCCTGTTTTTTTCACAATTACAAATACAATATATAAAGCATAATAAAAACATGCGATATTCTAATCAAAGTACATGTCGGGAGTAGAAGAATACAATTTGTGTGAATTGTAAGTCATCTATAATATATTCTATTGTTCTATAGTTCTATTGTTCTATAGTGTTCAGAGCAGCTTACGAGGCTTAGAAAGAAAAATACTATAAGTCAGGTCAGGTCAAATTATTCATAGAGCATTTAAAATGTATGAAGTAAGGTAAAAGTGATGTCTGACTTAGTTCACAAGAATGTACATTTCCCATTTTAGCTATATTCAGGCTTTAAGAAGAAAACTTATCCACTTATCAGTGGATGGTCAGATTGGACTGAAGTGTAATTTAGTAGCCACTGTACTACTGTTGTTGCTAATTCTTTTTTTTTTTTTACTTTGACCAGGTTTTACAGGGTATCTAGTAAAAGAACATGGGGAAGTGTAAATATGATAGGCAATGCTTTTAAACGTTAGTGTGTAGGCTTCTAAATTGGAAATCTGTCAAGTGTAGGTCCCCTGATCAATTTGTGGAAAAACACCGATAATTTTCCTATTATTAAGAAATGAATTTCAACTTCGCTGCTGAAATGTATCCTGAATTTTATCCTACAAGCTTAAGGTGACATCATCATGTTTACCAATTTCTGCACATTATCAATTAATGATTAAAAAAACTGCTCCAATATATCTTAATCATGGCTTACCACTGCATGGTGATCATATACTGTTGACAAGCCAGAGTAATTGGGAAATACAGCTTATTGATGAAACTATTTAGTGCCATTCATTGATAGAATAAAACTTGTAAGTATTAAACATTTTTAATGAAGCTTCACAATTAACTTAAACCTGCAGTGCGGAACTTTTGTCTCCCCTTTTACTCAGTGAGAGTAAATAGTTAAATAATTAACTTAGCGGAGAGCTAAACTGGAAGTTAGCCGGCTTGGCTGGCAGAAGTCTCTGGTGCGCATGCTCTATAGTTTCCCGTCAACTTGGGGAAACCAATCATTGCTGGTTGATGTAAAATGCATCACTACCAGTGAGCCAGCATGGGAAAGTCGCCACAAACACCAGATTAAAAACTTTGTATACTGTGAAATACAGAGAGATTTATCTGGCGGTGATAGGCTTAATCAGCATTGTGTGAACTCGTTTGACTAGGGCTTAAATGTAAGAGATGTTCGTTTATATGTAAATGTACCGCACTCAAGCTTTAAGACTAATGTTTAAAAAGTTTTGTGAACTTTTACTGGCAACAATTTTCATCTCTAATAGACAAATGTGACCCACTGCATCATTCAGTTTACATATCAATGTCAACTGACTTTGATGGACGTACAGTACCAGTCCAAAAGTTTGGACACACTTTCTCATTCAAGGGAATGGGAAGGTGTGTCTAGTTAACACATTTAAAAGCTTTTATGATACATTCCAAACCTTCAATCTTGACATAAAACATGCATAAATATTGCAAAATATTTCAGCTAATTCAGAAGCTCAACCTATTTCAGTATTCAACTGAACAAATGTGGTGGCCTGATAAGTATGTAATCACAACTTCAGCAAACTGCATCAAATATTTATTTTTGACTTTACAGCTTTGGAGAGAAAACACATTTAACTCAGCGTGTCTAGAAAGTTCAATTCTAGGCCACACTGTCCTTGCAAAAAAACACACTTTCACGGAGATCAAAGGCAGCTTCACAGTCATAACAAAACGCCACATGGGCCCAATCACTCCACAGAGCCTCATCGGAGGAAGCAACAAATTAGAGGAAGGATTCAAGTCCAGTCCAGCTACAGAATAGCCATCCACCGAGTCAAATGAAATATCCAACAAAATATGCCACAACATCCGCACACAGTGTACTTCCACAGACAACTGTAAATTCTGCCTTTGTGTGGATCCCTAACACAGTACAGCAGACAAAATTTACCTCCACAAACACTACACTACTATAGGCTTGTATCCAAAAGCACACTTGGAGGTATTGGAGGAAGCAGACAAACCTTGAAAGACTGGCAGCGGAGGTCCGAGTTACACCTCTGACACAACACTCGGCACTGCTTCTCTATAGTCTGACCTCTGCCCGGCAGCTGAGACTGACGCATGTCTCTACCCTCTAATTCGACGACTAATGCTAGCACATGTACACTAGCATAACATCACTGCTAGTGGTCTTTACCCTATGTGAGTGACGCTGCTGCCGTGTGTTATTAACTACCGGAGAGGCAGAGGAGACACATGTGATGAAAAGTCACAAGTGGTCAGAATGTGTGCGTGAGGACGGGGTTAGACCAGAAAATATTTACAGAGGAGGCCTTGGGGTAATGCTGTGCCATCCATAGGCTGATGTTTGGCCCAGATCAAGCTTAATGTAGAGTAATGTCAGCAAAACTACTAATGACTGTCTACATCATCTTTTATAATAACACATGTAAGATATTAAATCAAATATTCCATCGCCCCTCTCAAAGTTGTATAAAATTCATAGTCTTTAAAGAACACTGGACAATATGCTACTCCCGTAGATATAGATCTAGATGTGGCCTATTAAGTGTGTGAGCCGAACTGGTTTTGATGGACTGTTATTTTTTACTGAGTGTGTCTGGGGTTTGACACAGACAGAGCATGATGTAATGTACGCACCTATATCAGTCACTAGCGAACTAGCAATAATGGATTTTATAGCTCTGTGAATGTGTATGTACTTCAGAAATTACTACTTTGGAAAACGTGCTCTGATTTCACCAACTATGCTGCCAAAAGTAAAAACATTAAAATATATTTATACTTACATAAAAATAAGAAAAAGAATTCTTAGGTGACTGGCAAAATATACTGGTGTTACTCTTTATAGATTTAAACAATTACTTAAAAAGTCAATGTGAAATATATTAACCTCCTCAAGATAGTGTCAATCTATTTCTTTAAATTTAGTTCTCTTTAGTTCAGCCGTTACTGTGCCTATAAAATTTCAAATCAACTATTTAAGTATCAAGAAGCTGTCCTTCATTTAATTGTATTTTGATGTTATTTATATTTTGGACATTAAACTAATAAAACAAATTAAAATTTAAATGATTGTTTGATAAACCAGAAAAGATGGAAATGCAAATAACCTCAAACAAGGGGTATTTGTAAAGCACAATATTTAAAATAAATTATTTAGAATAAAAGCAAGCAATAAGCCTACTGTTAACTCTTTCATAAAAATTACTAAACAAGCAACGTAAAGAGAATGTTCATAAGAATGTTGAACAAAATTGAACATTGTAGATAACGTCAATGGGAGGAAAATCCCTCAACAGGAAAATAATCTTAAATATCACATGCTACGCATTAGGAAAACTTAAGCTATAAAATTGTTAGATAAACCATGACATTGTCATATTCAAATATTTTTGTATGAAGACATTTCTAACATGAGTTGTTTTGGCTTGACTCAAAGAATGTAACGTGATTGATTCATCTCTCATTTCTTCATCTAAAGGACGCTGTGTGAGGAAGCCAACTTGAAACACACTGCGACCAGAGCGGCATACGTTTGTAATAAATTTCTCTTTCTGTTTTTATTTATACCATCACATTACAGAGCTGTGTGGATTTCTATTACGTTTATATTTTATTGTCATATTTAATCAAAGATAACAATTTTTAAAAAATGCAAATACTCCTTTTTATTATCATTTTCCCTCTTTTCTTTTAGTTTATAGCTTGGTTTGATTTTCAAGTTGGTAAAACAACCTTATACAAAATTACAAAATACAGTTTGTATTTAGCCATCATCTAATTAATACGTGAACATTTTACAATTAAAAACAAACATTTCTGTGTTGCAGACAAAAAAAACTAATACACACTGTAAAACGGACAGTTATACCACAAAAAATGATCTTACTTAATCCATGTAAGCCTACAATTTCATCTACTGTAATTTTTTTTTATTTCCCTCTCTTTTCTGTAGAGCACTATTGATAGATTTCAGTAGTAAATGAGCACTTTACCTAAGCACACAAGCATTCAACTCCCAGGAAGGTATGACCCTGACAGATTTATAGCCACTCCATCTGTTAGCATCATACCCATCAGACGGCAAAGAGAGAACAAGCCGTTTTTTATCCTGTGCTATTACCATACGTATTGACACTCACCCTAACCCTACGATACACAAATGGGAGTATTACTATTGTTATGACCACGGATGCAGTAAACTGATTTAAACATGGAAAAAAGGGTCAATAATATTAACATCGATAATAACAACTGCTGATGTAATTCTACGGAGCTATTAAAATTGGTTCAAGTATGTTTTTTGTTTATTCATTTTTTGTTGTTTAGCAAATATGCTGCTTCCTGCCACAGAATGATAGGACAGAGCTTATGATCAAGGGAAAGCAAAAAAGCCCTCTCTCGCTCTTCTCTCTCTCTCAAACACACACACACACACACACACACACACACATACACACACACACAGAGCATTGTGTTTTATCAAACACTTCTTCCCTGGCCCACTAGGTGGTGCCACATGTTGCCACATAACTGGCCCCATGAGATCTGACAGGGGTGTATGAGCCTGCCATATGAGGGCACTGTACTCATTTTGATCAGCAGGTTCTATCCAGTCTGCTTTAGCGGATGTCACAATGTTTACATTTGCAGGCACTGATTTACATACTGTGACTCTTGATGTAATCTCACTTTGTTCGTCACCTTTGGAATGGGATCAAAGTGCTTGAGATACTTTTTCCGATCCTTCATGCAGAATTAGCTAAAACTTTGCTAAAACTTTGCTTTGCAGCTGTATAGACAGAATGCTCATGGCTGACAACAAATGCACGCAAGCAAATGTGGACATCTACATTCGTACACAGACACATGGACAGAAATGCATACATACACACGGACTTCAGAATATGTGGCTCAAGACACTAATCAAGAGACCATGCAGCCCTTCCTCTTCCCAATATGGCATAAACAGTTACTGACATTCCAGAGCCTTAATTTAACTTTTCAGCAAATCAGACACATAGCCACGGCCTGCATAGTTAACACATAGCCACCATCATGCCATGAGAGACGGTTGCATGGGGCGAGGCATGGGTGAGGAAGCAGGGTCAGCTTGCCTTGCACTACATTTGGCACAGTTGCAAGGGGGGGGTGATTTCTGATTTATGGTACCCTTGCAATGGGTGAGGTATCTTGGCCACAGAGACATAGGGTCTGGCCCCTCACGACCCCCTTAAGCCTGCCGTATCCAGAGTAAGGCATCACTTTGATTCATACCGTGTAGCTCTGGTGATGCTTGTAAAAAGGTCAGATTTACGCTGGGGATCAGTCATGGGGTTTTATGAAGTGATATCAAAAGATAAACTAAAGTTTGTGAGGTAACTAGAATCGCATGTATCCAACCTCGGTCTATCACTGACAAGTAAGTCTATAAGTTCATATGTCTGACATTAAGACACTGACAGTCAAACAATTACAAGTTGGGCCATGCAACTAAACCCTAAGCAGCTTACACTAGAGAAACATTTTTCTCCACTTCTCTCTGACATACACATGGTAGCCGTAGGTGATCTTGTTACAACCATTAAGATGGTGTAACACGGGATGTTGGGGTCACTGAGAAACATGCAGGTCAAAAGGAACCTTCTGACTTGACAGCTGCCTCCCAACTGTGGAACTTTAAGAGCATTCCAACAAATATACATCCTCTGGCAGGAAAACTACAATCAGTCTTTAGAGCTCTACTGACATTGTGCCCACTTGAGGGCTTCAGAATGACACCTGTCTGATGTACAAATGTCACTGGAAGCTTGATGTCAAACCTTAAAAAATATACAGAAACAAGACTTGAGAAGAATGTTTTTAAGCGATCTAAACATGCAATTTATTTGTTTCTTGCCTGGACTAAAAAATGTGCTCAACATACTGTAATTCTCTAAAGTCCACCTGCTAAGCTTTCAAATGTAAACCATAAATTCCAACACCAATGTTTTTCTGACAGTTTATCAACACCTGCCTCTCTTTTCTGGCCTATCAGGTGTTCTGTGGTCAGTTTTGATGTAAGAGTGGTGACAAGAGCTAAGAAAAGCCCTCCGGTTACCTGGGATCTGCTGACGCTGAGTGTCAAACTGGGTGCTGAGAGCTGTGGGCCAGGTGACTGAGTCTCCGAACAGCTTGCTTGGACTTTGGACAAAGTGACATTAGAGATCCATTTGGCTTGTCAAACTTGCAGCTGGCATAAAGAAGGATGATGACCGCATAGGCTGCAGGGAAAGTCTAAACTTACAGCAGCTATAGCATCGGTCATAGTAGCCGAACTTTGACAAAGTTTGACAAAAATAACACTCCTTGTTCCTTGATCCTCCAGTCAATCAAAAAAGGGAGGTAGAGGGTACCAGGTGGGATGGAGAATTAAAGGAGAATGGTGAGCCCAAAATAGATAAGACATTTTTTTTCTTAGCTCGTTAATGTTTTCTAAATTGGATTAGAGAAATATTTGTAAGGTGGAAACTCAAGCACAGGAAGCGTCACAAGACTCAGAGGTAAAGTAATATGAGGAGTGGGGGAGGATTGTGTTGGCTTTGACAACTGAGCCCGACCAGCCATTTTTCCTGCTGCTCTAAAATAGTTATTTATAGCTGCTGTCCGGGTGTAGACAGTAAATTTCTCTTACACTGGCTGCTGCTGTGCTGTCCAGTGACACATTAAGAGTCTACACATTTTCTTTATGAAATTCTGTAGTTCGAAATATAAACATATAAAATGGACCATTACATTTTCCACAGGCTTACTGAATAGTTCCTTTCACGAGTAGCAGCAGCACACAGTAATGGACACCAAACTAGAGTCTTCCCTGAATGTGGTCAGCAACATCAGAGCTATATTGGTGTACAAGGTGACGTAGCGATGATTCCCTCAACCCCTCCTTCAGCCCTTCCTTCCTTTCATATTACCATCTCTCTCTGTTCTTACCTCACTCCCACTCTCATCCATCTCTGTCCAAAGAAAGCATTGCATTTTACCATCTGTCACTGCTGTCATGCTTACAAATACCAATCACACCCAGTTGCGTCGTCCCACTCTTGGACTTCCTAACCAATGACAGCTCTGCTCCCTTCACACCTCCCATTATTTTTTTAAAATTACAACTTTGCCATTGAGCAATACTTAAAACTACCCTCAGGGCTTCCTGGCCTCGTTTTTCAAAATGAAAAAAAAATGGATTGAGAGGAAACAAACATTCCAGCACTGGTGAGAAAGGTGGTTGAAAAATTGTCAAGGGAAGCCCCATGGTTAAAGAGACTGTTGAGGAAAGAAGAGATCACAAATAAAATCCCTGTAACAGCTATAAATGCACACTTTCCTGTGCAATCAGTGTAATATACAGTGCCATCTTAATGCATAAAACACAACAAAAAAAATAATTTCTAAAAATGACCCTCAACTTCAATGTACTCCTGTCCCCTAACATGGAAAATGATATTATAGTATGTCCATGTGCCTGACCTATAATGTAAGATCTGTGGTATGACTTCTAGGGTGGCGTAGACTCACTCCCCCCTTGCAATTCTCTTTTTACGCTAAGCATGTGATTGAAAATGATAGCAACCAAGGCAAGGATGAACACGATTCACTATGTGAAGACGCCTGCACAAAATCAGACTGCACAAAAAGCAGAAGAACACAGAGAGCTAAGTTTTTTTTTTTTTTTAATTTCTTTCATGATTTTAAAACTTAAGCTGCAGTAATACAATAATACTACTTACATTTTTGTCAAGCACTTAAAGGATTTGAATGAGGTGGTAGATTGAAAAAGATTGAAAGATTGAAAACACAGAAAAGATACAGAAGACATATTCACTAATGAATTATGTCCCATCTGTGTATTAAAAAAAAAAATGTGACTGACTTTTTTGAACAGAAGCAAAATCAGTTATCAAGAAAAAGAAATATAAAATATCATAATATAGAAAAATATTAAAATCAATAATAAATAAAAATGTATATATATATATATCTGAGTACATAGTGTTCATTTTTCATGGAATTATTATGGAACCCAAACCCCCGACAAAATATAGAGATTAACACTGACGCTTTGACCATCTCTACAAATTTTTTTATGCATTTCCCTATTTGTTTAAATGAGGAAAATGTGTTAATAGGTGAATGACAGAATGGCCTAATTTCATAAATAAGTTCAATATCTGACACATTTTGGGGACTCAGTGTTCAATACTCACAGAAATAAATAAATATATAATTAAATAAATAATTAATAAATAATAAATCGCTAATGCTGATGTGAGAATCTGTTGAATTATTTATGTGTGTTATGTTTGTTTTTGCTAAATTTCCATTACTGACAACCGTTTAATCGAGACGGATTCTATCCAAAATATGTTGACTATAGTTCAGTCATTTTTTAGTTGCAATTAAAATGGATTAATATGGTTTTCTCAAGTGTCTTGAAATGTTGAAATACAGTAGTACGCTATCGCGTTAGTATGATAAATCAATAGGCGCACCACAAGGCAAAGCAATTAAGATGACACAGTCTTGTTCAAAGTAAAGAGAACAGATGGGCTAAGAATTTAGGGGGAAAAAGCCAATCACGCGCACACACACACACACACAGGGTGGACACGATAAAGGTCTGACAGTGACTGGGAGGGCACTACAGCCATATGGCCCAACATGTCTCATCCCAGGAAGCTGCTGGCATCACAGGCTGCTCAAATAGCCATTAGTACAAATTAGCCCAAACAATGAAAGCGAGTGAACTCAGCAACTTTTCCAACAGCTGCTTTGCAGAAGCCGCAAAGTGACAAATGAACTAAAGAGGGGGAAATGAGAAAGAGAAAGTTGCCAGCAAAACCCCAGTGTAAGTGAGAAATCCCCTTCAAAGCCAGAGGACAGAATGGGTTGGCTATGCCCCGAATAATGACCATCAAGGGATTTCTCTGTGAAGCCCGGTCAGTGAAATAATATGCAGTCATAAATTATAAGTGATAAAAGTAGACTCTTTATTTTGTGTTTTTTTAATTTTATGGCTACAAATACACGGTATTAAAATCTACCTTTAGTTTCAAGCACATATAATTCTGAACTAAAGTTAACAATTTCAATTGACAATTTCAATTTCATCAAGGACTAGGGAAACCAGAGCTGCCAGGTTGAGGGTCAAGCATGTCAGATCTGAAAAAAATGACATGGTAAGATTTGACTTATTTGTTCAGAAGTTACCTGAATTTTACTGCCGATGCCAGACAATACTTGTTTACAAAACAGGCACTATCATAATCCAATTCTTCAGTCAGTCTCAAATTTTGAAAAACACTTTTATGCAAATACATATAGCTGTGTAATAGACATTATACACTTACAACAGAAATTAGAGGACTGTTTAATAAATAGACCACATCAGTCATTGAACACAAAATTACAGTCATATAAACGTAAAAGCCTTCCAAAGCTTCAGTTCATGTATCTCACAGATTTGTCACAGATTTGCACAATATACAGTTACACTTAGTAACATCTGGGTATGTTTGAATGCACAGAGGCCTGATAGCATATGGGTAATAATATGCCATGATCTGCAACGGTCGTAATGTAGTTGTGATTAAAATGTCTTTGGGGTTATCTCCATGAAGTAAACTTTAAAAATAACAATATAAAAAAATCTCTGTAGAAAGAGTGAAACATTTGGTGAGTAAAAAACCAAGGGGCAAGGAAATACGGCGTTAGCAGACCAGTCTGAGCTAGCAAAGTTTATTTTCAGCAAATCCACAAATTGCAGGGAAGCAGGAGGATTACAGCCCCTCTATCTTTACGTTGATGAGTCATTGACAGCTGTATCTGAGCTGTTCCAGACCCACACACAAAAACATGAATGCAGTTTTTATTCTTACTCAGGTACTTCCTACAGGTTTTAGCTAAAACACTTCATGTTACCAAGACAAGCATGGAATAGAGAGAACAGCTCATTAATACATTCATATCAGCAGTGCAATTACAGCTAATTACTTAATAACGGCTATCTCAAAGGGAACGTCAGAAGCCACCACCATATGCCCTTCCACATCCCCAAGATGCAATTAATTAGCCAGAGGGTTAATCAACAGGAGGCTTTTCGGTATGGGCTTTGACCTTGTGGTGACAAATGGAAAACCTCCAGGCCCCCTCCCTCATCACCCGGGATATTTTAGTTGGTCCATTAGCTTCTCTGATTTCTAATCTTTTCCTCAAACTGCCAGGCATGATGCCACTGCTCTATCATTTACTCTTTCTGTTTGTGTACGCAACCCCCTCTCACTGTGTCTCTCCCAGTTAAAAGCTTTTTCTGTTTCACCCTCTCTTCCATCCCACTCTTCTTCCTCTCTTTGGCTGTGCCCCCCCCCCCCAGACACACACACAGACATGTCTTCATCCATCCCTGACGCACTCTGATAGCAGTAGTAGAGAGGCTGATAGCAGACGCCAGAAATAGAGGTTGATGTAACATTGTTTTTTGCCTTCCTTATTTCTTACCAGCGCCATGAGTTAATGTTGGAAATGGGAGTTGAAGTTGAAGAGTTTAAGAATGCACTGTTATCTTATGATATTGAGCAGTTATCTCATCTCAACTTATCAAGTCTTCTTCCGAGTAGAGCCACATACTGTATTCATGTTGGTGTTAGTTTATTTGGTTACTTAGGAGCAATGCCTTCAAACTAGTGTGACAACAATTAAGAATTTAATACCAGGAAATAATAAAAAATGTTGTTGTTATTAGCATTGTTAGTTGGAAAAAGTTTATCTAATCTCAAATATAGTGTGCAGTTTGTCAGCTATTTCTTGTTTTTTTTTACTTTTCAGCTGTAGCTCTACCACCTGCCACAGCACCAGGTGATAGGACACCTGTCTTGTCTGGTATGAACACAAATGACATACAATAAAAGTTCAGCCTGACTTGGACCAAAGAACAAGTGTGGGTGTGTGCACACAAATCTCCATGCATGTGGGAAGAGAAAATTATGATAATAATGAAAAAATATAAAAAGAGAGAGGGAGAGAGTTGCATAACAGCAACGAGTGTAATGATAAGATGAGGAGGATTATTTTGCTTTCACTCACTCATTTCTGATTAACCGACATGACCAATGACCTGTAAAAACAATTTTAACACCTCTGATAAAGGTAAAGAGGTCAAAGCAGTTTTCATAATAATCACAATCTCCACGAAAAAGAGAAAAAAAATCGGATTTGAGTTTCAAACTTGTTGTTACATCAACACAATGATGCATGACCTGACCTACTTTCCAAAGTAACTGTTTTAGTGTTATGTAAGGTCTGTGCTGACAGACAGTGCAGTGACTCACTCCAGACCCACAAACCTTTGCATGACTCACCGCTACACCCAAAATATACTAATCACGAACCCCTATTGTTCCACACTTTGAGACACTCAATGGCACTTCAATTTAATAGGAGATTGAGCTTCATCACAGATCAAACTCCTGTGATTGAGGAAGGACTATACACTAGAGGTATATTTATGGTTTGCATCAGGGTGCATCCCCTTAGAAATCAATACACCAAGGCTATATAGGTTGTGTAGAAACCACGTGTTACCTCCAAAAACTGTCATTGGTCAACCTGGGCAGATTTGGGTCATCTCTTACTTGAAGTATTTGAATTTAGGCAGGTGTTTAAAATGGTGCAGTGTCTACTCTGAAAGATAATTTGAAACTGCTTTTGTGCTAATCTGACACTGCATTAGTTCGTCATTGTATGGTCATTTTTTGATAATACATTGTATGCATTTGTTTGATGATGTGTCTAAAAGGTTATAGAAACAAACTTGTGCCTGAAAGATCCCCACACCAACAGGATAAATATCGGTGGGAAAGTAAAGAATTCACCTCCCGCAGTACCACACCTGAGGTACTGTTGAGCAAGCCACTTCCAACTGCTGCAGTGTAGCTGTTCAGTGGCCAGTGGATAAACTATGGTTGTATGCCTTCTTACTGGTACTGTACCTTTTTTCAGTACCCTGATTTCTTCATCTTCATGTGAACATAAACTTAGTGTCCTTCATCAGGTTAAGGGATTAAAAGATTTAAACCTGATTTCTTCTGGAGAAACCTGATTTCCTTGTCATGTGTTCATCTAAGTGAATTTCCACAGATACAAACAGCCAAGCGAGAACCATTGGCTATTTGTTAAAGTCTGAACAAAGTATAGAAAAACTGCTCTCCCACTACACAGCCTCTCCTGAGCTATCAGTTTAAATGCTCGGACTAAAAAAAAATCTCTTCAAGAGATAGAGTCATATATTGCGCCAGCTAATTTATAGAACATTACTTTTGATGTTTTGTAAATTTACCAGTGTGCGTTCAAAATATGTAAACCAACCAACCAAGCAACCAACCAGAAAACTAACTCTATCTTTTTTTGACATTAAAGTAATTACACGCAAAGATGCTAAGTTACTGTAACAGTAGATATACTGATGTACTGTGAAATTATCTAAGATTTTGAGTTTGGAAAACATATTCATAAACATCATTAACTCATTTACTATTATGGAGTAGAGTTTGGCATGGTTGCAAGTGCCATGGTTTTTGATTACAGGAAAGATAATACAAAGTGGGCCTGGTGACAGATTGAGTGGTTCTCACTGGTGGCAGTGTGGTCTCATGAGAGTCACTCTTCCTATTGCCATCATCAGCCCATTTAGATCTGTGGGCTGGTGTAAAATCTGCGGCTTAAGTGTGAAATATCTTAAGGAAAAAAGTGGCCTGGTTAATGTGTAACTGTAGCTGCAGTGTTTCTACAAAATAGAATTCCTTTATTGTAAAAGTTGAACACTTCACAGGACCCAGGACTACATAGAACTCTCCTCTCACCAACACTGACACACTGAAGACATCATCATCAATTTATCCACAGAAACAACTAAACTAAACAAGTCAAATGTACACTTAGTAATTTACAGAGGGGAAGGTGAAGCCACATAAGATAAGATAAGCTCAATTTGTCACGTATTCTCAAGTTTTGGCACATCAATGGCATGTATGTTAAAACTATCAAAGGGAAGAGTCAATCAGAAATAGGTATTCACTCTGATTCCAAAAGATGTTATTAACTGTTTTGGAATTGAAATGAAACAATGACTATGAGGTTAAAGTGCAGTCTCCAATAGTCTCCAATGTTTGGTGCAGTATAACCTTAAATAAAGTCATCATATTTAAGATTTCTAAAAGCTGAAAGTCAGCTCTTTAAACTCAAAATCAGCTTTGTTTCATATGCGTTGTACTGGAGTAGATCAAACAAACAATACAAAACAAAGATCCCACTGACCTAATACTTTCTGACTGGACTAAGGCCCTCTTTAAAACACGGAATAAGGGAGTAAACACAAAACACAACAAGTCAGCTCTGATACAGAGAATTAAATATTTATTTTACCATTCTGACATCTTTAATTTATCTACCATGCCACACAGTAGCAACAACCTTCATTTATCTTGACACAGGATGCAAGGTGACCAGTTCTCAACTGTCAACAACTCTGCATAATGTCAGCAGTCCTCTTCCTCTATTGGCAGAGGCCTCAATACTTCACAGTGGATATCAGACATTGCTATCCATTATCATTGGTGTAGACTGTATCTAAAATGACAATAGCTGAATTGTCACACACCTCCCACACACACACAAGTATTTCAAAGACACCTGCTGGCAAATGAAGGTGGGGAGGGCTGGAGGGTGGGTTGGAGATATGGCATGCCTGATAATTTATACACTCCCCACCTGGCGCCCCCCACATATACTATGTTCTGAATGTGCCAGACAGAGCACAGCCTCTACCATCTACTGCCTAAGTCCAGCCTTCAGACAGGGAAAAACACATAGGAATGAGTCAAAAAGCAACATAAGCCAGCACTGTCTGTTTCTTCAAGCAGCCACAAATTGCCACATATGGTCAAAAGCATACAGAGGTATGAACAGTGCTGATTAGAGTGTAATAATAACAGTGTAAAAATTTGGTGAAATGACAGAAGAAGAAGTTTATTGAAGTAAGTCTCCTCGTGGGACACTGGTGTCCCCAGACCCATAAATCTGTGAGATAAGCAAGACGATAAGTTTTAGAATGTACACATGTGGCTTTACTGTCTAAACAACAAACAAGTCAGTTTGGTAATTCTTTAGTGTTTTGCATACACAAAATAGCCACATAAAAAATTGAAATGGAATAATCACACAGGGGTTGGAATCACTATCCATGGTCGTGTTTTAATCACTGCTGGCACAAATTTAAAAAGGTGAGGAGACTCTTATACAAAAAACTCCAATTTGCTGTCACAAGACAATCTGTCCAAGTATATATCTCTCTGTCTCTAGGTTATGCTCCTGTGCCTCTTGTGTGTGTGTGTGTGTGTGTGTGTGTGTGTGTGTGTGTGTGTGTGTGTGTGACGCATCCCTATTGATTATAATTTTGTCTTTTATACATGTTATATTGTGTACATTGACATCTGCTGTTTGTGATCACCTTGCGCCCACATTATGATAAATATATGACCAGTTTTTATAATATAACATACTGAATGAAGGATTGACTGAGTTGAAAGAACACAAGTGGGGCTAATTAGATCAGTTCTCCCACCGGCACCAGCACCGGGACCAGCTGGTCGGGTTACTTTTTTCATCTATATGACATTGCAAAAATCAGGCATATCCTGTCTCAAAAAGATGCAGAAAAACTAGTCCATGCATTTGTTACTTCTAGGCTGAATTATTGCAATTCCTTATTATCATGCTGCCATAACAAGTCTCTAAAGACTCTCCAGCTGGTCCAGAATGCAGCTGCACGTGTACTGACAAAAAGTAGAAAAATAGATCATATTTCTCTCAGTTTAGCTTCTCTGCACTGGCTCCCTGTGAAATCTATAACATTATTTAAAATCCTTCTTTTCACCTACAAAGTCCTCATAGTACCGTATTACCCCACTAGAACACTGCACTCCCAGTATGCAGGCTTACTTCTGGTTCCTAGAGTCTCCAAAATTAGAATGGGAGGCAGAGCCTTCAGCTATCAGGCTCCTCTCCTGTGGAACCATCTAAAAGTTTGGTCAAAGGGGCAGACACCCTCTCTACGTTTAAGAGTAGGCTTAAAACGTTCTTTTTTGATAAAGCTTGTAGTTAGGGCAAGCCCAGGCGTGCCTTGGACCAGCCCCTTGTTATGCTGCTATAGGGCTAGACTACCAGGGGACTTCCCATGATGCACTGAGCTCCTCTCTCCTCCTCCCCCTCTCCATCTGTACGCATTCATGTACCATTAATGCATGTTACTAACTTGGCTTCTTCCCCAGAGTTTTTGTGCTTTCTTGTCTCACAGGTTTCTATGGATCAGGGTCGTGGAACGTCTGGTCATGGTTCATGGGCTTCCATGGACTGTGGCTGTGGACCCCGTGCTGCCATGGTCCTGCTTGATGCCCATGCTTGCTATTATTATTATTAGTCATATTTCTATTATTATAATTGTTGTTATTGTTAGTATTATTGTTGTTGTCGTGCTCCTCTGTCTCTCTCTCCTCTCTCCCCTTCTCTCTTTCTCTCTAGACCCAACCAATCAAGGCAGACCACCCACCTAAAGCCCAGTTCTGCTTGAGGTTTCTTCCCATTAAAGGAAAGTTTTTCCTCGCTGCTGTCGCCAAGTGCTGGGTGTTGGGGTGCTGGGGCCAAATGTTGGGTCTCTGTAGATTGAAGAGTATGGTCTAGACCTGCTCTATGTGAAAAGTGCCCCGAGATAACGTGTGTTGTGATTTGCGCTATATAAATAAAATTGACTTGTTATAAAAGTCATGGTGACTGATCAGAATTTGTTGGATTGTGTTTTTATTATGTGTATATAAAACATGATATCATAATAGAAATTGTCTGAGTTTGGCCTTTAAAAACATGTGCTAATTTCCTCACCCCAAATACAGTGGAGACTCATAAGGTTAGTTACACTATTAGTGACACTGTTACCCACTGTTCAGTTTTACATGATGAAAGCTTATTATTTTTAACAAGCTAATTTTTCCAAATTATATTATTAATAAAATATATTTTATATTAGTTGGATGAGATGGTGTGTTTTAATTTATGTTGATAAATCAGATTCCAGACCAACAAAGTAAAAATCACTTGGTTTAGTGATCATTAGTGAAGAATGCCAATAATGGTAATAATTTAATAACTTGCACTGATATGTTAGCTTCAGAGCTCTTGAAAATTTTCACATTGAAACAGCTGCAGCAAATAAATCCTGCACTGTGTCCAATGCATTCCTTATATTTCCTTTGCAGCCTGCAAAACACATAAAGGTACATTATGAGAAAATATGATCGTATAAAAAGGCATTGTAAAGTTACCTCCAGGAGCAGTCAACCAGAGGTGAGTAATGCTCCTCCTGGTGGAAGGCAATAACTAAGGACGTAGCCTCTTATATTTACAAGGTGTGTTCATATTGTGTTGTTGAAAATACCAAATTTGGATGGGTAAAACTGACTTAGGTCAACTGGGCTTAGATAACATGTCTTAATGTTCTGTAATATGTTGTGTAACAAGTTTATTTATTTACACTGAGTTGATAGTTGATCAACTTGTGTAAAGCATTACTCTGGTGACCTTTATGAATTGGCCATAACATCTTTTGCAGATTTTAGCAGTTGCCAAATTGTTGTGGATAAAACTGTTAACCTTGTGGCCAGATTATACTACTAGGGTCAAATACCAGTGTTTTATCACCTTCACCCTCTGACCACATATTCCCTTGACATTAAGCCAGCCTACCAAAAATAGATGATTTACAATGCATTACCTAAAGCAGCAAAAAAAAAAAGTCAGAATAGCAGAAGTGACAGAGACTATGGCCAAATGTGCGAAACAAACTGATACCTGTTGTACAGTAGGAATTTGTATATCCCACTTAAAGCCACTCTTGCCCTAATGTATTTCTTAATGGAACTGTTTGGTGCGCATCAAAGCATCCGTCAACAGTATGTAATTCTGGGTGGGACTGAGTTGCATCCAAATTCTTAGCACACAGTACATTACATTTTCACTGCATCAACCACATGCATCAAATATGTTAACACTTGACACAGTTATGAGTAGCCTTGACATCACGATAACAATTTAATACAGCTAAAGCCTAGACCAGCTGACTTATTCCCCAATGGGAAGATAATTAAAAGCTTAATGGCAAGACAAACACATAAGCATTTCCCATCTCCTGATCCAAAGCATTTAGAAAAAAGGATCAGACACTGCCTCTCCACCTAATGACATCAGGATGGATGATTCATATTTCACTCATGGATCATTTATCTGGTGATTTATCCGGTGAATATACATAGGTAATTATCACCCCTTGCCTCTCTTCTGCCTGCCTGGTGTTCCCTTCTGAGCAGCTTATCTCTTTCAGGGCAGACACACTAGTCTTGCATCTCTGCTATTAGGGACCTATACATAGCCAGACCCCTGCTGATGGGAAGGGGGCCACTCACTCATCCTCGCCCTGGCAGTGATAGAATTCAAGCCCTAATTCAATAATCACTAACAGTCTAGCTATTTTGATTTATGTAACTAATTAATTTCAAATCCTAAGTACAAAGAGTCAATCCTTAATATATGACCAACTGTATGTATCTGCCTCTGTTTTTCTCGCTCCCTGTTTCCATTCCTGTCATAACTTCTTGAGCGGGTCCTGCCTTTTCCAAGATAAAAAGGGATTGTATTAACAGAGATTATCACCATGCAGTAACATACATTCATTGTAAGTAATAGCTTGTGCCAGTGAAGTTAACACACACAGCAGACGTAAGTATACATGTATACACAGCTCCAACACACAAATACATACCCGCAACCACAATGCATACACACCCCAAATTCCAAAACTCTTGTCGAGTCTAGTCATATATAATACCTACTTTAAGCTGATCACCTAAAACAGGAGGATAAGCCGTGCATTTGTGATTTACATGGCCGATTAAAGCTATAAAAAGGCTACTGAAACCTAAAAAAAGGCCAGTAATCCTTAGGGTAAGGGTTAAGGTAAGTCTCCAAGAAATTAATGCAAGTCAATGCAATGTCCTCTGATGTGACGGAAGACGACTGTGTGTGTGTGTGTGTGTGTTGCACCTGTGTGTGACGGAGGTACAGTAAATTTGATTTCCTGTATTTTTCCCCTCACATTGTGTGAACGAAAGCAAGATGCCTTTGGGGTGAGCACACGTGCTTCAATCTCCCCTGCCTCAGCTGTCGGTGCAGGCCTAACAGAGCGGAGTAGAGTGGCTGCGTGGGACTTAAAACAGGGGGTGGGTTTTTGTTTCACTTATACAACCCTACTCTCCTACTGTTAAACCTGGATGGCAACAGGCATTCAGTACATTTTCCAAAGTCATAGCTGACATTGTTAATTGAACTATGTGTGCAATGTGTGACCTTGCACTGATAGTTGATGAAGCTGTATTGTGGGGTGCTATCAATACGAAGACATTTATTCCTAGAGGTAGGAAGCTTTGGGAGTCTCACAGTTCGATTTGATCCTATTCGATTCAGTTAAATTTGATTCTGATTCATGGTGTCTATTCAGAATCGATTCTTGATTCCAAACCAATTCTCCATTAAATGAATAGAAAAAGGGGGCACAATTTTTAGTGTCTTACTCTAGTACACTGTGTGCCAAACCATTCACTGGTGTCCTTAGCAGGGATGCAAACAGATAAGGGGTAGGAACTTTTAAAGATATTCACTTTACATGCTCATTTCTAGTTACTTTTAAGTATATTTGTATCTGCCTGAAAACTAATTTAAACAGCCATTATGGGGTAAAACAAGCCTACATAAAACACATAAAAGGAATCAATAATCAACACACTGATCTGCAACTCAATGCAGGGCTCACTGTTCAAGCCCATAGTGTCAAGCCACTTTGGTTCATGTGTAAAAAAGAGTTTTTACAATATACAATGCATCTTATCTAGAAAGGTCATTACCATTATTTCACCAGATACATATATATCTGTATATGCATCTGCTGACTTCTATAGTTCCTAATAAAAGGGAGGAGCTGTTTTTGAATAACATTATCTTTTTTAGAAAACAGGTGTAGCTTCTAGATCTAAAAAGAGCACATACAGTTACAGAATAGTAAGGTACAGCAACTAATGTTTTGACATAAAGCATGTCTTCATTCACGGAGCGGAGGCCTCCTACTCATGATAGCCTCATCAGTAGAAAATAGCCGAGCAGTAGCAATATTGACCCAAGATCTTAACATAGTATCTGACTCACTTAAGACTCATGGTACTGAATGTGGGGATAAGTTATGCTGAATTCAAGCACTACAAGTACAAGTACCTACAACAAAATGGTGAAAAATGTAAGTGGATTTTTGAGAAAGCATTTTTTCCTGATATATTTCACTAATTCCCTCTTTATACTTTACTGTCAACAAGCCCTTTACTTTGCTTACATTTAGTATCCAAGTCTCACTAACAGATCTGCCCTTTCCTGCAACAAAGGGACTTTCCTAGTGAAGGATATGTGCTCTAGATTACATAAAGAGCAGAACTTCACGTATAAACCTTGGACCCAGTTTGGATCTCAGGTGCATAACCATATTAATTCAATAAATTGTACATACACACGTACTAAACGTAGTGTGCCCGTCTTACTCCACAATTTTCTAGTATCGTTTCTGTAGATGCAAATCCTGCTCCCAGAGCAGCACAGCATATTTCTGCTGTGCTGCTCTGCTGTCAGAAAATTAGCACTGGCAATTTTGTCTCTTTTTAATATGTCAGACTGCACCTCATATTTCCCAATGGACAGTGCACTTCATTAGTTTCATATGAACAACCATTTAAATTTAGATTGTGCTTACACCAAGACCTTTAAACTCTGCCAGCTCATATATTTAAGCATTACAGACTGGGAAGGTAGTGATGAAGAGCTGAACCCAAATGACTTGATTGATTGTCTCATCTAGTTTGAGCTAAGGTCAACTCCTGCCTAAAGTTCCAGTGAGTTAAAATGTCATAGTTAATGCTGTTCCCCTTAAAGCTGTAACTTTACTTTAAGTCTATGAGAAGATGGAATGAAAATATGATTACAAACATTTATTTTAATATTTTAATTCATTCTATCCACCATTTAAATAAAAAAGTTACACCTGTACTGACAAATGAAGTGTAACAACCTCTCTTAATAATCCGGCCGATGCAGGTGGAAAGGGCAGTACTTTATGTATTAACAGTTTCAAGAACAGTGTGTAGTGTGTAGGATGCAAAGTTATTTGTAGCTTTACAGGTTCTTAAGAGTTCATCTGTATTGACAGATGGCTGACCATCTTTTCATTTAATGCGTGGGTTTGCTGCTAATAAAATGTCTACTGGCACGTGTAATCAAGTCAAACAAACGATATCACAGTTTCTCTTTTATATATGATATTGTACATATTCATATTTTTTCTGCATCATATTAGAAGACTATGAAGCGTCGCAACACTTGAGTCACATTACAGCTTCTTTTATAGTGCCCCTGACCTGAGCCCTGAAACTGTGATGATGTCAGGATTAACTGGTGTATCCCACTCAAGCCTGTCCAAGTTATCTGCAAATCTCATTGGTAAATATATACAGATGGAAATATTTGACAACGCCTTTTTCTCATTGCTATATTTTGATGTTGATACACTGTATTAAGACATTTAAGCCTCTTTAACTCTGTCCGTTCTCATGGCTCCAGATAGTTAGCCCTGCTAAGTCTACAAACTCAACACCTGTAAACCCTTTTCCACTAGGACACAATACTGCATACTGCACAATGAGAACCAGAGACAATGATCTACAGTACTGGTGGATACTTGTTGACTGATAAAATCAGGCATCGGAAGGTTGCACAATCTCTGGCATAACAGTAAAAAGAAAGCCAAATGACAAATACAAAATGTATTTTAAACTGTTGTATGATGTGTCTAATAATACAGCAAACCAACCAAACAATAAAGCCAATCTAAGGAGTATAATTACAGCACCTTAAAAGCTGCATGAGCCAATATTTTATTTAAAAAGTAACGTCTTTTTGTACTGCCTTTCAACATTTGAGGGGTGTCTCCACAAATCCTGAGTATAATGGTACTATAATTAAATTATAAACTTATTTTACGGACTGTGTGCTAAAATAGCTTGACAGAAGATGGACTGCAGATGGTAATGATGCATTTAATAGTTTTTACCATGGGATGAAGGTATGGAATGACATATATTGAATCAAGTCATATGTTGCAGGGCTGAAAACATTGTACCGTGTAGATAAGTCATAAAGTGGGGCTTCACTAGAGAAGATTATTTCATCCACATTAACTATAGAGCAATACATTTACATTTTTTGTACAAATGAAATTTTGGCAGTGATGAATCAAAACGGGCAACATAGTTTAACTAAGATTACATCACATTACATTACATTACATTCATATCATGCACTTTTGTGAAACTTACAATAAGTGCATTCAAACTCAAAATGGACAAGAGCTAGACATCACTAAATATGCATGTGTTAGAGCGCTATGATGCAAGTTTATGTTTTGCTGTTATGCTTTGTCACTACACAGAGAGGTTTATGTACCTGCCACAAGAATTTGGACAAATAAGGCAAGTTTACTATGTGTTAGCGGGAGGGAAGCAGACATGTGTATAACACAACCTTATGCTGATTGAATGCTATAGTTACAGGATGCCACTAGATTTGGCTTATGTCACCACAAAAGTGGATGCAAATATGGTCATGACAACTATGAGGCCTCAGAAACCCCTGCCTGACGCAATGCAACTGTCAGCCATTTAACATTAAGATAAGCCACAGTTGCTGCCATGTGTCATCACAGCAATGAACACATGCTTAAGGTGGTGGTGGGGAAGGGACATGGTAGTAAGACTACAGAGGGTGACACAATAAATATATCATTTCTGTAAGCAAAGGGATAGAAAAAACATTCTCCCTACGAGGAAGGCCTGGGCATAACTAACATACTGCTGCTTGTAGTTATTGCTGTACTGATGAGGACTGTTGTGAGAGAAGCGATAACATCTAGTGCCTGGGGTGGAAGATTGTATGCTAATATCACAAACATCCTACTAATAGTATTTCAAAATACATTTTGTAAGAAATGACAGGCATGTTGACAACATTGACTTCTATGGGTAAACTATGGACCACTGTGGAATTGTGAGGCTAAAAAAACAAACATGTGTCCTTCTCTGAAACAACAAAATTAAATACTCACAGCATTTATTTTGCTCAGCCTTGTTCAAACAAATGCCATGGATTTCAAAGGAGTCCCCCACCGTCACAGAGCTGTAAAGCCAGCTCACTAATCAATCGTCACATCTAAGTCCAGACAAGCATTTGGGCACAGCCATATGAGGTGCGGGAAAGCCCACCAGATTAGCTCTTGTTAATGACCTTCAGTAGAATAGGATTGAAACTCTCACTTCACCAGAACCTAACCATTCAGTTATGGTCAGTCAGACAAATACACAAATCACAGATCACTTATAGAGCTAAAAAAACAAACAGACAAAAACCCCATTAAATCACAGCTCCTGCTCTAGGCAATCCTCTTTTGTGATAACAAACAAAGATGCAACTTATAAATATTTTTGGCTTAAGAATATAGAATTGAATAACTGCACAAAATTAATAGCATGTTTCTATAAAATCAGTAGCAATGCCACAGCAGCATTGTTTGTGGCAAACAGCCACGGTTAAATACGGTATATTTCATGATAAAAATAAAAAATAAAAAAATAGGAGGAGGGGAGTGGGAGGTGTGGTTAAATACTGAGTTAGCTATTTCTTCTATGACCAAAAATTCACAAAACTGTGCCATTGCTGTTGAAAGTGGCATGAGACACAAGAGCAATGTGACATAACTCGCAACTTTTACAACTACCCCCAAAAAGTTTCAAAGTCAACAAGACATCAAAAGGATTCATTCCACACTTCTTCACAGCAAAAGGCACGATTTACAATGTTAAGTGTCAGAAAGGCAATATAACAACATGCAGTCATGTCATGAAATGTAGCTGTGGCTTTGCTGGCACCACAGTTTGAGAAAAAATAAAACCCGTAAACACATTAAGCGTGACCCCTAGTAAAGCAGAATAAATGCCAGAAAAGCACAATTTGGTAGGATTTACCTTTCCTGTGGCATATTCACGCGCCGCTGTTACTGATGAAAAGCTGCAGGGATTGCGGTACAAGGTAAAATTTGCTTAAAGGTTCCAGCTAAACTAAGGTAAGACAAGACATTCAATATGTGCAAAGACTGGGCTACATTGTGGCCATCAGTGGCGTCTAGTAAGAGGTCAGAGGCAACTTTCCCTTCCGTGACATGTTACCAGAGTGATATACGGCCAGCAGGTGGGAAAGGGGAGTAAGATGAGGAAAGTGAAATAGAAAAAGGAGGGAAGGGATGAATGTTAAGGTGAAAATAATGAGACAAAACATGTTAACCATGCTTAACTAATCTCTTTGACCATAAATCTGTTAAAGTACAATCCATCATAGAGTGTTCATCACCAAACCCAATGAAATTACAAGACTATCCCCAAGCGTAACTCAAGCCACCTGGACCCTTCAGTCCCATCATTATTCATCATACCATTTGTCTCAGACTAGTTCTTTGTTTTTGCTTGCCTGGGTGCACAATAAGGAGCTACAGTCCAAGGACAGTGGATTGATATTCACTTTGTAATGACACAAGTTTACATTTTTACTTTTGATAAGCCTTAAACAGACAACTTTCACTATTTATTTCTCACTAGCGCACACAGTAGTTCACAGTCACAGCAAGTCAGCAAACAGTAGGACATGCTAAAGCAATGACCAAGCCACAAAACCCTGTATAAGAGAGATACACAGTAAGTCTTTTTAGATCATTTTAGTTTTACGTTAGGACTATATTGAAAGTTGTGCCTAAAGGTGACTTAAATTTTTCCTTGGCCCTATATTTTCTGCATTTTAACCCAGGTAAAGTATCAGTAGATGTGTAATGGTTCGTGTATTCATTTAGTTTGATGAATATTACAAGAGCAGAACAGAAGAATTTAACCCCACAACCTGCATCCTATAACAGAATAACTGAAAAGTTAGGGTCTTAGAAGTGTCCACGGATGAGAATAATCCCAGCTGTTTCACCTCCACAAAATTAACTGGAAGAAAAGTGCGAGGCTGGCTGGATCAAACGCTCAGCTCCACACTGTAATAAAAATGCAATTACAACACGTAACTGTGTGAGGAATTACAGTATGTAAGTCTCTATCATCCAGCGCTAGTCCATGAAAACTGCAGTGTGTATCTTGTCATTTTATCCTTGCAATTTGGAAATTTGCAGACATGCGCTATCCACAGCCTCAGACGTAAATTTAATGACATGCAAACAGCCCCAGATGTAGTTCCCTATGAAGTTTGCCATAATGCTGCTACAGACGGCTAGTTCCTGTGTTTACTTTTGTTGTCAGACACTTATAATAACAATCTGAACTTGTCAGTGGCAAAAACAAGCACCTTTAGTGGACATACTTTGATGAGCGCAATTGCCCCCACGGATTACATTGCAGCCCATTACACGGCTGCCGGCTGAAATCTGAAATCTGAAATTTGTCCCCATTTAGTCACTTAGACCCAAAATGGTGGAAAATAGGATCCAGGTTGAAAAATACCAGAATTTCCCCTTAAGTAACTATTTAGTATTATTTATATTTGTAAGTCTAGACTTGCAATGTCAAGACAATCAATTAATTAGAGTGTAACTGTTATTAAGTAATTGCAATATGAGCTAAATTGTAACTGTAAGTAAAGCAACAAGAGTGAGATGGTAAGTACAGTATCTCCAATTTTAATGGCATAATCATGTGTCTGAATTAATGAACGAGCCTTAATATGAAAAGATTTCTCAGAAAAAAGAAATTGATTGGCTACCACAAAATCTTTAAAAACCCAGCTGGATATCAGCTGGGGCACCACTTCCTTAATTCATGAATTCATGCTCTAAAATAAGTAGCAGACTGCAAATCCATGTATGGACTGCTGTACCCGTTTACTTTGACACTTAGCAAGTAACCAACTGAAATATAGCCACCAACATATTCACACAAAACACTAACTCACAATTTCCCCTTTTCAGTATTACTCATAGGTAATACCAATAACCGACTGACCAATAAAGTCAGGAGTTATCCTATTACCATAGTATCCAGCATTCACTATACCACACATTACAAAGTTACACATAAACTCTTAAATGGTGACAAACTTCAAATTCAAACAAATAACATACTGTTTGTTAATGTGGACAAGTCACGTTGATAAAATAAAAGAACCATTCAGTCCTCATTTAATAAACAATGCTCCAAGGAACATTGTTTATTTGTTTGTTTATTGTACAAATTATTTGTTTATTGTACAAATTATTCATGCAATACCATGAATGTGACAAAATACAATGTAGCGCTAGGATCTGTAAAACGATCACAGAGTGTGTTAGATACCACTACTTTTTTTTGTCGAATTGCGTAAAATGTCTTATAACCTCACCCTGTGTTGACACACTGCTATATAGCGAAGCTGACAGACTAAATGTAGGGCCTTCACATCTTGTCACAGCAAGAGGCCCTTCTTTAATGACTTCACCAGATGCATTTTGTTTTAGAGACATTATGTCGCACTTTCCCAATTTCTTTTCACACATAGTTTTTTAAAATGTAGACAAAATCTAAAAGTCTTATAGACAAGGTCTTATACAGTATGTTGAAAATGAATTTGGTAGATTTATTTATACCAAACATACTGACAAAATCTAAGTTTGAACAATAATTTTAATTTAATTAACAGAAATAGATTTATACTGATAACTGGATTCATTAGAAAGTTAAAAATGTCTGCGTTTAACTAAGCTATACAAATTAAATTATGCACGTTGCTGTATGTTGAGAGAATATTATTCTCCTATAAGTAAAGGTAAATAACATTAAAGTAAGCACTTCAGTTAATTGTATTCAATATAAGACCATCAAACATTTTTAAAGTCATATATAATTGTTCAGACAAACATGCTTTTAACATTTTAGTATTAAAATACCTATTATAAAATAGTCATAATAATTACTAATAATTACTATTCTTCTTGACATATGCAATAGATGTAATAGTTGTAAAACTGTAAGACTGTTATTTAACATTGCAATCTGTCCCAGATTTTTCTCTTTGTAAATTCTACATCAGATCAGATATTTGATACAGTGGCAAATAAAGAATTTATAGGAACAATAATTTCTAGTCAATTAACATTTAAAGCTAGTCACAATTTTTAGGTACGCAAAACAAGGACCAAAAGAAATTCCTAATAGTACAACATTTGCTACTTGTAAGGCTCTATATGTTTATTAATGTATAACAAATTTCTGCAATAACTTATAAGTTATAACTTATATACTGTATATCTCCAAACACTTGAATCAACTCTCACCTTTAAAGAGGAGCACTTAGACCAGTCGTTACTTGCAGCACACACACCTGTATGTTATGTATACATTGTCTAGGTTTTTTTTGTTTCATTCCTTTCTTTAACATTAAAACATTATTTCATAAAGGCGAGACCACGAAATATGATGACAGAAATGACCAGTTAATGCAGTGAAGTGAAAAGGTATGCATTTATTGTTAATCTTTTAATTTCTCTCAGCCTTTTTAAGAGATTGGTTTTATGTATTCAAAGTAAGTAAACAATCTTCTGTTAAAAATGAAATATTTATGGTTTTATACTGTTTGTTCATACCCTTGA
The DNA here is from genome assembly GCF_963924715.1 of Thunnus thynnus. Lineage (NCBI taxonomy): Eukaryota > Metazoa > Chordata > Actinopteri > Scombriformes > Scombridae > Thunnus > Thunnus thynnus. Next base: position 4,952,296 of record NC_089519.1, on the reverse strand, counting down.
TTCAAATTTGCCTTTACGCTTTAAGACTAAGAATGGAGTCCAATGGGACCATATTAAATAATCTAGTATTTCATAAAAAATATCAAAATATTTAGTTTTGAGACTACAGACTACAGACAGTTTTATTGACATCAAATTCAGACCAAACACACTGCGGGAGATTTCATGCCGGTGAACATTCCATAATAATTCCAAATATAATTCATCTTCCAGATATACTTCCCACGAACACAGCTACTAATGGAAGTATATTCATGAATGCCATTACCCAAATCCCTGTGGAACAAATTAATTTTTCATACAGCCACGTGAGCAACAGGCATGTGCCTACGCTGTATATACCTTTTGATTTTATGGTGGACATAATTTCCTCTTACCTCTGCAAGACTTCACCCGTTGTCTCTGAGGGATATCCGCCACTTTGTCCTTTCCCAAGCATTTTTATATAGCCTTTCTTAACACTCTCAATGCTACTTGTCCGATCCCAAGCTTGTTGCATGGCAAAACAAACTCCCTAGCACCACCTGCAGCCTTAACACCCCTAACCTCTCCAAACACCCCCCTCAAAAATAACTACCACGATCCAAAGACAAATCCTGATGAGGCAACTTTCGCTAGCCTGCTATGTTTTTCTTACTGAATGGACAGATGACAGGAGGGCCGGCAAGCAGGAAGAGAGAACCGACTGCTGAGCACTTTAGCAGGGGCTCCTCCACTCAGCTACTCCTGATCGACAGCAGCAAAAGCAGCAAAGCCCCCTTTAGCCTCTTCTCTGCAACTCCCTTTCCCTATAAACTATGCTATGCACACTTCTAAGACTTTCCTTCACTTCCTCTCTTCTCTCCAGTGTCAAAAGATGGGGAAATCAGAGCAGAGCCTCTTCAAAGGGACACAGGAGGTTGACTGAGTGGAGTTTTAGAGGGAATAACAGAAGAGGTGGGCTCAGGGGACGGCAGGAGGGGGGTGAGTTGAAAGGGACCAACTGGGAGTCCCTGCCCGGGACTGCTCCACGCGGCACAACAACAGGGACAAGAAAGACCCTCTGGCCACTGCTGATTATCACCTCTACACTCACACACCCACAGACACACACACCCTCACATAGTCTGGCCAATGAAGGGATGCACTGGGGTTCTGGGAATGCCATCAGTCACTCAGTAGGTCTAGGTGTCGGGATCAATTTAACTGCTGAATCATTGGAGGGGTCTAGTCTCAAGCCCCTGGGACACAGTGTCAGATTATTCACATTTTGTAATGGTCTGGCAGTCTGGGGTTTCACATCTGTGAGCCAAAAGGTAAGGCATGTTTGGTAATAAATCATCATTAGGGGAAGAATAGTACTGAGTGAGAGCACATCAGCAATCCTTATAAAGTACACCACACCTCAAATTGAGACACAGGAGCTAGCTTTAATTGGTGACTGGTTGGATTTTTAATTATTTATTTTTTGATTGGATAGGAAATTTTCATTTAGCAGGGGGATTAATACTGTTATTGGGAACCTAGATTGTTTTCAAAGGATTAGTCTGAGAGTCAAAGTTTAAATTTTCTCTTCCAGGTTGGTAGAATATCACATTAAAAAAAAATGTCTCCACATAAAAACATAATCATTTAAAACTAGATATTTGCTCTTTAAAAGGATGGTTCAATTTAATGTGTACAACTAATTGTGAGTCCTTTTTAAAGGTTAGGAAGAAAGAAAGAAAAGAAATAGGAAGAACTGGAGTTCCTGGTGAGTTCTGAGACCAGTCAGAGTCTGACCCGTCACACAAAACACGCATACACACAGACACACACACACACACACACTCACTCCACACACGTGGTTGGTGCTTACGTCATTAGCTAGCTTATGGCTAATGTCTGTACAGCGGTACGTCGGCTGTTAGGGGCAAATAAACTGCACAAACAGTCCAGTCATCTAATTTGTGCAAATAAGGCAAAAAATCTCTTTGCATTCCATCTGAACATACCTTCATGGTCTTTTTCAAGTGTAAGTGTGTTGTGTATTCACAACTGTGACATTTTTTATCTGCCAAAGTGTCAACTGACTGCAGACAAATGCACACTGCCTCACTCCTAGCAGTGCACAAGGACCTGAATTGTAAATCATAGGAAGTTTTCCTGTCAACCAAAGGAGAAGGAATTCTCTCCATCTTCACATTGTCTGTTTCAATGATGAATGACAAACTTCAATAAATATTTTCCTTGCTGACAACCCTCACTACACATTGCGTGTGTGCAAGCGCGTGCATATATTCATGTGACAACTCTACATAACAATCCCCCCATTTATTTTTGGCCCTGTAAGAAAGCAGATACCACTGTAGCATGAAGTGGTTTCTATAATGGTGCATGCCTGGATGACTCAGTGTTAAGCATGGCAGTAACAGAGGCGAATTACAATTAAACTGTTTGTCCAGTGAATTTCCTGCAATTTTTTGAAACCATCATACTCAACATCCACAACAAAACAGTTACCGCCACCAGTGTTCTGAGAAGATGTTTCTTAAACATACAGTATGCTACCTTCTCTAGTTTTCAGAAGATGCTTCATCAAGCAGATTTCATCTCAGAGCTATCCAGAGAACAGTGCACCTAACTAATGGCAAATTGTAATTTTATTCCTTGGTCTGATATGCATCCACATTAAAAAGGATGCCATGGCAGAGCTGGGCAATGTAAGAGGCTTTGTTTAAAAAATCATATTAATGGAAAAAGTGCATCACACAGTCATACGTTATCACATACTGTACACTGTCCTCTTTGAAACTAAAAAATACAAGCCACAAGGATGCAGCTGCAGCAATTTGGATATGGAAAAAATGTTTTTAAAAACTAACACTTGCACACACAGACCTCGTACACACACCACTGCTGCTAATCCATCCTTAACAAAATGATCAGTAACACCCCTGACCTTCACAGTTATGCATCTGTCTGTATGTGCTGTCTGTGGAAAAAATGCTGTCTTGTCCTGATGTTTATGGTAGTTGTAGTCGATCAGAATATCAGTAAAGCGTTCTCACTACTCTTAAAGTGTGCCCTCAAGCCACATTTCCCATTATTCACCAATGCAGCTGTGCCATTTAAGATTAGCACGTTGTGCTGTGTGAACTGAAAAGACACGGAGAAGTGATCTGTCATATTGAGTGTAGACAGCTGTGGTTGAAAAGCCTAGTGATGAAAAGTCATTTTTGATGATTGAGAGTGGCAGCAAGAGGCCTATGCAAAGAACTAACCAGTGACAAAGTGTACAGGTCCAAGTCACGTCTTCCCAGCAGTCAGAGAAGGCCAGGTCTTACACATACAGTTCTCAGTTGTAAAAGTAATTCCCTAAAGGTGCAAACAAATAGTTGTCCTTTACTACTTGGACAACTAGGAGATCTCTCTTTTTACAGAATCAAATTCATCACTGAACATATTTACTACTCAACAATTAGTTTGTAAATGCATTTTACAGTATTTTATATAACTTGACATAATACATAAGTTTTCATTTAAACTGGCAATAGATTAAAAAAAACAAACTCCTTTCCCTCCAGCTTGTGCAGCGTGATTGGCTGCTGTTGAATTGATTTGTTATATTCACTGTCACTTTTTTATAACATGCATTTTAATGTTTGCACTTAGGAAGGATATCAAGTCATTTGCGTCAAAAGGCTGAAATCCAAGTGAAGTCATGAGTCACTGGTGTTAAAGTCCAGGTCAAGTTGCAAGTCTTATGATTTTGTCGAGTCTAAAGTCACCACATTCATGTCATTTGACTCGAGTCTACACCTCTGCTCAATACGTTGACTGTTTCAGAACTGCAGAACTCTCTTTCAGAAATGCACTCACTGCTCTATCATAGGCAGACAGTCACAATGAGCTTCATAGCAGCCTGCTAAAGTCTGCTTCTCATAACTTATAAGCAGGAACATACATCTTGTCATGCACGTTAGCTTGTTGAACGAGCGACCAAACAAACATTCACAGGGTTCAGGCCAGATGATTTTGCAGCTCAGCTGCAGCACGTAAATGTACCTCCAAATGCTGCAAAATCACTTCAAAATCATTGCAAACAACATACTGTGCACTAATGAACTGTAGCTACAGTGCAAGTTTGTTTACTTTGTCTCTCTTCCCTGCAGTGTTTAACGTAAATGTACAAGTTTTTAAAACAGTATGTAAATGGGCCAGATAGACAGTAAAATAAACTGAGGTGATAATCTGAGTGAGAAAACAATTCATGAAATTTGAAATTTGCATTTTGTGCCAAAGCAATGCAAAGTTATCCACAGTTTAGGCCACACTGACTGCTGTTCTGTGTGAAGAGTTGTTTCAATTTTTCACTTAATAGTGTGTACATTGATATAATAAAAAAGTTTAAACCTTTTACTTTTGTTGCATTGTGTTGTTGACGGTTGAAATTATAAAATACTAAATGTTAGGGATTCATATTTTTAAGACGTAATTTCAAAAGATTTTATGTCAGTGCTACAGAATATTTGTGCATGCTACAAAACGTCCAACCTCTCTTGCACCAGTGATACAAAATTAGGAATGCAGAGCCCTACTAGCTAGACCTGGAGGCTTTGTATAATGGAAGAAGTTGCCTGTGTGGTCTGAAAATAGGATTACATTTTCCCCGCGTGGAATATTGTGAATGTCTGAATGGAAAAATAGTTTTGATATATTTTAGCATGTAACCATGACAGACTTTTAAAAGACTGTAAAGATATGAAGCCAGAACTGTGTGTGTGTGTGTGTGTGCTTAAGCTTACAGTGTCTGTGTCCGCATTGGCATCTTTGGATTTGAGTAGCACAGTATATCTTACCATGCATGCAGTCATTATAAGGAAATTAAGAGGCATTTAGAGTGTCTCTAGTTTTACAGGGATAAAGGAACAGGGAGATGGATTATCCTTTGTGCTTATCTTGTTGGAGGAAAAATGTAATGGCACCACAACTTCTCCATATCAGTATCACCATTACATCTTGTGACACAATAATTCACTGAAACAAAGACAACCATAACAATCCATTCCATTTGCCAAATGCCAAAGTAAGACGGTGCTTACTTCGGCATTTGGCAAACTCTCTTTCCAGGTGATCAGTTTTCCACAAAATGCTCCTGGTGCAGCTGAGAATGCCGCTCCGCTGCTGAGCATTCCCATGAAGAGGGGAATGTTTATTTTGCAGAGGATTTAAGCTGACATGTGTGAAGTTATTAAACAGGCTTAGTGTGTTAATTAAAACCATTCTAATATTCTACCCTTAGCCTCATAATAGCAGGACCTCTATGTTGAGAGCTGAGCAGGCTACAGTATGTGAGAAGCCAAAGCTCACAAATACATTCATGAACACATGTGACACATTTACATACACACACATATGCACTGAAGGTCAAATGTGGTTATGGCCATTGCATGAGAAGAAGGTATCTATTTCAGCAGGCCTCTTTTGTTATGTGCACACTTGTACGGACACACCAGCTAGCACCAGTGACATACACAAGTATACAGTAGTGCCGTTTATCTGGTTTTAGTTGAAGCTGTTTAAATTAATTTTATATTTTTAAATGATTCATTTTTATGTCAAAAAGAACAATAGTTTCAATAGATTAAAAAAATCTCCCACAAGTGTATGATTTGCAGGATGGAAAAGCCTCTGACGCAGCATTTTCACAATTACAGAAAACAAAAGTTCTCAATTAATCCATGCCTTGAAAATTCAGGAAGGGCGCGCAGATTTAATCACAGGTTTCCTAAAGCTGGTTGACTTAAAACATATCTTCACTTCTCTCATATCATAAGTGGGCCAATATTCTATTGATAATAAAAACCCTCATATATTGGTAAACTTACACGTGTCCAAGTGAAGCACATGCATACAGGTACATTTACATCCAGTGAAAAATGTTCATCTAAAATCACTAGATAAAAATTTAGCAACGCTAGCTTGACATTGATGCCCCTGTGGCTAACCCAGACTTCAGAGAGGTTATGACCAGCCATCAGCATTTGGCCAAGGATCCAGAGAACATATGACCTCATAAAAACAAGCTTAAAAAAGGAATGAGGCTCCAGCAATCACTGACAACAACAGCCTGTAAATTCCATTGTTCATGACGGGACAGCAGTTGTATTTTTTATTGAACTAAAATTAAACAGTGACATACAGCCATGCCACAGCATACATAACCACTATCGTCCCATCATGTTGCTGACTTTTATGGAGGTGAAACAGAAAAAGGTATGTTTTAAATAGACATAACGAGAGGCAAGTTTATATATTTATTTACTTGACGTTTTATAGACCTGAACGACTCTAACACCAAGAGTGGGACCTGCTCCATATCCTGTGTAAATGGATTTACTCCCACACTTGAGAAGCTTTAAACAGGTGAGATTAGGAAAGAGAGTGTTAACACATTCACATTTTATAGACTTGAACAGCCCCAACAACAACAAGCAATTAAATAACCACCAAGTCTTGTAAAAAAATCAAAGGTGTACTTGTGTTTAAATGTTTCAGAACTTCAAAACAGTACCGTTTCTTATAATTAAATTGGTAATCTACCTTCCACAGGTAATTACAAATTAAATTGTAAATTGGCAACCTCACACTTACCTTAAATTGCCATATTAATCCTTTGATGGGCAAAAGTGAGTATAGACAGCTTACTCAGTTGAAGTTCCTGTCAAGGATGAAGAGTATCAGAATGTTATGAAATAGAAGTACTATTACTTGACTTAAATATTAATCAAGCAGAAATAACATAATTAGTATTAAAAGCTATTTGGTTAACAAAGTAGCTCTGCTAAAGGCTGCTTTCAGTTACTTAGTTACATGTGATTTTAATGAAATCAACCATCCCTTACTAACTCAGAGATGCTCTCCAAAGTGATGAGCATCTTTTCTCTACTTTCTAAGAACTCTCTTAATATTGCAGTGTTATGGAAAAGATATGAACACAACTGACACAACTGTAAAAGCATAACTGGCTACTCTGTAATTTTCACCTTTACATTATTCTGTAAAATATTTAAATCAAAAATCTACTTAGAGGCAAGGGAGAGTAGAAATTCTGATTTTAGAATGCACTACAGTAGTAGTGAAATGCCTCTCAGTTACAACAACACTACTTCTAATTGTTTACTTTTACTTATAAACCGCACAAGCATTATTAGCAAAGAATAAATTCTTTCAGTGAAATTAAAACTTAAATAAATTAATTCAAATTACCTGGTATTGGGTAGGTCTCTCTTTCGAAAAGTCCTGTGACATTCAGGAGGTTCAGCCTATTTTTCATTTCAAATTACATTATCAGTGATGATCACAGACCTTAATTAGTTACAGGCATCAACAGACACCATCACTGAACAGAGAGCCCCACATTTTGAATCTCAAATATTTGAAAATTGATAACAGATGCTGCCCATGTTGTTTGACTTCTAAGTCATCTCTGGGAAGTGAAGTACAAATACACCATAACAATTACTGATTGGCACCAGAAAATAATAACAAGTAACAGCTGAATCTTAGAGATTACCACTTTAAAACATTCCTGTTATACATTCAGTTATGTTTTTTTTTGTCAAAAGAAGCCCTGCTAATTTTACAGCGATTAAGAGAACATTACAGACATTTTAACACAAGCAGGGCAAATCACAGAATAAGCTATTAAAACAAAACTGACCCATCTCAAGTATATCACACTTTTCCACAAGCCAGCAGCTTGGGTCATGTAGTGAAATCTGGGGCCAGATTGGCTGGTGACCTTTGGTTCCACAGAGTCTGAGCCAGGGCCTCCTGCAGGGCTCCAGTGGCTCAACAGCAGGCCAGCAGGGGTTAAAGTCCGTCTGCCTGTCAGGCAGATTAGCGTCAGCTAAATAAACATTACTGAGAAGACTGTGGGCAAAACTAACTTATAAAGAAAGGGATCTCTTGTTAACTTATTTTTTAACAAAAGCCTACTCAGTATTTGTCCATATCACATTTATAATTGAAGTTACGTTTCATGCTATTTTTGACAAAATGCTAAGAAATCAGCATAATCTTGGAAGGTCAGAAGTCTAACTCAATAATTTAACTGAACATGTAGGCTCACATGGCTAGTGTGGCTAACTAGCTAACTTACTAGCCATCATAACCTTGAAAGGGTCATAAGGCTTGCTAAATACTTAACTAGATTATTAGTGACACTACATTCAAAACCAGAGAGATTCAGTTGGGTTTGAAGCTACAAAAGTACTGAGAGCTGAGAGCCGAACAGCAAGAATTTAAGAAACAATGTGGCTATCCAGAAATCCTAAACAGCATAATCTTGTAAGGCTAGCTAGCTAGCTAGTGACTAGCTAAGTACCAAAACAGTTGTAGGGTAGTTTGGCTAGAAGATAACTCACTACCCCAATCTATCTATGCTAACAAGGTCAGCTAATGTACCTTACAGAAAAAAACGTGTTATACAAAAATAACAAAGACCTGTTTGACTGAAAGTCAAATATTTAAATATTGGAAATAATGAAAATGTATCTCTCCTACCTCCTCAGAAGAAACTTTTGAACCATCACAAACTCTTAAATTTGTTGTTTTTTGCTCATGTTAGCAAGCTAGTTGCAACAATTAGAGGCATTTTTCCATAAATAAATTACTGACCCATCACAGTAGGAAAAGCACAGGCATAAATAATGAAATAACTCATGGCTGAATTCCATTTGACTGCTTTGGTTTCAAGGTCCTGGTATTGTGCGTGTTGGCTCACTGTCACTCTGCCATGGCTTAATAGAAGGGAGACATTGTTAACATTATTAGTAACACCTGTGCTTTTTCTACTTTGACATGTCAAAATGCTATAAATAAGGCCTTTAATAGCCTATAATAGCTATTTGTGCAGCTACAGAACTCTGCGGCCTGAGTGCTGATGAGGACCAAGGAGAGAAAACATTATATCTATTCTAAAATCCTTACATTGGTTGTCTTTCAGTTTTCGTATTGATTATAGAATACTTTATCTTAAAGCACTTCATGGTCTTGGATCAGCCGAGATCAAATAAACCTGCATCTAACGACCCTCCTCAGACGCTGGCTGGGCTTTCATGACCTGGCATGGCTATCAGGAAGGAAATCATTTCGATGATACCAACATTTAAACGTCATTTAACCAACTCGCTGAATAAAAGCAAGGGAGAGAGGGAGAAAGAGGTGAAATTTGTCCTATTCAATGTAATTCTCAGATTAGGAAATGATATATTTTTGCATGTTCATAGATTCTGGATTTTTCAATGAGGGAGAATGAGTAATCTAGATGTAATTTTAAGAATATAGCTACTTATAACTAGGTAATCAAACTTTTTTGTGGAAAAACCCTATCAGATACAAAATATTGTTCAAGGCAGAGTATTTGTATATGCTTTAAAATATGTCCTGCATGAGAAAAATCATACTTAAGTAAAAGTACATAAATGTTAGCAGCAAAATGTAGCATTAAAGTAAACTAGTGCAGTGCCCGTTCAAAACACGCCTGTTCGGAACAGGCTGATAGCTTATTATTTCTCTATATATATATATATATATGTATCTAGTGACAAGCGTATCAATTAAAATGATACGGATTTAATAAATTAAATGGTTTTAATCCAGGCAGAAACTTCACCAGTGAGACTAAACTGATGTTGAACCATAGAGGCAACCGCATATATATGCAATTATATCAATTAAAACGATGTGGATTTTGTAAATTATATTGCTGTGATGTGACGGTGTTTATATCAAACAGCCCACGCTGCACTGAGACACAAAGCTGAGCTGCTTGCTGTTCGCTTGTTCATTCTAAGTTTATACATATTAAACGTGTGTCATCCCCATAACTCTCATGGCAGGCTTGTACAGCTCTGATCATCAAGTGCAGGCAGAGCCCAGAAGCCCCAGCCTGCTGCTGCAGAGCGGAGCAGCTCGCTGACTGCTTGCTTATTCCAAGTTTATTAATATTGAACGTATCGCATGTCCCAATTGCACCAAACTCAACACTGCACTCCCCTGCGTCCCCAGCAATGCACCCGCCAAGTGTGAAGTAGATCGGATGAACGGTTCAAGAGATATGCAAAGGACAAACATACATAGATATATACATACAGACATACAGACAGACAGATAGATATACCTTGCTTTATATGGAAAGTGGTGGTTTGGTCCCTCTGACTGATGTATCAGTATATGCGACATCATCAGATTATTAATAGTGAAGCATCAGTGTTTCAGCAGCATGTTACAGTTGAGGCTGCTGGAGGTGGAGCTAGTTTGATCTACTTTATGTACATTTAGCTAGTTTAGTCCAGTGGTTCTCAACCTATGGGTCGGGCCCCTCCAAAGGGTCAGCAGATAAATCTGAGTGGTCGTGAGATGAGTAATGGGAGAGGAAAGAAGAAAAAACAAAGTTCTGATGCACAAATCTGTTTTCAGTTTTTGGACTTTTTCTCTAATAATTTATGTTTGGTGAAATATTGGATCATTTGAACATTTATTGAAAGGAAACCATATCAGAAGTTTAGAGGGAAAAATCACTGTTTGGTGCAGCTGTTAACAACTCATAGACATGTGAAATGTGACCCCAACTACACACTGCTTTTTGTAAGACGTCAAAAGCCAAAAAGGTTGGAAACCACTGGTTTCATCTTTAACAATGTGTTATATTTTAAAAGCTTGTTATATTATCCATTGTGTCAAATCGTCATCTGATAAGTAACTAAAGCTGTCAAATAAATGTAGTGGAGTAGAAAGTACAATATTTCCCTCTGAAATGTAGTGGAGTGGAAAGATAAAGTCGCATAAAAGGGAAATACTCAAGTAAAGTACAAATACCTCAAGTACAGTACTACTAAATGTACTTAGTTACTTTCCACCACTGCTGGAATGTGAGTTTGACTGTTGTTATTGAAATCTTGTAACTTACTGCTGAGCATGGATTCCTTCTTGAGTCTCTTCTTTGGGAAGCAAACACTTCACTTGATGACTTATTAAGATTATTTGAGGCTGCAGAGTCAAAAATAGTAACAACATGTTTTATGGTCAACCAGTAGCTGCATTTGTTAGTCAGAGATATCACGTTAGCTCACATTTGTTGATAAGCTAGCCATCTGCCATGGTAACGTGATATTAGCAACAAGTTAGCTAACGTTAGCTAACTATCACTACTAGCAGAGGTGCTGTGAATAAAAATGTTAACCTGAACGAGAAGAACAAATTGGGGCTTTATGGCAGATGTACTCACCGAAGTTATTTAAATATAATAAGTAGAGACTTCAGTTTTCTTGTCAATCGTACAAATTTTAACGTCGATGTCGAGACGTTATTTAGCCGTTGAAAGTGAGATGCTGCATTCACAGGACCACGGTCGTTTGTGTTTTTCATGTAGCAACATATTTTACCACATATTTTATCATACAGCTTGACACTGTGTAAGGACATAGAGCAAATAATCTTATAAATAATCTTGAAATATCTTTGTCAATTACTGTCCCTCTCTTTCTTACAGTGTTATTTTTTGTGTTTGTGTTTATTGGTTAATGTTCATGTTTATTGCATTTTCTGTTGACATATGGACCACATTTAATTCCCTGTAATTGCTAATTGACGAATAAATCTGATTCTCCTGAGTCTAAAGTAATCTGTAATCTAAAGTTTTATAAATTAAATAAATAAATATGTAAGTAAAATAAAAAATATTTATATGTTAAAGAAGTAAACATATATATTAAAGTAAATATATATATATGTGTGTGTGTGAGAGAGAGTGTGTGTGTGAGTGTGTGTGTGTGTGTGTGTGTGTGTGTCTCCAGATAATATTAGAGGTTAGTTAATAACTGACTTTAGATGACTTCAGAATCAGAAGAATCAGATTTATTCGCCTTGTAGCAATTACAGGGAATTAAATGTGGTCCATATGTCAACAGAAAGTGCAATAAACATGAACATTAAACATAAACATAAACCCAAAAATAAAACTGCAAGAAAGAGAGGGACAGTAACTTGCAAAGATTATTAAATATTATTTAAATATTATTTAGATTATTTAGAAGATTATTTATGTCCTTATGCAGTGTCATGCTGTATGATAAAATATGTAATAATAAAATTTTGTTTACATGAGAAACACAAATGTCCGTGGTCCTTTGAATGCAGCATCTCACTTTCGCTGGGTAAATAAGGCTCGACATCGAGGTTAAAGTTAGCACGACTGACAATAAAACTGAGGTGTGAGCTAACGTGATATATCTGACTAAAAAATGCAGCTACTGGTTGGCTACAGGCTACTGTTTCTGGAATATGAAAAAAAAAATTTAATGCTTTGCACTTACATTTGATTTACTTCTTTTTAATTCAAGAAAGATTTGGTGATGGGTTATAACTCCCCACAGCTCCTCGTCTTTCATCCCAAATGGTCACACTTCCCTCACATCATCATCACATTCACTTTTCACCAAGTTCTCAAAAAATTCACACTAATCATTGAATTTATCTAACCCGGCAATTCTACCACATTACCACAAGTTACTGTGTATGAGGGAGATCATTAGATGATAATGCAAGGAAAACAATTTAACATATGGTGATCAAACAACAAAAAGAAAAAAAAAACTTTAAAAACTAATTTCCCCCTTGGTGATGATTTGGGGGGGGAGGGCGGAGCTGTTCTCTTATATCATCCCCATCTGCTCAACACACATACACACACGAACACAGCAAACCCTAAACTCCTAACTTAATGAGTCAGATTATTTCTCCCCAGAGCACAACATGCTTGTAAAACCATAACTCCCATCAGTGGTCCTTTGTTTGGCAGGCTGCAACTCATCTCTCACCACTTTCGGGCTTCAGCGCAGGCTTTCGGACAGTAACATGTTTATATAGCATAGGAAACCCTAACACAACCCAGAATCACATGTCTGTGATAGGGAAAAGTCAGAGAGTCAAGCGTCGACAGATGACGGACAGACTGATCATCTGACAAACAGATAAAACAGACGGATATGGAGATGACTTTGGAACAGCAGAGAGAGAGAGAGAGAGCCAGTCACTCCGTCCGTCAGGCCTGCATGGCAGATGGACCACCATGAAGTGCAAGGACACAGCCAATCTGTTCACAGGGCTCACTCCTCCTCCTCCTCCTCCTCCTCCTCCTCCTCCTCTTTCTCCTACCCTCCACCGCAGTTAATAAGCACCTGTTAGACAACAAATTAACTTGTTGACTGTAAAAACCAGGACAGCTTTATGCCTGTTTTTATGATAAGGAGCTTATGGGTGCTGGTATTATCTGTTCATTACCGTGCCCCACGTCCTTATAGGGCAGGACGGACGGTTGAAAAGATAGGGTGTTTATTGTCTGAACATGGAGAGAAGAATACCAGGAGTGAAAGCAAGCAGGAGAGAGTGGTGGATTAGGTAGAGGAGGAATCGGTATCGACGAGAGAAGAGAAGGCATCATTATTCAAAACCACAACGTACAAAACATCTAACATGAACAGATTTCCAATAAAAATCAAGCTTGATGGAAACATAGTCCTGAATGATGCCCTGATGTATGCTTTTAATTTGCTTGATCATCCTACATTAACCTTATTTTATTGACCTCATTGTCTTCATGTAACAGCTGATTGATAAAAACCAATTTAGCTTTTAATCTCTGCAATAGCTGCAACAGTTGTCTTAATCTTTAAAGTTATTTACTACAGTGGCACTTGAAAAAATATATGGCAACAGTGGGGCAAATTTCCTGTAAGTGCGGCCATAATTCCCTCAGGATTGTTAAGACCAATTTGTTTCTAAATAACCTTGAATAGACCTTTTTCATGTAAGTAATAAAATAAGTAGTGGCTGGTAGTTTGTGCGCTGGCTCACTGTCACACCGTCATGACTTATAGGACACTTTGTACAGTGGAGCCATGGTTGAAATTAAAAAATAAATAGATTTAAGGTAAGAGGAGGGGCGAGCAAAGGAGACAGGAGCCGAGAGTAGACGAGACGAGAGGAGACGATAGGAGACGAGACGAGACGAGAGGAGACGAGACATGGATGGAAGGAAATTGAAATCTGCAGGAGATGAGTTTGGGGACGATGGCATGACCAGACAGACGGCAATATGAAGCGTAGGCCTTCCTGATCCTCCTCATCATCTGTCAGCTGACTTGGCGACAGATAGGGTGCAGGGTTGTTAAAATCTGGCAAGCGGAGCCACAGATCTGCTCTCTAGCGGCAGGCCCTGGCACAGAGAGGTGAGGTGTGCTGTCAATGTCACACCGGGCTCACTGACATGTCGGCGTCTGCTTTCTGACCAATGGACGTCGAGGTCAGCACGGTTCACATGTAGAGACAGAGTCAAAAACATGAAGTGCAGAATGTAAAAACTTGGTTGTTACAGAACGTTCTCGTATACAAAATACAAGAAGATTCATAAAATCCTTTAAATAACATCTCCTCCTTCTCCCTCATTAAATACACAGAAGCTACAAGTATTGTTCATTTCAAAAATTTGATGAAAACTCTTCCTCTTACCTAAAATCACTGTTCACTCTCAGTGTTTGTGTGCTGGAGGCCTCACATTTCCACACCACACTTGTTGTAAGTTACATACAAATGGACCACGATTGTTGTGATGTCACGAATCGTGCTCGTAAGTACTCGCCTTAAACTCAGATTTAAGGTGAGCACAGGAAAACTTTCCCCCTTCAGCAGATAAATGTGAAAACGGTCTTCAGACGTCATTTTTGCACAGTGAAGCTCAAACATCCAGCTGTAGGAAAAGGAGGAAAAACTGATTTTTTTCAACAGACAACGTTTGTGTAGCTAAATACATCCTGTATATCATTATCTCCTTTCTTGAGTTCATGTTTTAATCTTTTTTTGCTCAAAGATTAAGTTAAAAAATGGATACTAATATTCACTCGGCCTTCGTTAGATTCTGACACGTCTTGTAAAACCACCTTCTTGTCGCTCTACTGTGTACAAATGATCTTGCTAAAATGTACGCAGTTTTTAGCATAAGAAAAAATGATTTGAATATATTTCCACAGCTAAAGTCTCTCTTTGAACTGGAAAGTCTTGCATTGCAGTAATATCATTAACTGGTTACTGGTGCTCACTACCATACAGGCCTACTGGTCTCGGTTTGTTTTGTTCACCACAATTCATCCCCTTTCCTTCCTCTACTTTAATTTTAATTCTTTTAAAATCCTTACTTCACGTCGTTTTACATGTTCTGTAAAAGCACTCAGAATTGCCTCGTTATTGAAAGGTGCTGTGTAAATACACTTGCTTTGCCTCTCTCTCAGTCCTTCTGGTGTCTCTCTACTCTCAGCTAAAGGGCAAGTCTGAAATCCTGTAGTTCAGGTAGTTAAAAAATAGTGCCGTTGTGCAATAAACTAGAAGGGAAAGGAGCCATATAAATATCTAAGTGAGTGTTTTTCACAGTCTGGAGTTTAAGAAATGAAAATGAATGTTCTTTAAATTAGACACACAGTAGAGAAAAAAAATCTGAGAAATAAAAGCTTAGGAGTGAAATGGTGTGCGGGGTTGTTATTTCTATTTTTCACTCCAGAAGTGTTAATAAGTGTGAGTAGTGAAAGACGCTGTAGGAGAGCAGTACACCGGAGAGTTTGTGATGTTAAGCTGTGAGTCTCAAGATACAGTCGAAGCAGGGAGTCTTCAGCAAAATATCAAATTGTTTCGCCTCATCTCGCAGAAGCTGACAACTAAAATGACAAAATACAGTCTGTTTTTCCTTTTAAGATTTCACTTTGATCAGTTATTTGCCTCCCAGCAGTCGGCCAGAGACGTATTTCTGCTTTAGATCATGTCTAACAACAGCGCAATGACTACAAAATCGCTGTTGTGGGCATCCTGTTCTCAGAAGTTCAAAACCTCTGACGTACAGGACCATGCGAGTCCTGGCGACTGCTGTGGAGCGAGATACTCGGGAAGTCTGCGGTATTACAACAGGGGTCCACGAATCCATCTCAGGAGGTCACGACCTTTCAGATCCACTGCCAGTGCATGGTGATGTTACACTAGAATGGTAACTACGCATGTGTGACACGCGGGATCTCCCCTGGCAGACTGCGATTCAACAGGATCACTGATAGAACAAACAGAATATAACACAGGTGTAAGGGCTGAGTAATGTGTGGCAGATTCCTACCTTGATCCCAGACAGTTGCTCATGTCCACTGTGACCCAACACTCAATCTACAGTCTCCTTCCTTATCAAGAAGAGATATTACTGATCCAGTGAGGAATAATTGTAAACATGTATGCATGAAAATGTATAATTGTATATTCAGCTATACAGATATTAATGTTCAGAATAATAGGAGTAACTACATTATAATCTTTGCATCTTATTTTCATAAATGTAATGTTTGCAAGACATGTTGAACCAGTTAAAATACTCCAATCATGTGTAGCTGTGATCCTTTTTTGAAAAATGCATCATTTTGTGCCACCTGACTGTTATTTCTCTGTATAAATGCTGCTTTAACCGTGTGAGAAGAACATCAGTAGCGCAGCACCACCTAGTGGCCTTTTATTTTAAAATCCTTTATTATTTTTTGGAGTTTTCTAATTACATAAAAAGGAACAAAAACATGTAAAAAGCGTTGCAGATTTGAAACTAGGTACAAGATATGATGAGTTTCATTCCAAACAACATATCCACTGAAGAAATGAACAAATGATAAATTACAACTTAAAGAAAAAGCACAACATGGTTTAACTATCGAGTCACTTCAGGACTCAAATAGATATGGATGTTTTTTTTGTTTTTGTTTTTAATGTTGGAATTGTTGATTTCCAAAATAGATAATGCGTTTTGGAATTAAAACTTTCATATATTTAAATGACCTAAAACAGGGAATTACACAATACAGTAACAACCATAAAAAGGAACCACAACCTTTAAACATTTTAAACCATATGGCTGGTTATGACTGATACAAGTTAGCATTGTTTTCTCAGTACAAAGAGTTTACATTACAGAAACCTCAGAGTGAACACACTCCTTTTCCAAAAACAACAAAAATCCAGATCAGTTGAAGACTCTCATCTCCACAGAGCTTTAAGGTTTCACTTTAACAATCTTCATGTAAGTCATATCAAAACAGTCTGAACTGTACACAGGATGAGGTGCTTTCTGACGGTTCGTTGCCTTTAAGAGCGCCTCGGGCACTTCTCGTTTCAAATGAAAAAATTCCTCACAATAACACAAAAGGAAATGAGTGCTCTCTTCAGACAAAATGAGTTTCTGTCTGTGTAAAAAGACCTACACCTGTGTTAGTTTTACCAAATCCGGTGCCATTGATACATACAGAGGCATGGTTACACAGGAAGGGCGACATAATAAATTCATCTCTTCTTATGAAACCATGAAATGATGTCAGAAGTGAACTGTAAATATCAGTGATTTTGAACAAGGGGGGGTTTGTCTGTTTTTACTAGAACATGTCCAATTCAGAGATGGTCCAAGAAGCTTCAACTCGCTGCCCTGTTTATGTGTAACAGGACGACTAGAAGAGGCTGGCGGACTGAGGGAGACGTTTCTGTCTTTGGGCTCTGTGGCGAAAGGCTTTGAGCTACGCAGTGCACTGTAGAGGGGGGGTGGTGGGGGCAAAGACTATTAACCATGGGTGGTGTCATCCTCCACAAAGTCTTTGGCCTGCTCTGCTGTGATCACGTCGATGTGACTCACCTAAAAAGAAAAACACACACACACACAGTCAGTTATGTGACCAATCAATGCCTCCACTTAAGCCATTCTGACTAAGCAGTAATCACGGTTACTTATGAAACCTCAAAAGCTTGATTTACAAGAAGTAATCAGTTTCCTGTGAGCACGGTGGTCTCTTAGATAACAAATCAATAACAGAATTGTTCAATATTTACAGAAAGAGATGGAAAAAAAACTGTCTCTGACGTAAATCCTGATTTATTTTTTTCACACTTCTCCAGAAGGACGAGGATGACAATGCATGGGCAGAAATCTGAGCAGAACCTGGACTGTTCTATTTCGGGTTTCACAGTCATATCAAGCAAACATTGTTATGACTAAAGATCTTCGTTCCCTTTCACTCGATGTCTCATGACTGTGTTTGGGTTTGGTTCGTGTTGAATAATGCTGTGTAGTTTATTTTTAAACAAAATCTGCGACTGCATCTCTGGAGAGAAGTGGTGGGTCGAGCAGATGTAATGCTCAGGAATGTGTTATGCAGAATGTCAGTGAATGCAACAATATGGCTTTTAAAGTTTTTAGTTTTCTTTCTCTATAATGACACTCGCACAACTCACAATGACATCCTGTTGCCCCCAAAAGTTGATGGTTTTATACAGAATAAACTACATATTGCTCTCATAAAACCTAAAGTGAAGCAAACAGTCTCAACCTTCTTGTGTGCTGTGAGATTTTCATGTTCAGTTGGATATTTTGTGCAGCATATGCACTGTTAAACTTATTCTGAAACATCAGCTCAATCTGCAAAATGTGTAGAAATAAAAAGAGCGTTTCATTTTTGGAGAAACATCACAGCACTGTTAAAATCCTCCCACAGCCTGTGTGTGAGAAAAACCTCAGATAAGATCAAACTTGAGTGAGCCTTTAACAGAACTGGAAGACTTAAAGGGAAAACCTCACCTTGTTTCTGAATTTGACACCGTAGAACTTGTCAGCTGACTCCAGCAGCTCAGGCCTGAAGGTGGTGGTGATGAACTGGGCGTGTCCTGCCAGCTCAACAATCATGTCTGAAACGGACATGAAGCGACATGAAGATGAAGAACTGAAATCACAATTTTCTGCCAAGATTACCTCACTGACACAATGTCAACAGACCCCGTCATGTTGAGCCTCACCACTCAGTTCAATGTATTAATGTATGTTATGTATTTATGCTAACGCTTTTACCCGAGACAGCCTTCCTGTGCTGGGCGTCGAGGGCCTGGTCGATCTCATCAAACAGGTAGAAAGGGGCGGGGTCACACTTCTGGATGGCAAATATGAGGGCCAGAGCCACCAGAGATTTCTGACCTCCAGACAGCTGCTGCATCTCTCTCATCTCACCCTGCTTCCCTGTGAACGACACCTACACAGAACAGAGGAGGTCGAGTATCAGACCTGAGGCAGAAGTGTCCGGACACATCCATCAAGTTCAGTTACAACAAACTCTTACCCTGATGCCGACTCCAGTGAACTGGTCCACAGAAGGAACGCTGCTCTGTGAGCCGGAGCCCCTCTCGCTGTCTGCACCGCCCTCACCCTCATCCTGGGACTGGCTGCCTTCAGCGTCGCCCTTTTTCATCACCAACGTGGCTTTGCCTCCGGGCACCAGCTTCTGGAAAACCTCGCTGAAGTTCTTCGACACCTGGGAGGTTAGAAAATATGAGCGAGAGTGACGTTACTCAGATGTTCGTTAAGTGTGCGTCTACAGATTTATGTATTTAATAATCATTAAGTATATAAAAAAAGCTGAAATACAAAAATCTGATCATCTAAAACTTCAAAAAGGGTAAATAAAATGTTGCATATCAGCAGGCATCTGGTAAAATATTTAGAGAAGAAGCTTCAACTTGCTGTAATGTTATATTTCTGTTATATTATTAGATTGAGACAGAAGCACTTTTGGGAACTCAGTCATGAACAGGACATCTGGTACCAACTAGAAAACACTGCTGTGCCTTCAAAATATCAACTACAGGTAACAAGCTGCACTTATGGTCCTTCAAAACTCGGCCTGTCTGTAACACCCGTCAGCTGGCTGATACGTCCAACACTGGTTAAGTCAGTGAAACTGGATGTTCCCTTGAGTCTCAGGTGTAACGTACCTGTTTGAAGGTGAGCTGGATGGCCTCGTACTTGCGCAGCTCCAGGACATTCATGAGCTCCATGATGGATTTGTAGCCACGGTCCAACTCATCCTGACGCTTGATGAGCTTTTCCTTCTGCTCGGAAAAGTTGACAAACTGGTCCAGAGCTTTCTTGTTGACATGACTGTACTTCTTCAGCTCCGTGTTGCACTGCTCCAGTTTACGGAACAACTGTAGCGCAGAGGTGGGTGGGAGGGGAGACAAAACAAAACAGGAAAGATTAAATCATTGTTAGTCAGGCAGTCCATGAGTATCTTTATTTCTTTATCTTAAGCAAACTACTGTTCTGAGCCTTGTCTAAAATCTGCTTTTTACTGTTTTTTGTGATAATCATTTATTTCTTTCATTGTTATCTATGTTCATATGACAATTTTGTCTGTTTCAATAATATACTTTAAAAACTAAGATGAACTTGCAATCTCAATCTTTAAAACATGGACGGGAAGTCCTTTAAATGCTCAGAAAAGTTAAACATCTACAATCATCTGCTTAGGATGACCATGTGACCCAGCTCCACTGTGAGATTTGTCAATTATAATAATCAACTATTAAATTCTTTAAGGTAGACACAAGGAGCGGCATGACTATGTAGGAAAGAGGTCTGCACGTGTGCATGTTTAGTTGAACCACACGTTTATTTTGTACAAAGTGAGAAAATCTTCCAGCAAAATATGCAACATAAACCTGCAGAGCTGGAAACTTTCCTTAAACCTGCTAATATATGCAAAGTGTATTGATACCACTTATTGACTAAATTCAGATATATTCTGTATTTCAAGTATTTAAAAGCGTCTTTCCAGATTCTATAATATCTGAAGATGACATGACCTGATTAATTAGGAAACAGCTTAGTCTGGCTCAAAAGTGACACGCACTCTACAAACTCTTGAACTATAAACTCGTCCATCTGAATCACTAATGACCACAGGAACATGAGCAAGTGCCATTATTACTCGGCCCTCTCATCCACTTCTGCAATCAATGGCACCATCTTGCCCCCGAGCAGTGTCCCGCGGAGAAAGATTAACTATGTAGAGTGTTTATGAGAAAGTGTGAGGCTATTTTCAGCATTGTCAAGGGGGAGGGGAAGTGGAGGGGGGGGTGGGGGGGGCGCAAAGACACACACACACAGTACATGCTCAGACACTTATGAAAGATGCAGCCAGGTCCACTCAACTCTCAGTCTGAGCTCCCAGTGGCAGCTGGCTAAAAAAATCAGAGACAGAGCACTAACCAGTGTCTGAGTCACTGGTGAGTGGGTGGGATGTGATGGGCTCAAGCCTTATTCCTTAGGGACGCTGGGTCTATCTGTGTGTGTGTATGTGTGCACACTCATGGGTGTGACTCAGACTACGTCCACACTAAGCAGTCTCTGTCCACAGAGAAACACCTGAACAATAAAAGGCGGATAAAATCTCTTCTTCTGCGTTTTCCTTTCAGTCGGCAAACGACAAAACTGCACATCGCAGCCGACATCTGTGAGGAACGGGACAAACAGCCCTGACAAAACAGCTGTGTGATCGGCTGTAACGACATTTAAAATGAGTGATAACAGACAGAGTTAGATGGCAGGAAGTTGTCTTCTTTACTTCACTGCCACACAGCGGACTGTGACTGTTCAGCTACAGACTCAGCTGGTTAAACCTCTGTTCAGTCCTCTCTGGATCTCTGGGATCAGCTATACTGTGTTTAATACAGACTAATTAATAATATAGTAGTTTTCTTAATATTTACACATGTTTCTATTCTATTTCTACATGTTGCTCTACAGTTTTGGGATGGGGTTTAATAGCATTTATCAAATTCAAATCCACTTATCAAAACTGAATCCCTTACTGAATCTTATTAGGTTTTAACCTTTCCACATTTGCAAGTAACTAAAGGCTAAAATAACTCCAACTCAAAGATGTCAAAGGCAGCTGAATGCTAAAGTGTTTAGAAGCAGCCTAATTAATGTTCATAACCTGCATCTACAACCTGAAAATTAGATAAGAAGCATATTAAAGGAGGTGTTAATTATATGGATCTGACACATCCAATTAACAGCTGTACTATTAAGCTGATCAGATTAAAATGTTCATTTGATATGAATCAAAGTTTAACTGGAAGACGTTTCTCAAGAGAAGAGTTGCCTCCGTGTGAAACTACACAAACACACAATCCACTCGTGCAGGTGGTGTTACAGAGAACAGCCAAGCTTCATATTTTGGCTGTTATAGTATTAACAACATTTGATCTAATCTGCTGTTAGTGATTGCTGTTATTTTAACCAGTGACAGCAACAGTCGGCTGAAAATGATAAAACCAGCTACCTAAATGTTTTCTAAAAAAGAATGAGGAAAGATAAAATGTTCCACAAGAGATTCACCAGCATCTGGGGTTTAATAAATCCGGGTGTTTTGCTCATCGGGAATGAGATCCACAATGCAACCGGCTATCAGAACTCATCCCTACAGCAGACAAGTCAAAGTTAGTAACTAGCTGGTGAACACAGAGGAGCACTGAGCTGCTGAAGATCTCAGGAGTTTCTGGAGACCAAATCAGAGCCAAAAGCAAAGTGAATACTGGACTTCATTTGAACTGCTGCTCTGTGTCTGCTGGATGTGTAAATATTGTATTCAGGGTTGTTTTTAAACTTGTCCTGCTGCCCCCAAGTGTCCAAAAACAAAATAACAATTTACTTATTGCTGCTTTAAGCGTGTGATATTTTGACTTCTATATGAGGATGGATTTACGGTCTATAGTATGAGATGTTAGTATATGAGGCTGTGTGTGTGTTCCTGTGTGTACCTGTTTGAGTGTGAGGGTCTGGTACTTCTCAAAGGCCTCCTGAGGCAGAGAGCCCAACTCTCTGATCTTCTTCATACACTCCTCCTTCTTCTTGAGCAGCATGCCCTGCCTGTTGGTCATCTTCTCCAGCTCTTTAGTGTCGTGGTTGATCGCGTCATTCTGCTCCTTCTCGATATTCTTCCAGCGCTCCATGCTCTTTATGTGGTCCTTGATCTCCGCCTCTGTCTTGTCGATCATAGAATCCAGATCTGGGGATAGACATTAGAAGAGGAGGTGATTGATGAGACGTTTCAGTCCAAATGAGATATTATTGCATACATATTGTGGCTTAGTCCCTGGTTCAGAAAAAGCCCATCATAGTCTTAAAAGTTACTGAAATAAACTTTTCCAAAGTAGACCACGAAAAAACAGTCAATGCTACTTATAAAACGGTGTGGGTTTCATCTTCGTCGAGGAGCCGCAATTACTCCTTCGTCTACTAATACGGAGGCTATTTCTCTCACTTTGTTAAAAGAGAGAGACAAAAGAAAATCTGATGATTTTCTGAATCATATATGAAAATGACATGCAAAGAGTTTCCAACAAAAGGACTGAATATAATATTCACTTAAGAAGGTCATGCTGTGAATGTGTCATTAATAAGTTAGTGAGAATGATCAAATATGAATCCATGCAAATTAATTCTATTCAGGAACAAGTGCTTGCTGACAACTGCATTCTGTCCGCCTCATCTGAGTCACAGCTAGAACATTTATACAACTGTGCGGCCAGGCTGTCTCTAGAAGAACATATTATACAAAGCGTGAGTCAAACGCATCTCAGCGATTCTCACCATCTGCTGGACGTACCGACCTGAAGAGGCAGTCTGCAGTTTTGTCGATTGAGATTATCGACTTACGGCAAGTTTTGGGCCCCGACAGATATTATTAAAGATAACAGACAAAATTGTTAAGCTTTGTTTTGTTAGTTTCCTGAAAAGTTACCTAATAATGTGGTATTAACAGGTACTTAAAAGGCTGCTACATACAATCCAAAAATCATTATATTTGCCTCTGTTCAACACATTTTGATTGTTTTTCCCAGCCTTCATGTAAGTATTAGTATAAATCATAAGTTACTGAGCTTGTACTCATTTTGCCAAAGATGAACCCAATGCATTATGGGTAGAATGCAGTGACTGATCTGTGAAAGCTGAAAAGTGACTGATACATATTAGGTTCAACCAGAGCTTGAAAACAAAAATCATATGTACTCCAAATAGTTTTTCAGGTTTTTGGTGATGTCAGTGTGTTGACCCAAAAATCAAACTGTATTTATTTGATCTGCAAAACAAACCAAACTGAAAGTGTGATTACTTAAGAGTATGAATAAACAACTCCAAATATGTTTGGTGTCGACTCACTCTCTTGTTACAGCTTGCTGATTTTTGACTAATTCATGACGCATTTGCATTTAACTTAGACATACACTTAAGACTCTGAGCTACCACCAACCATGAAAGTGTGTGTGTGTGTGTTTCTCTAAACTTTAGGTAACCACCACCTCACTGTTTTGTCTAATGCGTACCTTCTGATCGAGACAAAGTATCTTTGACACGTTTGTTGATGCCGTCCA
Source organism: Thunnus thynnus (assembly GCF_963924715.1). Taxonomy (NCBI): domain Eukaryota; kingdom Metazoa; phylum Chordata; class Actinopteri; order Scombriformes; family Scombridae; genus Thunnus; species Thunnus thynnus. The sequence continues at coordinate 4,928,005 of NC_089519.1, read as the reverse complement.
GCTCAGATGTTGTGGCTGTGAGCACTGTGCCTCCTTCAGTCTCTCGCAGCTCGTTTAGCTCCTGCGTTAATGCAAATTAGGTCACATCACAAAAAAAAAAAAATAAAGAGGGTCATGCAAATGCAAACACCCCCTTCGTGACATGCATGAATCAAAACACCCACAGTACACGATGTCAACACATTACTATGTTTTTTTTTCATTGAATCAGTTTGAGAATTCAAACAAAGTGCAAGATACTACACGATTCTTTCAGTAGATTATATAAAAAAAAACTTATTTCTAAGGAGTTTAAAGGGACAGCGTACCTGCTCCACTTGGTCAAGACGCTTCCTTAAGTTCTCATTGAGATACGTCTCCACTCTGGTCATGATGCCCTCCAGCTTGATCCTCTCATTCAGCAGCTGTCTGTTGTCCTGTGGATGGATAACGGGGTCAACACAACACACTGAAACTAATGCTCATGTAACACACTAGTACATTTTACAGCTACTCAGTATTTACAAGCTCTTGACAGTTTTCTTATTTACTGTGTATCAGAGGGAAGAACCTGCCACACAGAATGACGATGGCAGAGTGATAGAGAATTTCAAATGTTAGTAAGGAAATATAAAAAGCCAATTTTGAATAATGTTTCTCCCATTGATACCACCAGACAACATGTGGACTGCCCTAGTGTGACGAAAACATCCACCTTCTGCTCTACATGGAATAAAACAGCTACTAAGAATTATAATTACTTTAATTAATATCTGATACATCTGTAATTATTCACTGTGATGCTGTCTTTGCCCAAACATGGTACACAAAAATCCCCTGTGTGTGCATTCACACTTGTCCTGGCAAATGCCACAATAACATTAAGGCAATAAGGCCCTGTTCACACCTGGCATTCACATGCGTCCTGAGTGATCTGATCACAAGAGGACAGTACGTCAGTTCACACCTGGCATTAAAATGCATCTCCACATGTGTCTCGAGTGACCACTTGTGATTGGATCTCACGTCCTGCTCTATATGCAAATAAACACAGACATCACTTTTGTTTGCAAATGAGTTTTTAAACCAGCAGGAGGCAGCAATGCACTTTCCGTGCTTGGTCTGCTGGAAATTAAAAGAAGAAGAAGTTTGCAGAGACCTTGGCGCACAGGCAAAATCAAAACTCTTCGGCCTCAATGGAAACCAGACACATGTTTCGTGTGTACTCCATCCACGAGACCTTCTTCTTGTTGCTTCACACTTGAATATAACGCCGTTGGCACGTGAATAAGTACGTACTTCCACTTACGCATAGGACATCAGTCCAGTAGGCGGTCTTTCAGTGTGGCCCAGAACACATTCACGTATACACCACTAAAAGAATGTGGCCATACGCAGCCTAGACCACCTCCGAATGAGGTCTGAGTGATCGGATCTCAATGCTTCCTCAATGTGTTCACACTAGACTCAGTGTTAAAACTGGGTGGAAACAATTCGAGACTTAAAAAAACAAAAACAAAACAACAACCCAGCATTACAGAACCAATCCAAAGCCTTTAGGGCGGCCCTTCAGATCGGGGCGGTGACATGCAGTTCACTACGGAGGAGAATGGGTGGAGAGCATCATTTCCTGTTAGGCGTGTCCTTGACAAAACGTGAGGGATGTAGGTTTGTTAGCGGCCGTTCTCACTGCCCTTCAAGCAACTAGCTTGCATTTAGAAACCCCCAGACGATCGGTAGAAGGGAAGCTCATTCACACCTGTACTTAGAGCTGTCCACTTGACCCAACACACACACATATGTGAATGCCAAGTGTGAACAGAGCCTAACTCATAAACACAAAACCAAGTGTTATGTTGCGAGCGATATAAAAATTCAACAACTGCCAGCACTGCAGAACCATACATGAAAGGCTCCATGTTGTGGGGGCGGAGTTGTTGTGCAACCATAGCGGGAATAGCTGAGAGTTCATTGAGGTGAGAGCTGAGAGCAGCTGGCAGTGAAAGAGAAAGAGGGGGCAACGCTGGATCACAGGAACATCCCACACACAGCTGCTGCCTGCTACTCTCACCTCAGTCAAGTCATTTGAATACACTAGCAAGAGGCGGGGGGTGGAGGGAGGGGTGGGGGTCAAACAGAAACAACACAATGTAGGTAAAAGCTGCATTCTCTGAACTACATATGAGCATGTGGAGGGATGTGTACGCACCAACTATTTCAGCTCAACACTGTGTTTTCTAAAAAGGTTTCTGATCCGATCTGTGGTGTCTGAGATACCGTGTGTAATGAAAGAAGGAACAAACAGAAAGGACACATCCATCAATCATGTCCCACACTGAACATTATATTTTATCGTCCCTCCAACAAACTGTAATGTGATACAGCTAAATTGGATTTTGTTATTCGATCGAGTCACAGAGCGAACGTTTATTGGCTGCTGCTGATCTTTTGTCATTTCAGCCCACTGCTCGCTAGCTACAAAGAAATCTGAAAGTTACTATCTACAGTTCCATTTAAATACATTCGCCTTGATGATCTAAACATACGTATGTAGCACTTCTCCTTAATAGAGAAACTAGATCATAAAAAATCATTCCAAATGCAGCAGCTTATATTGATCAGTTAGTATAAACTGTGCCACAAATCCTGTGTTTAACAGACACAGATCATACGTCTCAGCCCCTTCCTCCTCCTCCTCCTCCTCCTCCTCCTGACCTGCTGGAGCTGACGGATCTCATCGTTGAGGTCGTCGACACGCCTCTGGTCCTCCAGGCTGAGCTGAGAGAGCAGATCTGTACCCAGCTCGGCCTTCAGCGACTCCCTGGTGGACTCCATGGCGTGAAGGCTGGCCTCCAGACTTTGGAGACTGCGTTGCTGGAGAGGAAGAGGAGGGAGAGAAGATAAGACGGTCAGTGGAAAGCAGAGAGGTGAGCTAGAAACAAGCTGAACCTTGATATTAGATCACACAAATAAATACAAATTAGGATATTGTGATAATATCGGCGCATGATCACCTTGGGCATGAACGTCTTCTCCGACTGCTGCCTCTTCTCCTTCAGCATCTTCATCTCTGACAGAATACTGTCTCTGGACGCCTTAAACTTCCTCTGTTGTGTCTCGATCTGCTGCATCTGGTTCATCAGTTGGTCGATCTCATTGTTAATACGTAGAGGTGGCCGTTAAGGAAATTAATATGATACAGTGTCTACAGGCTACAGCTGTCTGTTGTACATTGCATTTACCTCATGCAAGGCTCATATAGCTGAAATTGTGCATATTATAAATCATGCCAAGTACAGACTACAACAAAACAGCATTACACACCAATAAACAAAAACAGAAGCAGAAAAGAGACTGGCTTTTGTTGAGGCTCTTCCCGTTAACAAATAAAAAGTCATGGGCTTTTTTTTTTGTTAGAAGTGAAAACAAAAGGGCTTCAATGATGTGACTGGGTTTCCAGGGGAAGTCTGTGTCATCACTGATATCAAGGCGGAGGATTAAGGAGGGCTGCACATACTCATCATTAAGCTAATTTAACAGACAGGTTTATTGATCCTCTAGGACTGCAACTCTCCTCTGGCCCCTTTGAGGTTTAACAGGACACTGAGGCAAATCAATCCGCTGGTGGTTTTATCGATTTAAAAAAGGGGCCACCGAAAGTCAGAGGACTGCCCTGCTTCGTCCGGATCAGACTGAGAAAACAAGACGATTTGAGACCTTCTGATCGTTTTTCTTGAATGGGAGCGGCTGACATCAGGTTACCCGTTTCCCCTGACTTAAATGATTTTTTAAAAATAGATGACCACTTTAACTCCTATGAATAAAATATAAAAACAGATGCATTACACATAACCAAGTCGATAAGAGTCGTGGCAGTTATGAGCAATCACAGCACAAGTGCACTTACTGCATTACCTCAACACCGTGGTGCTGGTGGCAAAATGAAGATGGCGACTTAAAATAGAAAGGATGGGTTGAGGTGCATCAGCGTAATCTCATGCTTATCGACAGGGGCAAAAGGTAGAGAGTGAAAAACAAGAGGCTTTTAAATAATTGATCTGTTCTGTGACTCATTGCTGCAGGAGTGAAGGACGAGCGCCGTGTCATCGGCTCAGTCATCCGTTTCCCTTGCCTACTCACACACGTACGTAATCGCCAGGTGCACATATTCACCCGCACACACAGTACCTGCTGTGAGAAGTGCACACACAATCACACAGGTATGCAAACACAGATAATCATACCGGAAGTGACCGTATCTATAAACATGCGGTACATGCAAGCACAAATCCTCTCTCACCCCCCCCCCCCTGTTCTTCCTTCGTGGGCTGTCCTGCTCTGACACATGTGAGTCATGGCTCTGTCCAATATGACCCGACATCCTCTAATCCTTCTTGACCTGCTAACACCCTCTCATAGCAACCGAGTCAGCCTCCTGCCGGCTTTGAGGTAGCTACATAACCCAGATGTGTTTAATCCATCTCTAAAATACAGACTCAGCCGTGTGACATCACCCTGTAATTGAGTGAGGGCGGCACTCAAGGGCGTTTTAACTGTTCAAACAGAGTTCCTAGATGGAGAAAACGCTGCTATGAACTGCAGGGTAGTGTGTGAATTAAAACATATTTCTACCAACAGAAGAGGATGTCTGAAGGGTTTTTCTATACGATATTGATCCGTGCATGTACATGATGTTTCCTCCTCAATCTCTCCAAGGGAGGAAACGCCTTCCTGGAGCTGTTGCACAAGCATTTTTACAAAATTAATGTCAATATTTCATATGGTGAATTCTTCCTTTCTCAAATGTTGAAACATTTCCATCAATGTCCTTCTTCCTGTATACCCCATGAGGTGAACACTAACAAAACCCAAGAGACTTTCTTATTTACTAACTGTCTGGTTTTCATATGTGACTCAACCCATTTTGTTATAATCAATACGTAGCCCCACGTCTGACCTCTGCGCTCCCTACATTACACCGTGACTCAGACTTCTCACTGCAAAACTTAGGGGAGAAATACAAACATAATTTTTTTCTACCTGTTGTCTGGGAGCGGTTTGCATCTACAAAATATTCTTGTGATCTAAAAAGGTGTTTACTGTCTGCGCAGGATGAGAACATCTTTCCTCGAGGCAAAACAAACATTTGAATCCAGTATTTCCACAGACTTTGCTCACCTTTTCATCAACAGCACTACAAACGCAGCTCCGCTGTACTGAGCTACGCAGTCTGTGGATATCCTGAATTTAAACATTAGTTGCACCCTGAGGAAAGATGTTCTCATCTCAGGGATGCTTTTCAAATACCTTTGAAGATGCAACCTGCTGGATAACAGGTAAAAAAAAAAAAAGATAACGTTTTTATTGCCCCCCTTAGCTTTTCCCTGAAAAATGTGAGTAACATACGGAGTGTCTGCAGCACAGCTATCCATACAGAAACTTATCTTAACTCTGATGCTCTGACCTCTCAATAGAGAGCATGTGGAACCAACATTTAACACTTAATAAACAAACCGATTATACAGCATCTTATAGTAGACAGGATATGTTCGATGTTCCTGCGCAGATTCTCGTTGAGTTTGGCCTCCAGCTCACCCAGCTCCTCCTCAGCCTTCCTCATGTCCTTCTGCAGCTCCAGGCGAGACTTTCTGGTATCGTAATAGCCTCCTGTCAGAGCTCCACGGTGGCTCACCTGGTCACCTGAAAGTTCACACACACACAATGTAGCATATGTAAGAGATAAAAGGCTACTGCAACACTAGTATTACATACAGTCCTAAAAATAAAACCTGTGCTATGTAGAAAAGGCACAAAGATGCAGAAAGTTCCGTGTTACAAAGGCAAGAAACACAAAACCTCAATCAAGTGACAACTCTCAAGATGCAAATAACTAGTAACAGATATCCTTTCATAAATATTTTTGTTTATCCATATTAGCAGATGTTCATCGATTCACTTTTGGTCTCAAACTCTCATCATTTTTGTGACGAGAACTGTCCCTCCTCCCCCCTGTTGCTCATTTTATTTTTCAGTGGTATATATACTGTAGTGTGTATTTCAGGTGGGCTTACCCTCCAGGGTTATGCAGTCCATGGTGAACGCTCTGGCCAGCTGGGTGGAAACCTCCATGCTGCGACAAATCAGGGTTTTACCAAACACGTGCTTGAAGGCTTTGTCAAAGTTGGGGCTGTAGCGCAGCTTGCTAATCATGGGAATGGCGTCCTTAGGGGGGCAAAAACAGGTTGATATGAACATAGAATCAAATACTACACACTGTATTGTCAAACAAGAACTAGCTGTAGTAGAACGGGGAAAAGTAGAATTTATCTATGTTGTGATGATGAAAATTTAGTTTGCATGATTGTTACTCATCTGTATGTTTTAAAGTGTAATGAGTGCACCTATCGAGTAGTAAATGCAAATAAATATTGTCCCTAACAGATAAACCAGAGAGGGTCACCAGCCACAGCAGCTGGTAACTGTTGACAATGTAACATTTATAGCACCTAATTGAGTTATATCCGGTATAAATACATTTATATTAAACCTCATAACTATGCCTCAAAATGCTCTCTAATATTCTGAACGATGCAGATGATGTTATATACACAAAGTCCTCACATTGGTCTCAGGGTAGGCGGTGTCTCTGACGTCCAGCTTGCTGAGGGGCAGGAATGTAACTTCTCCGGGGAGGTTCATTTTGTTGAACTCCATCAGGATTTTGGTGCTGACTTCGTCAGTCTCCACAATGTGGTAGAAGAGTCTGGAAAAACATCACATCATGAAGATCATGAAAATAAAGAATGGATGGGTTTGCAACAGTGTTCATTTAGTCCTGTGTCAAATATTCTTGTTAGTTTTTAATCATATTTAGTCAACCTCATCCTGTTTTTTCTAGTCAAGTTTAGTTGTCTGGACATTTTAGTCTTTTTAGCCTTCAGATTATATGGAACATTTCAGTCAATCTTGTCGAACCAAAACCAATATATGTTTTTGTCATTTTAGTCAAACTTATTTCAAGATTTGATCTTATTATTATCTGATGAAAATGATTGACTGATTGAGAATGCGGCTGGTCTGATGGGATCAATTTAAGGAACAATACATCCAGACATGGAACACGTTCTGATTTGCATATTTATTTTGAACCGATATGATTCAACAACTGCGGCCAAATACTCTCTGTAAAACTACTATAAAACAATGAGAGCTGAACATAAAATAAAACATTTTGAAACCAATTTTTTGGTTGCCCGAAGTACAAACTTACCTTTCTGTTCTGAACAACAGAAATAAAAGTAGTTAGCCTAATAAAATTGATAAGAAATAAAAAAAGAAAAAAAATGTGCCCCATGGACTTCATAACAAAACAACAAACAAAACTGCTGTCTAGCAAGCTAGTTTACATGGCATGGTTTGCTAGAATAACAACAACAACCATGATAAGGAAAGGTAATGTTATACACTGCTATTTTTATCAATACAGCTGTCCACAGAGACCATGTAATGGCTCGCGTTTCACTTGGACTATATACACGTAAACGTGACCTGAAGTCTATTTTCCTCCATAAACATAGATGACCTACACTCCACACTGCACCTGAACGCCTCCAGTGTAAACACACAGAGCACTCATTACTGCTGCTGCTGCTCTGTTAACACCTCCTGAGAGTCTATTTTATTTTGTCAATGAAAATAAAGAGAAGCTTTGGTTAAGTTTTTATTTTTTTAAGCAGCATTTTAGTCTCGTCCTTTTTCATCAACAATATTGCATATTGATACTCGTCATCATCTCGTCTTAGTCATGAAAAAAAAGGTTGTTGTCGAACATATTTCCAGGAAAAAAAACCTTATATTCAGACCAATATTGTTAACTTTTCAGATGCATTTATTCCTGTAGTAGTTCTTTTCTTCACAGCCTCTGCAGTCTAAATGTCTGTCTTTATGTCTTAGCACATCATTCTTTATGTCAAGCCTGAGAGGATAATTAATGTCCTATCTCTTGAGCCGCTCACTCAGCGGTGATCAGCTAGACTCTGTGGTGGGCGTGATGTGATTGTGTTACCGTGGTAATGTGGTAACCGCAGCAGCTCTATATGCAAGTACATTCAAACTGGTCTGTTAACTTACAGTTCAGCATAGAGCTGTGTGAATGCAAGTGTTGTTTTGAATTGATGTCCCTTATGTTGATGTCTTTGAACTGTTTGTTGTACAATCTAATGATACTTTAATTTTTGTGTGCTTTCATATGTATTTTTATTGCTTCTATTGTTCTTATATGTTGATGATGATACTGTAACTTTCGTGTGCCTTTATATGTACTGTATTCAGGGCGTCCTTGTAAAAGAGAGCTTGCTCTCAATGGTCCTTCCTGTTTAAGTTAAGGTTGACATAGGACAGCTTTGTGTTAGCTTGCAGCATGTGAGCAGTGGAGGTAACGGCCACTGTTGGTGCAAAATGTTCACACCCACCACAAATGTTTGTTAGTCACATTTTTATTGAAAACAACAACAACAACAACAACAACAACAACAACAAAAAAAGAAAATCAGTCCTCACCTGGTACCAGCGGTCACCTCCACGCAGGTGTAAAAGGCGGGCTCGCACTCAAAGTTATTCATGACGATGCCGTGGTAACCGTTGATGACATGCTGGTTGATGCCCTTCCGACGGAAATGCTCGAGGACTTTGTTGATGCTGTCGATACCGTTCAGAATGGCCTGGAGGAAGAGGAGGAATACTGAGCACTTTATTTAAAAAACAAACAAACAAACAAAAAGCTAAAAAGCACCTACACTTGATCTTATTTATTTACTGACATGAAGGATATATAACTGAAACTGCAATTGTGAAAATCTCAAAATGCACTACAGCATTTTATCAACTAACATAATTGTGTTTTAATGTTATTTAGATTTTTTTCACATAAACAGTCACGACTTCTTCTAAAGCAGAACACTGCTGCAGCGGGAAATAAGTTTTTCCACTTGCTGCCTTTTATGGTACTTCCTATTGAGAGGCATTGGACAAATACAGAGAGAGAAATCTTTTTCTATTTTGACAATATTGTGCAACACTATAAACTGTACACTATGAATTTAAAATATGAGAGAGGGCAGACAGAGCCCATCAAAGGCTGGAGACAGGATGAGTCAGCTGGGACCAATGAAAGAAAAATAAATGCGGGACATTTGTCCATGAAGCCACAAACAGCAGCCTTTCATCTCAGCAGAAATTATTCAGAAGTGATATTTGATTGATGCATCTGCCCAGAAGAAACGACTGGCAGTTACTGGATGGGGCAGTGAGGAGTGAGTCATATGTAAATTTAGCCAGCTATGATAAGGTGCCAGTAGCGAGGCAGATGAATGATTCCATTTGATATACCTATCCTGACAACTGGCTGAGTCACAAAGTGAGTCTTTCGCAGTATTCAGGTGGGCTCAGAGAGAGTGAGGCACTTTTTCACTCGGCGGGTTTGATTTATCTTCATTTCCTGCCTATTTCCTGTCTCACAGTATTTCAGCAAGTTAAGTGCATGTATGAAGGTTTAATAGACGGGTAGCATGACAGGCTACTTCTGAGTGCCATCCACAGAAAAGACTGGTGAGTATGTATACATGAGCGTGCTAGTAAAAGGATTAGTGAGTTACCAATCATTTATCACAGCTTTCAACCATCATCATCGACAAAAAAAAGGGGAATTTATGTGTCTGTGCACACATACAAAGACAAATACTGCAGACGGAAGGGTTAGGTATCCCGTAGTTCCGTTATGCAAGTCAATAATTATGCAATCATGCACAAAGACACGGACCTTGCCGGTGGCCGCTCGAAGGAGCTGCTGTTTCTTCTCCAGGTCCTCTCGTTTGGCTGCCAGGGCCTGCTGCTCTGCGTTCTCCTCACGCCACAGGTAGCTGGACAGACACAGACAGTCACACACTGTTACACTTATGTCACCCGAAACACAAAAAGTCAACTGCAGCCATGATACTGACAGGAACAGGAGTCAGTCAGTGATAAAAAAACAAACACATGCATGAAAAAAGGGGAGGTGCACTCTACTAAAATTGTAACATCTTCTTGAATATTTTCATGTAAATAATGAATGAATAAATAAATACAAACAAAAAAGAAAAGAATGAAAATCTCAGGTTTAAAATCATGTTGATTTTTTGACTAATATTGACACAGCTAGCTTTTTATCCTCACAAATAAAAACTAAATATCTTAATTCTTGTTAAATAATCAAATTTAAATAATTGCAACAATTAAACTGCCAAAGCAGTCTCCCTCTTGTTTCAATTAGGGTAATTTCTTCATAATTTTAGATGATACATTACTAACAGCTTGCAGCTGTGGTGTCTGCATGTTGTGTTCCATCTATTAAAGCCGTCATTATGCTGCCTTTTCACCCACTACACCCAAACAATGGATCACAGTGGAGGCTGCAGACAATCATATAACATATTCATGAAAATCACTCACTGAATTAGTTTTACTTAGTGATGATAATGAATGTTTTTTTTCATTGGATTTAATGGAATTCAGTTTTTTAAAAAAAGATCATGACCTCTTTTTTTATACTAAAATGAAAACACACATTTTCCCTCGAGTGTGTTACCTCATATAATACTCGGACAGACCTGAATAGAAATGCTCCGTTTGTCGTGTTTCAAGAAGCAGGGAAGCATCTCTCTTGACTGTCATTTCACTACTAACCTGGAAGACGTTTTAAAAGCAAAAAAGTGTCCGGCAGCAGAGGCCTGAGGCATCCTCCTCCTCTGCATTATATAAATACACCTCACTGTTTGAGTGGACATGGAAAGCCCGGTGACATTCACAGCAGACAATACTGTGGTATGTAAATAAAGGTTGCTAGGCAGACATGGCATATTGACTTAAAGGGAGGGTGGACAATTTAACCTTTCAGTTTAATGCAAGATGCCGGCATGACTCACCTAGAGATATAAATCAAGTGATGCTATACTATGGAGCTAGTAAAAAAAAAAAAAAAAAAAGCATGAGCAAAGGTTGAAATTTAAATGTAATTAAGTCAAAGTGGCTTACTTTCTTTCGCTCTGCAGCTCATCTTTCCTGTTCTTCACTTCATAGTACTTTTTGTCCAGCTCCTCGACGCGGGTCTTGACCTCGTTTAGATCTTGATCGAGTTTCTAAAAGAGAGATGAGTTGAAAGTGGGTCAGACATGCTCGGGGGTTAAATCAAAACAGCAGAAAGCTTTTACAGTGATTGCATGAAAAATACAAAACATCACAGCATCTCAAAGTCCAGTTTTTACAACCCACAACAGCAACCTCGTGTCATTTTGATAGCACGTACTAGCAGCAGTAATAATGAAAGTAATAGCTACAAAAAATACCTACTTTAACCAAACTAATCCCCCCAATCTACAAATCATCCAAGTATTAAACTGAACAGTGGAGAACAAGTGCTGTGGTTCCTCCTCTTACATTGTACTGCTCCAGGTTCTTCTCCTTGTTGGTCTCTGTGTCCTCCAGGTCTTTGTGGATGGCTGCGATCTGTCTCTTTTTATCATTGATGGCCTGGTCCAGAGACTTCAGCTCCTTCTTGATCCACTTGTCTCTTTCCTCTTTGGAAGTGAACTGACTGCCGCGACCCTGCTTGGCGTACAGGTCTGTTCTCTCCTGCGTAGCCTGGGCCAGTCTGAAAGTAGATGGCAACAAAGAAAGAGTGAAGATTTTGTGAACTAAACCACAAGTTCACACAGGAAGCCACATCAATAAGTCACCTTTTTTTTCTATTCATTTCCTGAGAAATTACGCGTCTAAATATGTGCACGGTTAAATCTCGTCAGTCAACAGTTATATTTCCGTGATTTTGACGCATCTGCATGCTTCAAAGGAACTCAGTGTCCCCTCCTTGCAAATCAGGCTTCAAAATGTTTGTAGCACATCTGCACCAAAGTACTTTAAGAGAATCTATATATATCTTATGTGCATTCACCTCTTGATCTCTCACTATCAGAATGTATTCATAATGTGATGACTGACTCATCAAGTTATCGCTAGTCACCAGCTGCTCAAGGGACCGTAGCTGTGAGTGAGTCATCCCTACCTGGAGATGCCCCGCTCCTCTTTTTCTTTCACCATGTTGAATTTGGGCTCCGTCTCCTGCAGCTCCTTTTGCTTCTCCTCGATTTTCTCCAGCAGCTTCTGACGCTCCTTCAGCAGGCGTTTCTAGAGGAGCGAAAACAGGCAATTTTACGGCACATCTTCAAAATGTAGAACTTAAAAGAGATAAGGAGGGCAAGGAAAGCAGAGAAACAGAAAGTGAAGATGAAACAAAGTAGGTTAAGTCAAGACAGAAGGTATCGAGGAGGGCAAGTGCTAAAAAAGACTTTTGAACAAAACTCACTGTCAAAAGATATAAGGTGCTCTGATCACCTTTGTACAGTGTGACCTATATTTATTTGTAGTTTATACCCATATCTATTCATTACATTTGCTCACGCTACCTTATCTTACTCTACTTGATGGTGAAATGTAAAAGGTTGAGTTTCTGCACAATGTGTGGGCTACAAATAATCTTGAAACAAAATTATTATTGGAAATACGGTGGACATGTCCTGTACTGCTCAGATGTCAATCAGTTTAAATCTTAATTACAATTCAAAAATGTTGTACTAAAGCTGAGAGCAGATCCCATAAAATCTCAGGGTACTGAACGGTGCAGGCTACGTATACATTCAGGAGAAAAGGAGTGTGGAGATTCACTAATGTACGTTTTTTTTAAAAAACCCATTAGTATTATTAGTATGTATTTACAGTGTGTATATACATATATATATATATATATATATATATATATATATATATACACACACACACACACACACACACACACACACACACACACACACACACACACACACAGTCACATCGTATGTATAAAGCATAATATGTAACAATGTACTCAAAATTCCAGTCCCTACTGAAGCTGATTACACCGTCAAGCCATTAGGAACCTACAATCTATTTGGGACGAGTGCAACACTCACTCAATAATAACAGGCTGTGAATCAAGGAAAAATATGGCTATAGCAGAGTGTAAGCAAAAGTAACAGGGGTGAAAATTTGGGAATCTTGCGATTCATTTCAATTCCGATTCTCGGTGTCTGAATTGATTCAGAATCGATTCAAAACCAATTCTACATATAATGAATAAAAAAGGGGGCAATATTCTAAGTCTCTTGCTCCAGTATACTGTGCACCAAACCATTCACTGGTCTCCTTGGTCCACTGAAATACAATATGAAACATAACTGGCAGTTAAGATAAACAGTTAGGAGCCTTTTCATTTTAAAAAGTAAACTGCATTAATTAATGAATTTATGAATCTGGTCTCCTGCCTGTATGTGAATAACAAAGTGGGAGGAGGAGTGCTCCGCTGTGTTGTTATTAAGGTTATGTCTCCAGCAGTGGAGAGCAGCCTCTCTGTTGCACCTTTAGCTCCAGAGAAAGACATCATTGTCCAAGATGCTGAGTGGCCACAGGGTTTTTGAACTGAAACGCACTGTTCAGATTTTTACTTTAGTGCTGGAGTTCACTGCTCCACTCCACTAACGTTAGTCTCTGGGTGATGGCGTAGAAAATCCACAATATATTTCATATTCGTTTCGCAAAAGGTAATTATTGAGTCATTAAATCACAACAACGTCTGCCTTTTTTGAAGATTAACTAGGAGATAACTGCATGTTGGCGCTGTAGACTGTCCAGGTGAGTTCCTCCTTTTTCACTCCATCAACATCACATTATTAACTAACATCTAGAAAATCAGTTTTTGACATTTGAGAATTGATTCAGAATCATTGCAGATAAGAATCAAGATTTCGACCCCTAAAAACTTTCACTGTGTAGAATTCACCCATTATGAAACATTCATGCCTACTTTGTCTCAAGATTTTAAAAGATATTTTTGAACCCTTCTGCTGAACTTCATTAGATAAGTACATCGTTATAGACACCGATAGAGATCACCTCAACAGCAGAGCTGCCCACCGGCGACAGACTGTGACAGTCAAGGCCGCCTCGAACCTGATCAAACTACTATCAGCAGATAGTGACGCACTTCTGCTTTCCTTGCTTTTCATTTTGCTCCAATAACTTTTGGTTGATGCTGTTCCAGTTTCAGCCAGGTGGACTTAATCCAACCAGCAGCCAGCATGCTGCCTTGGACCCATCATGGTCCTCACACAGACTGAGCCAATAAAGCTGTTCTGTATGATTATTCATACTCACACGTGCACACAAACACACACTGAACACGAGGCCATACGGACAGCGAGCCCTGCCAGCTCTGTACACACAAGCTCATGCCAGGAGTGATGTATAGTGGGACTGCTGGCAAGAGTCTGATACGCAGGCTGGTGCTTCCTCTGTTTTGGTTCGTCATCCCAGTATTGGACCAGCAAATGGTTCTACTTAAAAATTCAGCACTAAAACTGTTAAGTACATTTGGCCATACTTCTAGTTTTAGAGGGGAATGGGACAAAAAAACCCCACACAGCTTTTAGGATCTGTGCTTTTTGATTAGACGGTGAATCTACTGAGACAATCAACAAAAAAATGAATCAGTGACACTTTTGTAAATGAAATAAAATAAACATTTGCTGTCATATATTTTAGGATTTTCCTGACATTCTGTGTTTTTATATGACTGTAAACCGAATACCCTGGATTTTATTTACCGTTCAGTCAGAGAAAACTATTTTAAGCCATCCCTTTGGGCTCTGGTCATTTGTTTTCTTTTATTTATTTATTTTTTTACTACAAAGACTAACAATTAGGGGCTACAGAAGACTATACTATATATTATTCTTGCTGAGTTATTTGAAAAGTGAATAATTGTCAACATTTACCCAACTTTCAAACGGATTTGAGCGGATGGGTGCAAAGAGAAAACGACTACCGTCCCTCTATGTACAGTGCTGTAAGGGGAAGGGGGAGTGTTGTTGGTACAGCATCACGAGTGCAGAGTGACGCAGATGGGAGGCTTCCGTACCCTCTGCTCGCTGTTGCCTGCCAGCTCATCCTGCAGGTCCTTGGCCTTCAACTCGAGCTTGGTCCTCTGCTTGATCTGCTCCTGGCGCTCGGCCGACAGCTGCTCTCTCTCCTCCTTCATGGCGGAGATCTTGGACTTCAGCTCCCGCACAACACGCTCCGTCTCCTACGGAACAAGAGCCAAAAGGGAGAAACAGGCCGTGAGATTTAATTCAAAACTACGACAGCTTATTTCCACGTCAGTGAATAAATGACTATCCGTTTATTTATATTCAGATCCACGACATGTCAGAGCGGTTGGGAACATTAGCGGTCTCAAAATGTTTTAATTGTATTCGTTTTCGATGCTCACTACAAGAAATATTAACAAAGATCTCAATGACACTATGCAAATTTAATATCACTCAAGTAGTTTCTGTATTCTATTTCTGTTTTCTCATGCCTGACATTTTGTGATTCACTGCTTGCGTAATGAGTACATTAAGTCTTACTATGATCACAGTCACAGTGTGAGATATTCAGAATAATCAGGTTTTGAAAAACGACTAAATTCTACGGTATAAATGCGACATTTTACTATATGATTTTACATACTGTATTTCAGTGCATATTGTAACACCTCGTTAGAGGATGATGCTGTGATTATCATTTTGTCAATGTTCATTTTCATGCACCCTTAATCACAGCTTTACATCTGTGATGGGTTTCTTTACCTCGACTTTGTCTCGGGCATCTTGCTGAGCATCACGCAGCTGTCTGGATTTGTCTCCGCAGGTCTCTCTTTTGGAGGACAGCTGGGGGAAAAAAACAACAACACACACACATAAAATACAAAAGGCTTGGTTTTGAAGCTGTATGCAACAGAAGAAGTACCTAAATGCTCGGTGCACAGGCCGCAGTGACCTAATTCTCACTTTCATTCATAACTGAACAAGATTCACTCACTTCTTCTAACATTTTTTAAATGTCTCATATATGAAAATGCTCCTATTTACATATGTGTGCCATGTATGAAATGCTCATTAGACAAGCAGACAGTCGAGCCCACCCGTCTTTATGATCGTTGCCATAGGGACAGCGCTCAAGTAAACAATCTTAAAGCAATGTTGTGACTATGGATGAGGTCACCTGGACGCTGCCTGAATAACAGAGTGGTTCAACTCTTTTCCTTCAGATTTGTTGTGGCACTTTGAATTATGACTACTATCTCCTCGGTTGATCAACTTTGTGTTTGTCAATAAACCTTTTTGCATGAGACATCTGTATCTCCTCGAGTTTCTGGATTTACATGCTCAAGATTTCTATAACACCTGTGATCAAAATGCTACTGGAGTGGATAAATTCAGATTTTTGTAGGACTCTTTTACCTCATCCAGCTTGGCGCGGGTTTCGTTCAGCTCCTGGTTGTAGATGGTGTACTCCAGGGCTCTTCTCATCTTGTCCCACTTCTGGTACTGAGCCAACTCCTCCTTCTCATCCTCCAGGGTGTGCAGACGCTCTTCAATGTACTTCAACAGCTCATTGATCTTCTCTCTCTTCCCCTCTGCCAAACATACACAACAGGTTGGGTTGTTTTTCCAAATGCAAACAAGAGATGATTTAACAGCTGTATGTAATTGTGTGTTGTTCACTATCATGTACACTGAAGATGGAATAATAAAGACAATAACATCATTAAGACTTGTTTTTAAATGACATTATTTTTCAAATTAACCACCTCAGGTGCTTTTTGTTACTGTGCAGTGCAGTGTGCACTATTTACACTGTACTTACTTAGCCTGCAGCTCATGAAACTTACTGAGTAAATATAGAAAAACAGTGTGAAACTTTTTCACGAACACTTCAGTTTAGTCAAAATCAAGTAGACAGTATTTTTCAAGTGGAAAGCTCTTACCCGTCTCCTTCATGAGCGAAATACTCTCCTCTTTGCGCTCATCATACACTCGTGTTCCTGCCACCTCTCTCAGCAGCTTCAGACGCTGGGAGTCGGGCGCTGTAGCCATTTGGTTGATCTGCATGAACCATCGCAATAACGAGTGAGACAGAATACCTTGCTGTTCGGGTTCCCTACTTGACACAATACACTTCACATTTAGTGGATGTTCATTTCTGATTTTACAAATTAACACCAATCCTTCTATCAGCTGATGTTGTACTGATGTGATTTTAACAGGACAGGCCAGCTAAAGACATCCAGCACTCTGGTCCTAAGCCCTGCTTGCATATTACAAAGCACAAACCAAAAAAAATGGTGTGTTAAACAACTGTGAGGTTATGCAACCACTCCTTTCTCACCTTTCCTTGCTTGACAATGTAGTAGGGGTTACTGCGGGAGAAGCCGGCACTCTCCAGAAGGTTCATGACATCATTCTTACTGCAACAATCACAGACGCCATCAAACAAGTGATTACATGGATTCACAGAGTTGTCATTTCCTGTGATTACAGGGACATGGACAGTCGGTCCACAGCAATACTTACGTCACCATCTTCTTGTCTAAAAAGTACTGGTCCTTCTTTGCACCAATGACACGACGAAGGGAGACTTCTTCTTTGTCGATCTGGAGGGAGAGACATTTATTACTGGTCAGGAGGAGAATCACACACTGCGGCAGAATTGGCTGGTTATGTCACAGTGTTAGTCAGCTGCATGATTACAGTTTCACACCTAGTTATAACCAATCTTTGGATTTCTAGAGTAGAACAAACATCCTGCCTGTCAAAATAATAAGCACAGCATGCACTGAAGCAGGCTGACCGTATTCAGAGGTCATAACCGCTGTCAGCAATTTAGGACGACAGTTCAACATGACATGTGTAATACTGTGCTGCGTCAGCGGGTAGCCTCGGCTAAGGATGCACATAAAAGCAGTTGTGAAGGCAATATGAATGTCTGGTACTTTGCCACATTTATTGACTGTACTGATGTGTACTGTTATGAGAGTCTTGGTATAAATGCAGTTGTAAAATAGGCTATGCTAAAGGCCTCTCTTAAAAGTTTTTCCCCTGTGGATAATTTGGTGGGTTTGTTAGGTGTTAAGTCCACTTGTTATCATGTTGTTAATTTGGCATTTGTAGGTGTTGTACCAGAGCCAGGGATCAGCAGTATAAAATTATATTGGACAGACAACACCATGAACTTTTAAGATTACAGGCCAGATGGCATGCCAAATACACCAGTGCACTTCCGGCCTGAGTTTATAATGACAGCAAAAATAAAACAACCAAGTATTTATCACATTCACAGGCAGGAAAGCCTCCTGCTAACACAGGAGACAGAGTATTATTTGAGAGGCTTATTGAAAGGTTTCAACAACACCAAAGGGGCAGGGGTCAATCCTTTTGTCAGACATTACAGTAATAGGATCAGAATGAAATTTTTGTCATTCCTACCGGCAGCCGGTTGTCAGAGTTGTCAAATATAATCTCCACAAAAGCCGAAATGACACGAGGACCAGTTCCCTCCTACAGTGACAGGGAAGTGAAATTCATGTACATGTTAAGATAATGAATATGAAGATATATGTTAATAACAGATACAGTATGTAACTAATGCAATTAAGACTGTTGTAATCCAGCAGTTATTAGGAATTTACACAGGTTACATGAGCAAAAAGTTCAGTATTTTACAACCAATGTGTCAGAAAGCCATTTTCATAACAGTAGCCAAATCTGTTGCGTGTCTGTCATTTGCCTGTACTTACATGGAGCAAGGCCAGGCGCTGCTCGGGTCGAAGGTGGCTGAACTCATCACTGAGCACAAACTGGATGGCTAAAGAAACAGATGGGAGTCATGATATTAGACAATGAACTTAACAAGAGAAGATAATGTTTGACTGCTGTCATTAAGGCTCACTTACCATAGAAAAAGTTACTTTTTCCTGACCCATTTCTTCCAACTGTAACGGGAAAAAAAAAAAGCAGAAAATGAGGACATGACGACATACAATATCTTCACAGCCACCCACATGAAATTTTGGCTCACTATCTTTTTCTGGCAGCTCATATAGGTGTCTTCATCCAAAGTGCACACCCAAGCACATGAACGCTATAACACATAGTCAAGTCTATTTTATTTGTATAGCACATATAGCATATATAGCATGCACAGTGGCAGTTCAAGGCACTTAGCATCAGCATAAAAAACAATTGATCAACATGATAAAATTATTGAAAAGCAGAGTTTAAATATACAGAAACCTACTATATGTATATAAAGTAACATGTCTTTTTTATTTTTATTTTTTACCATTTATTATTTATCTCGGCGCACCTTGCATTCTTCACTTCTTTGCACTATTTACAGAAAGTTTCCCTTCTGTATAGAACTAAAGTGAGTGGATCTTATTCTGGGGTAAGTTACAGGTAAACGATAAGCAAGTAACATAAGCAATAAGCATGTGAGGAAAAGTTGATACTCACCGATGACATTGTGCTTTGGACTGAACGGGTCCACCACAGTTTGGTCCCTGTAACTTCTGAACCCCTGGATGATGACCTGCACAGGACCCCGGAGACAACCGTGAATACACAGTCCGTAACACCGTCATAACCACACACGAGTTTATATGTTACTACCACTTCTCCCCTACACAGACACAGGGCCTTGACTGGCGGTCACCGTTTGGGGATCATTTCATACACATAAACCATTAGTTAGACAGCCACAATAACGTCAGAGCGTATCTTTAAATACGAGAAAGCAAGTTAACTACATGATGCCGGTGCAATATTGACACAGAAACGACTAAATCAGCTAACGTTAACCTCACGTTAGCTTGTAGCATTAGCCTAGCCTCTTAAAAAGGGGGACGGGCAATTCAATTCAAGATTAATCCACGTAGCGCTAGTTAGCGTTAGTGAGCTATATATTTAGCTTATGCATGATCTTACTTAACTCTGCGATTCAATTAAAGCTATATTCCGTGCTGAAACTGTGTATTGTGAGCACAATTATCACGTTAAGCTAGCCTCATTAGGCCAGTCTGTAAGTAACTACGGTGTCGCTCGCTTACCTGTTTGATGTACATGGCTGTCTAAGTAGGCCGTCTCCTTGGCTGAATTTGGAGATAAACTCCCCCTCCACTAAACTGGAGAAGCCAGGAAGTTAATAACGCAAACTTATCAGAAAATATAAGAAATCTTTGCATTCAAAATTGGTGAAACACTGTGCGGCAAAACAGAGAATAACATGGAAAATGGCGGCGGGGGCGGGATGTTATGGATCATACCATGATGTGAAAACAGGGTGGTAGAAATAAGCATATACTAGATAATGTATGGTTGTAATAGAAATTAGGTGGCATTTGAGAAGGAAACTATACCGTGTATTAAAGAGCGATATGTTAAATCTTTTTTAATTGTGTTTTGTGCGTGAACATAAGGTTTGGCACATTTGCTGTTTACATGCCTCCCTATTTCTACAGTTGGTACAGTCTATCTGTCTGTCTTCTGGGCGCCAAAGACCGAAAAGAGCGTCAACAGCGTTATGCCATGTTGACTGAATTATAAAGTATAAACTGAACTTCTGAATGAATTAAAACCGCCGCATGTCAATATTAATAATAATCAATGTATATGATTTTCTTATGCCGTCTTCAATACAAAATATCACTTAACTTATAACACTCAAGTGGGCATTTTGACTTAATTTCTTTAATGGTTGCACTGGGTCACAATAACTTGATGACCTAGATTGACTATAAAATGACCTATAACTATGACACATAATATAAGCAATGCTGTGCTTATCTAAACCTGCTCCCTGTCACCAAAGGCCAACTCAAAGTCACTGTAGGTGTCACTGTTGCGTCTTCTTTATGTTGTCCTGCCCTGCCAGAAATTAAACTCTAATAAATACATTTTTAATTTATATTGATGTTTGTGATATTGACTTATCCACTCGAAGACCCCATTTGATTTTTCAGTTATACTATGCACATGAGTCAAATGATTGCATGACAACAACTTTATTTTGGAGGTGAAAACATTTATTAAACACATATTAACATCCACATTATTGAAAAAAATCAGACAGACTGTAATTTTCAAATAAATTAGGTTTAAATGCCTGACTGTATTTGTGAATAGGCAAATAAATCACAATATCAACCTAAGGCATGTATATTGCAGTTTATCACTGTGCTGTGTTGTTTCATCACTGCAGTTCAGACGACAGGAAAACAGCATCGACGTGAGGCCCACATATTTCATTGACCTCAATGTCCCATGAAATGAATACTACAACTCTTCTGTTGCTGATCTCCAGTCTATCTGCTCTGCTGGTTTCAACACCAGGCACACAGAGCGCACTAAATTTTTATTTTTATTTTTTTTTCAAGTAAGACTACAAGCAGTCACAGTTCATTTTAAGGCAGTGCAGTTATTGGGCTCAGTTTGAACTGGTGGTGGACCGGGGACTGCAGGCAAGAGGTAGGGAGGGCGAACACGGATGGCTCAAAGTTTTTGGTGTTGAAGGTGGTGGCGAAGTCGTTGGCAAAAAAGGAGGCAGACTCCGGGGCGCAGGGCGTGGCTGGTTCAGGTGTGGCAGCATAAACCGGGGCTGTGGAGAGGACCTCTGACTCAAACTGCAGCAGCTGACCCATGAAACTAAAGTTGGGTGAAATGACTGCCCGGCGCTGCTTGATGATGTCGAAGGCAGCATCCAGTCTGAGCTGCTGGGTCCTCATGATGTATGCCATGCAGATGGTAGGGGAGCGGGAGATGCCTGCTTCACAGTGGACCAGGACCTTTCCCCCTGATTGCTTCACGTGATCTGGAAAAAAGAGAAGAAAGGGACAAACCAATGTTAATGATCTGTGATGAGCATGATTTGAATTGTTGCACAATATCAGGTAAATATTGCAGTGATTTAATTATTTTAACTGTATTTTTAATATTTTAATTCTATTAGAAAATAGTAATGAATACTGGACATATTCATATTGACAGTTTGTCAATTTCAAAGCAGAGGCATGATGTCTTTTTTTATTTTTTGTGTATATCTGTAATTGATATTTTTAAAAAGTCAAGTTAAGGTGGTGGAGAGGTTGTAATGAATCCTGGGGGATTATATTTGAACTCTGCAGCTAATCATTGCGTACTCCTTACTCCCACTCACTAATTAATGTGGACACTTGTTTACACATCCTATTTAGTTTCTTTTTCACACACACATACACTCACAGCGGCAGCAGCACAATACCGACAAACATGAACATCACCCTTGTCAGAACTTCTCATTTGGGCAGAAATGTATACATATCCTCTACCAGTTTGAGTTGTGCACATGCATACACTCGTGAGGTTTGTCTGAGTCACAGCTGTACATGAGACCTTTCTCCTACACTGTTGTGGGGGTGCTGGGTACGGCTACAGAGTTCACTGTGGCACAGAGATGTGTGTTCTGATTTAGAGCTGACTCACACCTACACGCATATCTGTAGGTTCTAATGCCTACACAAAAAATTTGTTTTCTGTCATCTGTATTAGGGTCGCTCCTGACATATTTCAAGATTTTACTCATAGAGCTACTGCAAACACCTACGGGTCTCCTTTTCTGCCTGTCTCGTGTGTAAGTTTGATCAACTGCAGACACCTACACATGTGTCTCTCTATTAAATAGAAACATTGAGGGCCACTTCTATCTGGTCCTGAGAGGCCACTGCAGGGAGAACAGCTCTGATCCTCGATACACCACATGAATGAATCATGAACATCCCATCTGGAGTGGAGGATGCAATGAAAGAGGGAAAAGAGCTGGGAAAAAAAAAAGGAGTGACAGCAGTAGTGGGTGTTTTAATGACCGTCCTCGAGCGATGTGCCGCCGTTGGTTGGAGATGTCATGGCACGCTTCAGCAGCTGTTTTCATCCAGGTGGTCAATAATATCTATTATCTCCTCCGTGACTGTAAATCACTTCTCAGGTCAGAAAGGTTCTCTGATTGATTTTTTGTTTGGGCACAGTGAGGATTTGTGTGCAACGAATTTCTAATCACTTGGCATGGCTGATGAATTTTGGAGGCCCTCCCTAAATGTAGGCTAAACCTTTCCCTGGAACAATTTGCAGCCTTATGTAATGGACAGGCTTACACAAAGACACCGTAAATGTAGGCTGCATCCCCCAAACAATCCACAATACCAACAATAGCAGCCACCCCAATACTGGTCAGCCAAGCTGTTCGTGGGTGAGCTTTGTCCTTGGTTATGCTTGGCTATAAATAGCCACCAGCACACTGTGCACATCTTTTGCTGCTGCTGTTATTATCCCGGCAGCTCTCTCCTCTCCCACACACTCTCTCTTCTGCTGTAACACACTCACTGCCCTGCTGCCCTCAGGTACATCAATGATTCCCACCTGCGAGCAAACCAACAACTGTGCTTTCTCGTAGTGTGTCAGTCAGCTTGCTTTTATCTTCCACCCAACCCTCATAAACAACTCTGTGTGTGTGTTTGTGTGTGTGTGTGTGTGTGTGTTTGTCACAGTCACCCCCCCAACCTCCTCCACTCAGCCATTACTAAACACGGACAGCTCACTCACTTGTCACACTGACTGGCCACACCCGGAAGAATAAGCCACTGAGATTAGGCCTGGGAGGCGATGACGGCATGGGAGCGTCTTTTTCAAGTTAAGACGGGGGCAGGAGGGGAAGGAGGGAGGGAGGAAGGGAGGGAGGTCGGAGGGGGGGAGGGGGAGGGGGGGGAAGTGAGCAAATCCTGAATGAAAGCAGACAGGCTGGATATGTTGGTGGGGGATTGAAGGCAGGCGATCAAGTTAAACTGATTACAGCCGGGTTCCTTGGCAGCAGGCAAGAGGCGGTGATAAAGGGGGCTTATTTGAACACGAAGACGCATTTCAAGAATAAACACACCTATGTATAGGTGGCTCTCTCTCCATCACCTAACTCAGCCCGGGTATTTTTGTGAGGCTTCTTTGGGGGGGATGTTGCACTATAAATATACAAACGCTAAAGTTGATGTTATTTCCAGGAAAAGATTTGGTGGCAGTGTATTTATTTCCCTCCCCTAGCTTGTTTGGGTGAGTGAGCTATTTTTGGTACATTGAGCCAAGTGAATCAGCTTCTTCATAAAATAACAAAACAAAAATTCTGATTCAGACATAACCCTCTGAATGCCTCGCCTGTACATCATAAGTTGTCCAAGAATCATCCCCCATAAAAGGAGAAGACACAGTGTTCAACTTACCAATAAATTCTATGGCCTCCTGGAAGTGAGAGCTGATGTCGGCCATGTGGCTATCCTCCACTGGGATCCACTTGTAGTCGTAGTGGCCCTTGGCCGGCTGCAGGTCTCTGCGCGACACATTGAGCAAGGCCGTGATGTGAAGGTCGCTGAGATAGTCCTGTCTGGAGGCGTGGTAGGCACTACCGAGGTAGAGGAAAGGCAGGATCTCTACAGGTTTACCCTGATAAGGAGAGGAGGAGAGAGAGAAAAGATACATGAGACAAGTAGATAACACAAGACATAATACTGGACCCTAAACCTTAAAGCATTTGCCTTAACCCATACATAATACACCCCTGAGAAAATGCCCTTTTTGCCCCCGTACAGGCCGTAACATCGAAGCACCTGCCAGCTAGAACATTATGTTCATCAGCAGACAAAACACACAACGCTTTCTTGCAGCTGAAGGGATGGATTCCCCCTCCCCCCACGTTATATTAACTGTTTAAGTGAAATAATCCACAATATGTCAGCCGCAGACACAATAGAGTGCTCTTTTAGATGTGAAACGGGCAGCCACATGCTTTCTATTTGGGCAGTTGAGGAGATAGAGGAAAGGTCAGAGATGAAAGAGTGTTTTTCTCTATGGGGCGTCCTGATGTCAGCTGGGCAGCATTGAGTTGCTTTTCCCTTTATGAGCCAAATATGTGATGTCTGGGGAGCAGTGAAGGTCAGAGAATATCACAGCTATGTATGTTGGGAAACTGTTGATGCCAAATATAAATCACTCTGATGTCAGCAGGGCTTTGCTTTCTCTCTCTCTCTCTCTCTCTCTTTCTGAATGAGGTTAAGAATAAAAACTGACAGTGGATGTGTACCCTGTGTGGGAGGGAGAGGGCGTGTATACTGTATTGTAAGGGTGTTTCCATACCTGATCATAATCTGGTTTGTGGTGAGAAAGCTTCTCGCTGTGGCTGTTGACTCTTTTCTCGGTTTCAGTTCCGCTCTGGTCGATGGTTTTCACCTCAGTGCAAAGTTCAGGATATTGAGAGTGGAAGTTCTCGTATCCTCCTGAGAGAAGAGAGGGGGAGAAAAAACATGAGCACATATTCTGAGAAATAAGCTTCGAATAATTCTGCCTCTACCCCAAACACACAAACACACAATCTTGTGAAATACCAGCGTTTATGAAACAGCCTTAGCCCCGGATTATAACTTTTATAACCTGATTATAAGCGCGTAATTAATTACAGGAGCCCGCGGTTGAAGGACCGGTAATCCTTTTAGGCCAACATCCTGTGGATGCAAAGGTGATAGACGGAAATGGAAGTGTTTCAACACATTATCACAACCCCGAGGATTTATTTTTGGCTAAAAAAAAAAAAGAAGGGAGATTTAATTTTCTTTCTTTCTTTTTTATCAATGAAAGTCGTTGCACTACCAATTTGCCTGCGTCTCTGCCGCACTGACTCATCCGCTCCGTTGACGCACGCAGGACATTTATCTCTCCAAGAAGTGAGAGAAAAATGTAGACTGCTCTTAACATAGTTAAGAAGGGTCATGGGAGAAAGATGGTTTCGGTTTAAATATATCTGGATTATTAGGAAAAGAAAAAATACATTTAAAAAGTATGAAGGTTATGAAGTATATTTACATTCGCGCTATAGGGAGAATAATAAAAAGCCTGACAGTTTTTAGAGAATCCTGCCTTTTCAGTTTGTGGGACAGCCATGAAACCACAAACGAGACAAAAACTTTCAATTTCAAATCATGTTTTTCATCTTTTGAATAAAAAATGACACTTCAAAGTTTTCTAAAATGAGAACTAGAGAAGTAAAGACTAGTAAATCGTCCTGCTGGCTTTCTTAAAACATGACATTAAAGGCAGGAGGGTCTATTTCTGAAACAACTAAACAAACTGATAAAACAGTTTAATTTTCCAAAGCTCTCACCTTTCAGGAAACAGATGTTTGCCCCGCTCGCAAGATGTGAGAGGGTGTTTATTACTATTTGTGCTACACTGTCCTTTTTCAGTTTTTGCCAGTGGGACGTCCGGTCATCCAGAGCTACGATAGCCGATATGCTCCCCTCTCGAAGCCTGAGAAGGGCTCTCTCATCTGGGATGACAAACTGCAGTGGCACCGGCCCTCCTCGAGACCTCCGGACCACCACTGAGTTAAGATTGACATTGACAGAGTCTTTGATGTTGGAGTTCGTGAATGAGAAATAAGGTCGGCAATCCACAATAAGGCAGCTCGCGTACTCCTTCCTGATGATCTTCCTCAGACGCCGGCAGTCTATGTTGGAGACTTTCATTTTGACACCTGGAAGTTGTTTATTATTATTGCCTAAAGAATTAAACTGGTTTATTCCTAAACGACGGATACGGGCAAGAGATGAGCCCCGCTCGCGTCTGTGCCTACATTTCCTCCAAGGGGATTCCGGCCGATCAGTTTTATGTGAATGGGACCTCCGGCGCGTGACGTCACGAACCATATATGGACACCGGCGAGGTGTGATCGCAGCACGAAAACCAGCCCATGAATATGACTGGACTGTGACTGTCACTGTGATAACTCCGCCCCCGGGTTTTGCACATAAAAATCCCACTACTGCAGCGTGTTTGATTCAACTATTACTCACGCGGTGTCCTCCACCGGCACCTACACCTGTCCACTCATTCTCAGCTACCGCTATTTCTACAGCAGCTGGACATAAAAAAAACACCGTTTTGAGAAGGATGACTGCACTCGATTGAAAACACTCAGAGTTACAGTAACAATGTTGTAAATTCCCCTGACCCACAATAAACAAACAAACAAAAAAAAAACCCCGCGTGCAATATGTTTTGGAAGGATGCTGACCTATAAAACGCAGCCAGAATGACACATTTCTGTAGTAAAAATACAGCAATACAGATACTATATGATGAATGATGAAGAGAACACTCACATATATGCACATACATGCACAGACACACTTAAATCCAAATGAAGGAATATCATACCATACAACAGGCCTATATATGAAATAAAGCTGTAACTGATGATTATTTTCATGACCTATTAACCTAATCTTTACATTATTCTCTCAACTGATCGATTATTCGTTCTCTCTGGGAAATGCCCCTAAGTCTGAGCACCACTCCAACACCAAAGGTGGGAATGTTTGGCATTTTTTTTGTTTAAAGAATGATATAAACAAATAATGAATTATTGGTTGCTGATTAATTTTCTGTCAGTCAAGAAATACACACACACACACACACACACACACAACACACACACACACACACACACACACACACACACACACACACACACACTTATGGGGAATATTACATCATTAGATTATTAGATATTATATCATAGGAAATTATTAACAACATATGCACATGAAACAGTGCAGTTCTATGGAAAATGCCATATAACATCACATGCTCACATAGTATAAACTCATCAGTGAGTAACACACACACACACACGCTTTAAATCTCCAAAGGTGATTTTGTTTTTGGCAAGGCTGTCTATGAATAATCTTCCATGTAGTACTCAGTACTTTCAGGTAGAGCTCAGTAGTTAACAAAAGCAAACCTCTAACCACCTCTGCTTAGTCCCATGTATAGCCCGGTGAACCTGCCTTATATCCTTCGGCATGTAAACCTAATCCCCCAAATGAATTAATGGGTTTAAACGTCACACTGCGTGCACTCACATGACGTGCAATCAATCCTAACACGCAGCTCGGGACGGTGTTTGGGTTTTGTTCTGCATGTGTGTGTGTTTGGATTGAAATATGTAACCTACACTGACTGGAGCCCTTCATCCAACTGAAACTATGGGAGATGAATAACAGGCCTTTTTTCACAGCGGACATTTTTACATGTCACAGTAGAAAAAGCACAGGTGTAAATAATAAAATGAATGACGGCTGAGTTACACTTAGCTGCTTCAGTTTCAAGGTCCTGGTGTTGTGACTGTTGGCTAACTGTCACACTTTTATGATTTACTGGGACATTTGAATAGAGCAGTCGTCGTTAATGTTGTTACCGTAGTAACACCTGTGCTTTTCCTACTATAAATCCTATTATATGCTGATAAAAACTATATGCATACCTGTATACAGCATTTGTCAATCAAAAAGCATATGTAAGAACAAGATTCTCATTAATCTGGCAAGAATCATATTTTTGGTTAATATATTTGTCACCTTAATGAGTGTCCATGTTAAATTAAGCAGTCATTACAGTTGCTTCTTGGACTGTTAATGGTTAATCTGACATTACATACATTTAGTGCACATATGCACATATAGTTTTCCTCCTAAGCGATGCTTCAAATGTACACACAGTGTAAACAAGCCTCTTTGGACAATGAATGCAGCAAATATGTGTTACATCATGTTGTGTCTGCTGCATGAATGCGTGGGAATGGTAACAAGAGCAAATCACACACAGAGAGAGAGAAAGAGAGAGTAGTAGTGAAAAAAACAGAAATCTGACAAATGGAGAGATGCAGTGACAGACGCCGGACAAAAAAGACAAAACAAAACAGTAACAAACAAACAAACAAAAAAACAGTAGATAGTCCTCCCGCACATGAAAGTTCAGTCGTGGAGAAAGGGCTCTGCGTGTGGCGTTGCATCCGGCTGGCTGCCTGTATGTGATTGGCTGAAAAAGAGAGGGAGTTGAATTGATGAATGAATGAGTGCTGATAGATATATAGATATAGATATAGATAGATAGATAGATAGATAGATAGATAGATAGATAGATAGATAGATAGATAGATGCACTGTGGCTCAGAGGGGTTGAGGTTGGATGGAGAGTTTCCTGGATGGCGGCTGAGGATTAGAGGGACAGCAGGCAGCGTGCCATATGGTCCAGTCTAATCTGGGCTTGTGACATCATGGCTGATGAGCAGGGAGGCCCACCATCCGTTTCCGAGCCCTCATTTGATTATGGGGTTTGTTAGTGTCAGCTGTAAATAACAACAGTGGACCCAGACGAGCCAGATAAACAAGATGTGTATGCCACTTGCCTCTCACTACTCCATATATCCCTTCACCCCAATTCCCCTCCCTCCCTCCCTCCCTCTCACATTAGTGTTCTGAGCCCGTACGTATCTCTCTAACAGGATTGCTTCAGTATATCAGTGGCTCTGTAGTATAGCTAATGCATTTAGGAAGCAGGCAGGCAATTTTAAAGCCAGCCTCAATCCTGCTCTCACAGAACCCCGTAGTCAGCCGGTCAGCTATTAGGACTGTGTTGTGTCGACCGTGACTGCGTTTATGACGCCATATTTCCACAAAGTGTGTCATCTGCGTGGTGATGTCATTGGGTCAGAAGTGCAAGGGGACAGTTTCAAATTTCTGGGATTTCTATATTTATTCTTCAAGTTTCAGTTCATTAATCCGTAAAAAGCAAGAGAAATGCAGTTCTCCCATCATTATGATCCCACGCAGATTAAAAGACATTAAAGTTAAGACAAAACATGAAAAATACACAACCACAGAAACACAGACGAACATATCCTCCTCAAAAAAGTAAAGCAGGAACAAACATGATCGATTGATTGGTTGATCAACAGAAAATGAATCTGCAATTGTAATTTTTAAAGAGAAAATTCATAGGTTTCAGCTTCTCAGATATAAATATTCTTTGCTTTTCTTAGATGAATAAATTGAATATCTTTGGGTTTCAGAGTGTCGGTTAGACAAGCAACACTTTACGACATCACTATGGGCTCTGGGAGCTGATGGGCTATTTGCTGACGTTCTATAGACCAAACAACTAATAGATTATTCAATACTGTGAGTAATTGTTGTAGTTGCAGCACTAAAAGGGGGGAAATACCTTTGAGTTTGACAGACCAGTGTACTCAGTTGACCCGAGAAGGACTCATCTTCCGTAACATCACAGTTGACTGAGTCCGCTGTCAGCCCAGCTGTCATGCACACACACAACAGTCATATATAACATCCTCAGTGTTTCAGCATGAACAATTTTAAATTGGCTCAAGCAATAAAGACGTGGTTTCAAATGATTTATCACAGGATTCAAGTCAACTCGTCCTTAAAAACCACTGCCAAGTATTTTTAGTGATTTACATTATCAACAACAGAAGCGTATATCATCTGATAGAAATCTGAAAGTGCTGTGACAATTGACAAACTTGGTTTGCATATTTGTAAAATGAGAATCATGCGGTCTTAACTATGAATTATGTGTGAACGTGTCATGTGATTACATTGTCCGTAATACTGATCTTACATAATGAAGTCTCCTGATTCATAACATCATGCCTTGTTGTTTCAAACTTTACCACTGCAGTCATAAATGTGACATGAGATGAGTTATTACTTCCCCCACAATAGCCTCGTGTTTGACAATGTTCAGAGATGAATGGAGGACAAATTAAACTTTTTAGACGTCAATAACCTGTTCAGTACATTGTAGGAGCTTTGTTATAATGACATTTTAAAGTTTACTTTTTGGTGCACCTGCTTTCCACCGACCGGCCTCTTGCCCTAGCCCACTTCTAAGTAAGTAGTTTAACAATTTCCTGTGCTTCCAAGAATTACCCCTGCAACTTTGACTCACAGAAGTCATATGTTTTGCAATGCTTTCTGCATTCTTTCAGGCTGCTGCCGGTGAAAAAAAAAAACAGTTCTATGACGGACTTCTTGCTGTTTTTATATTGAACCAAATTCTGGCCCTTGAAAGAACCGCTTTGTCTTTTATTTTAAAGGAAACGTCCAGCACTGAGGTTTACTTCACTGGACCTTTCTTGGATTTTGATATAAAATCACACAATCTACATTTGCCCAGTTGTTTGCAAGAATAACAACAGCACAAAAAGCTGAAAAAAGCTGAAAATAAATGCCCGCAGAGGTAAATGCCCACTGTACTTTGCACAAGATGGCAAAATACAGTGCCAGTACTATATGTATGTCTAAACTAACAAACAACATTTATTTCCTTGCATGTTTTTGCTTGTTTTGTTGGCTGAATTTCATAATGCAGCCAGCTCTATGTATCTGTTTTCATGCTGCATGCAACTCCTGTCAGTAGACTTTCTATTTACACCAGACAATAACTGCTGGCCAGACCGCATTAGTACGGTATGTGAGTACGTCAAGTCACTTCCTGTGCAGAATGTCCCGTTTTCCATGTGACTTATAAAAAGCACCCAAACACAATAGGGCGCCTTCGCAGGGACATGTACCCCCGCTCCCCCTCCCTCTCCCCTCGGCTGCACAGGTGCATCCTGGCTTGCTGACGGAGCCTCCAGATGATGATGCTGTTTCCCAATAAAGCCCACATTACTCATTTCGATCACCTCAGCTGACCACTGAGTACAGCAGACTGGAATTCCACTTGGGTAGCAAAAAAATGACTCAAAAAAAGAGTTTTGGTGTAAAAACACCATAAATAGTTCTTACATTTGTTGGCAATACTGGTGCATCTCCAGCAGAATTAGAAAATCATCACAATATATTAATAAGTATAGTTGAGTTCTGGCATCTTATTAAATAGGAGGAGAGAATAATGATACAGAAGGAGGTGAGCACATTTTGTTGTTGGAAGACAGCAGTAAATGCCACAATAAGGTCATACAAAAATAAAATCTATAACACTGTTGAAACAGTGGAATTTACTCAGTTTTATTTTTATAGAGCAAAATCACATATTAGTTTCAGACAGCTATTCAGTCTGTACAACATAGGACAACCTCTATTCTAAGATTTAGATGAGGAACAACTTTAATAAGAGTAAATAACCTCTTGAAAAGCAGCAGAGAGCTTCCTCCTCCAGGGCAAACATGTATATGTGTCACATACACAGAATAGAGAGAAGTAGCAGTGATACATTTACAGTGTTGAGAAACAGTCTTACACCATTAAGTGAATTAAGTACATAATGTACTAAGTAAATATCAAACATCATAACGTAGGTGGTCAAACGTGTTGTTAGCAAGGATGATTATGACCATTATGGGTTTCTCAATAATATGATTAGTAAGTATTTCAGGAAATGCTGATGACATGTTGTCACATGTCTGTTCTTGCTTATGCACTGAACAGAGACAGCAACAACAAATGTCAGTGTTTAGTCAGTGAGTAACCAAACACTCATATAATATCACATCCATTGCACCGGCCAACCTGAGCCTGCCAGATTCAATATAAAACAGGAATGTTTGGTATTCTTGAGTTCACGTTGTGTGATACAGTATGATGCCGCAGATGACACATGCTGAGCACACACATACACACACATGCACGCTTCAAAGTCTTGACTCACCCCCCCTCTGTCCCACCCACTGCCCACCGTCATGTCAAGACTCCTCGGGGCGAGCCAATCTCTTAGGCAAGACGGTTGAAGAGAGAGAGAAAGGGAGAAAAAAGAGAGAAAGAGAGAGAGACAGATTCAACAGAAGGGCAGCTCACTCTCTTCCTGCCCTCAGTCACTGTTTGAAAGAAAAGTCACTCCGGGTCTCTGGGTGTAATTTCCATTGCGTAAAAATAGTTGAGGCCTCAGGTGGGGACCAGAGTACTGTGGGACTGTTGCTCTATGACGTGATAAACATAAAAAAACACAAACCCACCTGATCTTTTTTTTTTTTTTTTTTTTTTTTTACCCATGTTGTTGTTTTGTGTCTAGATGTTACATAAAACAGGCGGCATCTCTGGTTGTCAGGATGCTGTACAGCAGAATTTCACACTGTACTGTATGAATCACCGCCGTGTGACCTATTATTGAAGATGTGTTTCATTCAGGAGCCCATCACACTTCTTAAAATAACACAAGTGCACATGCAGATCTGTGAAAATCACCACAGCAGATGACAATCCAGGAATGATGACTGTATGCTCTTCACCTGCTTCACAGTCATTCATATCTGAGCTGCTTGCGGTACCGTTTCCCATCAGAACTGCTCATAACCCCGTTATATCATTAAAGGAGCCTTAAGAAAAATGTAGTCTTTAATCCAGCTCCTTACCCAGAAATGAGTAAGTTATTTACAGCAGAGATCTGAGCAGAAACATGTGGTGAAAGAGTAATACATCACCACAAAAAAATAGTGCAGTCATTTCCTGTTTTGGCTTGTCAAGAGAGCTAATTAGCATTTAGCACATAAAACGTGTTGCGGTACTCATACCACGAATACTACCAGTATTTATTGGCAGCACTGTGCTCTGTTCCTCTTGAGAACAGGGTTACAAGAATTTTAAGCGTCTTTAAATGCTGACTGATGAGTAATATTTGTTCCAGTACAGTACAAGCAGTCAAGAGAGTTATGACAGAATCATCATCATTGGTATCAGTCAACAACCCTGTTACAGTACACGCTGTACTGTATATTATTGGTAATGTTGTGTAAGGGGAAGGTAGAAAATCTTAGATGCACATAGGTAGGGTTGTGCACATGTTATTTCATTTTTAGGCCAAGTGCAGGACAAAATATTCAACATAGGAAAAGTATCTACATTTAAAGCTCACAAAAGTTTATTATACTCAAAAAAAGCAATGTTTCGACCTTTTTTGGGTCTTTTTTCAGCACATTTAAGGTTTGGGAGCTTTCCTACAAAGGTAATCATTGGGCCTATAAATTTACCAAATGAAGACAAATTGAAAATTAAGCTTTAATTCTTGTTTAGCCAACAGAGGAACATTTTTGTAAGAAAACGGATCTTTGCTGTATGTTTCGTATCTCCGCGTTCTCCAGCCGCAGACATCACGGCGCTGGAATCAGTTCACACGGCCTCTTCTCGTTTCGACGGGACGTTGAAGTCGAACATCTGAGCAGAAATGCAACTTCAACGAAGCCACACAACCTCAGTAATGAATCAAGCTGAGAGTATGAACACAGACTCAGAGTGTCGTCATACAGTCGCCCTTCTGTCTGCCAGCTCTGCACTATTCTAACACATCCTCAGCAACATATATAACAATGCCTCTGCAAAACTGTGCCTGCTCCTGCACCTTTACACTCGTTTTATGTCTATAAATATACATATATGTCACTATATTGTTATTTGTCTTCACTTCCGCTGAGGACAGTGGGTCACAGAAGAGGACGAGGAAGGAAGCAAAGGATAAATAAACACAGAAGCGGCGCTGAATACATACAGTATGTGTATGTGTTTGCCTCTCTGAGGGTGTTAATGTTTCTTTCAGGAGGCAATAAATATCACTTAAAGCCTTTGGCAGTGAGTCAGCCATTGGATCATGAACTTCAGAGCCCTGCAGAATGTATCCTAACATGCACCCTGTACATCAGACTTGTGTGCATGAAGAAAAAATAATCTGGGTTGTATGAAATCAGGAGGGGGGAAGTATGAAAGCCTTTAATATCGTGGCCACTGTGAAGAACTCATTCCTGTCACAGTCGCTGTTCACTTTTATTCCCGCATAAAATTATGAAATACACAGTAATAAAATAAGCCGATACAGGACACAGGAAACACAACAAAAAACTAAAGTTGGGGACTTTCAATGAGCCACATCGTTGCAGAACTAGTTTCAAGTTTTCAGAAAGAGTACCTGTCAACATTCAGGTGCAGTATTTCCTGCTTCTACATCTTTGTTGGCACTCTCACCTAACAAAACCTCAGGAAAATATTGAACTGATTTACAGGCGATGCAGCCTCCAGCTTGTACTGAGCATTTCCTGATGCCCGGCAAACCCGGCCTTTATTGTTCAAGGAAGTACGTTCTCTTGCAAGCTCGAAAAACATTCCTGCAGACAATTGAATGTTTTCATATGCAGCCCTCTGTGTGTGTGTGTGTGTGTGTGTGTGTGTGTGTGTGTATGTTTCAAGTATGTTTCAAAAACTGTGCGAGCAATTTTAAAATCATTTGGCTTGTGATCTACCTGAAATGACAAAACATGTTTTCACAATCATTAAAAAACCTGATTCAGCAAAGCACAGTACAATAAATGTCATTGTACAATGCCACGACTTCCTGACAGTTGACAGTAAATAAGGCTGATGTGTTTGTATTTCAGACATTAATGTGGCTCGCCATCTGAAAAGTCCAACACAGGGAAATCCTCACATCGGACCCTGCGGTGAGAGCAGAGAAACAGCAGTAGATGATAATAATAATTTTTAAAAAAAACAGGCTTAAAACACATAATGCACTATAATGTAGCAGATAAAGTGTTTATTCATGTATTTGTTTATTGCTATAACTCAGACACCCATAAGTGGAGGCTGGTGTGTAAACAGGCAATGATAAGATATGACATTTATAATAAAACACAGATGTAATAATATAAAATGTGTCTTCACAGGAGAGGTTGCTGATGAATACTGTAATTCATAAACAGCTCATTCATGAGCTCATAAATGCTAAATAGGGAGACTTAAAGTAAATTGTTAACCAAAAAAACTGAATACAGAGATGATAATACAAAACTAAGACAAAACAGCAAACAGGTAAATATACAGCATCTTCAAAATAAGACAGACATGTAAATGAGAATTGTTTTTATTCACATTTACAGACAGGAGTTAGTGTTTCAAAGCAGTTTTACCTCACAACAGGGTTTAATTTTACTATCTAAACATGGTAGAGTTGACAATAGGACTGTGGCTTATCATGGAAACAAATATGTGACCTTCATGGGAAGCCGTGTCAGAAATCCTCCCCTGCACAGATGCACCAAGATAACAGATTTTTTAATATTATTGAAAACCGGAACTTAAGAGTCACCCTCTGTCTGTCTGCCTCCCTCTCTCTCTGTTTCACTTCCACTCTCTTCTCTCATCCCCCTATCATCCAGACGGTTTCCCCTCCTCCACTTCATCCCCTCTCATCACCTGTGTGGGAGGCACAAAGCCAAATCCACTCAGCTGGAATTAAACTCACTGGGACCTTACAGATTACGCTGCTCCACTTTAAACACACACACACACACACACCTGCACACTAACACATATGATCACGCACACTGACACAGAAGCTCTCCCACTCAGCAGCTGGAAAGACAGAGGCAGGGATGGAAAGATGTAATAGATAGGAGCGCTGGGAGAGGCTGGCGACTGGGGAGCACCTACGTCATAGGAAGTAGGCACACACACACACACACACATGGTATATACAATACAAATACACACATACACTGTTATCATTGGGGGCAGGTGCCAGTGTGTCAGAGAAAGAGGAAAAAACAGAGATGATAGCTTGGTGATACACACAACACCACTGGCCTGTTGGTGACAGCTGTGGCTCTGCTACTCCGCTGTTTAAAGGACAATTATAATTACAACACTTTTACTAGTCTTTTATGTTCAGCACCTCACTGGATTTACTTACATACAGTACATTATATGTTAGTTTATGATCTCCTCAATTTCCCGGAAGGAGGAAGTACCTGCTGCCGACAGCGGCTACACGCTGGCTTTCTAGAAATCTTAAGTCCATCATTTTTTTCAACAAGTCATTATGGTCTCAATTGCTAAATTCAGGCCCTCAAATAAATGTGCTGCTGGTCCTTTAGGAGGTTATTGCTCTGTTGATTGGAAAACCTCGACTAGGCTTTGATGTCTACAGTGTGGATGTTGATGGACAGAGTTTGATCGCCTGCTTTTCTCCTCTGTGTGGCAAAGAATCTGACTTTGGGATGTAGTCACACCTCCATATACAGTCTATATTTTAGACATTTGAATGCTAAAAGCCGACTTGTTTTCAAACACTCAGTGGTATCTGTGATTATGTAATATGTGCTGTGGTTACATTTGCATACTGAAGCTCAGAGTCAGTAGATAAAATGGCATCACTCACCTCTCTATGATGATTTTCTCTCTCTATCATTGATCATCAGTGACAAATGCAACCCTGTTTCCTGGAAATGTGTTTTCCCAGTTACAGTATGTGGTAAGAAACCTGATTGCTACCTGGATAATGTTCATAGGCATTGTTTTCTTTTGAAACGCTTCCTCATTTGTATCATAACCACAATACAATTCCTCCGAAACATATCTGCTTTTGCAATTTAGTTGTATATGAATGTAATTTCTAAATTCCTAGGAGACAGGGTTGGTAAAACAGCTGTTCCAGAAAAAAAGCCCCGCCTCTTTAATGTTGATACTAGTAAGTACTAGTCCAAAAACCTGACGATGTCTACTTCCAAATAAAGGACACACACCATCAAAAAACAAAAAGTAAATAAAGTTGGAAGTTACATCACATATTAGGGTGGATTTTTCCTTTAAGGTAAAAAGATGCTTCAGAAGGGTAAAGGACAGTTTGTGGACCACCTGCAGCAAGACTTACACATACAGACTTAAATATACAGAAATGACACCATGACAAGAATTAACATCTGAAAACTTTAAGATATAAATAATAAATATATAAAGTATGAGTACAAAATTTTGTGTCAGTGACTGGATTAAAAATCAGTGAGACTTGACTCTTCTGACCTGCTGTGTTTGACTGATGAAACATTCGTCATTAGAAGGAACAACTCACAGTCAAACAAAGACACCGTATTACATAACGCACAATGACAGATTATCAGTGGGTACACACAGGTCCTGTGTAATTTCACTGTCAAGGCGGACCATGCCCTGGTGGTTTTTGTACAAATGTAAGCCATTCTTCTTGTGACCAAAGTGGTTCGTGTGGTCGCATTTGAGCTGAGTTTTAAAGATGTCATATAGCACACTGGAGGATGGTCGTGGGTTTATCGTGAATGCTTGGTTTTGACATTTCCTCTTTCTACACCAATAATCTTTCAGAGGGGCTGAGGTAGGGGACGGGCTGGTGACTCATACGTCGTCTGTTTCCATCTAACCTCCCCCAATCTGGGATGGAAGGAGGGAAGGATGTGGGAGGTTTGACTCTCAATTTCTTTTTTTTTTTTTCTCCTCATACTGGTTGTAACTCCCCAGGCTGCCACCTCAACCAAGTGACTCAGGGAGGAGAGTTCGGCGGGCTTGATTGAGAAGACACAAAGGTTACATACTCTTTACTGCTGTAGGCATTCCTCCCCCTCTCCCTCTCACCCCTTCCTTCCTCCCCACAGAGCTATCAGATAGAGCGAGAGACTAATTTTAACTGGATAACCCACTGCCTTGATTACGAGGAACCGCTGCGTCTTGATAAGGCTGTGTGTGGGTGGGGTGGGAGGCTTGTAGCGGTGTAGAAAGAGGGGCAGAGGAGGAAAGAT
This sequence comes from Thunnus thynnus, assembly GCF_963924715.1. Classification (NCBI taxonomy): domain Eukaryota; kingdom Metazoa; phylum Chordata; class Actinopteri; order Scombriformes; family Scombridae; genus Thunnus; species Thunnus thynnus. Next base: position 4,889,617 of record NC_089519.1, on the reverse strand, counting down.
AAACGACACTAGAATCGGTTGGATGAGAGGGGGGCAAACACGACACGTTATGATTGCACTGACAAACCAAAACTAAAGAGAGAGAGCATTCTGGTGAGTTCCCCTGTTCACTTATGTATTTATTTCAACAAGTCCTCCAAACTAATAAAAAAAACCACATTGTTTGTTTGTCCAGGTTCTCCAGAGTGACACGTATAAGCTTTTTCTTTTTTCGACACAACCATTGACATCTCAAGGTTTGGTTAGGTTTAAGCAACAGTTTGGTTAAAGTGGCTCTAATTCTAAAGGGAATTATCACCCGACACTGCAGCTCCCCTTGGCTTTACAGAGCTTTATAGGGAGTTTCAGCTCATTGTTTACTGTTCTGGTTCACTCTCAGCGCCCTCATGGTGTCGTTTGTGGCCGCAGCAGGCAGCTGTTTTCAGAGAAAAAGCTGAAAACTGACTAAAAACCACTACCTGCTGAGCAGCAAACAGCAAACAGACACAGTTAGGGACTAGCTGGTGAACATAGTGGAGCATTTAGCAGCTAAAGAGCCAGATATTTCTTTCAGGAGTTGGTAGAGAGCTAAAGAGCTAAAGGAGAGTGAATGTCGGCCTTATGACATAAACATGTCTCCAAATGAATGATAATGTTGCAACGTAACTGCTGGATGTGTAAATAAGCAACTGTCTGCTAACTCAAGCACAAAAGGTGATAGATAATATGTCATGTCGTGTTCAAGACAATAGTAACCACTTGGTTATGGTTAGTGGTCAGTCGACTCTCTGTAGGAAACAGGAAATGAACAGCGGTCTTTTGTTAAAGAGACCAACAGACAAGAGTCACTACGGCCTCCAGAGGGCTTTGTCACTTGAAGGTAAACATAATGTTTTGGGGAATTTGCTGAAACAACTGATGCTTTTTCGTGGGAGGGCAGTCACATCTGTCCTCTACCCTTTATCCATCACAGTAAGGTGACAGTTACAGTACTACAATACAGATACAGTTCTGACCATGATAATGTCCTCATGTGTCACCAAAAACAGAGGGTAGGCCTATATAAAATGATGTAAATATCTATAAAGAAAGAGCGTTTCGGTTTGGCTGCTAATTAGTAGCATTTATCAGCTATAAAAGTGATCTGTCAGACAATACTTTCTCAAGAAAATGAGACAGAGGCTAAAAAGGCCAAATTGTTGGTGCCCATATTTTGTTGTAGTAGCAAAAATTATGCACTATATCAAGGAACATAGTCTGGAAAATCATCAATAAATCAACAAACCAAACATAGACAAACTGCTTGGACAAAGAGGAAAGATCAGTCATATGAGAGTAGTGTGTACAGAATACAGTTGAAATCATTCATGGTGGACAGACATTAAATGATTGTTTACATTTCACAAAGAGATGCAAAGCTTTTTGCTGCATACGCCCTTGAGAGCAGAACCAACACGTCTTAGTTTGAAACTATGCATATAAATATAAAATTATGTAAAAGTAGAAATTATTCAGTAATACCCATGACCGAATGAGTCACAGGTGATGGAGCGGTCTGCGTGGGCAGTGGACAATGTCCAACCCAAATAACATCTGGGCTGATTTCTCACAACGTTGATACTGAGCTGATAGTGTGTCTGCCCTGACAGGTATTGCAAGTTTTGGCCTGATTTAATGCAATTTCTGTTGAAAGGGAAATCTTGGTTTGTGGCGAAAGTCCTGTAAATGTTGAGTCACATGTATTGACCAACATGCTTATTCATTCCAGAAGATACACTGTAGAAATCATATTTATATACGGAGGTTATCTTGCACTGCTGGGAAGTATATTTTTGCTCATGATATAAACAAACCTCAGAATGACTGACTGGTATCATGTCCATCTTTACTTACAGTAATGACTTATTGATTTGTTAAACTGGGTGAAGGCGACGGGGGAATACGGAGATCAGTGTGTGTGTGTGTGTGCGCATGGTTTGTTTGTGTGTTTGTAAGGTGGCAGGGGGGGTTATGTGAGGATGTTTGTGTGCAGAGGCAGATTGGCATTAAGCTGCTGTGCTGTCATCAATGAGAAAAAGACATTAATCCTCCAGAATCCTGCAGGGGCAGAGAGTGGGTCAAAGATGCTGGAGCTGAAGAAGTGTGGACTCTGTGTGTGTGTGTGTGTGTGTGTGTGTGTGTGTGTGTGTGTGTGTGTGTGTGAGTGTGTGTGTGTGTGTGTGAGTGCCTGTTTACGCCTGTATTGGATAGCTGTCAGTTGAGAGATAACAGGAAACGAAGGGAGAGAGAGGAACAAAAGTCCCCCGGGCGGGTGGATGCAAGCCGGGGACATTGCGATTTGCGATCAGCACATTAACCCTTTAGACCATGGGCAACCCATGAATGTCTACTTGAGTGTGGAAAGATCTATCAACAGTTAGATCGCAGGTGTTTAGTCTTTTTCTTCTGTTATATGAAAAAGTTTTCAGTACAGCTAAAAAAAATTTCTACAGCCTCTATAACCTATTATTTGAGAATATATTCAGTATATAAATTAACTCTATACGTGTATATAAATGATGACACTGTACTATATTGGCAGTTTGTATACAAGACATTAATGTAATGGAGCACACTGTTGCATCAGGCAGACCACTGCAGTCACGCTTGCATAAGCGGTTTGGATTCAGCTGTTTCATTCATGATTCACAATCACTGGCTCACTTACAGTAAGCTGCTTGGTCCAGCAGCTGAGTAACTTCCAACCATATTCATGCAGGTGTAGAGCACAGCCATTATATTACTGACACTGCTCATTACTAGCCTGCTGGTACCGTCATGCCAATGTCCATTACTTCTGCAGCTTCCTCCACCACCCAAACTTGTTTGTTAATGTTCATTTATGTTTATTTATGGAGGATTAGTTGTTTGTTCTTAGTAAAATCCCTGCAACATCCAACTGTATAACTGTTTGCTATGAGTAGTTCATTCATTGATGTGTCTTTACTGAGTGAACTGGTTTTGTTCTTATAAGAAATGACACAAAAAGTGTGATAATGAATGTGAAACAAACTGCTATTTTAAAACACACAAACAGAATCCAAAACTGAAAACTTGCCTAAAAGGATCTGTTACCTGTTTTTTTTGCCATTGCACAACTTTTTTTTCAGTTTCTGTTAAGTGTTGCATTGTGGGTAATGGAGTCCACCAACAACACACTCAAAAATTAGTGATACAAGTGCGTGCTAGTAGTTTTCCCAGTGGCGGTACATTCTCGGAACATGATTACAACAAGTACAGAGTATGCATGTAGGAAACAGAGTCCTGATCAAAGAAACAATCAATTGGTCAATCCATCAATCCACCACAATTGATCTGGTCACACTAATCAATAAGTCATTTATCTTCTCTGTCCACTGCAAGGTCTTTAGATTAACCATTGCATGAAAAATTGCTCAATTTGAGTGTGAGGCTGTTAAAATGAGCAATGAGAGTGGAAACATATAGAGGACGGCTGTCAGAAAGAAACACTGAGTTTTTCATCCGACCAGTAGTATATAACAGTGACTGAGAAGGTGATCAAAATGTCCTGGATGACTCAGCATGGTGGAAAATAAATCTCATTCTTGAGTCACTGAGAAAGAAAGGATGAGCAACAAAAGTCCATCACAACCCATGGATAGAGGGCCCACACAGACATACACACTCAGAAATATACAGTACAGAGGAGATAATCAGACAGACATATCTTCAGGGAATACCCTCACAGAGTCATTTCCGTTCCTGCAGAAGGACGGCGGTCACTCTGCTCCCTTTGATATCGAGGCAAAGAGAGGGCATCAGCAGCACAAAAAGTTCAGACACGGGAGGGAAAGTCCTTCTTAACACACAGTGACACCATTAAAAATCTGCTCTGGGTGAAGTAGCTCTCAATTAATTGCCCAGCTTCCTGGTTTGAGGTGAAGGTGTTAGTCCTGCAGAATAAAAAAGGCTTTGACTTAGACTGAAATGGCTTAGAGTCCCCATTTTGCAGCAACATCCGACTTTTAAACAGAACAAAATGGGTAAAAAAAAGGCAGAAATACTACTTTTACAATCTTTTACAGCCTCATTCGACCGGTGGAATGCTGCCCTAACACGTCACAGCGTCATGTGTTCGGCGTCACGTCAGTAATAATCTTGATCTTAGGATGCCTATTGCTGGTTACCACCCCGCCTACACAGCCTGAACAAGTTCAGACACGTTCTTTGAAAGTTTCTGATCATTCCCAGGAAGGTATGAAATCACTGACGGAAGCAGAAAAAAATGAGGCAAGTTGATGCAAAGAAAAAACACTAAAAAAGAAACTTAGATGGAGTATGCCAAGATAGATGGAGTATGCCAAGATAGATGGAGTATGCCAAAGGTGATGATGACTAAAGGAAAATGAGCATCCAAGGACACATTTTTCCCCTAATTATTACTCAGAACATTGCTTCCTTCTCCCAGTAATTTCCAGTATTGTTTGTTTTCCTCCTCCACATTCAACTATTTTCCTCGGCTCATCTCCCTCTGACACACATCACATAAAGGTCTAAATGAGAAAATTACTGAAGTGTCTCATTCTGAGTCATATATTGTTGGATTGGTTGGATCAGAGAATAGCATCTAACTGGCAACTCAACAGAGTGGCGACTGGTCAGCTTTGATCTGTGAATTACTGGTAAATTGTTGCTTGGATAATTTGTTTTTCCGCTCTACCAGCCACTCAAGCAGCTAGCAAATCATCATCTTGTGTTTGTTTTCATATTGTAAAAATCAATTTGGGGAAAGAAAAGATCACAAGGTAATTTCCTGTCTCCTGAAAGTCAAGGCTCTGACGCAAACTAATGGGCATTTAATCTTCTGTAGCTCTGCTACTGATGGAGCATTTTGCTACGATTCCTCCCTTGATATAAGTGGAGGTACATACACTCAAAGCCAGGTTATCTCTGCTCTTTGTTTGTCTGAGTTTTACTGCCCTAAATGTAAACGTAGGAGTCTTGATACGAAAGGCTCCGTGGCGTCTGTTCATTAAGGAAGCGATCAATGCCCTGGAAATGAGCCCTTCTACCTGAATTCAATCAGTGACGGAGCTAAAGCCTGTTATCATGAAGTACCTCTGGCATTGATGAAAGGGGACGAGGCAGGCAGACGTCTCCAAGCTGAGAGGAGTTGGGTGGGGCTGGATGCTAGCGAGGCATTTTCCGTACAAATGGAATTCCTAGAGAGGATCTGGGAGCAGGAAACCAAGATCAGCGATATCCCAGAATTCAGTACCAAGTCAATTAGTTAAATGATTTTCTAAACACGGGATGGAAATCAAATCTGACACCAAAATAATATATAAAATGGATATAAAACACAAAGTCGGCAAAATATTTTTCTATGTGAGGTATAAAACACAAAACAAAGAGCAGGACGTCTCTTCAGCTTTTTATGTTCAGTGTGTAAACAGAAACTTTATTTTGCACCGAGTGTTCAAAGAACAAGGAACACCTGTCAGGGTTTGAACAGCCGTCTAGTTTCACAGACATTTCTACACACACACACACACAGATGCACACACGTTTCCTGTAAGTGTGCTCATAAGTAAGTCACCAATACTTCCCTAATTCTAACCTCCTGACCTTAAACACTTTAATTGTGCAATATCCATTGTTGCATATATTATTGAATACCTACCTATTGTATGTATATAAAATCATTTGTTACATTACCCATACAATATTTATTCCAGCACTCTTTGTAATCTACTTTTAACTCAGTACATCCTGTTTACAGTTTTAGTTTGACCTGTGTATTGACTGCCTATGTTGTTGCCCATTTGTTGTTCATATGGTTCGTGGTCATTTGTCCCATTGATTGAATGGTAACTGAATGTCAAGTAGTAACCTGTCTTTATACATTTAAAATTAGTTTATTCTTTCATGCCATTTTTTTGCCAAATGCTACATTGATTTGTTGTAAATGTATCTATATGGTATAATAAGTATATTTTTTAGCCCATTTATATGAAGAATGTTTTTTTCTAACTTGTCAACTTTTATTCTCTGCTTGTCTTGTTTTTATACTATTTTATTGCTTTTGTCCTCACTGTGTGACAGCAGGAATCCTGTTGTAAAAATGTGATATTTTTCATTGCTCCGCTGTTTTTCCTGCTAAAAATAAAACAAATTAAATGAAGTGAAACGAATGACAACCCTATTTTGTTGTTCTATTTAGAGGAATCCACCTCCTGGACCTTCCCACCTTTATTTTTCTCTGCAATATATGAACGTCACACTACTTCCTGTTTTGGAACTGATGGTTACTATTGAACATAACACGCTAACGCAGCATTAAGGTATATTGATGTATTTTGTAGGAGACAAGGTTGAACCATACCGTCATACCCATTCACAAATACCCTCACGCACACCCAAAGAGACTAATGCGACTTTCAGGTTGACTAATATGTGAAGGAGACGATTAGAAGAAAAAATCCTCCACAAACACAAACAGTCGCACGGGTGAAAGATCTTTATGAACAAAATGAATGAGTCAGACAGAGCAGTGACCACCCCCACTCCACCAACACTCTTGCTCAGCGACAGCTGATGCCTTAAAAGCTTATTTGATTCCATTCGATGGTAATTACCTTTCCTCTTGACTCATCCTCCCAACTTACACTTTGTTTCACCCGCCGCTGAAAACCTGAAAAATGCCAACTCAAATAGCCTTCGCTCTTCACTCACGACCCCTCTTGCTTCCCCCTCTCAAGTCAACTTCACCTGCTGTGTGCTCCGCCTCGTTTGTGCCTCGCCAACTCTACCTGATGTCAAAAAGCTAATTGACTATCTCTCTCTGCTGTGACTGCACCCGTGTAAGCAACCTTCTCCCTCCTTCCTTCACTGCATGCAAACACACATCCAGCTTTTCCTTTAGCTAGCGTCCATTTTGTCTGGCAGCAGGGGTCGGGCATCACCCAATGAGTCACCGTCACGCCGCCTGCCCGCCTGTCCGCATTTATACTCTTATCAGCAGCTGCCATCATCAGTGTGGTAATGATGCTGCTGACCTCAGCGGTGATGACTGTCTGAGGTCACGTTGAGCTTCCACTGAGCTGATTGCTGTGTTTTTTAGTGTGATTTCAGTGTCGACGGGGAGGGGCTGTGTGAGAATGTGGCAACAGTGTGCGAATGGATGAGACGCAGAAGATTAAAGTGGTTCTTCCTTAATGTGGTACATCTGGTTTAAGCATCTGTGAACATCATGAACTAAAATTAAACCTGTGATGAGAACTTTGTCTCAAACTGTCATCCCTACGCGGACTTCCAGAGACAAACAGGAAGCATAAATATGTTTGCACTTTTCACAGTTTGTGGTTATGTGCACTATTTGTTGCCATCTGTTATTTTCTTCTTAGTGCACCTGTTAACGTTTTTTTAATTTTTCTTGTTTGAGATCCGGAGTTTCTAGGAATTTTTAGAGGTGTTATTTCCAACACGTTCTCACTCTCAACTCGTCACATATCGAAGCTCGGTCAGGACGCCCTGGTGTCATTTTCAACGTGCAATATCACGTATATTTTAGGGTGTGACAACGCGGTGGTTAAGGTCTGGTTAGGTTTAGGCACAAAAAACACTTGGTTAGGGTTAGGGAGAGATCATGGTTTGGGTTAAAATAAAAAATAAAATAAGAACGGCAAGGTGTCGAACCATGCTCTCTGCCGACTTTGCTGATTTCCAACTTCCTGCCAAAAACATTGCAAGCCCTCCACCTCCTAATAAGGAAGTAAGTCAGCTTATATAGATGTCATGTGAAGTATGTCACTTCAGAAATCTTGATATGATGATATGATATTGTTGAAATATTAATATGCTCCATATTACAGGTGTAGAAATGTACATAACGTATCTGTGGTTTGCTGCCAACGTTTTATTCTGGCGACCAGGCTGAAATTTGTCACCTTATTTAGACGTCATCGGTCTCATGGCGTCTATTTCAGACGTTGTGGGAGCTCAACAGAAGTCTATCGGATTACCCTGCACGTTAAAAAATGACGCTAAAGGGTTACCCGGTAAAGTGACGCCACGGGGTCCTGACCGAGCTTCGATATGTGATGAGTTGGGAGGGTTTTGTGGAAATGTTCTGACTTGGTTTTGATTAATTCGTGTAAAGTCAGATGACTGTCAAGTCTTTTTATTCTGCATCACGAGATACATTTTAAAGGGGAACTCCAGTGATCAGATCATGATCCAGGATTGTTAAACTTGACGCAGCAGAGGTAAAAATATTCTGACTGTTAGACTCCAATAAGACCAGATCATACATTTCCCATAATGCAACCCAACTGTTTTTTTTTCTGTTAGACTCCTCCACCCGCACATGGTAAAGGTCACGTCTTTGAAGTCCACAACCTCAATTTGTAACACAGGCTTTTGTTAAAAAGTTGAAATGACCCCCTGATGACATCACTGTAACATAATCATACAACCTCTTTAATTTAACTCAGAAATGGTAATGAAATTATAATTGTATGGTGTATCATTCAAAGTACACAGTATTGTTTATGCACAGTACACAGTTTATACTGTGGAGGGACATACAAACTGCTTTCTGAATATCTGCTTCTGGATCTTTAAAAATGCTTCCTTCAACCTTGAAACTGACTAAAGGGTAAACTCAAACTAAAAACTGAATGCCAGCAACAATAAATTAATAAATAAACCCAATAAAAACTACAATGTATATTAACTATTCATTACATTACTTAGATAATTACCACCGTGACATGACAGAAAACTGACATCACTCAGTTCCTGTGTACTTGAACAATACTGCGGTCTACGCTGCTTTCCTTTCCTTGTAAAACGAGGTGGTACTTCCTGTTTGTGCGGTGAATTCCCCTGAAGAGAAAACAGATGCAAACATGTCTGTCAACTTTTAAAAAGGGAGAGGATGACCGTTGAGGATAATTTATGTAACTGTTATATTTTACCACACTTCTGTTTTCACAACTGCTTTGGTCATCAAAAATGTTGTAAGATTTGAGGTAAAAAAAAAGTTTGACCTTGAAAGAATTCTTATAATTTCTGAACAGCGAATTACGGTAAACGACTTGTGAAATTCCCATGAAATGAGCATTAAACTCTGAAATGGAATTTAATTATTAATTTGATTAAATTCCTCCATGAGATAATGTAGGAGCAAAAACAGGAACTGAGTGTATGTGAAGATAACAGATTAGCAACTCTGGTGGTCTGGTTCAACAGTCTGACAGAGGTTTTTGGTCATAGTTTAATATAAGCAATTCACACTTTATACTCACATTACACTGTAAAATATCTTTCTGTAATTCTGTAAAATCAGCTAATCTGAAATTACATTTAATATTTGCAGTCAAAAATACCTTGTTTTTAAATATATCGGTAATAGTTGTGTATTATTGAAATGAAGATCTTAATAAATATCTGAAATGCATACAGTGCATACAATGTTTGGTATCTCACTCTGACAATTTTGTTTTTGTGAGAAAGGAAAGGAAACTGCTTTTAATTAACCTGCTGCAGAACAGCAACAGTCTATTTTGCGTGAGTGTAAAGTGAACACAAAACAATTATACAACTGTTTCTGAACAACATGAGTTCCAACAGTTCGAATAAGAAAAGACACTGTGGTTTTAGTGACTGAGAAAGTGAGTAAGTGAGATATTGAATGCATATTTGAATGAGTGACTGGGTGTGTGTGCGTGTGTGGGTGGGTGGGTGTGAATGAAAGATCAGACAAAGTACCACTTGTGTCCAGACATGTGGATTCACTGATCCTCTTTTTGACCATCTTCCTGCTCTTCTTGCTCTGCACCTTCTCATGGTTTGCTTTTGTGCTCCTCTCAGTATTAATGTCTAAAAAAAAAAAGTGGAACGACAAAAATATTCTTCTGTCAGGTCACATCAATCTATGAATTTGACATATCAAGCCAGAGCCTGTTCAGTACAAAGTAGTGGTGCAGAATATTGAACCATATGATCGTCACATTTCACTAAGCAGGTATGCATCATTTCACACCAATGATCAAGTTAAAAGGAAGAATGTGACGGAAACGAAAAATCAGCCGTAACAATATTAATAGAGGCAGCGGTTAAGTTTTGTAGTTGCTGTTCTGGTGTCAGAGGCAGCAGCGGTTATCACTAGGTTACTGGACAATGGTGATGTGTGAAGGAAAGTCAAGCTGTGTGCTAGAGTATGTGTGAAAAAGCTCCTACGTCTGAATGAATTCCAGCATGCACGCTGCATCATGTTGATACCGAAGGTTGAAATTGAAGGAGGAGGAGGAGAAGACTACGGCAAGCACAAGCACAAAGGACTTTCTTTCACACAGCACTTCTTTTTCTAAGCTCATCCTCCATCACTGGTTTATCTGTGTCATTGGACCTGAGAAAAAGATTACAGATTAGATTAGGTTCTAGTAAAGCCTTGTATGGTACTTTTTGCCAACGTGGAAAACACCAAGCACCAGGTTAGACTTATTACCTCACTACATTAGTATAGTTAAAATATCTTGCAGCCATAGCAACAGTGTTGTTTTAATGTTAACATAAACTGAGACAAAATGCTGACATGCGCTAATTTTAGCTAGCTAGAGCTATAACAGCTTTGTTATAACGCTGTTCATGGCAGAAAATTCAACTGGAGAAAGACTAACAATCGTTTGTTTTACTTCCTTGACAAGGATAACGGTATGCCGTTTCATAACATTTTGATGCTTTAAAGCAGAATAAAAATGGCGACTCAGCGTTACCCAATGCAGGTAATCTGTGACAAAAGGCTGAACAGGTTGTAGCGCGGCGGTGTCTTTGTGGCAACAGAAACCGGCCGACAGATGTACTCTAAAGTTGAAATAGACAAAAATAAAATGCAAGCTGCAAAAACAAACTTGTGCAAGAAAATAAAAAGATCTTGTTAAGTCGGTTAATTTTTAAATTTTAGATCCTAATCCCAAGATGCTCAGCTGTTAAGTTTATGTCTTATTACTAAGTTTACAGTAAATTTCTGTAAATAATGACATTCTCTTAAAGTGCTACAATCATGTTTTTTTCCCAGATTGCATTGCAGTTTACAGTATGACACTGTATGACATTAATCCAGCAGAGTACTCTTCAGATTTCACTGTAAATTTACATCAAAGATTTACAGTCAAACCTTAACCATAGCGTTGTCATAATCAAGACTGTCCTCCCAAGAAAAACAACACAATTAGGTCGTAATGTCAGTCACTCAAAAACAACATGTAGCAAAACTGAACCGGACAGAACAAAACTGAACAAACAGAGCAGTTTGAACAAAGGATCTAACAAGACTGAAAACCAGGACTTTAATACAAACTGAGCTGATGAAACAGCAAGGAACATGTGGCAAGACAAAAGGGCAGGCTGGGAGCTGATTGGCTGGGGACGACACAGGGGGCGGGGCGGGGCTAACGAGACTGAATGCAGGGCAGGTGTGGAGGGAAGAGCGGGCTGAGGAAAACAAGGAAAAACACAAAAGGCAACAGCTGCTCTGGGCTGAGGACGCATCAAAAACAAAAGTTAATCCATGAGCCAAATAAAAGTCCACAATACAACCGTGCACAATCCTCATTCATCAAACTGTCTCAGAATTACATACATATAACTTAAATAAGTACTCAAGTCATTGCAAATCAAGGAACCTTTATGAAAAAACTAGAAACAAGAACCAATGGTCTGCATATTAAGGCTGCGTGTCACATAAACTGGACTGAAAGACAACTGTTGCTCTGAGTTTCAGTTCACTTTCGCACTATGAGAGTCAATATGACAAGCAACGGTATCTCAAGTGGTCCTTAAATATAATCTGCAACCTCTCTTATCTGTCCTGCTCCCACTCAGTCCAGTTCAACAAACAGGGAAAACGCCTGAGGGCATCTGGTGGACTGGTGGAGGGACATAGAGCCAAACTGGGACAGAACCATGATGTATATGTCGACAAATTTCCTCATTCAGAGGAGGTGAGGTGCACGGGCGTTATAACCCAACAGTGGACTTTGTCAAAGGAGACCGCTGTTCGTTTCCTGTTTCCAACTGCGACTTGGGACAGTTTTTTAAAAACCGTAACTACAATTGTCCCCTAACCTTAACCCCGTGGTTATTATTGTAGCCATGACGATGAAGGTCACCTAGTAATTTTAATCTGCACCACATGTTTTCCTAACCTTAACAAAAGTCAACCCAAACCATGATCTTTCCTTAAACCTAACCAGAACTTAACCACAGAGATGTCGGATAATAAAACATCATTACATTTTAACAGTGATGTGTAACGGTTTTGGAAAGCACAGACAGACAATGTCCTGCCGCTTACTGCTGATAGAGGCACCAGAAGAGAAAAAAACCTTTGTCGTTCTGGAATTCATGGTCAAACAATATATTTGGTCGTGTAAATTGGATGACTTGTATATATGTGTCGTCCTAGATGGACAAATTGCATGTATTTTTTAATTCAGTCATTCAAAAGTTCTAAATAAACATAGTTTGCATACTTCCCAGCATAAATTGTGGCTAAACCCTCCAGAAAGCTTACTTTCCTCTCAATTGAAGAAAAGTTACATGATAATAAAGTTTTAGTACACTGCACCAGTACCATACACTGAAACTAGATGCATACAAGATTGTCTCCATGTTAGCTTGAACCAGGATTGTTCAGGATCTAACATGTGTTTAAACAAAACTGTAGATTCAGCACTAATGGCACTGATTAGAAAGGTCGTCCAAATATTGCACTGGACAATGTTTGGCATGCCGAAGGAAACAGTTTCCTGTTGGCCCCCATAGTCTTCCTGTCCCCAGTTGGGCAAATGACAAAGAACGAGCCATGTATTTCCTCTGCAACAGGAAATGGACCCGCTTTTGTCAGGAGGTTTGAGGCTGTGTGGTGAACTTTGCAGATATGCAGCCGAATGCATGGATGACTGGCATGTTATAGTGACTTTCATTTATTTTAGGGAAGGTTTTGCTTATCCTTTTCAACTTCATATTGACAAAAATACTCCTACTGCAAAGGGCCTTCAGCTTTTAGCCTGACCTGCTACAATGTGTGTAACCGTAGGTTAAATGCTCAGTTGATGTTGAAAGAGAATTCTTTAGGAAGATCATTAGATGCACTTTATACATGACAGTTGTTTAAAAGGAAAATCCCTAGAGTCACATGAGATCAAGTTAAGCCAAAGGTAAATAAAGTGTTTTCATGTGTCCGTGTTTCAAGTAGCTTTTTCTGAGGACATAAAGTCAAAGTGAAAGAGATACAGAAGCTGCTGCACATGTGTTTAAGTGGATGTGGTCAGATGAATCTCACCACCACAGGGTGTATTTGAGTCATCATGTCAGGCTCAGAGGTCTGGTCTGTCAGCATGAATGGTGTTTCTGAAGAGGGAATGCTTCGTTCATACCACAACTGAAACTGTGGTGTTTGTGGCAACAAAACTTCTGTTTGTGTGCGTGAGGATGGGGTGTGTACACAGGAAACTAGTCTGATTAGGAAATGAACAAGAAAGGCTATGCACATCACTGTATGTATTGCATACATCAGTTTGTTGCTTTATGTTCCCGGAATATCTGTCAGTCTTTTGTTGGTATTACACCCACGTTTTCTTCTCTTACAGTGAAAGACAAATATGTCGTTCGATGACCAGGAAAGACTAGCTTCCTGTGGCGGATCCTGTTTCATTGGAAGTAGTGTCACTTCCTATTGCACTCTTGCTCAGTCGCAGTGGACTGTTAAAATTATTTTAATATGCAAATTCTAACAATGGAGACCAAAAAGTCATAGGTAGTCACACGGGTCTGTGTTAGAGTTTCTGAATGAGTGATGCAGCCTTGAACAAACATTAAACATCACATGACCTGTGCTTGTCAACAGTCATTGTACTTTTGCTGAGTTTTTCCCACAGTGAAACCACCAACAACTGGCTACATAACTTGTTATCAATATTCCAAACTACAAATCATTATTTTCTGTCACGTGTTCTGGTCTTGGTGGAGGCTCCTTTAATGCTCATGTAGTTCAGTTCAAGTTCATCACTGTGTTAATGCCCAGGCCTCAACATTTATATCCTGTGTAGCCATGGCAACATGCTGAAACAGCTGAAACCACTTCTGCTAAATTGTTTGAATCTGACACTTGTGGAATTAAACAATAATTATAAAAAAGCTGTTTTAATGATTTTCAATGTCTGTCTCCTAAGAGTGATGTTTATATGCTGGTAAATGGATTTGAGGAAACATATTTACTGTCTTACCACACAGTAAGTTTGTTAGTAGGGAGGTGGTCAAGGTGGATGGTGGTGTACAAAGCACAGGACTGTGACACCAGACAGGTTTGGGTTTGTGTCAACCGTCTTGCATGTGGTAAGGTTTGGGTTACAATAACAGTTTGGTTGAGGTTGGAAAGGATTGTGGTTTCAATTAAATATTGAAAAATCTAACACGACCTTTCTCGGTTGACCGTAAACATTTTAAACCTTTCCCTTAACCAGGTGCTTTGAGTTGCCTTTATGTAACCATAAAAACATGATCATGCTTCAGTTGCCATAAATAGATATTGTAGGGAAAACATATTGAATAATTTGTCAGTGAATTCTTTACAGAAACATTCAATATGGACATTCTGAGACTTACGTTACAGTATATTATATTATGTTTATAACGAAGCAGCATTAAATTTCTTTTACAATGTATTTGCTGTTGAAAACAATTTTTACTTCCTGGTTTGAAAGTTGTTTTGAAATTGCCCAGATAAGGCAAGACGATTTGATATGTGCACTAAATACATCTGTTACTTTGGGTGCTAATGTTTTACAACATTTACGGTAATCTTAAAAATGACAGAAAAATTAAGGAAGCACCAGGCTCTTCTCGTTGCCTTTATATTACATCTCTTGAAGTCCTTTGGGTGCCATCATCCAGAAACAAAGATTCATAGAGTTCACAAATAGTTAAGGCTGACACTCACTACTTAAACATACAGGTGTTTTGGTCTCTGCCTTCCTACAGTATTAATTTAATAAAAGAGAAATGAAGGAGGAAAATGTTAATTCTTGCCTACATACCTATTTGTGAAATCTTATTCTACAGTTAAAACTTATTTTACAGTTATGTCGAGTTACTGTAAAGTGTTCCGGAGAACAGTGCAAGCTGAAATATACATAAAAGTTTGTCTTGTTTCTTTCTGCTTATGACTGGATTCGCATCTCTCACCCTGTGGTGAACACTCCCTGTCAAACTGTCTGGATCCTGGGGGGAAGGAAACAGACGGGGTGGGGGGTATCTGGGCCTAACACTCTAGGCCCCTGATTCCCCTTGTTTACCCAACAACATCCTGCACAAACAGCCCTGCCTCAGAGTTAGACAACAGTGAGTAATCTTGCCCAATCTGTTCCTCCACTTCTCTGGCTTCTGCTTCCTCCCAGCATGCCTCAGCCCAGAGCCAAGAGCTCAACACGCGTCACGCAGAGCCGCCGAGCGGGAGGACGGCGATCTGCGTGCGCACGCAGCCGACCTGGCTGTTAACCTAGGTGTGATCTGAGAGGATGATGATAATAATGATTAGTGTCAGTGAGGATGATGATGACGAGGCTGATATACAGTAGCAAATGGGATCCCGTCTGGGAGGAAGTGCTGATTAGAGTTAGAGCTGGTTGGCGGGCTGGTTGACCCACCTGTGGAAATGGTTTTTATATTTGTGGTTGTAGTTGGAAGATTAACGTGGATTTAACAGCAGAGTGGACAACAGAAACAGAGGATGTGGTTAAACTGTGGCAGAAAACAGGTGAATAAGACAGATCAAAGGTCGAAAGTGATACAGCGAGGTGGAAAGCACCTTCGAGTCCCGTCCTTTCGTTTCTCCACTTATCTTCTGCCACTTTTCTGGGTTTTGGTTGCTTCACCATGACCTCAAACTCACCCTGACCTTAAAGCAATAGTTCAACATGCGTTTTCACTTACTTGAGTGAGATAATAAAATCGAAACTTCTATCATATTCATCTGGTAAATACACAGCCACTTAGCTTATCTTATCACTATTCCTAACCAAGACATAATGTGGCAATAAAACTGATTGTCTGACTGTCTGACTTTTTTTACCCTTCATTTTTTTGCATGGGTTAAACATATGAAATGTAACGTGTTAACTGGTGAGCTTTAGAGGGGCTGGTAAGAAGGTTTTGTTACCTTTGGACAGAGGCTCAACACCATGTTCAACACCATGAATGCCTTTCTGGAGAGACTTTCTAAAAATGACATAGTATGTGCCTTTGTGGTGTTGGATATTGTTGCTGCCGCTAATCCTTGTGTTTTTCAACTTCTCACGTTGTCATATTTGTATTTTTATAGTTTTTTTTCTGTGTGTAAATGAATTGCTTTGAGTTGAATTTAAAAAGAAAGTGCAAGAAGTTAATGCTTGTATTTAAACTATGTATATCCCAAAATTCCTTATAACAATTGTCACATAATGCTTTATAAAGTTATTTCCTGGTCATTTCATAGCCAAAAAGGTGACAAAAAAGTACTGTGCTCGGCAAACATCCCCACTTTAATGAGGACTAAACTATGTATTCAGGTTACTTTCACATGAGACATTTACTTTCATTCCCTGCAGGCAGGAACGATGACAATTTCATTAACAACACAGGGAGTGTTGCTCAGAGGCGAGGCCGAGATCTGACTCAGCTCTGCGCCATCAATATGACTCCTACAAATAACCATGTTACTACATGACTATTCCAATAACCCATTCATTATTATTTATACATCAGTATCTTTAGGTTTGTATTTGTCATAGTTCTGCCATTTACAGTAATCTTGTAAACATGCGCATATTCCATGTTTCATAACATTCATTAATTCTTAGATGTACACTAAAGGAAAAGATGAAACCTGAATACTTTGTTGATGACTTTTCAGTCACAAGACTTCATCAAATCAAGTTTCCTGAGTAAAAGGTGTCAAAGGTGAGTTACTCTTTGGACACACCCCTTGTTTGCATACTCACCTGGACACGTACACCTGGAGTTGTATATGCGCATGCCTTCCTCGTGAATCACCTGTGTTTGTGTTTTTTGGTAAACTTGATTTGTCATGTGTCACATGATACTTCCCTGAGTCTGCACATGTTGTTTTGCAAAAGATCACGAGACCCAGTGTCAACATTTAAGCCTCATTACACGTTTTCAGGAATGTGAGTATTATTTGTGTGAGTGAGTGTTAGTCGCCTTCAACAGAGGTGCAACTTTTTTTTTCGTCAGTCAGTCAGAAATCTTGTTCCTTGCTTTAACTATCAACACATATATAGCATCATTTTATGTTCAAATACTTGATACCTATTGTCTACCTATTGACCTATTTGTGTAATCTTATCAGGTTAACCTACCATGAATGCTATTTGTCATTGTCAATGTTAGAGTTTAAATCAAGACAACTTACTAAAATGCAAACTAACTAAAATGACCCGGGGACATTGTGTTGGCTTAGGAGGCTAAGATGCATACTACATACCCCCGTGTCAACCAGAAACCTTTGTTGTATGTTTTCCTCCTCTTTCTCTCTCCCCACATGTCCTTTCCACTCCTCGGCTGTACACTATTGATTTAAGACAGAAATGCCCTAAAACATCTAAATGTTTTCATGTGGTGATATATGACATTTTCAAAACCTTTTACATAAATATTCCTTCTTTTCATCTCCAGGCTCACAAAACCAAGTTAAACAAACACCTGTCCACATGTGAGATGTCTATAATAGGTCATAATTATAACTGTGCTCAAACAATAACCAAAAGCACCTAGTCATTGTGCGTCAGATACACACCCTCTGATTCCGATGCCATTCCTGTTCAGTGCCGTCTTCGGCAACACTGACAACTTTCCTTGACGTCCTGAGGTATCAACCTTCTCCCTCATGCCTCTTGATGACTCAAATCTGGAGGGACACGGTTTTGTTATCTCAGCTTCTCCTTGGAGCATGCCGGTAAAGGCCACAATAATCACCACCACTGCTTTGCAACCTCCCAGGAGCCTTTGCGGGGGGGGGAGTGAGGGAAGTTAGGCCCCATAGTGGGAGATAAGGGCGTGGTGTTATTCTGAACTTCTTGCTTCGAGGTCTATTTTCATTTAAGGCAGCTTTATGTTGGTGGTGTGAGTTGGACAAAGAGAGGGTTGAGAGGTTATATTCACAGTCACATATTGCTCTTTAGCATTGATGGCTGAGTCATAAACCATTAAGCATACTCGCTGCTCTGTCTGTGGTTAAGACTGTTACACATAGGCGTGTAACGGTACGTGAATTCATCCTGAACCATCACGGTACGGATATTACGGTTTGGTGCATGCAGTCACCTAAAAAAGACTTTTTTCGTTTTTCGCTAGTGAAAATTAGCATTAGCATTAGCACTATCACAGTTAACCATAGACCGTAAATGCACCGTGCCAACCGAGCTAGCAGCTAGCAGCTCCAAAATCTAAGATGGTGACAGTCAAAATGCAAACTCGAGGCTTCAAAAAGGGAGCCCGCAAACCAATAGGTGATGTCACGGCGGCTACGTCCATTTCTTTTTACAGTCTATGCTGGTTAACCTGTAGTGTTGCTGCCGTCAAAGTGACAAACGAGAGACCCATAATGAGTGCAACACTGTTAAAATATTAAAATATGCTCTGTTGTCATAGTGAAACGATATCGCGTCTTCCCCTCCCCTCTCTGTGACAGTCGATTTTTCACTCTGCCTTTGAGTGAAACTGTTCAGAACCACAATAAAAACATTTGATTTCTGACGTGGTCAGACAGCACGTTGTAAGAACCAGTTCTGAGAGCAAAAACTGTAGTTAAAAAGTATTGCAGTAAAAGTGGTGGTTTGGTCCCTCTGACTGATATGTTATTATATATGACATCATTAGATTATTAATAGTGAAGCATCAGTGTTAGAGCAGCATGTTACTGTTGTAGCTGCTGGAGGTGGAGCTAGTTTCAACTACTTTGTATACAGTTTGACCATAAATCAACATAAAACAGCTGCCAGCAGGTGTCCTGACTCCTTGCAGGAAACAGAAAGGTTGTTTTCCTTTGTCACTGCTACACAACTAAAGTCTTTCAGTAATAGTTACAGCCAATGAGCCGTTGTTGGTTGTTTACATTTTTGAAAATAAAGGACCAAAATGTTATTTTCTTCCTTTCTTTTTTTTCTGCTGTATTGAAATTGTACCGAACCATGACCCCAAAACTGAGGTACATACTGAACCATGAATTTTATGCACCATTACATCCGTATGCATGTATGTGTGTGCGTATGTGAGAGAATGAGTAAGAGAGCGGGAAGGAAAAAGAGCCTGCATATATGGGCATGAAAAAACGTGTGAAGGAGATACTGAGAGATGAAAGCAGGAGGGTGTGTGTTTGTATGTTTGTGTGTGTGTGTGTGTGTGTGCGCACACATATGGGTGTGATTCCTGCCTCTGTCAATACATGAACTGCGTGAGTCTTCAGAAGGTTCTTGGATGACGCACATCACAACAGACACCACTCGGTTCAGGAGGAGCCTTGGCGGCTTCTCTAGATATGATCTTTTACAAATTGTGAAACCAATACGCTGTATTCTTTTCTTGTGTATTATTTTCCTTAATAATTATGGAAACGTAAGAGAAAAGTCATTTTTGTGGTTGAACCTGCCGTAAACTGAAAAAAATTAGACAAAAAAGATTAAAAGAGACTGAATTATTGCTATTGTTATGTAAAGTGTGTTCATTCATTGCACAAGATACGTCACTCACACAAACAACACACCGGTTGTGCAATTACATGCCATAGTAATTGGCTGGTAAAGTAACTTGACGGGAATGTGCTGTAAACAAACATGTGTCGAGATGTCTGGGAAGACATATCAAGGAAACATATCAACACATGGCACCTTAAACCCAGCGATACAGTATAAGAGAAATAAAGAACAACCTTTGAATGCTTTACTCTATACATTTTGGGGGGTTTAAGAGTTATTTCTTAGTTTGATAATCAGACTGAATTGCCATCTTGTTTTGTTTCACTTATGTAGCCTGACGTGGTGTTCATGTTAGCCAACCTCTGACTGGGAGGGGTTTTATTTTTGTTTTGTTTTGCTCTAACCAATCAGTAGCAACAATAATTATGTCAATTTAAGCGCTTAGTTACAATAACCTGTACAGCTTTGATGCACACTTGTTGCTATTTCTGTTATTTTTCATGTGTGTAGCTAAGTATCTAAGTAGCTAATATGCTAAGCGGGTGCTAAACCAGGGGAAGCAGCTGTCAGTAAGCAGAGCACCGGACCTATTTGAACTGCTAAACAAGTTGGTGATGTGGGCAGCAATTTAATACTAATTAGACTAATTAGTTCCCCTAATTACTGTGATCTATTTCTAAAATGTGAGAGAATCTCACTTCATTAGCCAAGGATTTACAACTAGAATATCGGGCTATCAAACATTTAGTGAGAACGGTGTGTCAGTAAAGCCGGCAGGATTATCAAAGACCCCGACCGACCCAACCATCCCAACCACAGAGTGTTTCAGCTGCTGCTGTCTGGCAAGTAGTACCTCAGCCTCAAGGCTTACACACACCATACATTATTTATATTATTGATATTCTTATTGTATTGTATTTGTAGTAGTATTTTTTCTGCTACTACTATTGTTATTGTATTTCTATCGTTGCTGCACTCTCTTATACTTGTGTAATGGGATATAACTATAAAGGAATCTTGAATCTTCCTTAAAGAGGTAAACAGAAGAAGGCAAAAACTTCTCAGAATATTCAAGGTCAAAGGTTACGACTTGGCATTAAATTAAATATTAAATGTTTGACGATTAATGATTAAATGTTTGGAACAAAAGTATTCTCATAAAAGGCTGATTTACATGCTAGAAATATTCTTCTCTTTATAGAAAACACTTCAAAGATGTCAAAGCGTAACACAAACCACTAGCGGCTGCATCCAGCATCAAATAAACACAACCTCTCTCTTTGTCTGCCTGACACAAAGTCATCAGTGACATCACTGTAGGACACCTGCCTGCTGGCGTCACAGTATAACAAGTGTAATGACAAGTCCAGCAAGGCGCCAAAGCCCCGCCTCTTCATTTCATTCCAGAGGCATTTTGTCTGCGACTGGTCGCCTTAAAATATGTCTTAACTGATTATTGACGTCAGGCAGCATGACGATCGTGTTTGTGTGTGTTTGTGTGTGTGTGTGTGTGTGTGTGTGTTGGAGGAAGGTGGACTGCAGAGCACACTGGATAAATCAATGTTTCAACAGGTTATAAATATTTTCTTTAAACTAGACAAAAAAGCAAATTTAAAATTAAATTCAAAAGGATATTGTTTCTGCTCAGAGCCAAACCAAGATAGAGAATGAGGGCTGCAAATATGATTTAAATGGGACCATTTTAGAATAATACTTGGTGTTTTATCAGAATAAAGACTGTAAAACTTTACATTTATGATTAATGTCATGCCAGTCTTGAAAGGTCTATCTGGTGATGTGAAATAAGTCATAATGGGCTGCTCTCCATCTCACACTTGAGTCATGACACATGAAACACACAGAGGCCTGCAGGCACACACACACACACACACACACACACAGAAAGAGACAGGAGCCTTTGGGCACAAACATACAAAGAAAACAAGAGAGTGAGACAGATGGAGGAAGAAAAAGAGACTCTGCAGGCACAAGCAGAGCAAAGGAGGCAGAAGATGAGAGAGAAGCAGCTCACACTAAGAAGAAGCGTTAATATATAATCAAGTGGTGACTCATACTCGTGCTTTATTTCCTCTGTGAAACGCTTTGTGACGTCTCTGTTTTTGAAAGGTGCTATATAAATAAAGTTACTTACTTGCTTAGTTGTCAAAACACTCACATGCACATGCACACACACTCTAGGGACCGAGAAAGCAGGGTAACCCACCAACCCAAAATTGGCTTGATGTAACAGGATGTGACCCACTCAGCTGACCCTCCAAGATCACAACTTTTCAACCACTGAGCTACAAACACCATTTCACTTTTGTATGTCTTCTGTTCTCCTTGCAAAATGTTGTGTCGGGTTTCATCCCAGTCAGTGTGCCTGACGTGGGGGGTCGGGAGGGGAACAGATAGTCACTGATTCCTTACTGGCTCATTTGGTCAGATTGATTTGGTTTAATTACTTATAACCAACGTGAAAGCTGTTGAAAATTATGAGTTGTGTTGTAGTCATGATTCTGGTTTTCACACGATATTTTTCTTTCATTCTGAAGCATGATTGAAATACGTGACACTAGTCACGTATAGTTTTGGTTTTGGTCTATTTCCATCATGTAAATTATGTATTACTGTGAACAATGGAAAGCTGAAAGCACAATATTCAGTATCTACGCCGAAGCATTTCTCTTGCTAATGTGTTCACTTCACACACACATGAATGATATGAAAGTTCAATCTGAATATGACCTTCGGTGGTATCATTAGTTAATGCTTCACATTTTGATAATACAAAGAGGTGAATGTGAAATCTATTGCTCTGAGGTGTTGTGACAGCCAAATGTACAGACGGATACATTTTGCCATTTCCATGAATCCCGTTGAAGTCTCATTAAAGGACGGGTTCACAATTTTTCAAGTCTGTGTTAAAACAACAGTCAGGAGCCCAAATTTTTCTTTCCATAATCATTCCTCATGTTTATACTGACCGTTAGAAGATCAACTCTAAATGTTTTTACAATGTAAGTGATGGGGGACAAAATTCACAGCCTTTGTTTTGAGCAAAAATGGATTTAAAAGTTTATCTGAAGATAATATGATGCTTCAGCCATCTGAGTCAGTCAAACGGATGTCTTCCCACAGTTAGTCTTTTTAGTAAGTAGTGTGTTTCCTCTGACAGTGTTTTCCTGTTCAGCTGCAGTGGAAGGATCATACCAAAAGACTAAAAAGATATTGACTTGATTTGACTAATTTGGAAAACTGAAGCCTCATATTTGCTTCAAATTATCTTTTAAATACATTTTTGCACAGAAGGAGGGCTGTGGAGTTTGTCCCCCATCACTTACATTGTAAGCACATTTGGAGTTGATCTTCTAACAGTCAGTGTGAACAGGAAGAATGATTGCAGCAAGAGAAACATGTGTCAATGTCCATTCGGGTATCTGACTATTGTTTTGAGACAGGCTTGAAAATTTGTGAACTCGTCCTTTAATGTCTTTGCAGAATGATGACATATTACTGTTAAATGTGACACTAAATGCCCTCTTATGTATGGTAAGCATTTACTATAATGATAATGATAACACATGCACATTTCACTTTATTACCAAGTTCTTGTTTTTGACCAAACTAACATAAAAAGATAATGAGAAGTCTCTCCTCCTCCCACAGTGTTTAATATGTACTGGTGGAGACTTCATAGAAAACACATCAAATCTTGAGACAAAGGCTTTATTAAGACATGTGGTGATGACACGGCAGTGTTCCCAGTGTGATTCACCCCTCCTCATTTCCTGTTGACCACATCCAGGGAGCCACAAAGCACCACACAGATCAGCAGGGACAGAGAGCAGACCACTGCAGATCAGAGGCAGATAGAGCAGGCGAAAAAACGTGACTCCTTCATCATCATGGACACCGTCACCCTGGCGAGTTCTCATTAGTGGCTGTGTGTGATATGATAAGGTGTGAATGACGCTGGGTGTCAGGCGTACCAGATCTTACACTGTCAAAGTCTCACGTTTAATTGGACTGGTGGCAGCTTTACCCATGTTGTTGTTGTTGTTGTTGTTGAGGACGGCATGGCTCGGTTGGAGGATACGTACAGTCTCATTTGAACTTGCTCTCAAACACACAAGCAAGCACAGCCGCAAAAATACATATACTGCAAGCATGAGCTCTATTTTTAGAAAAACAGCTACAAACTAGCTATTACATACACCTGAAAACACACAAATATTGTACATATAAATACAACACACTCACACTTTATCATCCTCTACTGTAAGAAGGGAGGGGGGCGGTGCTGCTGGTGGTGTTGACGTAGCAATTACCGCTCTCGCACACCAGTATTATAGCCAATCCAAGAGGATTAAGGGCACAGAAGAAGAGGAGTTAGTCATTATCCTTATATGAGCGTCATCTCAATCTGCATACCAGTTCATCTGCTGTGGAGATGCAGTAATTGAGGTGGGAGCTGTGATAAAGCTGACATCTTCACCGACAGGGGCTGTGGGAGACAATGGTGGATGAAAAAACTTTTAAAAGGTGCCACCACAGCAGGTGAATTCTTGTAACTTCCTCTGTGTGTGAAGAAAGATGCAACTGACAAAGCGGTTTGGCACAGAATGAGACCTGCAACATCACCTCTCGTAATGGCAGCTTGATCTAATGATGTACAGAACTGCATGTAGGTCACATTTAAAGGGCTGGTTCTGCAGTGGAACAAACAAAAAACACATTTTAGTGACATCTTGCCATGCAGATAATGTTGATTTTATTTGCCTTCACACATCGGTATTGAATTTTTTTTCCAAATGTGATTTTCGGGGCTTTGAGAAGCACAAACAAAATTGAATTTAGCTCAGTTGTATCGAGATGGCTCTGCACATTTCTGAGGCGAAAACTTCAGTACTAAAGACTGAAGCTATCTGGATGGCCAGATAGTAATAATCACACTTTAGCTGACTCAGGTTTCAGTACACACACACAAAGGGAAAGGCATGCTGTTGCTTGTAGGTCAGTACATCACTGCAGTTTATTTGCATTTATTAGCACTTTATGTCTGAACAGAACCCATGCGTAAAAGTAGCATGTTTTTACGTGGGAGTTAACTAAAAAATTCTGCACAGATCACACCTCAAACTTCCCACCTCAGTCCGATTGCATGTTAGCTACACCCTGTAAGACATAACTGAAACACAAATTGCTCAGAGCTGCAACAAAATATTCTTAGTTATTTTTTTTAGTATACGCACGACATAAAAGTAAACTTGAGCTTCAACCTGCTGACGGAAAACCAGCCAAGATTAATCTGGTCCTATCAGAGAATATTGTTCATTTTATTGCATAAATAATATATTTTCTAGCCATCAAATTGCATGATTCAACAACCCCCCCACCCCCTCCCCTCCCACAGGGAGAGATGTGCTGCTGACTTTCCATGATGCAATGTAATCAGACCATTGTGCGCTCACTCTTTGTATCGCAAACACAGAGCTACATTCATAAATCTGCTTTCATAAAAACAGACCAGGTGCACTACCGGTGAATCAGTCTCAGCATTTAACCAGGTGTGACGAGGCCGCACTGTTGCTGCCCTGGGTTTGCATGTTCAGAAGGTCGACATTTGTTCAATTTAATATACATGGGTCATTCAAAAAAAACCTCTCTACTGTTGAGAATAAACAGAAGAAGAATGGGGTTATTTGCAGAAATTAGTCACCATGTCTGAACAGACAAAGCGATGTAAAGAATCCATCCATATTTTGTAAAAGTACCATCATTTCATTTATATTTGTGCTGTCTTTTACTTGTAATTTTATAGACATATCCTACGTGTTCTTTCATGAGGGAATAATAGCGATGTGATGTGTTTGAGAGATTGCTGTTCACTCTCCAAACAGTTGTGGTTGCAGACATCACCGGCCAAGCCCTGAATGTCTGAGTCAACAATATGAGTGTGGATGATTACCATCTGAGACATCTCCAGGGCAGCTGCTGCAACTGGCTCAGTCCCCTCTACCTGCCGACTTTCCTCCACCTCAGCAATCCCACTCCTGCACACTTAAAAAGTGCACACACACAAAAGCCGCGCACATACAGAGAAAGACAGGAAGTTGGATTTGTATTATTATAGAGAACTTGAACTATGTGTGAGAGGATATCCCCACATTGAAAGTTACACACAAAGGAGATGTGAACAGAGACAGACAGGACAGACATTTTGGCAAGTTACAGAGAAAATCTATCTCAGGAGACTTCACGGGTAGATGAAGGTTAAATGAAAATGCACAAATTGCATTAACAGACGTTACTTGGATGTAACTCCAGTTCTATGAGTGCGTCTGTGGCAACTTGATTGTGAAGAACGTTAAAGAGATGACACATAGGAAGCAGCAATACAAAAAGGTTGGTAAGTACAAACATGATGAAATGCCAGCTTGCAGCAGTGGTAAAGTCAGCTCAAAAATATTGACATTTCATCACCTTTAAAGTTGGCTAATGTGTTAGCAAACAGGTACCTACAGTATCTACAGCAGGTATGGAGCAAAATTAACATTATTTTAAAGTGGCGTCACTGCAATATTCACTGTCTTTTAGTTCTGCTTTTGGTGTCCACCAACTCCTGAGGGAAATATCTGGCTTGTTAGCTGCTAAATGCTCACTAGTTGCTAGTTGCTAGCTTTGCACTCTAACCAATGTCACTACTTTTTGCTAACTGGGTGGGCGTTTCCATTTGAACAACCCAGGAAAAAAACGCAGTTGGAATTGTCCTTTAAGCTCCAGCTTTTAAACTTACATAATAAATAATAGAGCAGCTTTAAAATGAAAATGAACAGTTTGAATTCAATCTATTTACTTTCTGCCAGATATTTGAGAGTGCAAACAATAAGGGCTAATGTTATGCATTATACATTATATATATAGCGCCTTCAAAAATTCCCACCATGCAACAGAAAATGTAGTGTACGTGACATTTATGCAACTTCATGCTGAAAATCCCACAATGCAATGCTTTGAGAGACATATAAATCATCATTAGACCACATCTGTCAATGATGGTGCAACATGAGGATTCATAAAGTCTTAAAATCTCAGTTTAATACTCTTTCAACAATGGAGACACAGCCCCTGTGTGTGCATCATGACTGATGCCTCAGTTTCATGTAAGTGTCCCAGTATATCCTAGTTAACCAGTATGCACAACAGCAAAACCCTGAAACTAGAACACCTAACTAGCCATAATTAATGTTATTAGTTACACCTGTATTTTTCAATTTAAAATATCCTCTCCAGGAAAGACCTAAAGTTTCTGCTGTGCCTCCTCATCTAAACACCTCTTAGATCTGGTTCCAAGACTGGTTAGACACACAGATGACGGCCCGTTATCGTGCTTCACTGTCACAGCTTCACTTTGTGTGGATGAAGGGTGATGGACCAATAAGAAGAGAGGAGAGACATTCAAGGGTAAGTGAAACCATGAGGACGGATCCCTGCAGCCTTCTTCCAAAAGTTTTGCAGTCGTCACCTCTCCAGAGGCTACGAACAGTGACAAGTCACACTGCACGACACGGAGACAGAGACAAGTGAAAGAGAAACAGGGTGTACGATTGTGTGAAGAGTGAAGAGAAGAGGAAGAGAAGGTGTTAAAAGATAAAGAAGTGAAGAAAAACACCAGCAACAGTTTGAGAGAATTACTCACAGCTAACCTTGAGTGTTGAACAAGGGCAGCCTGTCTGTGTGGCGAGTGACATCGTGACCGAGTCAGCGCTATGGAAGTGTGTGTGTGTATGTGTGTCACCTACATGTGTCAGTAGTCGCTCTCAACTGTATGTAAACGCGCGCGTGTGTGTGTGTGTGTGTGTGTAGAGAAGGACAGTGGAAATGACATGTCACTCCATCAGCAAAGTGCTACTTCCCATTTTGCAGCAAACACATCTGAAGAGATGGTGCTCAGCAAAAAAACAGAGAGAGGGTGGCGGGGAAGCAGACAAAGACCTTCCTACTTAACAACACAGGGACGAGATTCGTCATGACTGTCCAACTGTCACGCTGTGAGGCAGACAGGGAGGTAGCGCACGCTGGTTATTAGTCATATATGAACCTCTTGTTTGTCTCCGTCTGTAACCATCTTGACACGCTGCTGCTGCATTTCTTTGCATTAGAAGTCCACACATATAATTCATGTAAAACACAGACGGAGATCTCACAAGAAGAAACTCAAAGTCTGGCTTTGACGTGATGGCCAGATGTATGAAACAAAGAACATACTGTGCTGTAAACTATAGTGCAACTTTTCACATTGAGCCCTGTCCTCCTAACTGACATGTGTTCGCCACACCATGTGTCACTTTCCTTGATAAGCATCTGTTCTGAAGCTGTGGTAACTTGCTTTTAAAGATAAAGTTTAAAGTTTAAATAATGTAATAATAAAGGCTTTCAAACCACATTTTAACCACAATATGAGGCCTCAAGATTATGTAATGTAATGTAATGCTGGCTCATCTAACACCAGACCTTAAAACACACTTATACTGATTCATTCATCTAGTTAAATGTTGAAAAGTCTCATATTGTAGCTTGAATTTTTCTTGTTTAAGTTCAACATCATGCGAATCGTATAAAATAGGCAAATTCATGTGAGGCTACAAAGTGTGTCTAGCTACAGTAACTACTGGATTTGCTGGATTTCTTTATGTGTTTCACTTTATTCGTCCTACTTCCTGTCAGAAGCAGCGCAGACAGAAACTGAGATAGTTTGGGGGAAATCTCTGTGACCTAAAGGACTAAGACACAGACTGTATCATGTAATATCAAAGTCCTGGGTTCAATTCAGGCTGGGGACTTTTGTTGCACTCTGTGTTTCCTTTCAATCTCTACGGTCATCTGTCAAATAAAAAAGGCAAAAATGGTGAAAAATAAGCACAAACAAACAAAAACAGACAGTTCTCCATTACTAAGAATGCAAGTGAACATCAAAATCCAACATGTTTGAAAGTTTTTAAAACCTGCTCTTAAAAAAAAAATCTTTCATTTCCAGGGCAGTAAGCATAGCTAACATAATAAAAGTATCTCTACAAGGTTTGAAGGAAGTTCAATCATGTGAATAATGTGTGTTTACACAGCTGAAAGCATGCAGTGCATCTCAGACATTCAACATGCTCCTTCTGTGCTGAAACCTAGTGATGGTCCTTCTCACAGTCACTTACAAGTCTTGGTGTTGATAAAGACTCCGTGTCAAGGAAGTGATGTATGATCATTTCTGTTGGGGTATTAAATTGGTGAGTGATCCAATTTTTTTTTTTTTTCCCACCAGCCACAATCCCGGGTTGAAATGAGGTTCAGATGGGTTTTCAATGATAACGTGGAAGCAGCTGTCACTTCTACTTCTTGCAAGTAGAAGTGACAGCTGCTTCTTGCAAGGCCTGGATGACTCCACAGGCTTGAAAGTAATAAGGTATTAGCAGAGCTAACAGTCCTGGGCCTGGAGCTTCTGTGCTTGTAATAAAGGAGATTAGTGAATATATGAAGGTGCAAATAAACTTGAGGAACAGGAAAAGCAATTTGCGGTAACACTGTCTATGACACCCATGACTTATAATGTGTTATAATCTGCTTATAATACTGTATAATTATAGTTATAAGCACTCATAAATATTCGCAATGCTTTATAACAATAATCATGACACATTACAAAGCATTTTATAATGACTCATAAGGTCAAGTATCATAATACTACATGACTGTTGGTCACTCGCTGACATTTTTTTTGGCAAGGGTCATAGTGTATTATAATTCTCATAGTTGTAATACATTATAATCACATGCTTTATCACCAAATGTCACTGAATTTGCATGTAGATGATTTATGTGCCGTATATACTCTCCAGCTTCCCTTCAAAGTAAGACAACAGCTTGCCGTACTAACAGTCCACCTGCCTCCAGTCCGTCTCCTCGGGCTTCTCCACCTGCTCAACAGGAAGTATATTTATGGGATACAGGAACAAGTGTTATTAAGCCACTCCTCACCTCCCTAAACACTCTAACAGATGCTCCAATTACAGAAGTCACATTTATTCAAGAAATACAGATAACACTGTCTGTACACGATGGCCGTCCGAGCGACACGAGACTGAAAAAAACTGTGTGGAACATAAGGAAGAGGGACTACTTCCTGTAGACTAAATAAAAAAATAAAAAAAACAGCAGAAAAAATAAAAATAAGTGACATGTCTGCTGCACATTAGTATTAACGTGTGTCAGTCACAGTTTGGGTCACAGAATTAGTTTCTGGGCAGAAAAGTGTGTCAAAGCCCAACAGCAGCTGCAAATGTATGCGGTTTCTGTCTCAGTGATAAATGGTCTTCTCTTACTTCTGAGCTGCTTTGGAGAAATCTATTCAAATACACACGTGTCAAAACCTCTTGTCATTCGACTGGATTAGCTACTTGAAACTGCAACTGGCAAACAAGGTGCTGCAAGTGCTGAAACCTCTTGATAAAATTTCCATTCAGGCTTTTCATATTGTCCTCACTGAAGACTGAAAAGACTGGACTACGTGAGGTGAGGGAGGGACCCATGTGCCTGCTGGGTCTTCTCATCCCAACAGCGTGACTAACCCCACAGACAGAGAGACAGAGAGACAGACAGAGAGAGACAGAGAGAGAGAGAGAGGGGGTTTGTTATGACTGGGTTCCCTGGAGCCTGGTCAGCGCATGACGTCGACCGGCCTCCAAACCAGCCCTTCTCCCTGCAACTACAATTACACTCTCTGTCCGTCACGCTGATACACACACACACACACACACACACACACACACACACACACCTGCCTCCTCCTTTTAGAATTACAACACACCTCAGGTCTTGACAACATGCCGCCAGTCTCCTCAGAGACATGATGCATAATTTGTTGTGCTGTGTGCCCCCCCACCTCCCCAAACGCCTCCCTCATCCATTAGGAGTGAAGGACATTTGCGGGGAATTGCTCTCCTCCTCTGATAAGGCTGCTCTGATGTCAGAAGCTCAGTCGCCGTGGGGATGATGACTCATGCGCATCACTGGAGGAACCCCACCCCACGCCGCACACTCAGCCCCACTGGCCTGCTTCATTTTACCTCCTCATATTCCCCTGTGGACTCCCACCATCTGACTATCAGCGCAGTAATTGGTTGCATGGATTTGCTTCTCTGCAAGGGGAAGGGAGAGGGGGTTGAAAAACAACAACAACTACTATATGGAGATGAGATCCAGAGTATGAGTCACGAAGGGAGTGAAAGCAGAGCAGAGCTCCTCATGTGACATTCCTCAACAGTCAACAGAGTCCGCCGACAGTCTGTCTCTCTTATTTCAATTCAGGAAACCAAAAAACATGCCAGAAACATTTTAATTAGGCAGCATAGTCTACTTTCACTGTTTGCACACATAAGCAGCAATTCAGTTAGGTGAGATTCACACACACCTGACCAACAGAATCCCAAGGACCTTCATCTGTCAGTGGCTCTATATGAGCTTTAATTAAAGCCAAGCAACGAGGAGCAGGTCAGTATTTTTAGAAGTCTGTCCAAATTGGCCTAAAATCATTTCCAGACTATCTACAGGACTCAAATTCTGGTGTTACTCTCATCAAGGAGATATAGGTGACCTTGACTGAAGTACAACCCAACATTTCTATTTTTACTCACAAATACATGCTGCAGACAATTTCAGTGCTGTTAGATGTTCAACATCTATGTTTCTTGTATATTTGCTGCGTGTTTATACGCTGTTAAACCTGAATCTGTTCTCGTTCCTTTTCCTCGCTACACTATCAGCGACAACAGATCGCCGCTTTCACCTGATGTCTCAGCCAGATGTAAATAATGATTTCCTCTCTGGATGGCCGGTTTCCACCACAAAGTGCCACTAAAACACCTGCTGCGTCACACGATGGGAGTCTGTGAAATCTGATGCAGTGTCCATTTAGAGCCGTTTTAGCGTCCGGCGTAGATTTAAGTGCAGCACAGACTGTGTGAGCTGTGAAAGTCTTCTCTACATGGCTCAGAGTCCAGTGTCATATAATAAAACCACACAGATAGCTATTGTTGATACTACAGCTCAGTTTTCTAAAAACAGCAATTATCATTACGTTTCTAAGAGCTGATGGCAAGATGACAAACACAATTAACCAATAATTAGTTCCAAATGTATGAGTCCCCTGTAGCTTTAATCTAATGTGTTGATTGCCAGCGTATATGGGTGTTTTCTGGAATGTTATCGTTGCCTACGTCAATTTACTGAGAACTCATGAACAATGAGACATGGACTTTCTCTCCAAGTGTCTCTTACAGTACTTTCCGGGGAAATAATCATCATTATGACAGGAGTGATCAGTATCTCCTTGGAAAAGTTTGAGTGGGTTTTCTTCTGAAGAATGATGACAGTCAGACAAGGCTCACTGGGATTCCTTTCATACTTCAGAGTAAGTGTAGGTGAATCGTGTGACACAGAACACAGATCTTTCTCTTTTTTACTGAAGTGTTGATAGCTGTACTCACGCTTCATCTTATTTCCTGACTTATAGTTTCATGTCGCAGAGAATTCTTTCGGTCATCCTCGTTCTTCGGTCTGATTTTCAGAGAACAGACACAAGGATTGTAAAAACACAACGTCACAGTCCTGCTCATCACTGAAAATATTCGAAGCCGTGCTGTTCTCTCTCTCACACACAGGCTCTGTGATGTCACGGTTTATTCAGGATGTTGAAGATCTGCAGTGCTTTTGTGCAGCCTAGTGGTGCAATAAAATAAACACCAAGACGACTGACCACTCGTAGCGTTCAGTTATTCAGACGGTTAGAAGGCTTTTCGTGCATCTTGATACTATTTCACACCAGCTTTCATTAATAAGGTTAAAGACTCTTTACTTTTTGTTTTTCAGTGTCAGACCACCATGATTCATTATTAGTTTTCATTAGAAAGAGGAAGGGACACCCACACACTGTCTTCACTTGCTCAATAATGATCAACTTGGTATATCATATACCAGAAGAAGGTCGTTGACCGAGCGAGTGAAGACAGCGTGCGGGTGTCCCTTCCTCTTTTTAGTATGTGTCTACTTCATCAACGCACCCGTGACAAAGACTACACAGGTGTGCAAGTGATTTTTGAACATGCACATGTTGTAAAATAGTCAAATTTTCCAGCCATTCAGTCTTTAGTTTGGATGTTCTTTATGTTGAACATTACAGCTACGTTCTCTTATGGTCTCTTCTTCTCTTCTTGTTATGCTGTAATGCTCTGTAGGCTTTCTGAAATGTTCAGACTGAGGTCACATATGAAATGGATCCAAATCAAATTTACAATATAAAATTAAACATGTTTAGTTTCTGTTTTACACTGCCATTCAAACAAACAACAAAACAAACGATCACGTATAAAGGAAATAAATAAGTTCTGGTTGCTGTCCTCTGCAGTGTGAACATAGTGCAGAAGGATAACAAACACTCTGTATTATCACATCTGATCTCATTTGCATGTATGTGAAGATCGACTGAGTGGAAATCTTTGCACCTGCGAAGCCTGAAAGAATTTCAGAGAGAAGATAAATCATTGACATGGTGGTTTAATACAGCAACATTAGAGCGTGCAGACATGGTTCAGCAGATTTCTGTCAGCATACTGATACCATATAAACACACTCAGTCAGTGGTGACAGAGCAGACAGTGGAGGCACTATAAACAGTCTGACAGAGATCATTTCCAGGCGTCTTGTGCCTCCTAGTGGTTTGTACTGTGTTGTGTCACAGTAGCATAGTTTGGAGGTGGTGATGTCACCTCAGAGAGGTATTTAGTATTTGTTTTAAATGTTGGGTTTATTCATTTTGTTTTATTTAAACACATTAAAACAGCAAACTAAGTTTAGCCTCTTTTACTTTTACTGAGATGCAGAAGAAGATTTAAAAACGAGAACATGAGAATAATTATAGTCTGGTATTCAGCATCACATTATGACACTCAGTACAAAATAAACGTTTTTAAAACTTGATTTCTGTGATAACAAGGTCGAGTTGAGTTATCAGGTCAACCACTAGCTGTTTTTGTCCTCTAGATGGCAGCATTTCACTGCATATGATGCTCAGTGATAAACAAGTCAGCATGGAGTCCGACTGCCTCCCACAGCTGATGCACAGTCAACAAAATGGCTTTATGATGATGTTCCCTCTGACAATAAAAGTCCAACAGCTTTGGAGACTAGAGAGGGAAGGACGCTCTGTCTCTTAGTAACAGGACATAAACATGAGCTTGATGCATGACCTTTGTCTTCATATTAGAGGTCATAATCTAAATTACACGTATAATGTAAATCATTAAACCAAAAACATGAACCTGCAAATAAAGAGACTGTCTTTTACTAATTTACTAAAACACCCTTAACAATTTTGTGCCCATTTCAACACATATTAATTTTTACTTTGGGATGTGAAATGTTTGTTTAACTGTTTGGTTATTTATCTTTGCAGTGTGCAGATTATATTTAGTGAAGTTATAGTGAACTCTTTATGACACTGAGGGAACATCATGCGGTGTAACACGGTGGTTTTGTACAACTTGGGAGGTCGAACCTCTTAACCAATTTTCACGAGCTGTGATCACTTGAGAAGAATATTACATGTGGTGAATGCTCATGTGCTCTGTCAGAGAAAAAAAAAAAAAACTAACTCTCCCCACAAGACTGCTTTAATCACACAGATGTCATGTGATCTTCAACAGATCTATGGCACGTGCAGACTGCAGGAGAGACTCTAACACGCTGACAAATGTTCTGTTTGATGAAATGATTGACGTGATGAAAGTATTAGTGAGAATCATTGCAGTTATTTAGAGGAGGTGTTCACCATCCAAATACGATGATTTATTTTTCAAATAAGTGAGAACTGCACATAGTTTCCTGAAATTTGACATCACATTCTTAAAACATTTTTAGGTTATATCACTGTTGCTGTTATTAGAAAAAGGAAATGATCAATGGTCAATTTCCCGCTTATGACGACTGTGACGTGGTTGAAAGTTCAGGAAAAAGCTAGCAAGTGGAACTTGAGTCAGTATTTTTTTCCTTTAGTCAAACTACTTTTTCCAAGATCAAGAATGCTAAAGGTTTCAATCATTATGAAACATTTTCCAGGTGAATTCAAACTAAATTCTTTAGCAGCTCTTAGTAAAAAGTCATCTACTGCATCCACACAGTGATACATGTTGATCGGCTCCTAACTTTTTTTAGATTTGAGACCCTTTAAATGCAGCCTTATTACTTGTGACCCCTCGTCACAGTTTGCATATGTGCTCAAACTGTCATTATTGTTTCTCATGTAGTTTAACTTGAGTCATATTTACAGGCTTGAAGAGGTAAAAATTTCTAGTATTTCATAAAAAAAAAAAAAAAATTGCTTTTCTCTTCCCTCTACTGCTTATAATCATCTTCTGATCTATTTAAGGGGTGCTTTATTATATATTTACTTTTAAAAGGAAAAAATCATTCTTGCAGCATGAAAGAAAACCTTAATTCATTGTTGGTTTGACACATTTTTTTTTTATAACTCATCATTTGGATAACAGATAACATGACAGCAAATATTAAAGCTTGACCTCAAAGTAGTTTTTCATTGATAACCTTCATGTCTTTATCAGTGTGAGTCATTACTTCATAGTACATTCAGCGCCGAGACATCGCACGGTATAAACAAGCCAGTTTAGTCGTTCAGGTTTGAAAATCTTGGTGTTTTTATTGTAAGTATTGCCTCTTCAACTTACACGGCTAGAGTCTTCATCAGAGTGCATGTTTTACAAAGGATGGCCACAGGTTCAGAACAACAGGAGGACTCCCTACATGGGACTGCTCGATTTGTTGGGTTAACTTGACCTCATGGACCTGTTTCTCCTCAAGTCGACCTCCCAGAGAGGCCGATACCAGAGCGGAGTGTGGTTTACAAAAACACTGCAACTTACACTTTCCTGCAGACTGGTACACTTCTGGCCAAGCTGCAAAACTGGAACTCAACAAGAAAAGTTAACCACACACACTCGAGATTGTATGTTTAAACCTTAAACACAGAGGTAAATACCAGCTTATGAAGATATGATAATGTTTTTGTATTTGCAGCATAGCCAGAAACTCCCATCTAACCTAGGCTGATCCAAATCTGGACTGCACTGAACTCACTTCTGGTTCAACAAGCTGTGATCAGGTAACTTTCAGTGTCTTTTTTTTATGACAAATACTCTCCAGACGTCTGATATTTACCAAGTAAATGAGCGAGTGGGAAACTGAGATCGGTGCAGACTAGTCATGGATCAGGAGCGTTTCTAAAGCTCAGGCTTAGTGCGAACATGGAGCGCTCACACACACACACACACACACACACACACACACATCATACATACACTCACATAGGAAAGGACAGACCTGGCTTCAGTAAAATCAGTTCTTATAGTTCGTTTTATCCCTCCCTGGAACACAAGATCAGAGACAATACAATTTGTGCCAGAGAATTTCTCAGAAAAGGAAAGTCAGTGATTCACACTTTAAAAATTGCCCCGAGGCGTTCAACCTCAAAATATTTTGTACTCCGAGAAGGTTAGAAATGTCTGACCCAGGTTTGAACAAGGAGTGAAATTTATTTGTCGTCAAACACGGGACCTTTTTTTTTCCTCATCGGCGATGCCGGTTCATAAAACCAACATATGAAGAAGAAGAAAAAGAGAAACAAAGAGACGATGAAGGTTAATAACTTAAACGGGGGCAGAATAAATGTAAACTGTCCCTCAGAGCGAGAGAGAGAGAGAGAGAGAGAGAGAAAGAGAGAGAGAGCGAGAGGACACTGAGGTGTTCTGAGGTGGTTTTGGCATTTCTGTTTTTATGATCGAGCACCACTGTGGTGACTTTCTGATTCAGTGCCAAGTCCAACAACCTCAACAGGGCTCCTTAAAGAGCTTACATGTCAAAACTCTACACCTTAATGATGTCCTTCATAGAAACCAAAAGGATTTGTTCTTTTTTTTTTTTTTTTTTTCTCTTTAAATCCTCAGTCGGAGGCCTTGCAAATGTAAGACACATTTTGTCAACTAAAACACAAGTCTAATAGAGACTACAATCCTCCTAATAGAGAAAAGTGGAGTGTTAGACCCCTTTTTTGTGTGTAGTAGCCGGCTCAATATTTGCCATTAAAGTCTTGGCTATCGATAAGCCTTGTGCAGAGACAAACCCCCCCGCCCCTACCCCCCCTCCCCTCCTCGACACAGACGCTAAAACAACTGGAATGTTGCGAGTGTTTCGGCTTGTATCAGCAGGCTGGGCATGGAGGGAAGTGGCGGTTCAGCCATTTTGTTTACCAGCCTATCCAGTTGTTTTACATTTGTATTTATCGTCACTGACATAGTGTGGGAGCGGGTGCTGGAGGGGGGAGAGGGGGGGAGGGGGGGGGTTAGCTCCGGACAAGGCTGGTGACTCTAAACAGGCGAGGCTCAGCACTAGGAGCAGCTTAGGGGCCAATTACATTTCAAGTGTCCATTGAATAAAACATCAGAAAAAATCAAAACAAAAAATGGCTACATTTTCTTTTCCCCCACCCCCCCCCCCCCTCAAAAACAAACAAACAAAACAATAACCCATAAAATATACAATTTCTTAAAATAAGGAATGAGGAATAAGCATCAAAAAGAAGAAGTAAAATAAGACAGAACCAAAATAAGTTAACTTTTTTTCCCCCCGTCACTTGTGTTGTTTGAGGGATTGAGAAATAAATATTTAAAAGGGCGATGTTGAGAGCTGAAAATGACAGTGGAAAAGAAAAAAAATAATAAAACAAAATAAAGAGAACTGTGGTTGAAGTGCAATTCTTAATGCCAGTGGAGTTGGGATGGCTAACATTGACATCATACAACCCGTTTCTTTTCGCCACACTTCAGACTTGTCCTCCAGAGTTCACCTGACTGCTAGTGGAATGTGTAATAAATAAAAAGAGTGCCAAACAAACTCCATAATCTCCAACAGAAGTCCTAATGGGTTGCTTCCCCGCAGCCAGGTGGGATGTTGTTCTATCATTTTTTTTTTTATCACACTGAAGAGTAACTTTTCTTTTCCTTCTCAGGGCAGCAACAGAATTAGTAACTTTTTTAAATTTTCAACCAGCAAACTGAACAAAGTAACAGTGTCCATGCCACATCCACTGCCGCTCTGAAGGTGACAAAAGTTTCCCAAAAATTGAATTTAAAATGCACAATAAACACAGGTCAAACAGCAACAGATTCAATAGTTCTATCCATGAGCTCTACCTTTTTTTAAAAGGGGACCTATTATGCTTTTCCTTATTTTCTGTCATATATAATGTTACAATGTCAGATGTTCATATTCAACAAGTGTCAAATAATGAGGTAAACGTATGTAAAAGTAATCCCTGTGAGCAAAAAGCACCGGCTTTAGACTGCTCTGAACGCTCAGTTTCCAACAGTTTTTTCTACTTTCAGCCTGAGCCGATGTCGGTTCGTGACGGATTTCTTTATATGGTCATCGGCTCCACACACAGTGCGCAAGTTCACTGCTCTGCTCTGCTAACATTATGGCATTTTTCCATTGGGGTAGTCGTTTTTCTTTACACAAAGTAAAATAAGGAGTTTACCTATTGGAGGTGTGCTGGCTATCTGTAGCTCTTCGTCAAACATCGTCATCACTGTGGCTGTTTCTGCTTGTACTATTCCTCCCTGCATTATTTCTAACTGATCTGCTGAACAAAGAGCTCCAAATATCTCCATATGTGATGGGTTTTTATCACTGCTTACTAAGCTCCGCTAATTCAGTGAGAAACATGTTTAATTTCCTGTAAATTCTTCACAATAAAAGTCTCCCATTATTTAGTCATTTAAAAGCTTTCAATTCGAAGCAATAAAGCAGGAAATGTTGGGTTTACATCATTGGTAACTTAACATAAGACAATACAGCTGCCCCTCAGCAGGCTTCTGGAAAGCTGGCCAATCAGAACAGAGTGGGGGTCTTAAAGAGACAGGAGCTAAGACTGCCTGTTAGAGACAGAGGCTGAACTAAGGGGCTGCATAAAGGGCCAGTACAAAATAAACAAGGAGTTTTTTGAACTGTTAATGATGCAAACCTGCTCTAATGGAGTCCCAGAATAAAAATATAGAGCTGGAAATGAGCATAATAGGTCCCCTTTAAACTCCTTTTTAACTTAAATTTATTAAGCTATTTGTATGTACAAAAAAACCCCAAGAAAAGTTAAATTTTGCTTTTTTGGACGGTCACACACATGTGTGTTTAGGGAGAAGAACTGACGAGACAAAAATGACTACAAGAGTTATTGCTTGTTACTGCTGGAAAGAGGATGGACATCTATTCCAAAGTTTGTTGTTTGTGGACGTTTTCATTGTTGCTGTTATCGTTTTTTTTTTTTAATGTCTTGGTTTGTGCTGTTTCTATGGACAGCTCTAAAGTAGGCAAGTGCAGGATAGCTTGTTGTAGCTGCTTGTCGACGGGAAAGAAAACAAAACACACACACGTTACAATTTCCACTCTTTAAATGCACTGAGCACCCACATTCGACAGGAATGTTTTTTTTCCCCTCCATTTCTGTGGTTGTTTTTTTCCTCTGTGCTTGGTTGGAAACCACGGCAGACACACTTTGTTTGCTTTAAAAGCGTAGTGGCGGTGGATCTGATCTGCTTCCCCGTTGGTTTGTTTCACAATAGCACCAGTTCGAGTGTCCAAGCTTCTGCAGTGTCGAGCGGAGGTAATGAAAAAAACAATAGGATGAGATTAAATTCGGGGCAGAGGGGACTTTTATCAGGGCCGAGCTGAGATGATATGGCAAAGTTCACCCAAAGTGTTCATTGATGTCCAGATTAGATGTGCTCCTGTTTATCCAGGCCCGACACCAGAACGTTAAAACTGAATACACAGCAGGATCAGCTCAAGACCCTCTCACACACACATACACACACACACACATACACACACATAAAAGAGAGAACTGAACAGAAACTCTAAATTATTTCGATATTATATGAATTTGAGTGCATTTTGGGTCAAATTTGGGGTTGTGTATCTTTAAAAATTCAGATATCTGACAGTTCAGGGAAATAAAATAAGTAAAATCAATCATTCATTTCAATTGTTTGGTTTTACAGGATGGGAGAGGAGTGTTGGAGAGGTGCTGACCACAATGAAAGTACAAGCATGAAGGAAGGTAGCTGCACACACGTAGCCACGACGCAAGAATAGTTTATTAAGTTACCAACATTTTGACGTGACAGTCTAAACCTGAAGAAGGCTGTCATGTCGAAAAGTTAATAAACTATTCTTGCATCGTGGCTATAAGTGTGCGACCACCTTCCTTCACAGTTGTATGGGTTTAAAAATCAAGATGATACATATTTTTCTTATCAACCAAATCTCTGATCTCCCTTTAAATGAAGATTACAACCAATTGGCAGTCTGACATCACTGTGTTCGGGTCCCTGCTGTCAGTGTTGGTTGGTCGGGGCGGCTCAAAGTTCTGCTCAGAGTTCCTCCAACAGCAGCGTGGAGGTGAGGAGGGGAAGGAGGCGCTGCTGAGAGGCAGGAGCGACGGGAACGCCGTTAGCTGGGAGCGTGGCCGTCGTTGGAGGTGCGTGGATGTACGTCTGTAGGCATGGCTGAGAAACAGATAAACAAACAGGAGGGCGGGTGGGTTTGGCAGGGAGGTCGTGGTGGTGTCGATGGTGCAGGGGGCTCTAGGAGGAGAAGGCAAGTTTGACACTGCAGGAGGAGTAGCCCTCGTCGCTGGCCATGCTCTGCAGGCTGCTGTGGTCGTCCAGGTCGCTGGTGCTGGCCGTGCTCACACTGTCCAGCTCTCCATGGGAGAACTCCGTGCTTTCCACGTCCACTTCAATCTCCTCTGCAGCCGAGCACGCGGAGACGGGCGGAGAGAGAGGGCGAAAGGAAAGAGAAGAAAGGGGAATTAAACATTTTTCTCTCACAAGAATCTCTATTATTGTGACTACTAAGAAACAGATTGTGTTAAGTACATTTGTGGCAGTAGGTCAAATAAAATGATTAATTTCAATTTAATATTTTCTTTGTGACTCCCTAGTACGTCATCTGCCTTCATGACTTCTGTGGAAAATACAGTATTGACAGAGTAATATGGGGTATGGATTAAACATACAATATGTTGTCTCAATGTCAAACCATTTAGTTCTATAATCAGTAGTTATGCTTTTATTTTGTAGCAGTCTATGTAAACAATTCTGTAGGAAGGAGATGAAATTAAAGTCAGGCCGACATGATAAAAACTAGCCTTTATATTTGGCTGCTGATTACTTCAAGTAACCAAGGTTTACGTTTAAGCCCTTTAGGAAACATTTGCATTTAAATCTTCTATCCGGGAAGAATCCTGTATCCTAAGATACAGTCCCAGAGGGGCCCTGACCAGTCCAACCTCAATGTTGTAAAAATCGGCCAGACAGCAGCTGCAAGGTTTGATCACCGTGTAGTCCCTTAATTAAAATCCTGGTTACAGACCGCCGCCTAACTCACCTTGGTCAGAGTCGGAGCGATCGGAGCAGAGGGTGGAACCTACGCTGTCCATGCGTATCCTCTCCCCCTCCCCTGGGCTGCTCTGGGCTGCAGCACCACTGCCTCCCCTTAGCAGCTCCAGTTGGCGCTGGAGGTGCCTCTGCTCGCGCTCCAGAGACTCCAGCTGGTACTGGCTCTTCCTGTCCGCATCTTCAAGTTTCTAGTCAGGGGAAAGAGAGAGAGAGAGGAAGAGGAAAAAGTTAACTATGTGTACATTCTTAGGTGTAGAGAAAAACTAGATGCGATAGATAAGAGAGCAGTGGTTGGGTGCAGATTAGAGTTGAGAGTGAGGGAAGGAAAACTGGAAGAACAACAGTGCTGAAGATGATGCAGTGGTGAAGAGACAGATGTTAGTCTGTAAGGAAATTCCTCTCATATCAAAAAGTCTGTCAGATTACAATCGCACAAAACAAAACACACCAGGCGCAGCATTCAGACACTAAACTTATCGTGTGCCTGGAATTTTTCCATCCTGCCAGCTCTGAACCGCCTAAATAATCTTCTCTCACCTGCCTTGTTTACAAGCGTGTCGACTACTTTACTCGCTGCCTGTGTTTACACACTGTGTCGTTACAATATAAGCGAGGGCCGTGGCAGGGGCCGATACAGCCGTGTTTGTGCTCTAACCTTGTAGCCTTATGTCACGGTCGCCGACAGTGACGAGCGTGACTCCCGGCGACGGACAAAAACAATAGGCCATCAATAAGCGACGGAGAGACTCAAGTTGACAGCAGCAGAAGTGCAGAGTGGTGGTGGTGGTAGTAGAAGGGAGGGAGGAGGAGGGGGAGGAGGAGGGGGAGGGGATGGGGGGGGGGCACAACAACAATATCGGCTTTATGCTTCTCCTCTCCGTTATGTGAATGCACGCTACACCAGGCTTTTCACATGCAGACTGCTCAATCTCAGGCAGTCACATGCCTGTTTTTAAAGTGGACGGAAAAGCGTGAAGCGGGATGTCTTAACGTTTTATACGCTTCTCAAACCTCGATTATCAGGCAGGGAAATGATCACCAGTGACCAGCTGAACGCTTGTTCATTTTGGCTGAGGCTTGTTTTATATAAGCCTTTTTTTTTAAATGATGTAGAACAAATATTGTCAAACATTTGGATTGATTCATGTATGGAGGATTATTTTTTAATATAAAATTAAGAGCAAACTCTACAAATCATGTATCTAGAATCCAGTATAACAGATTTTGCTCCATTCATTAACTCACAGGATTCTTACCGGCGTTGTGATAAAAACAGCGAGTTGATCAAAGTATATGTGAACGTGCACAGTCGATGAAATCTGTTTCATCTCGAAACATATCTTCCATATGTTCCAGCACAAATGAATTACGTATTAAGAGTGAATCTGGTGTCAAAGGCCAAAACAAAGCAGGGATTTATTTTATCTGAATGCTTCTGCATCAATACGTCACCCCCCTTCGGTTGTCATTTAAGAAGCGATTGTTGTTTGATTTTCTCTTTGCAGAGTTTTGTTGCTGTAAAATACTTCATGTGTGTATCATCATTATCATTTTTATTTCTTGGGGGGTCATATCAATTTCTCATGCCGTCCCCGGTCTACTTGAATT
Source organism: Thunnus thynnus (assembly GCF_963924715.1). Classification (NCBI taxonomy): domain Eukaryota; kingdom Metazoa; phylum Chordata; class Actinopteri; order Scombriformes; family Scombridae; genus Thunnus; species Thunnus thynnus. The sequence goes on along the minus strand of NC_089519.1, from coordinate 4,846,701 downwards.
CTTTTTCCTGCCTGTGGTTGATGTATGTGTGTCCGGGCTGGTTATCTTTACCTTTATGTGTGCTTTGGCTTTGTTGAGCAGGCCCAGGGTGGTGTGGCGGTTGCAGTCGGGTCCCAGGGGTATAAGGGCCTTCAACCGCTCGAGACACAGCCGCAGGTGAGCTCGTCTGCAAAGGGAAGAGAGAAACAGGATGATTAGTCAGTGTACGGTAGGGTAAGGCTGAGGCCTGGGCAGTAAAATGTGAAATGAATCGCACACTGGTAGTTAAGCGTCTTGCTCAATAGCACCTGGGAAGTTGCACAAGCAGGATCGGAAGTTACTCAGAGTAGACTTGTCCAACTGCTGTAGTAATTTGAACCAGTTCTCCCTAAAACGCTTTAAACACACCTCAGGTTTCTTTTCCTCTTTATGTTAACTGGTGGCATTTTTCTGGCTGTCAAGCTATTTATGACTTTACGCCTGCCGTCCATTGAAAACAACTCATTTACAACTGTGATGATGTTGATGATGTTGGCTTGTATGCTCAGTAAGACACACCCGTTTTCTTGCTTTGTGAGAATCCACCAGCTACAGGCCGAGCTCATATGTTGTAAATCCCCGGCTTATAGTTCGACAAAGTACCACAACAGGTTACATATGGTTCATGTCTCATGTAAGCCTTGAGACGATACGTAATCCTTTGCTGGTATTTCTTGCACCCAGCTTTAGTTACCCCTCTTGACTACATTACAAACAACAAGTCTTAGCTGATAGGCGTGGGGGAGCAGGGAGGAAAGGTGTAATGGCATTTCCTGGACCCCGCTCAGCTCGTACATTCCATCATCCTGACAGTCCCTAATTCTGTGACTGGAGACAGGCCCCGGGTACTATCTATCCTGCTAATGGCCCCGAGTTGAGAGGTAAAGAGAGATAATTATGGCTATAACACAATCAGCGCTCCATTAGCAGGAGCTGCCCTTTCAGCTAGCCTGAAGGGATCAGTAGAGAGACATTAAGAGTCAGTGGACTCAACGGAGCGACCCGGGCTCAGGAACTATCTCTGGGAGAACCCAGAGGACAAGCCCAGGGGACCAGAGTGGGAATTCACAGCAACAACTTTGATGGGCAAGACTGCTCTCTGCTACGCTCTGCTGCTTTAAGACTGGTGGAGACGTGTGAGTGCTGGCTAGAGTATATCTGTCTGTCTGTGTGTGTGTGTGTGTGTGTGTGTGTGTGTGTGTGTGTGTGGAAGGGAGGTTAAGCTATGCATGGACTGTGCTGATAAGAACACGAGAGCGAGCCATTACACCCGTGCAGTATGCGTGAGTGTGTGCTTAAACTAAGGCGAGTGCTTGTCGAGTGAACGAGGAAGCGCCCTGATTCTATCTGTGGTGCTAAAAGTTTGGAAGTCACAAGACACACACACACACACACGTTTTCAGTCTGGGGGGTTAGCATGATGACTATCAGTCTGGCTCAGGTCATCTGTCTATGTAATGAGTTCTATTCAGAGAACTGAGCTGAGCTCACCTTTGCTCTTTATCTGTGAAATGTCTATCTGTACCTGTCTCACGTGAACCCCAACCACACCGCTTCACCCCACACACACACACACACACACACACACACACACACACACACACACACACACACACGTACGTAAGCAGATATCAGATAGCAATTAATCTCATTCTTCTCTTTCACAGCAGCCTGGGGAGATACATGCAGCTCCACCTGGGAGATGTCTAGGACATACTACACAGAGTGTCTCAGTGATTCCACTTGTGAACATTTTGTTCAACACTATAATCGTAATTATTACTAGATCAAGATGTGGAAACAAGGGACTCCATGTGTTTTACTGCAAATGACATGGAACGTTTAAACATTGCTGATATGCTGATAAACTATTGATTGTGCAGCTGTAGCTGACACAAATATGATTTCACATTACTTTCTCATGAACGATCTTAAAACTACGACTGTATACTACTCATACATGCAGTATTGTGCAAGCACATACTTTACTTGTTCCACAGCCACAAATACATGCAAACACTTTTCAACACATGGGTATGGACTGTCTGATGAAGAGGGCTGCGAGGGCAGAGCAGGACACACCGATCATGTATGGACTTGTCTGTCTGTCTGTCTGTCTGTCTGTCTGTCTGTCTGTCTGTCTGTCTGTCTGTCTGTCTGTCTGTCTGTCTGTCTGTCTGTCTGTCTGTCTGTGAGGCGTCGACTTAACAAATTCCAGACACCAAGGTCTCCTCTCCTCCACTCCCATCCAGATTGAAATGGTTATCTCAGCAGACAACCAGATAACCCTCACTTACAACCACTCCTGTCCTTCTTCCACCCTCCCTCCTCTGTGACCCACTGACATGACAGATCCAGGAGGAAGCGGGGGTACGCTGACCGCACACAGTATCACCAAACTTCTAGCGGTGGCTAAAAACCAAAATATCCCATTATGGTTCTTAACACTAAGACTTCTATTAGTGAGTGCGGTGTGAGGCGTCGCTTGTTGTCGGGCTGCTGAATCACCACTTTTTGCCAAGTCAGTGTGAAACCATAAACACCCTTCCACACCCATATGATTGTGATGAGGAGGCGGAGATGGAGTCTGGCCCTGCTGTCACCTCTTTCAGCACTCTACGTCCTGGTTCACAGCTACCTTATATACGGTGTGATCTCTTGTTATAGCAACACAAGCTGCTGGTTGGCAGCATGTTGCCTTCAAAACACCCTCGCTGTGCCTCATATTGATAGGCAGGCATGATGCGAGACGTCTGTGTGGCGTCCATCTCTAATCTCTGGTTGCATGCCGTGCTCTTCTGCGGAACACGATGATAACTACAGTCAGCAAAGAAGCCACAAAAAGCACCGGAGGGAGGGACGGAGGAACAGTGTGTGACTGTGAGAGGGAGGGAGAAGAGAGAGTGTGTTCTGTTGTGTAATTGATGGCCATCACATTGGACAAGTCAAACTAGAACTCTTATTCTCAGCAGGGAGATTTCCAAAAAAAAATCATTCTGAGAGACAAAATTAACGACAGAGACAGGTTTATCATGTTAGTTCCTACCGCCAGCGCTATCTCTAAACGTCTACCGAGGGGTTAAAGGTCATGAGCTCCTGAGCTACCGATGATGCCCCCTACACAGCTCTCTAATCCCTGAAAAGGCTTGTTTATCATGTAGACCCGCAGCCAAAGCGTTTAAGCCATTTGCAGCTTACAATATGAGTGGCGGCTTGTGACCATAAATACCTGCGTGCTGCAGCCAGAATCTCTCTTTGCCTCCGCCCTCTTGTAGCCACGTAACGCAGCAACCGGCAACAGTGCCTAATGTTCCCCCCCCCCCTCTCCGAGTTCTTAGAAAAGACTGGCGCTAGTTATATAAACAGCTATGGATTTACTCCGCAGCACATAACTGTATGTCCTCAGCTGCTACAGCTAAGGACTGGTTAAGACAGAGTCACAGGCTCGCAGTCAGTGTGAGCAGGTTAGTGTTAAAGGGGCTGATGTGGCTCTGATCCGTTTCATCAGGGGTTACACTGCTCCACTGAGAGGAGTGGATCACCGGATTTTCCAGCCTGTTTATAGTTAATTTAGTAGTTGATTAGCATTACAAAAAAAACATAAGATTTCAGAGATCTCCAGTGTGTAATGAATGGCATGGCTAGCTGTAGGTTGCCAGAATAGGGAACTCTCCATCTGTGGCGGATTACATAACACGTGGCCAGTTGCTACCAGGACCTGTGCTCCAAACTGTCACGCACAGCAGGGATATCAAATCCCTCACTGACAAGAAGAACAACACAGGCAGAAAAGCCTTGTTTTTCCTTGTACTCAGTAAAGGGAGATTCCTGGGAATGTAAGCAAATATAAAAGCATTTGTTTTTTTTGTTGTTTGCTGTCTTGTGGGTACACCTTAGCGAACAGCTGCTTTTGAAATCCCACGCAGCCTCTGGTTGTGAGGCTTCTGTGGACAGGAGCCTTAATATAGTTTGATTTATAATGTAACTGGCTATTCAAAAAGAAACTGCATCTAAAGCAGTTGCTGTTCTCACATCAGTTAATGGGAGTTACCTGAAACCTGCAGAGCAGATGTGTGCAGCTTGTAACAGCATTTATAAAAGGAGCTGTACGGACAGAAGCTTTTTAGTTTTCACTTGTTAGTGATGCTGCTGCTGCTCCTCCACGCCGAGGTCACGATTAATGGTGGCTCGGTTCAGCAATTATGAATTTATTTTGGAATTTAAAGCAAGATGATGTGTTTTAGGGATAGCGGGCACAGGTGCATTAATGAACATAGATAACTGTACAGCAATCGTTTGGTTCCGTCATTACAAATTGTGCAATTCTGCAATACTTCTGCAACACGACTAAATCTTCATTTGTTTGTATATTGTCATTTTTTCCACTCCTGCTGAAAATTAGCTGTCCACCTTTTTGCAGTTCATCATGATTATTGTCCCTTGTGGGCATCTGTAGGTGATTCATGGGAGTTATATATGCCTTCTGAGCATTTGTCATCATAAACTTTGTCTATATTGTCCACCCGTAATTTTAAATAAAACAAGTGTTCGTACTGAAAGCCTAGCATGTGTTTGAGCACATACACTGCATTTATTATTAAAGGACCTGTATGTAAGATTTAGTTGCATCTAGCGTTGAGGTTGCAGATAGCCCTCCCCTAACCCTCCCCTTACAAGCGTGTAAAAGAACCTATGGTAGTCACGAAACTCACGAAAAAAAAAAGTCTCTCTCTAGAGCCAGTGTTTGGTTTGTCTATTCTGGGCTACTGGAGAAAAATGGCGGTGCCACATGGCAGGCTCTGTGGAAGAGGACTCGCTTCCTATGTAGATATAAAGGGCTCGTTCTAAGGTAAAACACAATCACTCTTATTTTCATGGGATTATACACTAATTAAAACATACTTTTGAATATTATATTCCATTTCTGCCAAGTCTGTCCCGCTAGATGCCATTAAATCCTACACACAGGACCTTTGAGTCATAAAAATTGGTCGCAATGTGCCCCAAATGAACAAAAAAAGTAAATTGATTTTTTTCAATTGCCAGAATTCAGGTACAGAAAATCCTCCATCACACTCATATACACACACTCTCATATTGTATCCCAAACGCATGACTTGCAGGCTCACCACGGACACAGCCGGCCTTCCCTTTCCCCCTGAGACAACGGGGAGCTTCCACTCTACAGTGTGTGTGTGTGTGTGTGTGTGTGTGTGCATGTGTGTCTCTTCACGCTTGTGTGTATGTTCCCGTGGCTTGTGTTCCTGATGGGCCCCAGATGGGTACACAGGCAGGCAGCTCTGCCTTTTGGCTTTGACATGTGAGCGAGCAGCCAGCCAGTCCCGGGTCACTGCACCACACCTTTCCTCCTCATCCTGACTCCCCGTGAATCATGTGAACACCCTGCCTCCCCCCCCCCCTAAATCCCACAACTTAAGGTCTTATTTCGTTACTTCAATTCAGTTTTATTCAAATACAAAGCTATGAGTCTTTCCTAAGGCCAAATAACACCTGAAGTGTGATTACAATACTGTATGTAATTACATTTGAAACACAGAGAAGTGATTAACCAAGTAAAATCATGATTAGAAATAGATGAGCATTTATATTAAAACTAAATTTGTCATCACTGCTGCACTGCTCTCCCTTCGAACTATAGCTGCCTCGCTTAGTCTTGAAATGCGTCAAAACTGCCTCCAACGTGATTGAAGCAGAGTCCTTTTTAAAGGAGCACTTTGAAGCTCTCCCTATTGGTATGGCAGAGCTGCCCACCACAGCTCTCACAGAACCTACGCACATCATATGTACATCTCTTTTGTCAGTGCAGAGAACAACAGCTCTGCACTCACCTCCCTCGTCCTTGTATCTTCCATGCGCACGCACACATATGCAGAGTGCATGTCCCTTTGGGTGGGCTGAAGGAGAAGGGCATACACACTGCAGTGTGTACATACACATATTCAGATATCTGTCATCTCTAGTCAAAAACAAGTGTCAGATATACACCGACAGACAAATACTCCTTTAAATGTTCCTCAGCCACAAGCTGTAATTCCCCACATCATCGGGATGACAAGAGCAATCAGCGATCTAGTGGTATGAAAATATTCCACTGACTCTGGAGGGATAATATGAGAGAGAGAAGTGTGAGGATACTGTGATCAGGAGTCTGAAAGGAAAACCCAGCTGTGTAAAGACATGAACACATCCTCAGCCTATAAAAAAATATGGAGATTGCTTTGTTTATGAAGGTGATAAACTGTATATTAGACCTTTTAAAAACACAGGAACGTCTTTTTTTAATATTACTGACATTTAAACGAGAGCGTGAGCGAGTAATAAAACAAATAAATGACCAACTATTATGTCTCAAACTAAGCCGTCACATTTTTAATCCATTATCGGTAATTTGCCACATTTTTGTGGTAGCGCAGAAATATGCCACAAGTCCCAGAGTTGCTGAAACCGTTTTGGTCTCAAATCATCATTTTACTTGCTCAGGTGCATTTCAGGTCTCAGGTCATTTGAATACAGAGCATTATGGCTAAGTAGATAATCTGGCAGTCATTCAGAAAGTTTCCTGCAGGCAGTGAGTATTGAGAGGGAATTGGAGTTAGTAGAAAAAAAGGAAAAAAATGCATATTCATGAAAGTAGTCTTTGTCTGTGAATGAAATAAATGGCAATAAAAGAACACCTGGGCCTGAAGAGTGACACGGACAGAACTGTGTGGTTTTTTTTTTTCTTTTTTCTGTCTTTTCAGAAAACAAGAGCAGCTGCAAAACAGCACTGACAAAGCAACCCAAGTTTCTGCTTATTTTTTATTCAAAGTCCTCTGGAACCAACACCGTTAGTCGAGGCTCGAGCAACAGAGAGAGAGAGAAAAAAAAAAAGTATGGCTGCCCTAGATTCCAAACTTGTGAATACATAAATAATGGATAACTTCTCAGGCCATCCAAGATGTCTGACATAATTACTGGACGTGCTCTTAAAGGGGAGGGTCAGATTTCCAGCCCAGATACCAGTCAATACACTTCTCTTTGGCAAATCCCCCACTCCCTCAAACCCATTTAACACACACACACACACACACACACACACACACACACACACTCACGATTTGACCTACTTCTAATACATGCGGAGGGAGAGGAAATCTGACCCTTCACCCAGTTATTACACTAATTACACATCAGCAATGACCGTCTCAGCGGTAAATCTCCTAAATTGACATGCGAAAGGAAATTAAGACATCATTACACAGGCCTTCTTAGAGAAGGGGAAAAAAAAAAAAAAAAAGAACTTGACTTTGCGAGGGAGCTCTATTGTTCCTCTTCTGCCTTACTACTTCTCCTGTGTCGAGGCTCATTTAAAGCGGCCGCAAATCATGATTCACAGTGATGTCAAAGATTATAGGAATGATTAAGAGTATTTTGTAATGCAAAGCCTCATTTAAAGCAGACTAAGCCACGTCCACTGAGCGCTACATCGAATCATGGGTAAATTATCTCACTATGGAGAGAAAGGCAATTAAATCAAACACAGAAAATGTGGGCACAGATGTTTTTTTTTTTTTCTTTCTTTTTCTGCTTTGAGAGCATTATTTTCCAAAACATTCCAACCCCATTATTTCACGGTTAAAAATAGCAAGCGTGAGATTGCTGGTTGTTTAAATGGTCCAGACCAGTCGCCTAGGCAAATCACATGTAAAGCTCTTTCTCCCAGATCATACCTAGTGGAGGAGCATGTGAGCATGTGGCACACCGATCCATACTCTGCAGATGGTGACATACAATATACATGCAGAGGGGAAAGGTACAGCTAATTTTGTTTCACTAGCTGTGAAATACAATGAAACGAAGCTGTTACTTTTAAGCTTAATTTTCAAATGAATGAATAATGTAAATACACCTAAAACGTGCATTAACATCACGCCAATACGCATGAGCGATATAACGTTACACAAACACAATCGACTACATGAACACACAGCATTCTCTGTGTTTGCCCACTACCTTTGTTTACTGGCTAGCTGAGTTAACACAATGAGCAGGGTTGTTTTTTTATGCTAAGGATGCCTCTTCTAGGATGCTCTGCTTTTTTTTTTTTTTTTTACACCCCCTCTGTCTTTCTCTTATTCTCTCTTTCATGAAGGGGCGGGGGGATCATTCTCTCCCTCCTGCTCTCACATGACTGCTGTCGAGTTGCACCCAAGGTCACATGTTTACCCATACAGACAGTGGCACCTGACTGAATGGGGTTTTTTAATAGAGGGAAACTACCACTCACTAGGTTGACTGCTGGAACAGTCATCAAAGAGCCAACAGCCTGGCTGCAAAACTGGCCATATGTGCTTTAGCCAACTACAGCTTTATTATCTGAGCTATAAATGGCGAGTTCAGGAAATGACAAATGCAGATGGAGACCAGCTTCTGTGTTGAATAGGTCTGGATTTGGATGGCATAATCATTATTCTAGGTTTCCACTCTTGTGGAAGACTTTGTGCTGGTGATTTGTGATTTGACAGATGGTTCTAGCATCAGCCCATAGACGGCACGTGATGTGTTACCCATAATACCCATAATAACAGTGATACCAACTGGACAATGCCACTAACTCTTGAAACCTATTGGACTTAAAGGGGACCTATTATGCTTTTCCTTATTTCCTGTCATACATATAATGTTACAATGTCGGATGTTCATATTAAACGTGGCCAAAGTGTCAAATAACGAGGTATGTCGAGGTAAAGCTTGTGAGCAAAAAGCACCAGCTTTAGACTGCTCTGAACACTCTTTTTTTTCTACTTTCAAACCGAGCCCACGTCGGCTTGTGACGGATTTCTTTATATGGTCATCGAGTTCTCTGCTCCGCTCCACTGACATTATGGCATTTTTCCATTGTCTGTGGGGTAGTCTCGCTGAGCCATGACACAAGTCAAACTGGCACGCTAGGACTGTTTTTCCGTTACACAGCAGCACAAAGTAAAATAAGTTGTTTATCTATTGGAGGTGTGCTGGTCGTCTGCAGCTCTTCATCAAACATCATCATCACTGTGGCTGTTTCTGCTTGTACTATTCTTCCCTGCATTACTTCTAACTGATCGGCTGAATAAAGAGCTCCAAATATCTCCATATGTGCAGCTATCAAAGCTCTGTTAATTCAGTGAAGAACATTTAATTTCCTGTAAATTCTTCACAATAAACATCTCCTGTTATTTAGTCATTAAAAAGTTTTTAATATGAAGCAGTAAAGCAGGAAAAGCAGTAACTTTACATAACTCTGATACGGCTACCCCTCACTAGGCTTCCTGAACCTGGCCAATCAGAACAGAGTGGGCTGATTGGAAAAGGGGCCTTAAAGAGACAGGAGCTGAAACTGCCTGTTAGAGACAGAGGCTGAACTGAGGGGCTGCATAAAGGGCCAGTATAAGATAAATAAGAATTTTTTTGAAACTGTGAATCATGCAAAGCTACTCTAGTGGAGTCCCAGAATAAAACTATAGAACTGGAAATGAGCATAATAGGTCCTCTTTAAAGAATTTAAAATGAGCTGGAGAGCTGTACACTGAGGCTAGTGTGGCGAAAGTTGAATCCCTTCCGCCGCTGATGTGTCAGTTTGTCCGTCACGTTTTCTATATACACACGCATACACAAGATTAGAGCGGTCTTTGCCCTACAGCCACTGTAGGCTCTCTTTTTCTGACTGACTGATGCTTCCCTCATCTCCTTTATGAAATACGGACAGATGGGATAGATGCAGGGAGAGAGTCGGAGCGAGATAGAGCGGGTGAGAGATATAGAGAGTGAGGGGAGGAGGGGGGGTGTTCTGCCTGTGTAATCTGCCCAGAAACTAGCCATGGGCGCAAATGAGAGCTGGCCTGTCAGGACTTCCACTGCAATTGCAAACAACTAAAATATACTGTTTGTTTCAAGTTCCCACTTAACTTTTCATGTTAAAGAAAACACATAAAAACATGCATGCTATATGTTAAGCTCATCCATCCAAAGAGCCACGAGTGCATATATTTTATGCATGGGTGACACCAGTGTACATTTAACCCTCTAACTCTGGAAGATTAAGAGCCATGCTCTACTCATGAAGCTACAAAAGGAGAGAACTGAACTAAGATGGTCTGTCCTTTGTGCTCCAAAAGCTACTTTGAGTGTATGTGGTAGAAAAGTTTGGTTCATCTTCATCTTTCACCCGGCAGTGAATCCAAAAAAATTGCAAGAGAACAACAGAACTTTGCATATTAACACCATAAGCTCCACTTAGGATGCTCTTCAGAAAAAAGAAAACCTCGGATGTGTCTTTCTGTATGATGGCCAGCATCCTGACCAGTTCAATCCTCCACTGAGGGTTTCACTGCCCCGTCCAAACTAACAACCAATTGTTAAATTTGACAAACAGTGCTGAGGAATGAGGAGAATGCTCATCTCTCTCTCCGACACAGCTACCCCTTTTCTCATCTTAGGAATTAAACAAATATTAACAAGTCTTGGGATTCCACGGGAACTGTGCCGGATGATGACCTATATTCTGGTTAGATGGCAGGGAACAAAAAAGAAATGCAGAGGGGTGGAAATTCATTGCTGCATGTTGGTGGGTGGGTGGGAATAGGACTTTGATATTTCTGAACATGCAGGCAGTTGTGACCTCAATCCTTAAAAAGGAGATTCAGTGTGTGGAAGAGTATCTTTCTGATGAGCAGTAAAGCTCACTGTAAAAAAAAAAAAAAAAAACGTATATGGATTCAGGGCTGAAACCAGACTGGAAACTGGGGGAAATAAAATGCAAATGGGACTTTAAAAATCTATGTGGACTTGCAGGAGCCCACGCTGCCCCTGCTCAACCAATCCAAAGGCCACGAGTTGTAAATAAAGTAAAACGCAGTTGATTACCAGGCAGACCGATGCTGTTGTCACGCTAACCTGCTGAAACTAGTCCATACCGCAAACAGCATCGGTTGTGATGCGTAGCAACAGCGCAGAGGAGGGATGGAGGACAGACTGACAAAAGTGGAAACAGAGAAGACAGACATGAAGCAAAAAATAAAAAAAAGGGGGGATTTCAGAGAAAAAGGATAAAAGAATAGTGCAGCAATTTGCCCTCTTCAACCAACACATAAACACGTGCTCACACACATGTACACACACACACACACACGTGCAAAGTTCACTGGAGTAGAGAGAGGAGAGCGAGGGATGGGGAGGGATGGGGAGGGATGGGGAGGGATGGGGAGGGGGGGGGGGGGGTAGCTAGCTGCGCGGCAGAGCCAAGAGACTCTGGGGCTGAAACCCATCACTAACACACGGATTAGCTCACACGTGCACACTGCCTTTTAATCTGCTCCACTGACAAAGGTTGGGAGAGAAATAGAAAAAGAAAGAGGGTGGGAGACAAAGAGATGGAGTTAACGAAAGGGACGGTCATAGATACAGAGACGGAGAGGGGTAGGGAGGCTAGGGGATGGAGTTAGTAGAGGAGACAAGCCTTTAGATGAACTGGACAAAAATCAACTATAATGGAAACAAGCATATTATCAATACATTTGTCTTATGTAAATACCCCAGATCCCTTTAACACAGACCATGTGACTAGATACACAAAATACCCACATCTCCATCCAACTGTACGACTGTTTTTCGAGGGAGGAGGGGGATTTACTTTAGTTTGTGCGAGGGATGACACGGAACAACTGACTCCAACCGATGACGTTGCAACTACAAGGCCAGCATCTTCTACCCCGAGGCCACCGGGATGCCCCATCCGTCCTACTGTCCTCTTCCCACATCCCACCCAACCTCACACAGACCCACTCACAACCCACACTTTTCCCCCTTTAGCTTTGTGTGACTTGAGGGGAGGGAGATGGGGAGGGGGGTGGGTGGGGGGGTTGCACTGTCAGCCCACATTTACAGCTGTGGATGTGTTTTAATACACAATAGAGGGTGGGGGCAGGCGTGTAATCCAAATATTGTACATCGAGGTTTAACGCACAACCACACAGATGCATACAGCTGCTTGCTCATTCACCTATCGTGGGTTAAATTCACATACTTATCTTGCTAAGTCACTTAACCCAGTTGGCATGTAGGCTGCTCCGCCGGGGTTAGACTTTATTTTTTCAGTGCGGCAATAATGACTACTCAGTCTATGTTCCGATGATGTGTAAGGATGTGAAGTGGCTACGATGGGAGTAAAGGGTGGCGACTTCTCTCCCTGCTTCCTCATCTCGCTGCTCTCATTGGTGAAACGCCAACCTCTATGATTGGTCAGAAGGCAGTGGTGTTTTCCCCCTTTTTCCCCAGCTGTACGGCTAAAAATAGAAGCCATAGTCAGATTTAGCCTAATTGAGTCTGTCTTGTGTCTTCAACAAGCATCCTGTTTTCCCCACTTTCCATCTTCATCTCTCTCTCTCTCTCTCCTTAAGGTACAGATTAAGTTTGCTCGGCAGCTAACATGACAAACTGCTCCAGGAAGGAGGAAGGAAAACAGGAATATTTCTTCCTGGAACAGCGTGCTACAGCAGCCTCAACCATTTGGCACGAAGCGAGCTTATCAACGAGCCCGACACAATGCCGTTAATGGCACAGGTTGAACGACATACTGTGTGGGAGGAACTGAACACTTTGCTGAATATTACAGTACAGCCTGAACATACAGTCCCCGTCTCAAGTTAATTGATTCGAACACCTACAAAACAAATTGATTCCGCTGAAAATGTGCCAATTTCAGTCCCTCAAAATGAAAACAAGCTCAGAGTCAGATGCTCCAGGCTTAAACTTGCTGACTAAGCCCGTACGCCCGTCCGGCCTTGTTCCGTTTGGTTACACTGTCCTTCCACAGAATGCCGTGCGGATGCACTTTTGCAGGATGAGGGCACAACAAGAAGGCGCCGAGATAAGATGAGTCAAGGGTCAGAAGAGCGAGACGGGAAGAGAGAGTGATGTGTGAGCCTTCAAGTGCCGACAACCAATCCCCCTGTGTGAGGCCTTCTTTACACCTGTCTACAGAAAAATCAGTGTGGGGATGGATTCTGAGGATGTGAGGCAAAACAGTGGCGACCTATGATTTTACACTGTCTTCTACCATCCGACAGCGAGCCAGTGGGAATGCCGAGATATGTCCACAGAATCCTTCAATTTTGCTGATTAGAAAATGAAAACCTGGTCTATTTGATATTCACTGTTCCTGTTTAGGCTTATGGAGTCTTACATTTCCGTGTTGAAGGCGAGTGACTTTCTTAAAAAGAATGTGACTGGTCCGCTGAGAGTGCCAATATACAAAAACTTTCTACCGTCAACCCTGGCAACCCAGCGAGCAGGTAAATCAATGGAGGGTAATTCACACCTCCTACGCCTCGACTCAGAGCACAACACACCCACGTGACAAAAAGTGAAAATGCAAGTGTCTTGTTTTATGTAGATGTGGTGCCAAAGTACACAGCTTGAACGAGATATACAGTAGTTTCACCATGTTATGGGCCAATTACACTTTAAAAAAAACAATATGACTTCCTGATTAAAGCTGGGCACCTGGCACACTGGTTAGTAGAAGAGGCAGACTTCTAGCACACAGCAACAATTTGTCACCATCTGACTGTTTGTGGCGGTGATATCGGGTCATGTCTTACTCTGTTAATTACAGGGAAGAAATGCTCACCGTGCGCACACTGACACAGTGAGAGTATGGATCAGGCTTGCGTGCCGCTTCCCTTAGTCAGGTGTGTGTGACCTATCCCTCCGCTCATCCCATCAGCCTGTCAATAACTTCCTCATTCTCTGACACCATCGTTAGCTAAGCCAAAGCCATGCTAGGCTATTAAAGACTAGCACCGGGTGGCCGGCGAGGGGAAGGGGGGGGGGACGTGCCCCAGCACGTGTGCATGCTCTAGCTGGGCTCACCAGACCAAAGATCAAGTCCCTTAAGCTGCTTTTCTGAGCCAAGAAAAGCTTACAAGTCGTCACGTTGGTCAGAACAAATGGTCCCAGTTTTAGGCCCTGCAGCAAAGCCTGAGAATAGGCTGCACTCACTGGGAAGACAACAGAAAGACTGGTGAAGCAGTTTGGCTTTCTTCAAGGAGCATCAGCACAGCCAGAGAAAATGTAGCCCAGGCTTATTCATGTTTGACTGCTCATCCAACCCCAAGGCCTTGAACAACAATACTGACTTTGTAGCCCACTGGATAGAAAGAATAGAAATACTTGAAGGTACATGAAATGTAACATTTGAAAAATGTGACACCTACTCTGGTAATATTCAGTGTAATAATATTGTGTTGTAGCCACAGGTATCCCTTATTCAGGAGTCACCTGACGCTGGTTTAGTTAAGATTTGGAAGGTGTGAGGACCATGCAGCTGAGGTCAGGACTCCTGCAGTGCTGTGTGCAGTCACTGAGGCTACGCTAACGCTAGCTGTTGGATCAGTAAATCTTTACAAACTGTATCCTGCACGCTTGTTAAACCACAAACATCTCATTTAAAAAAGGTGCAATACGTAAGAATCAGAAACTCCTTCTCATTAATGACACTAGTAGCCATTAAGTGAGCTGCAGTCAGCATCCTGTTGTGCGTATGCTCGCACACTGTCAGCGAGAGCGAGCAGCGGCACTAACATCAGCCAGCTAAAACCACAACATCACAATATATTTCACATGCTTTGTAGTAATGTTAGTTTATCTGTCCAATAAGAAAAAAGCCAGCTTGGGGTCAGATGTTAGCAGACTCTGTTTCTAAGCTAGTGTTTGCTAGTGTTGCAACCTGTTGGTGCTGTAGGGGGACTAGATCTCATCCTTTGGATCTGAATACTTTACACAGAAATCAGTCCACAAGCTGTTACAGGCAACTGAGAAAGTCAGGGAAGGTTTATTGTATTAATTCTTCACATTCTGTTGATAATTTTAGTTAATTTTTGAATGTTTTAACTAAAATTCTTACATATTGCACCTTAAAAAGATAAACTTTGACGGAGCTGACGGCAGAGTAACAAAAGTAAAGTAACGAGTAATACAACACCTCACTTTTGCTGCTGAGTAATAAGTAATGTACTTTTACAATGAGTAATATATAATCAGTAATTAATAACAATTTTCAAATTACAGTAACTTGACCAACACTGCACTCAATAGCATAAAGTAAGTGGAGTACATGCTACAATCTCACAACATGTTCTCACAACAAGCTCATACACATGAGAAATAAACCATCGCACACACACACACACACACACAAATAAAAACACTGACAGTCAAGAACACCCACACTGATCCAAAGCTGATTGTAAATGAGGCGTGACTATCCTCATTTACCATTTCACATACCACTGAGCCAAAACAAATCCGAAAGAGGGCAGACCTCACGGATGCTCCTTGCATGCCACCCAAGGACAACAGGCTCCTGACTCTTGAGTGAGTCTCTTTAATATTCCACCGGCACACACACACACTGAAAGGTGTTTAAAAAAAAAAAAAAAACACACCGTTTGCCCAACTCCCCTCGTAAAGAATCAGGCGGAAAAGCTAATATTGCTTCCCCTGCCTGGACAGTGGCGGAAATATAATTTGCTGTGTGTATTATAAGCCTGGCCTGGATAAACAATATTAAAATGAATAGGTCGCGGTGGAGGAGGAGGAGGGTAAATGATAAGCGACGGTTCTCATTTATTGTAGCGAGTAAAAAGCCTGCTGTATTGATTATCCATTAACAGAGACAGCATCAAAAAGAAAAAAAAAAAACCTGGTTGAATAACAGATTAAACTCTGAGTCGTGGTTTACTTCGGTTGTGTACTGAAAAACACATTCTCTACATTACAATCAAGCAACAACTGAACCGAGCTCAGGAATTTGTTATTAAGATGTTTAAAAGAAAAAAAGACTAATAGGCGGAAGGCAGTGAGATCAAAGCAGTGGAATTGCAATGTGCAGGCATACAAGCCTTTTACTGTTAAACCCTACTAAGGCAGTGTAATTTAGCAGTGACATGTGGAAGTGAAATAGGGCTGTTAGGAGGTACATGATCAAAGCGGCAGAGCCACCATGTTATCAGGTCTCACCGCACAGTGTGAGCATCTGGAATGTGTTTTTTTTTTTTTTTTTTCTTTCGGTGCCTTTTTATCCGCGTCCTGTGGTCTCCGCTGTCACGACGAGTCTACTCGTCATAGGGGTTATCAAGACCTGTGGTATCCATGCAAGGCAAAGCGTCTCGCCGGGCAGCAGATATGGGTTGTTGGAAAAAAAAAAAAAAAAGTCTCAGTCAGTCTGGACTTTAAAAGAGCTTCAATTTACAGGACTTGGAAGTCTGCTGAGATGGAACAAAAGCTGCTGCTGTTGTAGAATCATGGTATAAGCCTGACACACTTGGGTGAACAACTATGCCTGATACATATAGCTTACAGTGGGGCATGTGCTTAAAGGGAATTGGATTAAGTGCTGGCAAAAAAAGGGGGGGATTATGAATGATTCTGACTTTAAGTGTGCTTCTAAAAAGATGGATTACCATTTCAATTTTTTACCCCCTTTCTTTGCTAATGGAAATTTGAATTTGTCTTGTCCTGTTCAACTACTAAGGAACAACACCGAGTTCACTGTGTCGAGCTGAAGACAAGAGCAGGGGGATAAAACATGATATCAGAGTATCTGGATTTTTTGGTATGGTACAGGATGGCCTGTTCCCGGCCTGCTCTGCTCTGCTGTAGCTCTCTCTTGAGTCTGCACGAACCAGTAAGGTGAGCCAGGAAAAAGAGGAGGCAGATGGAAGTTCCAATGGGTTTTGTATTCATGACAGGAATGAAAACACACTGATGCAAAACTAAAGCTATCAAATTCACAAACTAGTGGGTAAATCACCTTGGTAGTCTATTTTTACATTTGGCTACATGAGTATTATTTTGGGGATTCCCCCAAATAGTAGACCAAAAGTTAGTCAATGAGAAGAGTCTTAGTCGACCTAGTTTTCATTGGTTGGTTGGTTGGTCACAGGAAATAAAAGAGCTCCAAGCTACACCTTGTCAACATTATGCCTGGTGGTCAAATGTAGTGAAAGTGGTCCATCTTAAAGGCCAGTCCACCTTAAGTGAGCCTGGGCTGAAGTTGTCGCTAACTTCAAGGCTAACCCCCTTCACTTCAGCTACCCTACTTGTTTCACACATTTTAGTATAAAAACATCTTTCCTAGATGCTTGGGCCCAGAGGGGAGTCAACTTAGCCCCAGCAGGCCGCCATGCTTGCAATACACTTGCGGAAACCCTGCAATGTTAGCCTAACGTCAGTCACTTAGCATGACCACGCTAACGTTTGATAGCCTAAATAAAAAATATATATTGTCATTAAACGTGTGACAACTAATCGACTAATGGCTTGACCTAACGACTATTAGTTAACTAGGAAAATCGGGTGCAGCCCTCGTTTTATTATGCATGGAATTTCATTTCACTGCTTAATTAAATGATCTAATGGTTCATAACTCTGCAGTAACCATAATTCAGCGATATGCCACCATCTAGAGCCTAACCAGCACAGATTCCTTCTGTTCAACCAGCTACAGGCTTTATGCTAGTCGGCTCTGATTGGCAGAGATGACTACAGGCCGTAGAAACAGGCGATACTACAAAGCACGGTGGCAAGAATGTGGAATGAGTGACCAAAACAGCCTTCACACTGTGTTGTAGGAACAAACAACTGAGCTGGCACCTTTTTTTTTGAAAATGTATTTGTGTAGGTGGAATGCTAAAAAAAATGCGATCCCGCATGGGTGCCGCAATCTGCCGGGGCCAGTCAGCCGACTACGGCTGGCCTTGTGTGGCAACGCATATGAGCACCAAGATGACACATCAACTCTTGTCTATATTTAACTCACTGGATGCCTCTCCTTCCAATGTTCCCATCCTTTTAGAAGAGGCTGCCAGGGAAAATGGTGAGAAAAACAGGCCGAGGTGATATGTAATTACGCTGAATGGATCTAGCCTCCCACATCCTTTCATTGTACCCACACCCTCAGAGATAATGAAATGGAAGGCAAGCTTTTTTTTCTATTTACCATAAATCCTGCAAGTCTAGCCGCTCTTATTTATGGTGTTGAAGAAAACCCTTTAGAGCTTGACTCTTGAAGCCTGCAAAGTCATGGAGCATAAACACCAGCAAGCACCCTATGTGGGTGGTGGACTGAATCTGATAAGGGCTTCTAAGAAACCAGTGCTTGCTCTCTTCAGAAGACGATGTGGTAAACCATCGCAAGCTAGGGTGTCTCTGAATACACCACATTTCTTCCACTGTTGATACTATCTTGAATGAAGAGATATAACTCAGTATAGAATCATGTTCAGGCTAGAAAGCCACTCAAAGGACATTTTGTTCAGTTATAGGTCTGACTTTGTTGCCAGTGCTATGTACCAAACAAAAAACATCTCTGCATCAATACAAGCACTGAACTTTTGACTTGAATTCCAGCTCTGCCTGCATGCACCCTTGCCTGCCCGTGTAACTCAAAGCCCTTAGCAGCCAAACTGTTGCATAACTCTAAAAGGTTGCAAAGAGTGTGTTTAAGAGAGGGGAGGTGGAAAAGAGAGGAGGGAATGTCCTTAAATGAACACAACTGGGTCACCCCTTACTTTTGTTTTTAAAGGACCTGTTGAAGAGGAAATGCTTACTTGAGGAAGGGCAAAAACGACATGACGGACTTATTCGCATGTCAGGACAGGGTGTGCATGTGCCTGCAGGCTGTGTTCTATGATTTAAAAAGGTGAAATGTTTTAATGAACTTTAATGCCAACTCACCTATTCTTCTCCAGCTCATTATGTGTGGACCTGCAAGGACAGAAAACAGAAGTTGTCATACATAGAGCAAATTTTAGACACACATGTAGTATCTGTTCCTGAAAAGGGAATGCACTCAGTATGGGGAGATAAGGTGAAATATAAAGATAATAACTATATGAGATGGACAAACAGAGCCTGTGAGAAGCAAAGCGAATTAGCTTGTCGAATTTGATTTATGGATTTATTAATTAATCCCAAACGAGACCAACTCTAGGCCCGGCACACCGGAGCCTTTCTACCAACAAACGTCAAAGTGACAGCCAGGCATGCACTATCATCTCTTCCTTAATAATGCACAACACAACTCTGCGAGGATGTGTGTGTGTGTGTGTGTGTATGTGTGTGTGTGACACTGCAGCCACATGCTCTCTAAAGTTCACACTGTGCATGTATGCGTGCTGCTGGGCAAGTGTGAGCATGCACACACACACACACACACACACACACACACACACATAGCCTCTGCATGCAGCGACCAGGGTTCAGTGCTCTGTTAATAATGTAAAGTGAATCAGCTGGTCCCTGAGAGTATCTTTGTGTGGCAACACACTGAAGGGAGACAATCCCTCCTCCTGATGCTTAAATGGCCGAGTTTCCCTCCCCACAAGCTGCACTCCGGCTCGCTTCAGGAGGCCCAGGTTTTTTAGGGGAGGGTGATGGACACGGCCCCTCCTGAGTCATGTACACGACACTGCTCTATATCGTAGGCCATCAATACTGCAATGCATCTTCTCCTCTCTTTTTGCTTTTAATACTGAACAATCTGCCATCATGTTAATACGGAAGCATGAAATATGGCTGAACTGGGATATTAGAACGGGGAGAGGATTTAGACAGTGGGACCACCAGTTGTCCGAGGTCGCTTTTATGTCTGTTAAAATCGGCCCCCTGCCTCAGAGGAAATGATTTCTTTAAGATGAATTATTTACACCAATAAAAACACCACATGTCTCCATTAGAATACATTACTGTTCATGTAGTTGAGTATGCAAGGCTGGGTGTTAAGTCAACTGTGGCAGTAGATTTGATTTAACATGACATGGTCTATGGTCAGGTTGAGTAGCTGCTATCAAAACAAACAGAATACCGGCACTCACAGATCAGTAGTCTGCTATTTATTTTGGGCAAAAACGAACATGTTGTGAAGCTTAAAGCAATCATCGGCATCAGTAGCTGCTATCACAGCAAAACACGGGGCTCACATGTAAGTCGGCCAAGGCTATTTCCTGAAAACCTGCAAGAGCCTAAGTGCTAACACGCGTGCTTTTGAGAGGTTTCAACTTACATATTGTACAACCCTGTGGTGGTCATGCACGGCTGTGCTCTGCATCAGCCACATACATTTAAAAAAAAAAATCAAAAACTGATGAATCTAAACCAGCTTTATTTGTAAGGCATCCCCCTCCTCTTCCTTACGCTCTCCTGTTCAGCTACTATCATCCCCATAAATGTCATTAAAAAAATGGACATGCAGAAATCCAAAAATGGTTCATTTACTGGCAAAATGAATAGTCACAGTCTTATGTTCACTGCAGGCTTTTTTTTACTTTCTAATGGCAGTGAGTCCACTGGTTTCAGTAACTGTGGTTTTGCTAACAGAAGAAGAGTACTTTCGAGTGCACAGTTTGTGTCATCAGTTGTCACCGTGCTTGTAATCTGTCAGTGTTTCTTAGAAACCCTCATCCAAATTTGTAATCTTTTACAAACTCGGAGCATTTTCACCGTCGTCTGATTGAGTTCAGTCAGTTTCTGGCTGATTATCACACTTCAAGAATGATGAAAAATGAATTATGAGAGACTGTCTCGATGGTGGCTGTTTCAAGTGTTCTGTGAAACGACTGCTTCAACTTGAAAATGATTGCAGAAAATCAAAGGACGAGTGTTATTATAAATGATTGCAGAAACATCCAAGTTTAAAGGCCAGTGATAAATACAGATAGTAATGGAAGTAATGTGAAAAAACCTCAATTATTTTTCTCATAAAAGAAGCAACTTTACAACTGAAAGTCCATTTCTGGGCAATGTTGATGTGACTTACACTGTCTAATACTATAAAAACGAGACACCCAATCGAATCCAAGCACCAATCATCGAGTGACACACACACACACAATCTACACATCTGTATAGCCTTTCATTCAAAGAGATCAATCTATGTCAGCTCGCTTTCCTATAGGCCTTTATCACCACAACACCCTCTCCCTGCATCCTGAATCAGAGATCTGCACATCTGGAGCTCAACAACAATGCCCTACAGATTATGAACTGGCTCAAGGCCAACTTCTGTAGGGATGCATACATATGTGTATGTGTGTGTATATGTACATACACACACACATACGCATACAGAGTGGGTCAATGAGATAAAGCAACCCTGCTATAAACGGTACGCAATGGAGGACAGAGTAAGATAAGCCCATCACTTTAAGCCTCAACACAACCACAGAGGAAGTAGTCGGAACAAGCTGATGCCAGAAAGCAAACTGTATTTAAAGAAAATGTGTTATTACAATAATATCTCTAAGAACTTGCTTTAACATTGTACTTGGAAAGTCCTCTAGGTGATTCTAAGTGAGCAAGAAGATCTAAATGAGTGATTAGGTTGAGGCATGGTGCTGTCATTTTGATGCTGTCAATAGTCAATAATGAGATCCTCAACTTATCTCTTTTTAACATTCAGAAGGAAAACATGAAATCAGACTACATCATCTTTAAATTTAGAAGTTGCAGATGTTACGGTTGGATCATTTGCTTAGATGTCACCAGCTGATGCCTCTACTTCTCTGGACACCATGAACTAACATTGCGAGGTGGTGAAAATGACACACAACTTGGACTAATTTACCAAAATTTCTCACCTATGCCTGCAAGCATAGGAGGACTGTTATAATGAAAGTAGATCACTAATGATACAGACATGAGCACCGGAGATATCAAAATAATGCTGTTTGACCGGTTTGCAAGGTGTCTTGGGAATCAGATAAACTGCATCGCCATACAAGGCTGAGAAATGGTGTCAAATGCTAAATGGTGGTGTTACCTCGCTAGGTGAGTTGTGAACCTGTTTCTGTAGAGAGCAAGATCAACACCAAACATCATTCCTGCACAGTCTAATCTGTAGCGATTATCCCCCGTTATTGAGCATTTACAGAATATTTCCATTCTCTGCTTCTCTCGCTGCCATTTTCTTTCCTGCATGTAAAAATATTTCCAAAAGTTGAAACTCGAGCCGTCTTAAGATGCTTCGTGAAAAATCTTTCACCTTTCCTAGGATTTCATTTGATATTTAATAGAATATTCTTCCACAACATCATTAGTATTCTTGTAGAGTTTGCCTGTGAGGACCAACTCGTAGGAAGCTTTATGAATACGGCCTCAGACCTATATCTGATCATGACTGTTGCCATGCAGAACTAGGCAGCGTTAGGCGCTTATGATGAGTAATGCGCAGTTCCTGTTTGTGGCCCGCTCTTACATTAATATTAAAAGGCTCAGAGAGAGAGAGAGAGAGAGAGAGAGAGAGAGAGAGAGAGAGAGAGAGAGAGAGAGAGAGAGAGAGAGAGTTGGGCTTTCGTTTGATGTATGACTGTCAATGGACAGATTAATGTAAGCAGCCTAACGCCAAGAGAGAACACAATGCCAATGGGTCTTAATTTGGGAGATTCTTGTCTTCTTCTCCAATGGAAGTTTTTGTCATCTGTGAATGTATTAAGCTTGACAAGGACCTTAATCTTTGTGGCAGCAAATGATGTGATGAGACGGTGTTATACACATAGAATAAATGATTAAACCTCACATATCAACAGCTTTAATGCATACTACAAGAAGTAAAACATGAGCGGTGCACCCACAATATTCTTTATAGGATATATTTTTACATAATGGTGAATCATGTTACAACATATGACTGATTTTTCTAAACATCATGAAAAAGGCTCCACGTATTCACCTTTGCACGTCTGCAAACAACACCAACCATAAATAGCAGCTTTTCTCCTTCAGGGCAGAAGAAAAAAATATCTTCTCTCCCACAGAGCAGACAACATTAAATATGGAGGAAAAATTAGTAAATGTACTCTCTTAAAACTTCAAAAAAGAACTAAATTTAAAATAAGGCAAGATATTATGAGTTTATTCAATCAGGGGTGAGAGGACTACTCAACATGACAGGAGACCTTTTTCGTTTTAAAGCCGTCACTTTCACCATGATCCCTAACCTCGGCCACTGCAGTCCTGTTTGACAATCAGCTGATGAAAAGCTAGCAGAGCCGTTGGTGCTTCCCCCTCCCCCCCAAGCCAGCAAAACATCGGTCATATGTGCACCTCTGTATTTAACACGTTTCTCCACGTTTTAGAATTAAAAATAATATCCATGCAAAGTTGTTGTTTTTTTTTTTTAAACACAAAAAGTGTGCTCTCCGGACCGTGTGAATGATGCTTCACCCTTTGGTGACAGCTCGCTGTTTACCAAACACTGCGATATAAAGCATTGGCAACGAGTGTGTAATCACATGCTGCCTGCAACACGTTCCTCCCTCCCAGCACATCACATGGAAAAGGAAAGTACCACAATTGACCCGGAGGACTTCAACATGAAAGAGCAGTTTCTTACCTATTGTGGTTACTGCTGAATTTCTTATTTCGGAATTTTCTTTGCCTCTGGTAGTTTGTGTTCTGGTTTGACGGAAATGTCGAAGCATATCCGTGTTCGCACTCTGTTGAAAGAAAAAATATGTGGTTAACAGTAAGCCACAGGCGAGTTTGGACACTTTCTCTCAACTATTTGCCACAATCCTGTAGGTTACAGCAAACATACAGGTAACGCTTTTGTAATCCTCTCCAGAACGCGGATAAACATGTCCTTTTTTGGTCTTGTTTTGTGAAACACAGCAATTACCGTTACCTATTTCAAAACGCAGTCAACAAGCCAGATTTTTTTTTAATGCTGTTCATTGAGAAAGAGTTGTTTCTCAGCTCCACACACATTTCAACAGATGACTCAGAGTAATTACCTCTTTCTCTCCTTTCTAGGTATTCCGCTGCTTCCAATAACCGTTGGATATTTATCAGCTGAACAGCCGTCATTCTTTCCTGAGGCTGGCTGCCGTTAACGTTAGCTATGCTCTCTTCTGCGTTTAACGTTAGCTTTGCAAACAGCAGAAACGGCCGGCCGCTTTAAAACACAGGGAAGACAGTGCATCGGCTATTACTACGCTGTACGATATTTAAAAAACGTCGTATAATTTATCTTGCTCGAGGTCTTCGCTGGCTCATTAACAGCCTTTGTCGATAGGAGAAGGGGGGAAAAAAATCCAGTGTTTCCAAAGCTAGCAAGCTACAGCCAATCCTTGCCAGGTTTCGTTGTTATAAAATCTCAAAACCAGTGTATGAAAGTAATAAAAGTTTCTAGGAAACCCGATATTAAATTTTTGTTTTTACAAAAATGGATATAAACAATATAAAATATCCCAGAGTGAGCCCAGAGCCAGCAAAGTGCCTGCTGCTGCTCGTTTCCTCTGCTCTCCTGTTTGTTTACCTAGCTGCACAGCTGAGGGGCGGGCACACAACGGAGGAGAGTCCGATCTGGCGCGATGCACTCTGGGAAACTGAGTCTCTTGGTGCGTTTATGAAAACATGCACAAAATTGATCATTCTCACAGTTAAACCTGCCTTATACTGTGTTTTAACAAGTAAAACATACTCTGTGGCTACTTTATGAAATAACTGTAATAATGACAAATCAGTAAATTTTGATAAATATACATTGTATGAATTCATGTGAATTCAAGTCTGAAGGTCTACACAAAATATTCATAAATGATGAGATTGCTGCTACTGATGACAATAAAGAAAAAGTGTTGAAATATGTAACAATATTGGGATTTTCAACATTATTTTTTAGATCACAAGCCTATAATAGTGAATGAGAATAGGACATCTTTTGCCAAAACAAAAAAGCCAATCTTGACTGATTTGTGTCTGCAATAAAATACATCGATTGTGGTGGTTATTTGATATGTTACTGATTAAACACAGATACACATAGCGTGTCATCATTTTCTCTCACAGTCATTCTTGCTAATACAGCCTCCTCTCTTTGCGAAAAAAACCCTACAAGTCCCATGATTCACCAGGACCATGGGCGTGTACTTGCCGGCTGAAGCCAGGCCCAGCAACACGTGACGTCGCCAACGACCTGGAGTCTGATTGGTAGGCAGCTTTGACAGGCGTCGAGGGTTGAGCTCGCACCTGACCAACCACAGACAGACTCTGCGCCATGTGGAAACCTCTGCGGCACGCCCACAAATAGCAGGAAGCAAACAATCGAGAGAGAGAGAAAGAGAGAGAGCCTCTGCGATCGACTGCTGCAAAAATTCCTACTATATTACTCATATTATAATAATATTCGAAGGACTTTTGCAACGCGCATGAGCTAATATATATTGTAGTCGCACTAAACAGCCCTGCACGGACAGATGCTTACGGAAGCCTCGGAAAACAGGCGGTTTTCGCCTCGCTTTTAATCATGAGTTGACAAAATGAAGAGGACATCAAGAATAAACACCAATCGGCTTTAATATATCTTATAAAAAATGTCCTGCAAGGAAATAAGATTTAGACCACTCGCACTTTGAGATCTGCTTCCTTCGATCAACCATGTCCAGTTGCCTTATTTCCTAAAGGCTAGAAATGATAAACTAATATATAAAACAGGCAGGCCAGACATTCCTCATTTAAAAATGTCCGAATGTCCATTCAGGTATGTCCTCTGCGTTTTATCTATAAAGTTTTACGTTTTTTCGACTGAGTCTGCGGGGGCACAATGACATCATCCTAAACTGAGTTGGAGGGCGCTGCAATGGTCAGATTTATCCTATCCGAGTGGTAGCCAGCATGCACACCCACACACACACCCAATCATTATGTCATATTGCTATATCTTTATCTATACTGAAGGGAAAAAATAGCAGATTCGTGGGTTGAGAGTTGTGCAGGCGCAAAGCGATGCACAAGCGCCCCACATGCAGATAATGCGGATGAAAATGATCCACAATATGATGAAAGCATGTATGTTTACACTCTCCTATATCTGCACTGACTATACCACTCATACTAGTCTGGTGTCCAGGCATAGGCTGTGCTTATAGCAGGCAGTGGTGCTTAGTTGAATGAACTCAGTCCTTTGTTGTCTGAGTCTGTTGACAATGAAGTCCTGTTTTCCTGAAATTCAGAGGCAAATGAAAAAAGGATCAAACGCAGCACAAATAAACTCACTTCCGTCCTTCCTGTCGGCGCTCTCAAGAAACCTAGCAGCCTCCAGCAAAACTTGTACATTTTTCAGAAAAGTGTTGATCTGCTCCATGTGGGAGTCTTTGGAGTTGAAGACGTCATTGAAAGGGCAACTAGACATCTCGAAATCTTGCTGATCCAAGAGAGATGCCTCGGAATCAAAAAAGAACTCCTCACTCTTCAAACTTCTTCTTTGCCTCTCACTTTTGGCCATTTTTCCTCTCAGTTTGCGTGGCTTCTGCCGGGGAAGTGCTGAGCGCAGGGAACAGAGAGCAGTGAACTACCAGTGGACGCTGCTCTTGTCAGATGGTTCCTCTTTTCTTTTTTCTTTTTTATGAATGCGGGGTGTTTAATGTGGAGCAGTGGCCAATGTCAGTGGATGGTGGTGCGAAAACGAAAGCCCGCCCTCCTCCCCCCCCCTTGTCTGTCTGAGGAGCTCCGCATGGTCCTTGTGCCTGCCGCTCCTTAGCCCATTGAGATATACGGTATCAATGTCATGTCAACAATACATTGTAATCACAGGATGTAATGTGTTATTTTATATATTGTCTTGACTGATTAGTACAAATCAGAAGAATCAAAATAATGAGAAGTAAGCAGTTGTAATGTACTAGTGAGTATACTACTAATAGAAATAACAATAGCATAGCAGTAGTAGAGATGCTAGTCAATGCTACTATTAACTGCACACTGTATATACTGTTTACACTATGTACATTTGCTCATTCCTGGTCAATATTTCGTACATTTAATTTCTCTGTAATTTAAAATTTAAACATGTAGCAGCTCTTCTCACTTAGATTGATTTTATGTATTTTTTTTTATTGTAAATTTCTTTCTCTTTTTATATGATTTAGGATTACTCAGTTTTGTATATATTTTTGACTGTGATGCACCACAACACCAAGGCAAATTCCTTGTATGTGCAAACCCACTTGACAATAAAGCTGGTCCTGATTCTGACTAGCTGTTATAGTAGTATTTTTTTCAATATACTGTACTGCTATTTTACTTATGTAAGAATCTACATGAGAAAATCTTGCACAAAGAAGCTTTAAAACGTTAAAATATCCCTCAAAAGCTGCTTTAAAATTTAAAAGAAATTCTCAAAGGTTGCATTGAAATGTAACATGTAATAATGAGTGAATGCCCATTAGAAAAAAAAAATCTTTCTGGATGTTTTATTGTTTATTGATATGGTATATTGTGTGGCTATATATTATAATCCCAACTGCTCACAGGAAGTAGTGCAGTAGTGAAATAAAATGTAACAATAAATGATGTGATCTCTATCATGTCAGAGGGATGAGTGGACAGAATTCAAACTAGATTGTTTTAAGTGGAAAATGTAGAAATGACATTAGTGTCGTGAAGCCACTGATAGTCTTTATTACTAACTGAGCATTCACTGTGAATACCTTTCACAGTTGTCCTGTTTACAGTGCTTATGATACTTCAACCTCTATACTCGGCAGTAATAGCATTATCATTGGTGTGGTAGCTGTAGTATATCAGCAGTAGCAGTAAAGGCAATACAAGTTGTTCAAGTAGCAGCATTAGTTGTTGTAGTTGAGTGTTTGTTTTTTTGACATTTCAGGCCTTTGAGATCTGAAACCCAAGATGACTTTCTATAAAACTCTATTCAGGAGGACAGAAAGAACATACAGTACATAACTGTGTGTAGTAAAACACTATCACGCATCTATAGATCCTCCTGTATGTGACTGGAATGGTAACTTAGAGATAAGTCCTTAGCCTTGATCTTGTGCCATTCTCAGTAGACCTTTAGCTGAGCTGTTTTTATACTGCAGCTGAGTCCGTTTTCAACCGGAACATGTCGAGGCAGAGGCCTGTACTCAGCTCTGATACCCCCCTCCTCTGCCACTTCAAAGAGCCAGCAACAGCCCATGATCGTTTGATGTAAAGTTCACAGAGACAGAAACTTTCAAGTCCAACACACAGGGGAATCTCTGAAGGTCCCTGCCGCCCCTGCTCCACCTCTCCACCCTCAGTGAGGGGTGGCTGTAGAGGAAGGAAACCCATTTGAGAGCGGCAGTCCTGTTTGGAGTTTGAAAGGTGCCACCGCCAGCACATTGACAAAATAAGTGGATTTAAAAAGCACTCGGCCACATCCTCTTTAGGATTTTAGGCCAGCTTCTCCATTTCAGGTTACAGGGTGCAGTTTTGTAGACTGTGCCTTTTAGATCGCATTCATCTCCTGCAGTGCATAACACTTTATGTACCAGCAGCGATTAAAAGTATACCATGAAAAGCTGTTGAGGCTTCATAACGCTTTCAACCTCAGGAAGGGTCACAGGGGGTCACAAGCCCAACAGGTCACAAGCAAGTGTTGAACCCATCAGGTCACGTGCCGCAGGAAGGGAATCGAGGAATGCTGCAAAGCAAGAGTCATGTGTCGGTAGGCAGCAGTGATCACAGTGTGAGGGTAAAGAGTTGTGAGACACTATAGCTCAGGGGTATGGATGTCCTACAGACACATTGTTTGTCGCCTCCCCCGTACACAGACAGGTCAAACAATTTCTCTTCACGCTATCATTCTGATTACAGGCCGCCCCATGCTCTTTTAATTAAAAGGCAACACCCATGTCAAAACAAGGGGACAAGCTTAGTCATAAAGCCACAGAGAGCTCAGACTTCAAGAGGAGAGACGGGAACAAAGGTCAAACATTTTCAATAAGACAAGCTCATTTTTTCCGAGCCTAAGGGGCAAACCGCAACAACAACAAGTTAATCCATAAATTAAATGGGGAAAAGGGGTTGAATGGCAAAACTAATGTTGAATGTCTCCCAAGTTGAAATGAAATGGTATGCTGCAACAAGGGTTGTCCTTTAACTGTTATGTCCCTTTATCATCTGTTTAATTTGTTGATTATTTTTTGATTAATTATGTGTGAAGAAAATAGTAAAATACGCCCGAACCAAGTTCCCAGAGGCTCGGGTGATGTCTTCAAATTCTCTTTTTTGTCCAGCCAAAGCTCTAAAACCCAGAAGCATTTGTGAAACACAATAGAGAAAAGCAGTGAATTGGAACTTGAAATGTTTGGCATTTTTAGCTACACTAGCGCTGCAGCTCAATATTTGACAGTGTCAGTTGGTCTATCTAACACTTTGGCCCAGACTGAAATATCTCAACAACTATTAGATGGATTGACATAAAATGTTATACAGGCATTCATGGTCCTCACGGGATGAATCCTAATTATTATGGTGATCCCCTAACTTTCCTTCTAGCACTACCAGCAGGTCGAAGGTTCCAGTCGGTCGGTCCATTACTTTGGTCCAGACTGAAATATCTCAACATCTTCTCGATGGATTGGCACAAACATTCATGGTCGCAGATGATGTATCTTCATGATTTTGGTGATCCTCTTTTCTTTTCCTTTAGTGCCGACATGGAGTTGACGTTTGTGGTTTTGAGTGTAATGCCTTGACAATATCAGATGGATTGCCACGAAATTTGATATGGACATTCATGTTCCTCTCAGGATGAATTGTAATAATTTTGGTGGTCCTCTGACTTTTCATCTAACACCATCATCACAAGGTCAAAATCTTAATTTGTCCAACAGTTTGGTTTGTGGTCAAATACCTGCAAAGCTAATGACATTCCCATCAGCCTCGAGTGTAGTTTGTATTTAGTGCTAATTAACAAATGTTAGCATGCTACTGTACTATACTAAGATGGTGAAAATGCTGAATATTACACCTTGAAAACATCAGCATGTGAACAACACACCACCGTACCTCAATGCAGCCTCACAGAGCCGCTAAACTGGCAACAGACTTTTGTTGTGTCAGTGACTTACTTAAACAGTTATTTTATCATCAAAATTGCTGCAGATTAATATTTAGGTGATGGACTAATCATCTCAGCGTAGCTAAAATGACCTCTGGAGAGTTTCAATGGAGAGCAGTAGTGGAAATGCAGCTGACAATGATCATAATGTGATGATGATGACAATGCAAGCCCATTATTTATCATATGTTTTCAGAGGATGTAAAAACATTTTAAGGCTTATTGAAAACTGATCTAATTGCATTTTGCCCAGGAGAAATTGTTTTGCTGGAGCCATTTTGCATCATCCCTGAGTCAACATCATCCATCCAGTCTCTGCGGATTGAGGACGTATTACAGAACCCGGCAAAATGAAACTCTCAAATCTTGTGAAGGCGGTATCGTAGGGACGGGAGAAACATTGACACAATAAAAACGCTCAGCTATAATGGGTCTCTCTTGCCCGTTATTGCTTCCTCTGAAAACTCACTGACATTTTCGTAAATGTCACCGATTTACATCATTCTCAGAGGACCACTTCAGCTGGTGGTGTTCATGGGTAATTAGGCAATGTCCACGTGAACCTCCGCACTCATTGAGTCAGAGTGGGAAGACAGGAAAGAAACAAAGTGGGACTGAGTGATATAAAGAGGAGGAAAAGAGGGGTTTAAAGAAAGGGAGTGATAGTTGAGAGAATGTCATCAAATCTCTTAACAATAAACATGCGCAGCTCTCCAGTATGACACCTTTGTCCTGGCAGCGGGGCGTAAGAGATTTGAAGAGTGGCCATTCATACAACTGACCTTTTTACAGCCTTGTATTCCTGTCTGTTTAGCTTTCCAAAACACCAGAAGCACCCTTCTGCCTCCCATTCACCCAGTCGGCCTTTTGACCTCGGCCTGCACTTTGTCCACAAGGTGAACGCATAAAAAAAGTATGAACTTTAGTTGTAACGGATGAAATCAGAGATAAAGACAAACAGCAGCAGTAAAATGTAAAATACTGTAAGCATGTCATATTAAAAGATGCATATTAAAGGACGTTATAAATGATAATTTCCAGAGAGTAAAGAATGAGCGTGTGAGTGTCAGCTGCAGGGCCCTAAATCAACCCTCCTCTTTTGTTTTGGCCTCTGTCCACTGGTGTAGTTAACAAGACCTCTGAAAGAAACCTTCATCCTTAACCTTTATGTCTTCTCCTCATCAGCGACAATAGGTATTTGTTCTCAGTGGGAGGTCAAGCCTAAACACACAAACACTGTAATTCCTTGGTTCACATGTGAACCGGCGGCCGTGGTGGTTCTTTGCATTGACTCGCACACATCTGCAATTCTCAGGGTGGATAGTCCTAGCTACATAACAAATAGCTACCACCTTGTTTCAGTTACATCTTATTTACAAAACTCACTGTGCAAACTGACGGCATGCTAACACAGGTGCCTGTGCGTAATTGCTGCCTCCTCAAAACACCGTCCATCAGATAGTGCGAACGCTTGTTCAAGGAAAATGACTGGGTGAGAGTGACGAAGCATTTTTTTTCGTGAGAGACTTCTCAACTGACCTCATGTTGACACCATGGACTACGCTACTGTCAGTGTGTGCTTATTTTCCCAAGGGCCCCTTAGCTGTGTGGTTCTCTGCTTTGTCAGGGCTTTCTAGCCAAGATACTAATCTGTCTTCCATCAAGATTGCAGTCAGGCTTTTCTTTTGTTTGGCTCAAACCGTGCGGCCACTGGGGAAAGGCTTCCTGGGTATTATCTCCATTTCAGGATATTCTCAGCCCTTCCTTGTGATACAGTATCAAAACAACACATTATACAGCTGCACCCCACCCTGTCCCTCAACTCGGTGCTGCTGATGCGGCTACTATTGCACCTCTCAATCTCAATTCTCACTTCCTGTCTCAACATTCTCGCCATTTTTTAAAATTTCGCTCTGGCGTCCTACTGTTAGAGAAGACGTTCAAAACACTCAGAGCACCCATTTGCTCACAAACACTCTGATGAGATGACAGGGTGGGTGAAACATAAACCTGTTAGACGACAGACTGATGTCGCCCCTCCTCAGGCGCTTGCCCTTTGGCTCTCAGTGACCATTGTTCGCCTGTGTTCCCAGGCACTGACATCTGGTGACAATGGCCACGGTGGGAAAAGAGGGAAGAGAGCCTGCAAGTGCACACATGCAGAAATGCATACATACAAACACACACACAAAGAAACACACAAACACACTTGCTGACATTACAGAAACAAACAAACTTGATATGATAAATATACAGAGCTGAAACAAAGGGCGTAAACTCAGTGATTACACACACACACACACACACACACACAAATGCACACGTGTACAAATTTATGAAAACACACAGAAGAGGAAACAAAAATCTCTGCGCATGAACTCGAATGTGAGAGCTGAACCAAAAATAAATACACATAACACACATAAACACACTCATATTTGTAGATGTTTACACAGTCCGCTAAGCATGGGAGTGGCTGAGAGTGACACACACACACATACACACCCTTACATGGGTACATGCAGACTAATCAGACGTGTAAATGAATATTAAGAGTTTAAG
This sequence comes from Thunnus thynnus, assembly GCF_963924715.1. Classification (NCBI taxonomy): domain Eukaryota; kingdom Metazoa; phylum Chordata; class Actinopteri; order Scombriformes; family Scombridae; genus Thunnus; species Thunnus thynnus. The sequence goes on along the minus strand of NC_089519.1, from coordinate 4,814,198 downwards.
GGATTACACAAAATCAGTACACACACACACACATAATACACATGTTTCTTCCAGTTAAAGGGGAAAGTTTGGCAGAGTGGGGGAAACACACACATGTCCTTTCTCTGCTGTCAGTGGAGTCAGCGACGACGCACAGTCAGAATATTGTTTGCTTCAGGTCCCTTGCTAGCCCATCATTTAGTCACGGGGGCCTCAGACTGCTGTCTCTGTGTCTCCGGAGCTCCACTGGAGGTGTGGCACCGCTCTCCCCTAAAACATTAAAACAACTCCCCCCCCTCCAGCCACCCGCCTCTTCCCTGTGCCTCTGATGTGGGATGCTGCCAAATTAGCCAGGAGGGCCTTGGGGCAGTGTGTCTCCACTGCAAATTAGAGAGGAGAGAGAGCAGAGAGAGAGAGAGAGAGGGCGTACGCAGGACAGAGAGAGAGGAAGACAGAGAGGAGAGAGGGACTGCAGGTTCAAAGGCCTAATGACCTGCATAGGAGGGGAGCAGTAATGGGGGTCTTGTAAAGGGAGTCGGTGGAGGGATGGAGAAATAGGACGAGAAAGACACATGATGTCATCCACTGCTGCTTGTTTAGCCTGGTCGTGCCAGAAAGTGGTAGGACACGATTCATTTGCGTATCCTCGCAAAATAGGTGGGGCTGGAAGCTCGGTTTCATGGTGACCGCTAGCTCACGGTCAACAGTTAGTTACAGCAAGTTAACACAGTTATTCAAGGGAACATATTTGCACCATCCAGTCCTGTCTCACACCGGACTGCAAACCACCCCACACCTCTTTTGTGGAGCAGGTTATACTCCGGGAGAGCAGGGTTGTACAGCTAATATGATAGCTTCTCCCATTTTGGACTTTCCGGCTCCCTCTGTTCCTGGTATCAATCTGGTTGAATATTTTAATGATAGTTAGCCGTCCAAATGAACTGCTGCTCAACAGGGAAACACCGTCTACACAAACGCACAGAGGGAATAAAACTTAAACTTGAATTATATACAATTGATTTGACTGATTTGGGTGGCGAGCGCCTTAAATAAGCTTCAGAAAAAACCTTTCAACACATTTTTGCACAAAAACCAGGACTGTGCATTTTGTCACCCATCACTTACATTGAAAGCGCATCAGCAAGGGATGTTATAATGACCAGTATGAACAAGAGGAATGATTACAGCCAGCAAAACCTGTTCCAATGTTCATTTGGGCTCCTGATTATTGTTTTAGTACAGTCTTGAAAAGTTGTGAACCTATGCTTTAAAATTGGGTGGATATTTGACAGTTCAAAACCTCAGTTTGAAGCAGATTTCTTTCTTAGTAATGAAGACACCTCAAACAGAGACTGAGTTGCATTAGGCTAGTAAATAATCATACAGAGTTGATCTGCATGACAAATGTCTCACTTCTTTGCTCTAAAGTGGACTTGCTGGAATATTGTCTAAAAAATGCCTGTCAACCAGAAAACTTAGATGTTGCTTCCAGTGTAACTTGGCAGTTGTGGTTGCATAGTCATTACTTTGCACATTAAAGTACTGCCAAGTGCATTTCTTTGTTTTGTGTCAGCAGCTGAAAGTATATAACATGGCCGGTATTAGCTGATCCTCAAAAAAAAAAAAAAAAACCCACAAAACTCAGCGCTAACACACAAACATGGTTGTGGTCGCCAACACATGCACACACAAGCATGATAATTACACTCTCGCTCTCATTTTTCTTCTAGTTGTAGACGAGACCCCTGGAGACGTCACGGTGTGATATTGTGTGCACTCAGAGAAGATGAAGAGGAGGTGAGAAGAGGAGCCAGAGGAGAGGAAGAAACCAACGAGGAAATAGAGGAGAGGAGATGCTGTGAGAATCCTTCCTCTGTTGTTTTCACACTGGCTTCCTGTTGTCATTGCTCCCATTTCCTCTCCCAGAGGAACTCCTCTAGTCCTCTATTGCTCACACATCCCACAACTCTCCTTTTTGTTTATGTTCATTTCCACACCTGGTCTGCTAAAAACATTTTTATTTCCAGGGGTGAACGCCTCCTTTTTTTTATTTATATCTTGATTCATGTAAGGCACAAAATAGAGGATTTTCAGTTTCTGTGTCAGTAGGCTGTGCCTTGAAGGAGCTTCGCTGATCACAAGATGCATATGTTAAGTCTGACCTTTCTCTTGTTAAAATCCTTCTCATGTTTACCAATCCAAAGGCCTGGCCATGCAGGATCGAACAAATGACTGATCTGATTGGGTCAACACACTCAACCATGCACATCCCCCGCCCCCCCTGTATCTTAGTTTCCCTTTGGCTACCTACCTTTGTCTATCCACCCTTTTCTGTTTTTTGTTTTCCCAGTTACTTCTTCCTTTAGCACTCCTTCACCTTCCTCCCCCCGGGGTCTGTCTGCGAATCTCCTCCACTCCCTCCCCTCCGTCTCCCCTCTGTGGTTTTCTGTCTGTTTTCTGAGGCGGAGGGGAGGGGGAGAGTGTGCAGTCTGGCTGGGGATGCTGCCTGCGAGAGAAGCAGTAACCTTTCTTTGGGTCCTTGCTGATTTCATTATTTTCATTACTGGGAGACTTCCACCGTGGCAATCCCATTAGGATAAGACGGGGGCCCAGCAGGAGAGGGCGCGCTGCCTGGGTGTCGGGTGTGTGTATGTGTGTGTGTATGTGTGTGTGTGTGTGTGCATGAGTATATAGCGTGGGTGTCCCACAGGATAAGAGACTAAACTTAAGTATGGCTGCATTTACCCGGATTGTCAGGGGGTCTAAATTGCAAATGTCTGTTTTGATATTTGCCTGCTCAACTGTAACACTGCTGAGTCGAAAAGAGAAACATTTTACATCGTTGATCAAAATAATCATCCTGTGATAACTTAATTAACATTACTTTTTCAGAGTTTAGTTGAGCACCACAAGCCTGACACATATGTGTAAAATTAGCTGACAATCCAAAGATTTTCCATAAACTACAACAAGCAGTAATAAGTAATAAAGCTGATTAATTGACCATATGTGCTATCATTCAGTAATACCCCTCAGATGCATAAAAAGGAATCTGTATATCTGTTTATAATCTGTCTGTAACGACTTTGCACCTGACGTGTTTTATTTGCCTTAAAGAAAATAAAACTTTTACATCTTGTGGCATCAATCTTATTCACTTTTAGAGTGTACGTGAAGTTGCAACCATTACTTCTCTGCCATTTTCACACCCATCTCTGTCCTCTTTCTGTGTCTGGTAAGGTCAATTGAGAGCATTGTGGAGCGTAATCGTCCATCAGCCTTTGCAGACTGGCCTGTTGGTCACCCTGCTTTCACACTACGAGCTACATAGGTTATGGGTAATCTCTACTGCATTCATTTATATTTATTTTATTTATTCCATGATATATGCAAAGTCAGATTTCCTTTAATGAATATAATATATAATATAATGTTCAGATATCTGCCCCTACACACCCATATCCACTCACACAGGTGTTTTCATATGTTGCCTGACCAGACCTGTGAGCGGGTACTGACTGGGCTTGACTTTCCTGTTAGGGTGGGACAACATTATCATTCTTATTAGTACATAGAGTTTTGTGACATTGTGTAATGCCGACCATAGCTCCATCAAACTTTAACCTGACAAGAGGTCTAATCAGCAAGCTAGTTGAAGACACCTGTGTGAGTGTACAGCCTTTAAAGTGGGTGTGTCATGCACACCCACTTTAAACTCCTTAAACTCCTTTTTTATCTTCAGTTTTGTGCAAGTTACTGAAAATTAGTAAATAGTTACAGTTATTAGTTACTTCTCTCAAAAAGTAATTGAATTACTTTACCAATTACCTGGAAATCAGTCTGTTTAGTTCTGGCTGGCTTACAAACTGGGCAGACCAATTTTTCGGTTTAAAATCAAGCCTTGGCTGTTTCGATGGAGTGGTTCCTCCTTGGTCAGCAGAGCTAATGGTAGCATTAGCGCCGGGGCCTTTCTGCGATTAGCTTTGTAGAGGCACAATGTTTTGCTAGATGCTTCAGAAGAATGCTAGTCTTTGATGTGAAGTTCTCACACCTGCACATAGACTACAGCTCACCACTATATTTTATCCTTGATCTCGAGGAGGGAAGAATAATGTCCGTATTTCCAGGGCAGCGAGCTCACATTGCCTGAACTGTCGGCTAAGTTATCGCACTAGTATCGATTGATTCATTTGCACCATCGTAAGGTCAGATGAGTCCATTTAAATTTCAGTATTTGTAATTGTGTTATTTAATTTGAAAAGTAGTTAGTTATATTATAAGTTACTGCCACAAGTAGTGGCACTGTTTATCTTATACTGGCTCTTTATGCAGTCACTCATTTCAACCTTTGTCTGAAACAGGCCTCTTTAGCTCCTGTTTCTTTAAGGCCCCCCTCCCAAGGAGCCCACTCAATTCTGATTGGTCAGCTTCCAACTTCTGGGAGGCTACGTAAACAAACAATAACAGTAGGCTTTCATTTCTTTTTCTCGTTCTTTTCTTGAACTTCTTAGATACATCTGTACATGTTCAAGGCTGAATGCTTTCCAAAACAAGTGAGTGGACAACCCATGGAAAAACCTTAGCAACGAAGGCTGCGGAATAGACAGCCGTTTCTGGGCATGTGCGAACAATCTTATGTCATCACAAGGAGGAGGTAAAGATAACTTTGCAAATGAAGCATTCAAAGCAGGTTGGAGCCCTGTGTTTTGACTTTCATGGAGCATTTTTACGTACATTCAGTTTTTACTATTTTTATCATAGACGTCCGACATCATAACAGTATGAAAATAACAGAAAATTACAAAAAGCATGATATGTCCCCATTAAAAGAAAGTCCATAGCTTCTGTTCCTTTCAGCTTAACTTGTGCATTTAAAGAAGCCCGTTGAAAAACGGTGAGGATCATGTATACTTTTCTTTAGTGGTTGTCTGAATTACTGCAGGCAGGCACAGTGACTGAAGCATGACTTGAGGTTTACCGGCTCCAGGTGAAAGGCATCGAGGTTAATTGGATAAGACTTACACCTGGTTGTATATATCCTTACTTCCTCTCTCCTGATTGAGAAGAACGGCGGTCTCAATGTATGCGAACAGGTGTGAGTCTAATCCAATTAACATGAATGAACTTTTGCCTGGAACCGTACAAGAAAGTGCATGTGCCTTCTTGTCTGTCATCTGATAAGTAAAAAAAATGTTTTAGCTAATAAACAGAGCTATATATTTATACATCACAAGTGTTTCGCCTCCTTTTATCTTCCTGCTGGCCCATATTTCTTGGCAGCGCCTTAATGTCTCTTGCTGTTTGAGCTCAGACTTTTTGAATCTTTTACTGAAAGAAAGCAAATTTCACAGTGCTGCACTTTCATAAGACAACTGAAGTTCTCTAAATGAGTCTGGGAGCGTTGTTTTTACCATTTTCAGACAAACAATGTTAATTCCTCACTTAGCTATTATTTATGGTCACATCCTTAAGCTCACTTGTATCTCTGATGAGCCTCAGAGGGAGCCGGGGAGCATAATAGTCAATGAATCATCATGAAAGTGAGGGGGTTGAACCTCAGCGGCCTCCTTACATCATCATCTGGAGCCGAACTCCCGCCATGCACTCATCAACATGACAGCTTAAACGCCCCATTTAGCGCCATTCTTGTAGAATGTGCGTGTGTGAGCGTAGAAGGGGAGCAAGAGGGGGCGAAGGGCTGAGGGGCCTTGTTTATACCAAAAGGGAATGTGGTCACATATGCATATACATTCATACAAATATACACATTCACATACTACACAGCCACCCGACCCTTTGGCACAAACAGACCCCAGCCCCCCTAAACTCATGACTGCAGCTGCTAAATCCTTATAAGTCTAATGCTTTGATGTTTCTGTCAGCAAAATAAATTCTCTCCAAAAACCCTCCTGCCCATGAATTTGGTATTACAGGGTGTCTGGGTCATGCAAGTTCTGATCAGAGGAGATGTACTGTATGTACAGCGGTGCTCAATCTCTAATCTGATATTTGACGGAGAATCTGAGAGAAAATACAAATATAATAGAGAACAACTTAGAACTTGCATGCAGATAAAAGCTCAATAATGAAATTAGAGTTGAGACTGCAACATGCTGTTTCTTATCCTCTTGGTAACCACGGAGATTAAGATCAAGTGTCATCGATGCATGTGCAGACACACACACACACACACACACACACATCTATCCTTCTGAGGACCCCCCACTGACATTCATTCCCGAAATCCCCTAACCTAACCGAAACCATCAGCACTATATGTAAAATCCAAAGCCTTCCTCAAACCTTAATTTAATCCTTACTCCAAACCTCACCGTAAACACAAGTTCTAACTGTAGAATAATTATTGAAGAAGTGAGCCACATGAGCAGAATGTCACTTTCAAGAACGTCATTTAAAATATCTCCTAACTCTGCACTTCCCCTCAGCTCTACAGAGCATTTTATAGTCTTTCAGCCAATTGTTTTGGTTTTGGTCTGGAACTTTACTGTCGGTTCACTCTCATCAATGTCATTTCCAGCAGCAGCAGCAGGCGACCATTTTTCAGCAAAAAGCTGTTATAAACCAACTGCATACTACCTGCCCAGCACCAAACAGCAGCCAGACAAAGTTAGTGACTAGCTGGTGAACAAAGTGGAGCATTTGGCAGCTAAAGAGCTACAGCAGATATTTCCTTCAGGAATTGGAGGAGACTAAAACAGAGCTAATAGTTTTTGGACTTGCATTCATCAGGTGGACAGTGCTCCATGTCTACAGGATATGTAGGCAACTGCTTTAAAATGTTACAGTGATAATATGTCAATGTTTTCTGCACCCATTCAACCAAAACAACAACTGATGCTGCTTTAAACAATTGTGACTTTTGGACTGCAGGTTGATCATGACAAGATGTCCAATGTGAGACTTTTTGGTTGTTCAGTCTGTGAGTTGAACAGATACAATGTAAAAGTTTTAGGTAGAGAAAACCCTAACCCACGAACTAAAATAAGCCACTTAAATATTAGCATTCATGTAATTTATAATTTACTTCAATTATTAGTAAATCAATTGTGTTACAATAAAAGCTACAGCCAATGGTCCTTATTAATGGGCCAAAATGGCTACAGGAAGCTACATGACCATATAAAGTTACACCTAGCATGTAAACTAAGGTTATGTAAAACATTTCAAGAGCATTAGCTGTATTCTATCACTGCACATTGCTGGCATGTTTCAAAATTCTGTGAAATCTCCTTCAGGACTAAGATACATTCTGCTCTACCACTGACCTACAGTGGAAATAGGGTGACCTTAGCAGTTGGCTGTTTCTGGGTAAGTAGGTCTGGGATCGGCCTCCAGCGAGGCGGAGGCCCAGCCAAACAATAGGAGCCGAAAGGGGAAAGAGTGGCGGAGAGGGTCCTTCAACCTCTCCAGCCAAAACTAGGTCTTCCATTCACTGAGCCGTCGTACACAGACAATGGGGCTGGATGGGGGTGAGTGACTGAGTGAGTGACTGAGTGAGCGAATGAGTGAGTGAGTGAGTGAGTGAGTAAGGAGTTTATGGATATGCTGAGATTGCTGGTGATATATGCAAGCACAAGTATAAGTGTGTAACGTGTGTGTTCTGCCTTCTTTCAAAGAAACCGATCTACATGAAGTACACACACAAACACAGACAGAAGGAGCCCCTATAGCCATGCCTTGCAACCCAGTTATGGGTCCTTTGCAGTCTAAATATGTCTCCCTATTGAACATCTGTGCCTTATCAAAAGCAAAGGGCTCTCCTCTATTCATCTCCCACTCTTATAGCCCCTGAATGGTGATTTGATGTGTATTGTTCAACCCTCTGGTCATGAACCCTGCTCTGTGATATTTTACTCCCAGGGAGGTTTTTTTTCAAAAAATTGGAATGGGCCTCTAGCATCCCATTTCCATGGCTGATTACATGTCAGATGTCACTTTTTCACCCTATTTCATCCATTCTGCTTCTCACCGGACATTAAAATGAGTTATGAGTTAAGCTGCGTCTGTCGTTGAGGAGGCGTTTCTTTCTTCTTCTTTTTTTTTTTTTTTGCCTTTGCATCACGTTTGAAATTCAAATGTACAAATCTTAATCCACTGTTTGGTGAAAATGACTTTTGTGAGAAGTTATTGCTCCGTTGAATTATTCAAACATTATCTTTTAGGGGGGTGTCTGGTCTTTTTCCCCCAAAAAAAGTCTGGGCAGAGACAATGAGCTATGTGAACAACTTCGGCGAGTCAATCGGCAACTCCCAGGCAAACACAGCCGCTCATTGTGTGCCAGTGCGATGGGAGAGACTGAAGAGAAGAAAGACGAGCGAAAAGTTGATATTTCATACTGAGTGAGTAAGAGGAGGGGCAGAGCTGAACAGAGCCAGCTGCAGAGGAAAAGAAATGACTCTCAATATTCTTTTTCTTCTCTTTCTTTCTTTCTAAGATGGACAAGGATGTTGGAAAACAGATAGATAGACAGAGAGGGGTGGGATCTCTTCCACCTTGAAGAAAATCGTTAATTCTACCCCGCTCATGTGGGCTGTCCTTCTCGTAGATGTGTATGGGGTTGTGTAGGGGTGTGTAGAAAAGAAATGGGGTAGCTATCCCCCTCCTTAGACAAAGGGCGCAGATGGCTGGCCCTTCTCAGCTTTGGGGTGGGGTGGTGTGAGCAGACGCCTGCGACGGAGCGCTGTGCCCTCCCATGGAGCTCATTTCAGTTCCTCACTGAAAGAGACGGCAGACAGGGGGGCCCTGCTTATAACAAGAAGGGCTTAGAGACCCTGAATTCGCCCCCCCCTCCCTTCTTCAACACCCCAATGCCCCCTCACTACTGGCCCATGACCCCTGCTCCTCACCAGGTCACATGCACAGTAACGAAGGTGGGAAGAATGCCAAGGCGGAGGAGGGGGTGAAGGAGTGACTGGGAGACAGACAGAGAACACAACCTGCCATAAAACAGGAGAACAGAAACTCATTTTAACTGTACTGCTAGAGACATATGAGCCTGACAAAATGCATAAAACATACTGTAAGTTTCATTACCTCCCCCAGTCTTTAAGAGGTTCCTTATTTATGTACCAAGGTAGCAAAACTTTCTGATTGTTATTAGAATAATCTATTGTCTGCTTCAATATAGGGTCAATGTAAAGAATAGGGATACACAAAATAACATAAATATGTTTTGGAAATTGACTTTAATGCTGATGTAACTTCATCACAACAATAAATGGCGGTCACATTTTCTTGAAATAGTCGCATTACTCAGCTTTAAAATAAGTCTAGCAGTTAGTAGTACATGGGACAACTAGCAAAGCTCCAAAGAGCCTATTTGTAGGTGCATCACTTTAAAGTAATAGTTTGACATTCTGGGAAATGAAATTAGATTAAAGTTAGAGTTAGGAAGTTAGATAAGCGGTATCAGTCATCTTATCTAACTCACCAACTCTCTCTGTACCCTAAATATAAAGCTACAGCTAGCAGGTGGTTAGCTGTTAGCTTAGCAGCGCAGGCCTAGAAACAGTTCTAGCACAAACATCCTGTAGAAACCACCAATTGTCAGTTTTACATTTTGATTTTTGTGTGGATTAAACAAACAAGATATAATGGGTTATTTAGTGAGCTTTAGATTTTAAACTTTGGACAGAACCTGGCTAGCTGTTTTCCCCTGTTTCCAATCTGTTGCATGGATGTATAAAGGGAACTGGATGCAGCATTGGAGGTGGAGCCTCGTTCATTCCCATCAAAGTTGCTCAGTGGCCTATGAAGCCAAAAAAGCCACTTCCCGCTGTAAAGAAATTACCTGGATGAAAACATGCTCTATGGGCCCTATGTGCCCACTCACTACAGACTTCTGCCAACTGAAACAGCTAATTTCCAGTTTAGCCCTCTGGCTTACTTGAATGGGGATAAAACAATTAATTTGTGTGGCTCTTCTATACTTTCAAAATGTGATCAGATCAAATTCTGATAGTGAAACGAGTCATTTTGCAGGGTTGTGATGCTCAAAAAAAAAATATCTGCTGATTTACAGACATCACTTGCACAATGTAAGTCTATGGGAAAAAGTCCTTTTGAGCCAGTGTGCATCACGTGATGGACGCAGAAGTTGTAATTACACAGTTTAGCCACTATGTCAAATTGGTTTCAAAGCCTGTTGCTGTCCCCAGGGGCTTGGTCACTCCCCTCAGCTGTCTGTAGCCTACACTAAGCTAAGCTAACCATCTGCTGGCCGCGGCTACATATCCACCATACTGACATGAGAGTGGTATCCATCTTCTCATCTAACTCTCAGCAAGAAAGTGAACAAGTGTATTTACCGAAATGTTAAACTATTAGCCAAATAATTCAACATGTCAAGAGGAAAAGTCTCAGAAATGAATGCAAACAGCATCAAAAAAGAGCAACACCAGCCACCAGTTGATAGAGAAAAAAAGCAGAGACAATAGGCAGAAAGACACAAAGATGATGATTATACTGACCCAGAATGATCAGTCTCCTCTACTATTTTATCTTTAGAGGGGGTGGTTTGCATGTGTGGTCATGTTCTCTGCGGTCAAGACTTTGTTGCACAGTCATCCTCCCATAACTTGACCTAGACTAAACTTGGCTGCCTTGTTTTGTTAGTTTAACCCACTTCAGATGGCTTGTTCTTGTTTTGGGAGATCTCCCAGGTCCACTGGGATAACACGGTCAAACTGTTTCAACATGGCTGATTAGCGGTGAGCCAATCCCACTCATGTTTAGGCTACACCAAAACATGGCAACATACATCATCTACTTTCCCTAAGAGGAGTTTGATTAAGGGCAGCATTCGATGAAGGATAATCTGCAGGTGATTATCTGTGGTAGATACGGAAGAAGAGAGGGAGGCGGATTCATAATTCCTATGTAATACACAGCACTTAGTCCCTTTGACCCAATGACCCATATCCTGTCTTGTAGAGGGGGGAGGCTATATTGTGATACTGAAAGGCTTACAATGGCTTATCTGGAGGGACCTCGGGCACAGTGAGACGCTTGTCAGCCCACTCCAGATCCAGGGGGATTTGACCACAATGTGTGCATTATAATGGGCAGTGGGATGTATGTAGGCACTCTGGCAGCTGCCCCATACACTGTACAAAAAGTATAGTCGTTGTGTGTGTGTGTGTGTGCTTATGGAGAAAGAAAAGGGAGGGATGGAGGGAGGGAGGACTGTTTGCAAGTCTAAGTGTGTGTGTGTAATAAAGACAGAAAAGGCAGGCATATTGTTTGTCAGTTGGGGCATGGGTTGTGTAGCATATTGTGTAAGTGTGTGCCTGCGGGCATCTGTGTGAGTCTGAATATGTGTGTGTGTGTGAAATGTAAAGAAGTCCTAAGTGTACACGTGTGCATCGTGTGATTTCTGAGAACATGTCTAAAAGCTAAAGTATGCATGTGGAAAGAGTGTGTGTGTGTGTGTACATGTGTGAAGCTTGTTTAAACCAGTTCCTGCTGAGGCGAGAGTAGGACATGCACATACATATTAAACATTTATGCATATGTAGACTCAGCAATTGCAGTTCTGCGTATGTACAGTATCTGTGCATTGGTGTGTGTGTGTGTGTGTTGTAGAGTGAGAGAGATAAAGGATGGATTGTTTTCACGGTTGTATGCATAAAAACATTGTGCGTGATTGGAACGAGACAGAAGAAGTGCATAAGAAAAGGTTTTGTGTTGTAGTTTTGCAGTGCGTATGTGTGTGTGTGTGCATGTGTGTGTGTAGAGTGTAGCATTACAGTGAGTAGGGGTGGAGTCCTTGTTAGTAGCTGTTGAATGGAGGTCAGTGTGACTCCTGAATAGAAGGGAAGAGAGAGGAAAACATGACAGATAGAGGATGAATCAACAACTACTCCTCGCCTCTCACTTTCTCTCTCTCCCCCTCCCTTTTTCGCTTCTCCACCCTTCCTCCTTTCAAATCCCTCCGTTCCCAGCTATAACCACCATGTTTTGAAGCAGCGTAGAGTGGAACTAAAGTTATTACTACCATTCACATTGCAAATCTGCTATGATAATGGTGCATCCCCAACAAAAGACTCAGCCCAGCCATCAACACTGGTTATCTCTGGTTTGCAAATGACCACACAGTCACCGTAGGGATGATATCTTTGGTCAGCGTTGCTATGAAGCTTGTCTCTCACTAAACTCACTGTTGTCAGAGCTTGGAACATATCCTGGTCGACGTTACATATATGCAAGGGCCTAATCGAAGTCCTGCAGACTCTCATACCATTTTCCGGCCAGTGCAGTTACCCAGGATTGTTTAAGTTTGTGTGATCTAAACTGACTCATGCTCCACACCTGGGTTTGTTGTGGGTCAGAAACAGCTCAGCTTTGGTATGAAAGGGTGAACAGATATGGGGATTAGTTAGACGTGGGTTAATATGTAGCTTGTGCATTATGTTACATCAAACACAGTGTTTTTGTGCTAAAGTGGTATTAGTCTCATCAGCAAATGAAGATGATTTCCCCTGTGGGAAGCATGAAATTGGGCAAATTCTGCCAGCAAATGTGATTACCATACCCTCCCCCCCCCCCATCCTTTTTTTCCAATCTACAATAAATCAGACATGAAGCTTTCCTTCTATTTTATATATTATTAACCTTTTTACCTCTCTTTTTAGTTTTCATATCATAATATATTTTTTTGTTTTATATATTTTGTTAAATGCCTATATTCTATGTATTTGTATTGCTGTTGAGACGTCAGCCTGCATATTTATTATATCATGAGTCTCTATATTGAGCTCGATGTCAGGTTAATATACATGCAAATATACTGGACAGGAAAATTGATTGTGACACATTAATATATGTTTTTCAGCGTTTGGCTGACAAATCCACTATTTGAAAAGTGGCAATCACAAAAATCAATTAATTAATTAACATAAACACAAAAAAAACATTATTTGCCTTGGATGGAAATCTATATCTTTCAACTTCTCAAGTGCTGTTTTCCCCAGAAAATAGAAATCATCCTTCATCTTGCTGTGTCTCTCTGTCCTGTCTCTTTATTTCTAAACCATACTCTGTCATAACGCCTCTCACATTACGAGTAGGAGTTCAAATTCCTTGATAGCATGGAGATATAACTGAGCAGAAAGTTATATCCTGATCCATATTCTCAACATCTCACATCTCTCCTCTATCTGCTACCTTTCCTCCCCCGTACCCTTCACCCACGTCTCTCCCTCCTCTTTTTCCCTTTCTCACCTCAGCAGAGGGACGGTCGCTGGGGAGTCACACTTCTGTCTCTCCTCCCTCCTCCCTTCACAATCCCCCCTGTTGTTGTTGTTGTTGCCCTCCAAATCTCTGCTGGCAGACTATGGAGAGAGCAAGAGAGGCACCCAGGAAGAAATAGACTTCTGCATCGTCCCCCCCCCCCCCCCCAACCCTCCTCACCTCGCCATCCCCCACTGTTGTTGTTGTTGTTGTCACCCCTCCAAATCTCTGCTGGCAGGCTAATGAAAGATAGAGAGAGAGAGAGAGAGAGAGAGAGAGAAGGTGGGAGTGGGAAAGAGAGGTTTGGGAGTCTTCTCAACAGGGGTATAGTTCTCAGGATGGCAGGAAATTACCCATGTTGTTTTTTGGTAATCCTTTTTTAATATCAGGTTTTGGGACAAGGGGGGGGGGGGGGGGATACGAAGGCAGGAATGGGGAGAGAGAGGAGAAGAAGAGAGACAAAAGAGGGATCCAGGCCAGACAAAACGATTGGCGGCTCCCGGGGGGACGATATGGTGTCTGTGTGTACATAACACACATCTCAAGTGGTGGAAATGAATAGCATTATGAGACTCACACAGCATGTCTTTGCTTCTGAGTAATGCCATCGCTATCTGCTGCAATGAATAACATGAATGAGCTTTTAAGTTTTTCTCTGAGAAGATTCTTTCCCCCCATTTTTTTTTTACATTTATAAAGCTCCGTTCACATCGCTTTGACTCCAACAGGACAAACACACCACTGAATGAAATGCAGCCTATACTGCATTCCCAAATAATTTTGCGTGAAAATCCACTCAGAGGGATGGCTTGAAATTTTCATTATCGTTGGCTTTGCTCATGAGGCAAGAATATCATAGACATAGTGTGTATTTACTGTTATTTCCTTCGATTTACTAGTTTGCGTTCCACATTTTGTGGCATAAAATCTTTTTTTTTTTACTTTAACAATACATCAAATGGCCATGTATAATGTAAAAGTTGTTCACAGTGACAAACGCAGGAGTTATCACCTGTCTCTGCAATGTGCCTTAGCTATGTGGAGCTTTTCAGCCTCCTTTCGCTCATTGTTCTGGTTTTCCGGCCTGTGAACTCCAATCTCATCAACCTCATTTTCAGCAGCACAACCAGCAGCCCAGAATCATATGGCAGACACTTAATTAGCATCAAATCTGCGAAAAAGTTCAACAATTTGCCTTGCTAAAAGATTACATTAAGGGGTAGCGACAAAGTTAAAGCACAGTAGTGGTGTCATAGCAGTCGTGCACCTCCTCAAAAATGTAACAGCTACAGTTGGGGCTACAGCAGCTACAGACTGCAAGAATTGTGATTGATCAGCTCTGACAGCGTGTGTTTTCTCATTCAAGTGTCTGATGCAGGTGGAGATGTTGATAGTGAAGACATTAAGTAAGTTGAATAAGGCTCAGTCGGTCATGACAACTTTACAAGGTGATAGTTAATATGCCAGTTGTTCCACAGCTCCCAAGTAGCCAACACAACAGTTAATGCAACAACACGCTAAAAGGCTGAAAACAAACCTTGCGATCGTGGTTTCCTTTCATTAAAATAATTCCTTTTTTTCCCAGAACTTTAAATAAAATTAACTTCCAAAAAAGTCAAAACATTCCACTAAAGGCGCACTTCACTTCAGACTTCAAGGCTCGATAAGTATGGGCTCGTACTGATAAGGGAAGAAGGATCTGCCGACATTCTCATCCCATTAATCAGTGTCACTTAGGGAAATCCAAGCCTCCCATTAGCGTTCCATTGTAGAGATAGTGGCTGACACAAAAGAAGAGGATCAGCCCACAAGACACAACTCACAGTAGCCTGGTTGTACCTTATTGACCCCCTTTATGACAGACGCACCCCTTTCGCAAGGGAGTTTGGCGTCTGTCTTAGCCGTCTTCCCCTTCCCCCCTTAGACCCCTTTCTTCGGTGGGGTGTGGTGGATAGAGAAAAAAAGGAAGGACGGGAGAATAGGAAGAAAAAAGAAAACGATACAGTGTCTCTATTAAGGCATTGTCAGCAAACATGTACATCACCCTCTTTTCAGGATGCTTCGTGACCCTGGTATTTAGCACAGGGGTGATATATAGCCTACCCCATGCAACACACACACACACACACACACACACCACATGTGCACATTATTTATCTAGCAGGAGTCGGACAATTGCTGCCGTTCCTGCGGGTCAGGGTATAGGAAGAGAGAAAGGGGGTATTTGACACAACTCAGTGCAACACCGGTCAAAAGAGGTTTTAGAAGTCAAATCCAATTCACCCCTGTTCACCCTGCGGGCCTAGTTGGTTCGTAAATCTGCCTCTTAACAACCAGGTGCAGTGATGACTTCTTGCCTTATCTGATGTGTCCACTTGAAGGGTCTTTGTTGACGGAAGAGCAGCCAACTTTCCCTTAACTGTGACTTTTCTCAACTGAAATGCAAAAGGTTTAGGAGGGTTGTAGATGAAGTGATATTTTCAGTAGTATTAGGGCAGAAGTGTCTGGTATATATATTCAGGTTGTGCTTAGATCTTAGGCTTTATGGTCTAAATCCAGTTTAGATGGTTTACCGATTTCACAGCTAGAAAAAAAGTGACTTGAGTAACAAGCAATCCCAGTATTTCCTTAGTAGGTGAAATGCAATACACCAGGATTTTGATCTAACAATGTGTCTGAGAGTGGATAAGTCCTTTAAAGGTAGCAGACCCCAAATTAGCTAAACCTAAATTACCACCTAAGCACATTTCAGCTCAGTCAAACTCATTTTAAATCAGCTTTTTCCATCAAAGTTGTGTCTAGTCCAACCCAGTCAATTTCAGCTCAGCCTAGTCCAATCCAACATTCTTTGGTTAAATTTCATCCAGCAGAGTCATGCCCAGTGTAATCACACCCTGTACTATTTAGCCTACTTTAGCCAAGTGCAACCCAGCAGTGTGGCCCAGTTCATCCCGTCAACTTAACCTGCGTGACAAAACAAGCCCAGCTTAGATCAACACACTTCAGGCCCTTCTCTGTCTCTTCCTTCCTGGATCCCTGGTTTCTGGTGATAAGGAGGTTAAAGAGTGACGTGTGTGTGTGTGTGTGAAGGAGCTGACATTGGACTATACAACACAATGAGTACCCAACGTTCTTCCACTTTCTGCTGAGAGTACACAAACAAACCCTTCCATCATCCCCTCTGTGAAGCAATATTGATCCCTAAAACAGTTTATGGTAATATTAACAAATGATCAGGTAAGGTTTAGGTTCACACTTAAAAAACATAGAGACATAGAGGTTAACACATCTACTAAATAACACATATGCTTTAAGATCGCTCTGTTTATCTAATACAGTAAATCATCATATACGGTTTGGTATCCAATAAATCCTGCATTTTTAAAATATGGAGCAGAGGTCCAGCCCACGCCAGTATTCTATTGAATCCTTGACAAGCAATGAGGAAATAGGATGCTATTGATCTCCAATGGAGGATTAGATTTCCAATAGCAAAAGGATACAGGTCTCATTGTGCAATGGGGGGGAGCATGTGACAGAGTGGCCTATATATAACCCATAGCAGAGAGTCAATAGCCAGGAGAACAAATGATACTGTGGCAATAGGCAATCTATGCCTCTAATTCCTCTCTGCAGTCACTGCATTTGTCACATGGATCTCTTGATCGTAAGAAACTATAAAGCAGGTAAAGCAGTCAGTGGGAGCTCCTGCATGGTTTTCCTTTAAAGGCACTTCAAATCCATCACTATTGGTTAGCTCTAATGTACAACCACTATTCCTCTTAATTGGTTTGTTGGGTGCTGTTACTCTGTTATTTTATATTCTTAGTGCTTTGCATCATTGTTAATTTGTATTCTTGATTGTCATTTCTATTTTTCTACTACTGTAATTCTATTATTGCTACTCCTGTTTATACTATACAAGCAGAACATATTGCATATCAATCTGTTCTGTTGCTCATCCTGAGGTTTCTCCCAATTTCTTACATATTTTACAAATTTTATTTTTAAATCGTACCTCAAAGGATAGCGGGTGTAGTATGCTGCACAAACTGTTTTGGGTTTATATTAAAAAAAACCTGACTCCTGTTATTGTCAAAAAATATTTGATATGTGTTCTTATATTATCAGTCACACACCTTTGTGTTCTGTGTAGGCAGAAATAAACCAAGATATTTTTTGTAATGCAATTTGGCCAGTTTCTGCTGTGTTGTAGGTACATTGTGAGGAGTAGATCTAATCAGTTGTGTTGTTTTTATCAGTCTGTAGTTATGAAGTGTTCTCCACAAGTGTTTTCTTCACATTGCATTGTTTTAAAGTAAGGAGTTTGACAAACACACAGAGAATTATCTCCAGACTCTGCAGTTCCCCTCAGCTCGACAGAACATTTGAGTGTCTTTCAACTCATTGTTTTATTATGACCCGCAGCTTTTCTGTTTGGTTCACACTCACATCTCACATCAAACACCATCTCCAGATGCAACTGGCAGCAGTTTTCAGTGAAAAAAACTCTCATAAATCAATGGTACCCTTTCTACCCAGCATCAAACAGCCAATAGACAAATTTAGTGGAGCATTTTGTTCTTAATGTGTAATGTGACCTTGTGTCTATGTTTGTTATACTGACTGCTTCGCTATTTCTTTCTTGTAAGAATCATGCACAGTGTGTCTTCATGTTTTGGTGAGCCAAAGACAATTTTTCATCCTGGTGGACAATTAAGTTCTATTCTATTCTATTCTATTTCACAGCTAAAAAAGACAGATATTTCCCAGAGGAGTTGGTGGAGACCGAAGAAGGGGGTAAAATGTGAATATTGAACTTACATTTGTTAGATGGCCAGGAACATGACTCCAGGTGATTGCTAATGTTGCTCCTTGTCTGCTGGATGTGTAGGCAACTGTTGGCTAACACAACTTCATATCAACTTATAAGCTAATAATATACAAATGTTGTGTTTGCAGCTTCTTCTGCTGCCTTCAAATGTCAAAAATATCAATGAATATTGCTTTATGAAATCAACACAGTTTCTGTAGATAAATGACTATTGTACACTGAAGAAGACATGGCCCGAAAATATGTACATTTTATTCCCCTGTGCCGAACATAAAAACTGAAAGAATTATAAGAGAATTTTATTGATTTGGATGTGGAAACTCTATCTGGAACTTGCTGAACCACTACTTGTTCATGAAACTAAATCATATCAGAAAATCATGGAAATGTTTAGCTATACTCAACAACTCTAACAAACTTTGTTCAAGTGTGTAATAAATGAAAATAATACAATTTTTTCATCATGGTGCTCTATTTAAATGCAGAGTCTGACTGTCTTGGCCAGTTTAGGCATTCAGACCACTGACATATCAATCATAAGCTTGTTTCTCTCGCTAACACGCAATTGTTGAGGACTCCATTGTTTCCCTGCCCTTGAATGTTGATGCTAAAAATGGAACTGGCTTGCCTGTTGCAAAAACAGATCTTACTTGTTAATTTAACACTATAACAGGCCTTTGTGGCAAAAGGGACTGGGTGAAACTAAGATGGTAAGATGGTTTTAAAGGAATATTTTGACATTTTTAGAAATTAGTGCTAATTGGCTGTCTTGCTGAGAATTAGATGAGAGGATAAACACTACTGTCAGATAAATATGATGCTACAGCCAGTAGCCGAATAGCTTAGCTTAGCATGAAGACTCATAACTGAGGGGAAAACAGCTAGCCTGGCTCTGTGCAAAGACAACAAAATCCACCTACCAGCACCTTTAAAGCTCACTATCTGATACATGATATCGTGTATGTTTAATCTGTATGAAGTCTAAGTGTAAAAATGTCAATTTGTTGTTTTACAGGAGGTTATATGCCAGACTATTTCTTGACTGGGAGCAATGACTTGTTGTCACAGTGCTATGAGCTAAGCTAGGCTAATTGGCTGTTGGCTGCAGCCTTGTGTTGAACAGACACATAGTATTATAAAAGTGGTATCATTATTCTCATCTAACTCTTTGCAAGAAGGTGAATAAGCATAATTTCCCCAAATTTCAAAATACTGCTTTAAAGAGGACATATCATGATTTTGTGATGTTCTGTTATTTTTATACTGTTATGATGTAGGATGTCTATGTTAAACAGGGTCAAAGTTCCAAAACTTGAGGTGAACAAATGTAAAAATGATCCCAACAAGTCAAAAGCCCAGGCTTCAGCCTGCTTAAACACTTTGTTTGCAATATTGTTCAATGGGTTAATCACGTTGTCCACTTGCAAATTTCAGCTCAGATTCAGGCTTGAACATGTATGGATGTATTTGAGAAGTTTCCATTTCGAGTAAAGAACAAGAAAAAGAAGTGAAATCCTTCCACTATTGTTTGTTTACATAGCCTCCGGAGCTGGCGGAAGTCTGACAAGAAGTAATTTCCGTAAGCTAACCAATCAGATCACACTTTGGGACAGGAGGCCTTAAAGAGACAGGAGCTAAAACAGCCTGTTTTAGACAGAGGCTGAACTGAGGGGCTGCATAAAGGGCCAGTATGAGATAAATAAGGAGTTTTTTTAGACATTATATCATGCAAACATATTCCAGTAGAGCCCCAGAATAAAAATATAGACCTGGAAATGTGCATAATATGTCCCCTTTAATTCACATAGACACCACCTTGCTACAAACACATGTACTCGGTGTACTGCATGTTGGACAAAGTGCATCTACAACAAACAACTTACGTCAGCAAAAACGGATAAAATGATACAGAATCCAAGAAGAGCAATCTTTTGTTGGTGATGAAAACCTGATGACATGTTCTCTCTCACACAGAATGTACCTCAGAAGAAGAAACTGTACCAGCAGCTTGTTGTATCACTGTGTGTGTGTGTGTGTGTGTGTGTGTGTGTGTGTGTGTGTGTGTGTGTGTGTGTGTGTGTGTGTGTGTGTGTCTCTGTGTGTGGGTGGTCCCATGGGGTGTGCATTTGGGCTCAGACCTAACTGACCCCTTATGTTGTTTATCAGTCCTTAATTCATCCCAGTGGCATCTGGGCATCACTGCGGTCTCTGGTAGCTGTGAAGCTTGTGGAGTGGAGGGGTGTCCAGAGGGTGGGGTGGGGGTGCTAGTGTGTGTGTGTGTGTGTGGAGGTGTGGGGGTTGCCCCGAAAAAAAGGCCTATCATGGTTTCCACACTAGCAGAGCATCCATCTGGACACAAGTAGGCTCATTGTTTTGACACTCCCAGCGTGGTGCTGTCTGGAGGAGAGGAGAAACTCTCCACCTTCTTAATTGTACTGAATATGATGCAATAGGACATATCTGTGTGTAATGAATGAGTTTGTCATCGTGGTTGGTTCGTGATCAATTTGAAGTGATTCAGGCAAAAACTTGAAAGAAAAAATTGGAAAGAAATCAGACATTGTCTTACAAAGTTCCAAAATTGAAATGTATGAATAATCCTCTGTGTCTGATTGCATACTGAACCATTAATTTCATTTTTATGAACTAATAGATAGTTTGGAAGTAAACTAATGAATACACATTTTCCATTCTCTTACGTTCCCTTGTCCTGCTATAAGGAAAGAAGGGTACATAATGAGAGGTGAAGCATTATAGATCCCCAACCTAATTTCACCAAGGTGATCAATATCAAATTGTTATTTTTTAACTCTGGTATCTTTCCAGATACCAGAGTTAAAGAATGGATACAAACAAATCAAATGACCTCAGAATCAGCGCTTCACTTCAGCTGTAAGACCAGCGAATGTTTGCACACAATCAACACACACACACACATAAAATGCACCGAGTCACAGGATCACTCATACGCTTTTATTGTTCATATCAGGAACGCTGCCAAATAAAGTGCTGTATACTGATATCACATTCACTGACGCCAGGACAGGATTACAGTGTTGAAAATGCTATATATGGAAGCCACACTAGCAATATGTAAAACATAAACGATCCTAGATAAAGACATGGAAGTGAGGAGAGAAAAAAACAAAAAAATGGGGCCAGTCCAGTTTCTTTCTTGTTCTCTCCGTTCACTAACACACTCCCTGATGTGTCTCTAATCTGGCTTCAGTGGAGACAAAGATCCAGTCAAACAGTACTTGATGATTAGTGTTTTTGTTAACATGGATGTCATAAGTTTCCTTTCACTAAAAATTTCAGTGAAAAAAGTTGAGTTTGACAATTTAATGAATGCCCGAATGCTTGGAGAGAAAGTAATTTCAGTGTCAGGGCATTCATTAAACTGTCAGACTCGAGTATATCTGGTGTGTAAGTAGCCTAAAAATACAGATTTTGCTTGTAGTGCTGGAAGATGAGTTGTATTGTTTTTCTCAGAGGAGTTGTAGTGGCTGATATCGAATCAGTGAAGTGTTAATAGAGTGGAAATAGGCCAAAATGACAAAGAGGCGTCATTACTGTTTTAAATTTCAAATCTTATCTAGAAACAGACATCGTAAGAAGTGATGAAGTGTTATCTCCGCCACTAATGTGAGTAGCAGCTTGGTCTCGTAAAGCTGAAAAATCTAAGTAAGAAGAAAATCTAATTGTTTTGAGGTCAAAAGGGCAAGGACGAGTTTAGGGGGAAAAGTACTGTAGAACAAAAAAACTAGATCTACGTCAGAATATAAATATTCAGTCGATTGGTAGATACTGAAAGACCAGTGACAGAGTTAGACATCTTACAGGGAAGCTAGCACACCATATCATGAGGTGGGTTTTGCATATTTTGTTTTGCATCTGAGGATATAAATGCAGTCAAGGCACATTGGCTGCTCACACCAACACAAAGTCCCCCCAGTTACTTGGATATTGGACAGTTTGTGCTCACTGTGCAATACAGAGGCCATGTTGTGTCCGGCGGTGACGGGGTTTGCACCAACAAGAGATAGTTGTCCCTGTTATGGCGGTACAGGGTTGATTTGTATATTAAGAGCGAGACAGACTCCAAAAGTCACACCTACTCATACAAAAAAGCTACAGCGCGTAACCACTGATTACAGGATACTCTGAAACAGGAATTGGCAGGTTTGAAGGGTAAATTTCAGGTCATGTGTACTTTCTGAATGGATATACAATGTTTTTAAGGAAAGGGAACCTCTCATATACAACTCTCTGTACATTCCAAAGGCAAAAAAAAAGAAACTCTTCTCATGGCTTTAGGGTCAATTTGCTCACACAAAGCAATGCATATCTTTATATGTGAAAGGAAGCGTCAATGTGCTCCACTTGACAGCAATTCTGTCAAGTACTTCCGCATTTCCTGTGCCTCTGTTACACTGTCACATTCTCACTTGCATTTACTCAATCATTACCACAAATGTGCCATAACGCTCTGATTAAGCTATTCACACACATAGTATATTCATTCTCATCTTTAAAACATCACAAATAAAGATTTAATAAAAAGGCACCAGTTACTGTTATTTCCTGCTCATATTGCACCGAAGCGCTTTAGCATAGATCCTTCTATTTGCTTTTCTGCAATACTGTAAAATGATCATTATGGATGCAGCATTAAGTGTTTCAAACTTTTGAATATGTACACTTTGTCTGTGATAATGGTTTAAAGTAAAATGAATGTGTATGGATTATGCTGAACACAAAAAACCCAATCTGGAGAATGATGTGGATTATAATGCACAAAGATGAAAAAAAAATGAGCTTCCGTTTCTTAAAATACAGTTTATTTGTGAATTTACACTGATTAGCAATACATCTAAAAGCAACTCCATTAGATAACCATTTATATAGGATTTTCACAGGTCACAAAGTAGCTTGGCTCATTCTGGCATGCCAAAGCAAAACTCGTTCTCTTTTAAAAACAGAAAAAAAAAAAAAAAAAAAAAAAAAAGTTGGATAAAGAGGCATTAGTAAAGCAAGGTGCAAACAGTCAGAAACAGAAGAGGAAAAATAAAAAGGATGCAATGCACATTCAGTTCATCTGGGAGCAATTTATGCTCATAAAATGGTTAATAAAAAAAAGCCTAGTGCTCTCTGCAAACTAAAAGAGAAAAAAAAAAAGAAAGCATACTGCGATACAAATGAAGGATGAAAAAAAAAAAAAAGAACTTTTCAGGAGGAGAGATGGTATGAAAGAGTGATAAAAACATGGTGCGTTAATGTCAGGTTGTCTTTACCCCCCTGTCCCTCTCTGCTACACACATATGCACTTTCATTTCCAAACTCACACCTCCCCTTCTCCATCTTTCAGTTGTGTGACCTCAGCTCTTTGCCCAGAGCCAAAAGCTATCGTTTAACACAGCTAAAGATGTGTCCTAAACCCTCCCCCCTCCCTCCAAATCCAATACTTCACATTGCTAGCTGGGATATTGGTACATCTGGTTAAACTGCAGGGGGAGGATATATGGTAACCCATCCCACTTTGGCTTTGCAGAGTTCAACTGTGGGTCATCTGACAGTTACGACACGATCGCGTTTACGAGAGAATATTACATGAGGGAGGCTTTAGAAACTGAAATGACGACCGGGCTCGCAGAGTGATCAAATAAAAATAAAACGTCCATATGACCTCCTTATAATGTTCCAGTTCGAGGAGGAAATAAACGGCAAATTAAGCGAGGAAGCGTAGCTGCAGTGAATGTAGCTACTGAAAATAAAGTTTTTTTGGGAGCCTGAGGGGTGTCGATGCAGTCACTGGGGTGATTTAACAGAGGTCTTGTTAGGGTCCTTGATGCCCGAGCAGGCAGACGAGAATCGCAACCCTTGTCTCATCATTAAAATAATGGAGGAAAAAAAAAATTACAATATGGCTTTAAAAAACACACACATAAACACACCAAACAAAGACGTCACCGCTCCAACACTCCAAGAGCCATGATTCTCATTTCAGCTGGCGACTGCAGATAGTTTGACTTAGTATTTTGGCACTACACCTCCTGGTTTTTGTTTTTTTTGTTTTAGTTTAGCTGAGTAGAGATAGTTTCTCATGTGTGACACCAATGAAAGACTTTTCTTTCTTCGTACGACTCACTTTCTGGGTCCTGACCGCTCTCCGACACCATGCCTCGCTTGCTACTTGCACAACTTTTACCGAATACTTCAC
The DNA here is from genome assembly GCF_963924715.1 of Thunnus thynnus. NCBI lineage: Eukaryota > Metazoa > Chordata > Actinopteri > Scombriformes > Scombridae > Thunnus > Thunnus thynnus. Next base: position 4,789,914 of record NC_089519.1, on the reverse strand, counting down.
AATCTCCTTCACTGGTGAAACCACCTGCAACTAAAATGTGTTATATACCACAAGAAAAGTGCAGCACAATAAAAATAAAAAATATATAGTTAAAAATCTATAGCCAACATATCCAGTTTCCATATATCTGTGTTATATAGTAAATTTGTGTACTCTGAAGATTAGCAATCAGGCATCACGTCAGCCATATAAATTCACTTCTTGCAAAGAGAGAAAACATGCGTAACATCTGTATTCTCTGTAAAAGCTTAGAAATGAGTACAAAACAGAGTTGACTAACACCAAATTTGTGTTCAATAAAAAAAAAAAGATCAAATTTCATGAGATGACATAAACTAGACACAGTGACACATCACTAAAATGAGATTGTTTCTTTCTTTCTTTCCTTTTAGTTTGGCAAAAAAAAGAAATTGAGATGAGGAGGAGAAGACAGGAAAAATGCTACATAAATATTCAGAGTGGGTTGACGGCTCTTTGAGTTTATGTCAACTTAGTCGTGATAGACCGCCAGCCTTCTTCCTCGCTATCTACTCCAGTCTAGTAACCCTTTAACTCGTCTGTGGTGCGGAGATTCGACCACGACCAGCTGAAGAGAAGGTTTGTATCAGAAGCCTGCGCTTAAAAGAAGCTTGAAGAGTGTGAGAGAGCGAGGCGGAGAGGAAAAACTCTCTCACAGTAAATAAATCGACACAGACCCTGCGGCTGTTTTGTCTGAGACCGGTTTTCCAGTGTGACTTCAAATTTCATGTGGCCTCTCAGTTCCCTATGCAGAGTCAGGTGACCAAAAAATGTAAAAACAAAACCTTAAAAGACCGGGGGAGTCTCGGCAGAGTAAAAAAAGGTTTAGTTTCAACTTGTGCAGCTTTACAACGCTCACGTTGTGATCCAATCATTGAATAAAATTGGATTTTTTGCAGCAAGAAATACGCAAGGTGGTTTCAAGTTCTGTTTTCAGCCTGGGGAACAACACAGGAGGATCCAGTTATTCAGGATCTAAATGGCCTCTACTGACTCTTAAGGGCTTGTAAGGAGCCCTGTTACAGTACTGCATACTGGTGAGCAGGTGTGTAGACGACATACACCGTGTCACCTCATATCTGCTGCAATGTTAATTTATGGACCCACATATCTACCCCGAAATTTCCCAAAACATTCCTGTCTTTTTGCAGAATGAGAGACCTTTTTTTTTTCTTTTGTTACAAACCAATTCTTTTTTTTTTTTGTTAAATCCTTTCTTCTGCCTTTTGCACATAAAACCTTCTGTTAAAAACTTAAAATAAAATAAAAAACAGAAATCATAAAAGGACATTTAAAACAGGACAAAATAAAAACACGGACATTAAACAGAAAAGGTGGCTGCCGCCCCTCTCTCTTCTTCTACGCCTGCCTCGACCCTGCCGCCCGTTCGCCCTCAGGCCTCCGTCTTCTCTTTCTTTTTGTTCTTCTTGAGGAAGGAGGGGGTGCGGAACTTCTTCTTCTTCTTGGTGTTGGGTGATTTGGAGGGCGAGCTCTCCGGGGAAAGCGCCTCCTCGATTTTCTCGCCGGGGCGCACTGTGATCTCCACGCTCTCCACGCTGGTGGTCAGCTGGCTGACGCGCTTGCACAGCTCCCCGTCCACGTCGCCGTGGTCGTCTTTACCGTTCATCAGGCCTGTGTGGTTCTCTGAGGGAGGAGGAGAAGCGAGAGACGGGTTAGGTGAGGACAGGAAGCGAAAAACATGAGGTAGATATATCACTTAATTCTGCAAGACACACCCTGATAACACCCACAACTAATACACAACCAGACGGCTTGCAGTATGCTTATTGAGTGCAAAGTACAACATGTACTCATTTTATTTCTTACTCATCTGGAAGAGTGAATAATTAGGGAAACAATAAAGTCTGCAGTCCTGAGCTTATAATAAACCACTGATGGAACCAATAACACATTATCTAATAAATAATAAATTCTTATGTTGGCACTATATTATTAACTATTTAGAAACAGTACTAATTTGAAAAATGACTCCATAAATAAGCATTTTATATAATATTCTTTAATATGGTAACATTCATAATGATGTATGTTATAAATGTGAAAAGCTGTAAAAACTTTATTTCATTTTTTGGTGATAAATAAATTTAAATATCTAATAAATCTCTGACTATTTGTCACCAATTTTAACTAATGTCTCTTTTTATAATCCATAATAAAAATTAGGCTTATGTCCATCGTACAAAGGGTGGGTGTGCCAAAACGTCAACACTACAGCCTCAAAGAGTACCATAAAGCTGTATCAACGCCTCTCTGATACAGTCTCAATATCTATGTATGTATTTATGTATTTATTGCAGGAACTTTGTGTTTGACTTCCTTATATCTTACAGGTGTTTATTTTGTCAACCGTCTGAATGTCTCATATTATCCTCTTGTAAATATTAGACTCCGCTGTCTCTCACACACTAATTCCATGTTGAACTGTGTGTTGAACTTCCACTTCACACATAGAGACACACTGTCCCTGTGCTCTACATATTTCGTAATATCCCTGCGTAAAACCCCAGTGACCTGAGTCTGTCCTCCTTTCACCTTTAAAAAAAAAAACAGGCTTTGAAGAGTGAACAACACCCACTCTCTTAATGACTGTTCACGTAACAGGCCTGCTAGTGTCACATCTCTTTCTCCGGGCTGCAAATACAGGTTAGGGAATGCAGGGCAGCGGCTTCATGTTACTACAATGAAACACTAAAAACAGTGGTGACCTCCCATGTTATTTTCATCTTTGCACAGAAAACACAGAGGGCGACATGTAAGTGAAGCTCGAACAACAATTGACCTGATTTCAGCACAACTGGCTGACCTCAAAGCCGTGGCGTCAGAAAATATGGGTCCCCTGAGCCAATGTGCTGTCGCGGGTTAATTGTTACTCATTGTGTGGTTTTGCGTGTTTGTGCTGGAGGGAAGCTGACAGGAAGTCAATCCCATAGTGACATTATTTACAACGCTCTGATCTTTGTCTCTCTTGGAGGTGTACCAACTGGCTTCAAATGTCAAGAGACGAGAATAATTTCTGTGTTAATAAATGAAATACTTTGACAAATATAGATCCAAAGAGCGAGTGAGAGGCAATATTTCAATACCCAGAAATCATGTGATGTGACGTCACAGCGCGCTCATGTTTCCAAACCAGAAGTTATATAACAAATGGAAGAGAGAGGGAAAAGGTCCCCAAGATGCCCCAACATATATGTTATGCTAGCTAGCTGGCAAATGACTGCATTCCGCATTCATGAACCAGAGTCTTTTAAAGGAAGAGTTGACATTTTAGGGAAAATGTTTTTTTGCCAAGAGTTAGACGAGGAGGTTGACACCACTCTCATGTCTGTACTATATCAATAAAGCATTCAGCTAAAGCTAGGAGGAGATTAGCTTAGCTTATCAAGAAGACATAAGAGCTGGGTGGACGGATATACTATTTGTCATTAAATATATTTATGTTTTTGTAAAGATGAAACAAACCAGATTTAATATGTTAGTGAGCTTAACAGGTGTTGATAGATGGATGTTTGAACTTCAGACACAACCAGGCTAGCTGCTAAGCTAGGCTAACTGTCTCCTGGCTCTAGCTCCATAATCAACACACACAAACATGAGCGTGGCATCGATCTTCTTATCATGCTCATGGCAAGAAGGCATATTTCCTAAAATGTTGAACTATTATCAAACCCAGAAGACAGCGATAAACAAAAAACAGTCCACAATGCAACTGAATAGTCACTGTGATGGATTACGTTTCTCAAAAATGTCCCAACAACTTGATTCTCACAAAAAAATAACTGGAAAACAGTGACAATCTGGAAGATAAATAAAAAAATCTAAATCGTTTCTGTTGGGTGGGGAGTCTCTTTAACCAACTCCAGAATTTAACTTGTGCAAATAAGCCTAATGGGTCTCAAACGGGGGAGGAGGCAGGTGAGTTTTCATATTAAAGATCATCAGTGCAGCATAAATTTACAGCGCAGATCAGTAGTTTAAGCGCCGCATGTTAACCTCAGTAAATTTCAGTTAAATTTCCACCGACATGCATACACACAGAAACATGTATGTGATATTAAAGACACACAGCAAGGCAGCGAAGATCACTGTGAAAAAGTCTCTCTCTCTCTCTCTGAGTGAGTGATACCTTCTTTAGCTGGAGTGCTTTGCGGGGACTGGGTGAGAGACAGAGACTGAGAGAGAGTGGAGCCGTCGTCGGAGGTTAGCTCGTGCTCGCCATCTGCGGGGAGGGTGGGGAGGAGGTCGGGGTTGGGGGGGGGGGGTGTGAGGGATGGATGAGAGGATTGCAGGGTGGTGTAGGGGATTGAAGTAGTGGGACGACAGCAGTGGTTTGAGAGGTTGGGGAGGGGGGGATTGGGATGGAGGGTCAGAGGGGGGTCAGGGAGTGGAGGGGGGGGGGGGGTTCGAGAGATTAGTGGTAATACACACATGTTAGAATCAGGCCATGCACAGCTGCTTTTACACACAATTTCCAAAATCCTTGTCTGTTGATCATCAGGCTCTCGGATTGCCATCACTCATTTGTTCTCCTGGTGGCTGAGCGTGCACTGTAACATTTTGTTGTGCCTTAATATCCTGTGGACAGGACAAATGTCCTGCAGGGCCACAGGTTGGATCCCCAAACTCAACCGGCTAAAAATAAGGTGAACATTCATAGATTTTGAATTATATGAGAGGAAGAGATTCTGCTAAAATTCTTTAGCCACTGTTATGAAGAGCACGATGAATTCAAATCTACAGCCATGACTGGGCATAATATATAATTATATTATGTAAAAAAAATAATGTATAAATAAATATAAATAAATACCAATACAATTTCACAGAGTGGTGAAAAATGGCTTGTCCAAACAGTCCAAAACTCAAGATATTCAGTTTACAGTGACATAAACGCAGCAAAGCAGCAAATGTTTTGGTATTTTTCTTCAACAAATACATTATTATCAAAATTTTTGTTGCTTCATTTTCTCACAATTGACTAAATTGATAAATCACTAATTGTTTTGGCCCATATATCAACCAGATGTTATCTTCTAATCTTCTATCATTTTAACCATAATCATGCCTACAAATTAAAAGCTTTTAATCATCTTCGTGCTCTAGGTGACTTTAGATTTTTTTTTTGTATCTCACTTCCTGTCATCAATTCTTTTCTGCTTCAAGAGCAACTTACGGTTCCTGAATCTTAAAGCAGGAAAAAAATGATGCACTCTGCTTTTCATATCTCTCAGATAATAAAAAAATATCGTTTGCAGCAGCTTTTAAAACAATTTTTGTAAGTACAGTAAATGTTGTAGTCCAGCTCAGCATTAGTAGCTTCATTAGTGTTAAACACTGATAAGTGTGAATGAATGATATTCCCATATAACGTTAACACATTCATTAGCACATTCAGAGTTACACATTCAGTGGCGTCATTCACAACTCGTTCATGCACGGTCTATAGAAACGTGGTTGTATAACAGCCTGTTCGTGCAGTGAAAGTGCTCCTATGTTCTGGGATTATACGCAGATAAAAACTGTACAAGCACAAATCATCAGGAACGAACTGCTGTTGTCAGTCTAAGGCCTGTGTTTTTATTTCAAAATGTAGAGAAGGTTGCATAAGCTTGTCATCCTAAAAAAAAATGATTCACCCCATTAAAAGTGGATCTTCACCACATGCAAATACAGTAGGTTGGTGGCACTTTATACTTTTCAACTGCTTTTCAGTTCAATCAGCTTTGACATATTTAACATTTTTTTGTAAAACATTAAACAAACTTAAATTAAAATGAATTAACATTAAAATTATAATATCAACCGTAAATCTGCACAGTGGACTGGACACCACTAATCACAGGCTAAACCTTTAATTGTGTGTGTGTGTGTGTGTGTGCGCGTGTGTGTGTGTGTGTGTGTGTGTGCAGCCCAGGCATGTATCAGGCCATTCCAGACGGTCTCCAGCTTGCATCCAGATTGGTCACCGGGGATTCATGGGGCTGTGGGGGCAACAGTGTCATAGCAACAAGCTCTGCTCATGCGGCGGGCGTGAAGACCTGCTGTCTGTTCGGTCTGCCATCTTAGTCATACCGGCCTCTCACACATGTGCACACACACACACACACACACACATTAACACTTGCACCATGTTTATGCACATAAGAACATTTGGAGGATCCTATTGACATGCATGAACACATGTGCATGCTGATGCACACATGCATGTGAACCAATACACACATTAATCTGGTCCAGCGTGGCCTGAGTGGAGCCCCCTTCACTATCTGTTCACTATTGATTTTTCCCCCTGCCTCTCAGAAAGGCAGTGGGACAGAGGGCTAATATGATTAGCATCGACTATCCTGTGTGCATGTGTGTGTGTGTGTGTGTGCAGACACAAGGTTAATGCAGATGAAGGCAGCAGCCGAGCCCATGGGGACAAGTCCTCATGTTGAAAGGTATATAAGTGTGTGTGTGCGTGCATGCGTGCGTGTGTGTGTGTGTTGATACTCCAGGCAGTGTGTAAGAATATGGCGACGTCTCCTGGGACTGCCACTAAGGAGACGGTGCTACAGACTGGGATAATATGGACGCTTATTGACGACAAATCGGCTGAGAGAGCACTGAATGATGATCGAGACCCACTGTAATCAATTTCAAAGTCGAGATTTGAGGAAGAGGAGGGAGAGAGATCAGTAAAGGGCAGAGCATGTTTTTCAGAAAACTCAGATTTGCTTCGAGCTCAGTTTGAAATCTGCTCCAGCTGTTTTTTGCCAATTCTGAACACTTGAGAATGTCAGACGGTGCTTGTTAACAACTTTAACAGGCTTCGGTAGGACGTGACCATATCTGGTTGTTAGGGTCATATCTTTTTCACAGACAGAGAAATGAAAAAGCTGATGGAGCACACTGTGGAAGCAGCCTGACACAAGTGAGAAGGCGAGGAAGATCAGACTTCACTCGCGAGTCAAATTCAACAGATTCTACTCTGCTCTCGATGCATGTTTTAGGCTGATACTGATATCTGATAATAAAAGTCAGATAAGCAAAGACCTGGTTATTAAAGGGTTGTAATGAAGATATGTCTAGGGCAGGATATATATATATAGATATATACACATATATATTTATTTATAACAGATATACTAGATGCAGCCTTAAAAACCTGCCTTGCTGAAAGTTACTGAGCTGCATATCAGTCGACATCTACGCCAGTATATGTGTTTGGCTGATAGACTCTGCCCTGCTGATACATCAGTTGGTCTATAGTAAAAACTGCCAAAATTGAGAGCGTGCAGCTAAGATACCAAAGCTCTGCTACCTGCTAAAATGTAGCGCCAGCAAAAACTAATCTCTCCCCGTGTGTTCTCATATTGTGACTTAAAGCTTGATTATTGATCAGATTTGTTTTAAATCTGCTCAATAATTTAGTTGAATGGCAGGGCTGTTTACAGCAAACACTAAGGGACAAGAGTTTGGCTTTGAGCACATGTCACTATGTGTGTGTGTGTGTGTGTGTGTGTCCATATGTCTCTCAGTGTGACTGGGCTCTTGGTGTTTGCAAGTTGAGCATGAACAAGTTCAGGATCCAGTCCACACACCTATGAACATTCATGAATTTACAAATCGGTGTGTGTGTGTGTATGTGTTTGTTTGTTTAAGAGTGTGTGTGTGTGTGTGTTTGTCGTACCGTTGGGGCCCAGTTGCCTCCTCTCCACGTTCTTGCGGTACTCCTCCAGCTCTTTTTCTGACAGCTCACTGAAGGGGTTGGGAGGCAGGGGAGCCATCTGCTCCTCCTCTGTGGGCACGTATGGCTGTTGTAGGAGACGGGGAGAGAGGTGAGCATGGGAACACACACACATACACACACACACACACACACACAGATCATGGTCACTTTTGGGGACATTACATAGACTTACATTAATTTCCTGAAAACTTACCCTCACCCTAACCTTAACCACTGACCCAAAAATCAGCTTTTGCCCCCAGTTGGACAAGCTGTCCCCAATTAACTGGTCCTAAGTCTGAAATTTGTCCTCAAAAGTAGCTTATGACAGACAACACACACACACACACACATTTACTTAAGTCACTTTTGGGGTATTTAAATAGACATGCATTCATTTCCTGGAGACTTACCCTAAACCTAACCATAACCACTACTTGCTTAAACCTAACTTTAACCACTGACCCAAAAATCAGCATTTTACTGATTGGGGACAGTTTTTGTTGATTTGTCCCAATCAACTGGTCTTGAGTCTGGTCTGTGTCCCTGAAAGTGACATAAACAAAATCTCTCTCTGTCTCTCTCTCTCTCACACACACACACACACAAATACCGTGCACACTCGCTGACTGAATGAAACACTCAAATGAAAAAAAAAACTAAACAAAGCAGAATTCATATACACACTCCTAAAGGCAGACTCACACACCCACTGTGTCTGAGAAGGACAATCATTCATTATAGCATAACCGAGGCTGCTCATATAAAGATAAAAACAGAGCGTCCACCACATCACACAAAACTCATCTAATCATCAACTCTACACAGAAATTCGCATCCAATTAGTCTGCAAACCCCAACATCTTTATGACAGACTGGGGAAAATAAACACTGCACAAACAAGGAGACACACACACTAATGCAATTTACATTACGAGCATCATCGTATCCACAAAACAAGACACACGCATGCACACGAAACACGTGTGAGATAATAAATCTTCTCAGGTTTGTGTGTAAAATTACATCTCAAAGGCCGTCATGCTCCAACACGCCATCAAACTTCGACATCTCATAGAAAAGGGAATGAAACTTAGAAATGAAATATATAAAATGAATGAATATAATTCTGTGTCAATCTTAAAAGACAACACTAACAAAAACATGCAGTTTTGTGCTCTGAACAGGCAAAAACTGTCAAAAAACAAAATTATAAAAAAATAAAATTAAAAACATCACTGCAAACAGAAACAATTAGCATACACTTGTGTATATTTACCAGAACTTTTATCTGCACCACATCCTTCAAGACAAGATACCAACCACAAGAAAGTCAGCATCAAAACGTCTAGATTAATTATTTTTTAAACTATCTATGTCTGTATTATGTTCTGTTTAATTCTGTCTTGCTGAATAAAAATATCAAACACACTGAAATTAAGACTCATTTGGCATTTGCAGCATCATGTGTTCACGTGTCTCCACCTTGTGGTCAAACAGTGTATTAACTGCCTGGTACATTAATAACGAGAATGGGTAATAATTAAAACCCAATAACATCCACAGTTCACCAACACAGGTGTGTTTATTTCAGTGATTAGACCTCTTATCAGGACTGTGTGGGTGTGTGCAAACTGTGCCTGTGACTTTTTTTTTTTTATTGCACCTGCTGGGTTGCAACAATGTACGACTTCATGATTCATATTAGTTCATGGAGTTTGGTGACCTCACATAGTGAACCTTTCACAGCAGGCTTTCTGATTTGTAACTGCATGAAAAGCTGAAAGGTGACACTAATAGTATGAATGATGGCTGCATTCAGAGTAGTCGTGCCAGTTCCAGGTCTCTTGTACCGTGTTTGAACAGGAAGATTTAAGGCTATTATGCCAGAGAATCAAGTGAATCCGTTCATTTCCATAAATTCTGAATATCATCGGGAGCTCTCAGTCTCACCCGTCGTGGTTCGTCGACAGGGATGCCAGCGAGGTGTTGAGAGCGGGGTCCTGACGTCATCACATCAAACCGGTTCTGCTCTCTGATCTGTAACAGGACAAAACACACGATCATATAAACCTTTTGCTAATCCGAGCGTCTCCTCTTTATACCAGCGCAAAGAATAAACAATGTCTCAGTTCAGTTAAGATTTACTCTTCTAGTGTTTCTATCAAAGAATCCGTATAACAAAAGAAAACCCTCCCTGTTTCTTTACTCATATCTAATTCCTGATCATTCACCTGATCCCTAACCTAATAATATAACACTTTAAGATGCTCACCATCTTGATGATCTAACAGCTTCAGAAACTGATATAATGTTTGTCACTAGTGAGAAACTGCAGTTCAAGAGGATGAAACTTCATCCAGCTTCCGGACTGTAACATGAGTCATGCAGAGCGAGAGCAAAAAGTCAAGACTCACTTGGTTCCTCTTCTGCAGCACCTCGCTGGGGTCTGTGTTGAGAGGGACAAACTGATTGGGGTCCTCAATCCGGATCGGGGTTCCTGTCTCCTCCGCCTTCATCCACTGTATCAGGAAAGCAGGTGAGAACAGGTGAGATCAAAACAGTCCACTCACAAGAACAACAAAGCAGGAAAAACACAGGTGGAATCAATGACATTAATGATGGCTGCGTTGCATTTAGGTGAGCTAGTTCCAGCGCTGTGGTATTGTGCATGCTTACTTACTGCCATGGCATACTGGGACAATTAATGGAATGGAGCTAGCGTTCAAATGAGCGTCAAATGATAGTTTTGCGTTCTACTTACTGACGTGTATCACAGTATCTCATCTATTCTCTAGTCTATATAGTCTCTATATCGTCTTCATATTTGTTATAAGCCTAACTTACAACTTACACTACATCACTGGAGTACTCTTTGAAGGTTTGATACATTATTAATCACTGAGCTAAATGCCTCAACACTAAATAAAGTCAAATAGTGCGACTGAATCAAAATGAATGTAGTTCTCTGTTCAGCCAATAGATGGCGATCTAGTACCGAGTTGGGAAACAGCTCCAGTCAAAACAAAGCACTCAGCATCAACTGTACATGAACTGAATGACAGTTCAGGCCATGAAATATACTTCATGTTTAGGTTTATTATATTAAATATATTTTTTACTTCATAAATACATACTCAGTTTGTTGTGTTCCTTTATGTTATCACACACACACACACACACACAGATACTCTGCTCACCATGGTTGTCCTGCTGTTGTAGCGCTCCTCTCCAACCTCCACGTTGACCTTGGTGTAGCTGTTGGGTGAGTTGAGCCAGCGCGTCTTCTCCCTCTGCTGTCGCTGCTGCAGGAACTTGAAGGGCAGCCGTGTGGCGCCACCGTCCCCGTCCTCCTCGAACATGAATGCTGTGACGGTGGCGGGGATCTCCACGTCGCTCTTGTGCCTCGGCTTCTCCCTCACGATGGGGTGCCGGTAGGCATAACCTGTCCTGTAGCCCTGCAGACACAAGATCACACAAGTTCACACTGACTGATTACAAGAAAAACCGGGCCTGTTAACATAAACCACATGTGCTCACATAGAAGCAAAGTCATGTGTCTGTACTTGTTTGTTGTATGTTTATTTAGTCCCCATTTGTCTTCTATTCCAACTTTTACTTCCTGTTTAACCCATGAGGATCATTAAATGGCCTTAGATCATAGCTCACATCATCATACATACTGTACATGAAGTGAATGTTAGACTTTAACTGAAATGAGCATTTATTCCGTGACTTTTCCTTCCTGTAACGCTAGCAGACCTGCCAGTTCCACACTTAGTCAAACAGAGAAGAGAGACAGAAACAGCGCTGTGACCACAGGGTTTCTGGCAGCACAGAGGAGAGTCATTCAGAGTCAGTCAGAGAGCCATTTCCTGTCTGACCCTTTCTCTTTAGCCTCTCTCCTCTTTATCCTCATCTATCCCTTTCTTTCACACTCCCATTCCCCCTCTCTCTGTCACTGCCCTCTCACAACTGTTTTTCAGACATTTTTTCCATACTCGACTTGACGCTTAAGTTCCGTTCTTGTCTGCTTTTTCCTTTAACATTTCATCTCAGCCCACGTGGTTAAAGCTGACCTTTCCAGTTGACTTGATCCCCCAAATGGCGTGCTCTTTTCATGCTTCGCTTTCAGACATTTATACGCATTCACAGCTGGAAGCTTGGCATGTTCCTACATGTGGAGAGTGACCGGTTTATTATCTTCCCGCTCATTCTCATTACAGTTTCTGGGTTTTAAACTAAAGAGCTTATCTGATACAAATGCTGTGTTTATGAGGTGTGAGAGAAGAGAAAGATGGTGGGAAAGGAAGGGAGGGGGGTTGAGATGTTCAGAGTCTCGACAGGCTGAGAGGCGATGACTCATCGAGAGGGGGAGAGAGCTGAAGACCTAGAGGATAGGAGGGAGGGAGGGAGGATGAAAAGTGTGGGGTGTGAGAGCTGAGATAGGGAGACAGACATGGTGATACAAGGAAAACAGATACAGACGATAAGAGCAGCTCAGACAGAAAACGAGCAGAGGAAAAAACCTCTACATTTACCAGATCTCCTGCACTTGATAGTTGTAAACAGTAGCCGGCTGCTTTATGCTGTGATTCAAAAGGCTTATTTTTTTTAATGCCTGCTCCATTGCTATCTTTTGCCCCAAATTTCTGAGAATCCCTCCTTGAACTGTTGCAGGGATCAGTGCAGGGATTTTCAAAATAAAATGCTTATAGGTTGCGTCACTGTTGTGTTTTTATTAATCAACGACAAAGAAAAGCCAAAGAGACGTTTGGGTATATTTAAATGTCGCATATCATTGACGTGTTTGTGCGCTCACCAGGTTATCCAGCATCCTCATCAGAGACTCGAACTCCAGCTCGCCAACCTTCCACTTGTATTGACTGGCCATGTTGACAGCAGCCGCTGCAGCCACGCCATGCACTCGTGACTTGTACTTCTCTTGGTCCAGCACTATCAGGTTGTCCACGCCGCCGGCGCACGAGATGGCATTCACCTAAAACCACAAATAAACACAGAGGGAGAAGTGTGTAAGCTTTCACTGACATCTGATGACTTATGCAACAGAATATAGACATTACTAAACATCTGTGTTTGGCATTTTGTCACTAAAATCATCCTTAAAAATATTTCTGCTTGTGTGCGGGAACAGTTTCTCCCCACGTGGGAGAAAAAAACATAATTTAACAAAACCTAGCTAAAGCTATTACAACACCAAGGAATATACTGTACATGACATACAACAAACATGGTTGGGGGATTTATTTATAGAAATTAAGCTGGGCTTTGCAGGATGGATTAATGTTTTCTTTTGCTCGACCGGGGAGAGTCAATCAGGAGATTTGTATGCCTGTTACAGCGGGGGAGACAACAACATCTCTAAAATCCACCGTACAAGTGAACACAAAGACACGCGAGAACCCGAGAATAAAACACCAGAGAAATCCAACATGTAGCACCGACTTCAACCACTTATACACCTAAAAGTTTCCTGAGCTCACACACATGCACACATACTGTACATACACTGTTTTTTTTTCCTCGGAGAGTCTATAAAACTGACATGTCAAATTTAAAAACTCAATATATCAGATGATCCTATGATAGTTCACAGCCTGGGAGATAAATCTGAGGAGTAACAAGATGATTAAAGACATAAAAAGGCAAAAATATTTCTGTTACACATAATGGTATCTATACTGTTCTCTAAGGTTTGCTTTTTTATGTGAGATACTTGATACTTTCACCTCTTCAAGCCTCTGAAAATCCTTAAAATGAAACAGGCTCTAGACAATATGTGTAACGTCAAACTAGAGAATACAGATATTCTAGTAAGTATAATTTGTTGTGGTCTTCTCAGGTAAGATTTTGCTGATACGACACACCTACTAGCTGCTAATTAACGCACAATCAATAATCAGTCTAACAATCATTTCTCCTGGCTGGTCCGGATCTCATGGTTTCCTCTCTTCAGCTTTCTTCTTGACTCAATTTAAAAAAAAAAAAAAGAAAGAAAAGAAGGAACACCGCCCTTCTCTAAATGCTGCTTTGGACCGACATCAACAACAACACATCAGCTTGTCACTCCCCTCATTAAATTCCTAATAGCCTGGCTGCGAGACGGTGTTTAGCCAACATATTCCACAAGGTAACAGATTATGATTTACAGAGTGTTGTTAAAATAGGGTGGGGGAAATGTGAAACTACTGTAGAAAGATCGGAATTATCGGGAAAGCTGCTGCCGTTCTGGTCTAATAAATGAGTAGAGAAGCTGAGTGCTGCTGGAATGTGCTGGGTACCCAAAACAACAGCAGCAGTTAGCTGGCGCTGGTGTGTGTGTGTGTGTGTGTGTGTGTGTGTGTGTGTACCTGGATTTCGCAGGCATACTGGGCATTGTAGATGTAATGAAAGGCCTCTTCGATGGTCTCCCCGAGAGCAACCACACCATGATTCCTCAACACCAAAACCTGCAACACACACATAAAGAGCAGCCGAACAGCACAATGAAACACTTTGGGAGTATTTAAAAGGTCCGCTTGTCTAACGTTATTTACTTGTGACTATGTAATTAAGTGACAGGTCCTTTGATGAATAAATAACAAATGAAAACATGTTTGATTTCATGTATTAATAAGGGTTGGGCCGCTGGATGATGACAGCAGGATGTGGCAACAAACCAGTGGTGGAAATTCCCTCAAGTTCCCTGAATTTTTGCCAGTTTAAATTCTGTTGATCTCAAACAAAGCTCAGTGCAAGAAACACGAGGAAGCACATAACGGGGATAAAAATGACAGAAAAGTACATTTAAATGATCTAAAACTTGAAGGTAACCTAAACACAGCTAGATATTTCAACAGGATGTGCTGCTTTGACTGTCTTGCTACTGTTTCCTATTTAAAATACACCACACCCTGATAATTAGCTCATTTCTCTTTCTTGACTGCAAAGTCAAATATAAAAATAGCCCTTCCTTGTGGACTTTAGAGCAACCTCGAGTCATTGTGTCTACACCTCAGGGGTTAATTGTTCTGAGCTTTCAGAAATATTTGTTTTACTTCTTTTTCATATTTTTGCGTGCCGTCGGGGGTCAGGGTGTGGCTCAGTGCCTCGTTTTCTTGGTTATCGTACCTTCGCTGTAGGGCCCAGGGCCTTCTGCAGCTCTCTGCGCTCCTCCTGATCGTCTAGGCTGCCCTGGTAGTTGTAGTACGCGATATCACCCAGGATCAGTGCCTCCTGGGAAATGGGCAGGATGCCACACTTCATAGATGACACCTGAAGCAGGAGAGAGAGGGAGAAGACACGTTGGAGATAAGGAGCCTGGACAGGTTGTTTCATTCATCCCTGTCGGCGGCTGACATTTTCCCAAGATGTTTCCTTGCGGGGTTTGAAAGCTTTCTGGTGTAAAATGAACTTACAGCAGCCATGGCAGGAGTGTGCACGTGTATGACGCAGCGGATGTCCGGACGCATGGAGTAGATGGCGGCGTGGGGGCTGAAACCGGCGGGGTCGATCCTCAGGTTGGTGGAGCCCTGGTCGATCACATCCCCGATGATGTTGACCTTCACCTGCGGAAACATAGAGAGGAGCTGGAGTCAGTGGAAGGTTCACTGGGTTTGGATCTGAAACTGGTAGATGTGAAGCTCCCAAACTTTTTTTTTTTTTAATCTAATGGTACAAAGACACTCAGACACAAGCTGGAGGAGAGCACAGGGAGACGTATTGTTAAACTAACCACGCCAAGATCAGTGAAATCAAATATGTTCAGGCCTTAAAGCACATCCAGAGACTGACACACATAACCAGATCCACCCACCTCACCCGCACAAACACAGAGCTGATAAACCACCAGCATTACTCAGAAGACATAAACACAAGTCAAAATCAATGAGCGTGATGACAGACATCACATTATCAACGATTACCTCTCTCTGTCCTGCTCCTCTCCAGGAAATGAATTGGACCATTACTAGGAAACATATAATATAATAATAATATAGATAATATAGTCGGAGACTGGACATGACGTCCTTCGCTATGACAACTTCATTACCAGCCGGTTAGCAGTTATTAGATTACAGGACGGGGGGAGAGGAGAGATGGAGGGGAAGATGGAGGTATAGACCTGGAGGGAGGAGAGTCAGATAACCAGTAAAAAAGGAGAGAATAAAGACAGATAACTGGTTAGAGAGAGATCGAGGCATAAAAAACGGAAGGAAGAGCAACGACAAAAACGACTGCAGATGTCAGAGCTCGCAGTAAAAGCTAATAACAAACAGAAAACACATCTTCGCCTGCAGACCTTGTACGCTGCCATCACCGTAACCGCATGTTGTTCTTGGATACAAACCAGAACCTGCGAGCGCACATTTCTCTTTCCAACACAAAGTACAAGCGTGTGTTATCACAACAGGAAAGGGCATCCATCATCCAGTCTGAGACTAATGAAATACACCCATTTCAGCTGGAGCCTGCTGAATACTGACTGAGCCTTATTTTCTGCTTGTGCTTCTGCTGCAGTTTGAGAAAAGTTGAGTGTTACAGGAGTTTTTTTTTTTTTTTAAAGAAAAGAGGCACTAGGGAGGGAGTGCTGCAGTGAATAACAATAGAAAACAGTGTAGGGCTCTGATATCCTCATCCTCAGCTCGCCAAAAAACTTCTACGAGTGCAGTAAAGGAAACTATAAACCTGTATAAAAAGTAATTAGAATAAAGAAAATAAAAAAGGTTGACAAACAAAACATTTTGCGTCCAGGCAGCTTCGGCCCTCACACCCAAAACAAAGTTGAGAACCAACTTTTTTGTATTGAATTGTCATTTTTGATACATTATAAGTAAGTATTTAACCATGATTCAGATATCAGCCCCACTTAGGACTGATCTTGATTTAAAACGGTCCGCGTGAGGTCGACAGCTTGCCGAGTCAACTCAGGCTGAAAATCCTGAGACCTGTCCTGAGTGGTGCTCAGCCTTTTGTTAAGATGAATGACCGTCTATTGATCTTTCACCCAGCAGCAGAGGAAAGTGAATAGCACCATCCGAGCGTAACTAACCACCTCCATCTTTGTCTACACACACACAGCGATCGCCAGCTGTCAGACGATCGAACATCGATTAGGTTACATCACATGTCCAGTACAGTATCAGTTTGCCCTCACATGTCCTTCAATTCACGGCTCCCTCGCTCTGAGGTGGCCCGTCAGTCAGACGGCTCTACGGCTGAGAGGCCTCTCTGATGAACGCGGCGCTTCGACGACCACAGACGCTAGAGTACGGCGGGGCCTCCTGAGAAGGTGCAGCTGAGACTTGAACATGAATTCCCTGAATCCTTTCAAGGATCATTCAAGTTAAGCTAATTTTAACCTCTGATTTGAAGTCAGTAATAGCCCGGATTACATTTAGAGCCGTCAAATCTCAAACTCTGCAACAAAACCCTGATAGATAGACCAATTCCTCTCTGAACTGAAATGACCCCTCCTTCATCTCGGAGCTTAGAAACAGACATTGAGAGGTTGAGGCCGATGGAAACTGACCAAAGCTAACTAAACCTCAGCCTTTTCTCTGATACCAGAACCTCCACCCAGCTCGACCCCTAACAAGACCTCTCACACTCATTCATCCTGGATGACTTCCTCTTAATCAATCTCTTCATGTCTGTAAACACTCAGCTGTGTAACTATAGAGATCAGTGGATAAAAACAAACTGAGGGAGAAGAAAGGGAAGACCAGAAATCTGAAAGTGGCAGACTACATCATTTTGTTCCATGTCCTGACATCTGACGTGCTGTGGTCTCAGCTCTCATACAGACAAACTTTACCGCATGACCTCAACAAATATGGACGTGGTCTAGACACAAACTAAAAATATTCCATTTTAAATGATGCTGCTTTATATACTTCTAAGGCTACAGGCTATCCTCTAAAGCTACTGAGTCTGCACTTTACTCTGCTGTCTTCTAAACTACACTATTAGTATAAGTGGCAAAGTTTTGCAATAGCTCAACACTGCATCAGCTAACACATTCAGACAGCCTTTTCAAATGTGAGTTCGACTTTTGAGAGCATCGGGGTTCATGATGTGGTCAAATCATTTTGGCAGCGGTGCAGTTCTTTAACTAAAACAGTGCTCTCACTTACACTGTTTTCACTTCCTGGACTTGACATTTGTAGAAGCTTTGCAAATGTTGTGAATAATCTAGAAATGACAACTATATTATAACATTTAGTTAGAAGTAGAATAAGCTAGAAAGCAGCTGTGTGAATCAGTGGTGGATTGTATTTCACACCAAAAGTCAGCGGATATATGCGAGTGTGCGATTACAGCTTAGATCTGTTTGTCTTTGCAATATATTTTGTGAATAAAATATTGAATCTTTCTATGCATGCTGCACACAGAGAGCTTACAGAAGGGAGTATACAGCATCTGGACATGTTTGTCATTTGGAGGCAGCTAACTAATGCAACTATAGCTATTTGGTGTTGTAAAGTTAAACCATGTTACACAGACAATTCATTGTTTTTTTCAATGTATTTAACCCATCTCACTATTCTGTGAAGAAATGAAATGAGGTCATTTAGCTTCAGAAGTGTTGAACTTATAATAACTCTGTACGTCTCAGACAAGGTCATTTGTTTTGTGCTCAACATGTAGATCTTGGCGTCATATTTTCTGCGCTTTATGTAACATTAGAATAAAATTTAACAACATTTTCTTCTGCCAGATGAATCTTTGTAGTGTACTTACTGGAAACAAATGCAGCTATGTTTCCTTTGAGAATAGCTTGTAAAAGATACTGCTCTGAATGTAGTTTTGGTAAATGAAACCACTAAATAAACCACTCAGAAATGCCAACAAGGTGAAGCAAGAAAAAAGAAAGTTATAAACAGGTTTGGGGAGTAATAAAGATTAAAATAAGTTATCAATTAATTTGCCTCAAGGTCATTGCAAACACTGGTAATTTAACTCAGGCTTCACTATCAGGCACCAGCAGAAATCAGGTTACCAGCTGGATCTGAACTTCAGCACAGTTTTATTCGATCTCTCAGCCTGCCAACCACTCCAGCAGGTCAAACAGTGAAATCTGCCTGTCAGCAGTACGGCTACTTTTAATCTTTATTCTTCATTAAATACATGCATGTTAGGGTTTATAATCCTGTCAGTGCTCCTGACCAAGGCACTGGCAAAAACAACCGGAGTTGGTCCCGGGGCGCTGCACTGCAGCTGTCCACTGCTCCTAGTGTGTGTATATAAGATGTGAAGGATCAACTTCCCTCCGGGTATCAATAAAAAGGACTTCTTCTTTTTCTTCTACTACATCCAGCTGACAATCCTCACCTGCAGCCACATTACACAGGTGTGTGTGTGTAATGTTTGCACAGGTGTTGAAGAGAGGTACACCAAAGCCAGAAAAGATAGAAGATATGATTCAAGCGTTGAGTGTGTTTTAAGCAAAACTTTTGCAATGTCACAAAACATAAAAAGCTAATTTAAGTGGGGAGTTATGTGGATTAGTTTTGTTAACAAAAATAAGTAATGCTTCATAAAAATCAAACAAACCGCATCTGCTAGAAACCTGAAGAACATTCCAGAAATGTATTATCTCTGGTCAAGTTGATATTCTTGTTCTTCGATGTCGCAGCACAAATGGCCACACAAACTTGACTCCTGTTTTAAATACGGAAACAACTGACAGTTTTTACAAATCTCAGAAGTTGTGATGGACAGATGCTTTTTAAGGAAGTTGTTAATGCTGAAGTGCTTTTTGTGTACAGAAGGTAAAGCTTTCACCTGGCTGATCATACCAAGCATCAGCCATCATTTTATCCAGATTATTCAGTATTTCTGAATCACTATTTGTGACATACATTCACCAAATATCTGAGTCTCATAGTTTTCAACACTGAGAAAACCTAATAATTTGTTTTTTTACATTGGAATAAGAAGAAATAAACGCTCGGATGGAAACGAGAGCAAGAAAAAAAGAGGGAAACGGAGACACAGACAAACAGACGGAAATAGACGCTGAATGAGAGGGAGTTTAAACATAAGGCGGGAAGAAAAAGGGTTGCCAACAGATTATTACACATCTATTGACAGGACACGCCCAGCACTTTGACAACATGTCCACTCTTTGAACCGAAACTAGGCGGACAAACAACCTGTACCACTATATTTGCTGACTAGAAACAGGCAAGCCTGGAGGCAGACAGAAGAGGACTAGTGTCAATACGAGAGGAGCTGATGAAACAAAGCACGAACGGAGCGAGAGAGAGAGGGAAGGTGATTGTTGTGTCAACACCGACATGGAGTTCATCAACTAGTTTTCCCGCTCATGCAATTCAAGGAAGTAAATTAAAGGTGATAAATGGCTGATGATGCAAAGTGGGAAAACATTGGGCTCTGTTAATACTCAGAGCGATGTTAGCACACACGCAGCATCACATTTACAACCTATTTTATTAGTTTCAGTCCAACCACGGGATTGTTAAAGTCAAAGCTTAAAATAGACGTCTTTGTGTTTCTCTTACGAAACTACAAATAAAAATGTCAACCGGTTTTATTTTTTTTAACTACGTCTCTCCACTCTGGATCTTTCACTGTTTAAATAATAAAAGAATTATATTTTTATCCAGTTAAATGAGATTAAGGCTAAAAAAAACCATGTTGGGACGAGGCCACGGTGGCTCACGCTTCTCACCAGGTTTGCTGCGGACGCCTCGGCGAACGACAGTCCTCTCGGGATGATGAGGATGTGGTCTTGCTCTTTACTCACTCGGCCCTAGAAAGAAGAAAGACAAATAAAATCACTTCTGTTGTTGCGATATCAAATGATTTCCAATATTTGTTTTTTTATTCTTTTTGCTACCTTAAATATTGAACAATGAAACTTTAGTGATCAAAGGTCAAGCGTGCGATATTTTAAAAGAAATACTGCCTTGTGTTTTTTGGCATGCTCCTTTGTATCAGAGTAACATGAGAATACAGACAATTCACTGATTAAATCTCAGCAAAAGAAACAGTATATCCACTCTTACTGCAGTCAGCAACCGTGGCTACGTCTGAAATCTCTCCCTTTTCCAACCAGTCACTACTCCCTACATAGTGAGCACTAAACTGACAATCACACACTTATGAATCCTCATCATTTTGTGGCATCTTTCACAGGCGTAGTGTCACACCACTGTAATTTTCACATCTATAAAATTGGACACATTGTATCGTGGGATTGTTAGAAGAAAGTATGTGCAGGGACGCTATTTCTGTTCCATTGTGTGAGTTTTTTAGAGGGAACTTTGTGGAGCGTAACGCTCAGAATAGAGAGCGATTTCAGACACAGCCCATAACTGTCAACACTTCGACTCTAAATACAGTGCTTCGCTTTTTGTGGCGTCTTACTGTGATGTAGGAGCTGGCAAAGTGGGCCCAGCTAAACAGGTCCACCAGTCTGTAAAGGCTGGCCAGTTTACAGCGTGTCAGCTTCTCTCCTTTCACCATGGTGGTGGATTCGACTCCGTACATGTCGTTAATGGGAGTGACCATCCCCAGACCTGGAAAAAAAAAGAGTTTTTGTTGATTAGTTTGGATTAAAAAGATAAGATGTCCTTTACATTTAAGTCTACAACAACAAATTCAGTTCAATCACTTTAATATGTATGCCACACTCTGCCATTTAGCCACTAATGACAGCCGAGACAGTCACACAGGACCACGACCCAACATCTGTCTTTTTATCTAATGATGTATCTGACACATCTGGCTCAAACACTCCATCCTTTAATACTTTGTTTACCGCCAAAGCCTACATGCACGTATACATTACAGGTAAATTTTAAGGAAGAGCTGAACTGAACTGCTGTTTTGCCTTTGACGTGTAATTCAGCATTAGTTGTGCATTCCAGTGCTGTGATTGGAAGCAGACTTCACATATGGACTTCTGGACAGAACTCTAGGATCAAAACCCAGTGAAATATGCACGGCTCTTCCGGAGTCTGGGGGTAGAGTCGGTATTTATGCCCCTAAGCGAACAAAGCTCGTGTTTGGGTATGGATCTCCTGTCTTCAAATACCGATGCCGTGTTTTGTTTTTGAGAGCGGTTCAGAGTGGTTGCACCCCAGGCAGGGATGGCATGTCCTGCTGAATGTTAGTGTCTGGTTGCCCGGGGTAACGGGCCACGGCGCTGCGAGTACTCACTCAGGGGGGAAGTGTTGAAACCGGCCACTGAACTGGCCATGAAGAAGTCAGCGATCTGTCTGAGGGCCAGCAGGCCGGTGGGGTTGTTCCCCTTCCGCTGCTGCTCTTGGATCAGACTCTCCAACTCCTCTTTGAAGGCCTGAGAAAGAAGAGGAGACAGAGAGAGAGAAAGAATTAAGAAAGGAAACATTTGACCGAGCGGCAATGTGCTAAGCGCTTATATTTATGGTTTAAGGTTATAAATGTAACCTTCAGATTTCCCTAAAAAGGCTATGTGGTAATAACCCTTCACCACCATTCAAATCAGCACACAAGCCTTTGACTTATAAGATTTCAGTTATGTATAATGCAACAATAACAGTGAAGCTGGATTAATTTATCTCACTTCGCCGACATCATAAACTTTCTTGAACTGCAGTGAAAACACAAAAATGAAAAGACAAGAGTGTGATGATGATGATGATGATGATGATGAGAGGTTACAGTAGAGGGAAAGAGAGAGAGAGAGGGATGAATGTAAGAGTAAAAGAAGAATGTGGAAACATCAATAGAGACAGGAAGAGCGGGAATAAAGAGAGGAAGAATGAAGGAGACGTGCTAATCACAGATTAGACGTGCTCCTCGTGTGTCCATCCGAGTCGTTCTATAGGCGCTCTATGAAGCTGAATCCCCATAGGTTGTCTACTTAACAACATCAATCAGGATTGGCTGGCTGTCTTGTGTTACGATTGGCTGCTTGATGTGACTGGGAGAGAGTGAGCGTGTGTGTGTGGCTAATCCTCATATCCAGACATACAGTCATCTGTTGAATCCACAGACACCATATAGTATATGCTAACATGCTTTAATGCAATACCACATACACACACAGCTGTCCGGATTACATCACATTGAGTACAGTATGATGTTATGCTTTTATTTGCCTTCATCTCGCAACAGCTCGTAAATCAAATGTTCAAACAGAAATCACAAGACTTCTCGGTAAACATGAACATCACAACAGAAAAGTATCAGATCAGGACAGCTACAAGTTGCAGGATATGTAACTACTCCAGACATGTTACATTCCTCAAGCAGTCGAACTCAGGCTGGAGATGATGAGGAGGATTTAATACTGTATGTGTAGCTGCTGATTATCTTAATAAGGTTGTTGACCTCTCAGGGGGCACGCTCACCTTTCTCTACCGGCTAATGTTATTAAAGCTGTGACCAGTACAGGAGGATTGTCGACACCCGAGCAGACGACGTGAATACATACTGTACAAGTCGTGGTCCTGCTTTTTGAGAGTTTGTGACGTATCTGTCTGTTTGATCTCACTAAAGCCAGAAAAAAATGGTTTTTAGTCGTCATACTTTCATCTGTCATCAAATTAGCCCTATTAATAAACCTGACATGGCTACATCAGTCGAGTTTTACCTGTGGAACTGAAATAGTATAAATACATGAAGAAGAAGTACTGTTGCCGTGGTTATCTGTAGTTTAATAATGATGTACTGGGATATCTTTACAGCTGCCTCCTAACCAATTACAAATTAGTATTTTTTTTCTCATGTTAATGATGTGAAACCTAATATACAACGGCAAAATGAAGTATCAAACATCTCCGAGCTTGACTAACATCTTATAACATCTTATCATCTAAACGAGATGTATGATATAAATGTTTTCTAGGAGCGTCCTCTATCATGCACAACAAAGAATATCTATGAAAAGCCCTTGTATCTCTATGAACTGACTCCCTGAATCCTGTGCATTCATGTATTTGATGTTTAAGCGTGTGGTGTGAATCTCCTGCTGGTATCTATATTGGCGCTTGAAAATCTCCTTAACGATTCTTGTAAAAGGTTTGTACATTTCTGCCTGTTCTGGTTGTACGATCTGGATCTGATCTTGGCTGTGAAAAAAAAAAAAAAAAATCAGCACACTGTGAGAGTGAAAATAGGTCATGACATTTCCACATGATGACTCTCCTCTAGTAGGGCAAACATTCAATATTAATGCCTTTATTTCATCTCGGTGCTTATGCAACAGTCAACACACTCCCAAATCGAGCACACAAACATCTGACACTTAGCTTCCCCTTGTCTCTGCCCCCCCACATCCCCTCATGTCACCCCATGGGATGATCCATTAGTGTCCGTCCATTAGTGTCTTTCCATTCTCCATTAGGGCCTTTGGTTTTATGCTCATGTGGGGGTGTTTTTGTTAAAAGTGGAGCAGCCCCCTCTGTCAGGACACATACAGTCCCGGAGCACCGCTGGTTCTGAACCCTGGCCAGACATTCCTCTGTCCCTGGTGGCGAGGTTGCTGTGGCAACCGGCTTGTTGCGGATGTCTGACAGTGGTGGATCAGAGGGTTTTTTTTTTTTTTTTTCAGTTGTTGTTGTTGTTGTTGTGCTGGGCATTTCTGTTTCAGAGACTGTTGTGCCATCACATTGACATTGGAGTCACAGTGCTTGAGGCACAGTTTACTGGAGCCAGAGCTGGATCAGGCGATCAGACAGATCCCAGTCAACTACAGAGGTCTTTGTTTTGGGTCTGTGCTGAAAGATTCTTGCTAGCTTGACACTGTCTCTCTGTTTTTGCTGTCCGCTAAACCACTGAGGGAAATATCTGGGCCTTTAGCTTTCCAATGCTCCACTGTGTTCACCAGCTAGTTGTTAACTTTGTCTGCTGTTTGCTGCTGGACAGCGTACAGTCAGTTTATCAGAGCTTTTTAACTGAAAACATCTGCCTGCTGCTGTCGCAAACAAAGCTAGTGAGAGTTAACCAACTGTACAGTCGATGGTCAAGAAAAGGAAAACCTCCCTTGTTAATGAACAAATATTGAATAAAGACACTTTAAAGTCATTCATTTTTTGCTGCAATTCACCACCCAGGTGCCGAATCACCTGTGTTTTTTTTAAAATACCGTCAAATTAGTTTCAGATGACAAACTTTCTCCACACTGAACTCGGAGTATTTCTAAGATGAAACCTTTTAAAAAGCACATGCACACACACACAAACACACACATCCAGGAGCCACACACCAGCAGGCATCTGCTCTACAATTTGTGTATGTGCATTCCCAAGAAGATTATGACAGCAGGGATTTGATTCCCATCATCTAAACAGATTAATCCCTGGGGGCCTAAAGTGGATCGTATCATTAATATTTCGGCAAAACCCCCCCCACATCTGCAGCGACAAAAATAACATCACATCAAGTATGTTTTTTAGCTGCTGTGTGTGCATGCCTGCTCGCCTTATGAACACAATCCCTCCTTAAGCAAATGACAGGAAGTTAAGTGAACCTTGAAAACTACGTTACATCATTAAAGTTACCTCACATTCACCTCTGGAGTGCACAATAACACAAATATCCATCATCTACCCTGCCAGATTAAAATCACTAACAGACAGCTGGGATAAGCAGGTTCTCCACTTACTGGAGGAAAAATGTGATCCAATCAGAGAAATGAGGAAGTGTTTCCGTGACTACTTCAAAATGAGCAAAAGCTAATCTTTCAAAATGGGACTGCAGTGGTCTTGAGAGTATTAAGTTGACATGCGGATTGGAGCTCGTCCAACTCTTCGTCAAAGCCTGTAGCGGACAAAGTAGTAAAACACGGCCACTTACGTAAAGTGAGAAAAAGCTAATTTGAGAAATCTAACGCAGGTCAGTCAAGCTCCACCATCAAGGACGCCACATCAGGGCAGATGCTTCCTGAAAAGGGCACTTTATGCCCAGTTTACTGTTGGGTGGATGGTGGACAAAAATACATTGTCACATGGATACTTCAGACCATCTGGGTCAAACTCTCCAAGTAACAAAAGGTTTTCTTCAAACTCTTACTGTCACAGGAAGTTTCTAGTCTTCCAAGAGATTGTGTCATCAGACTTCCAGTTGTTGTGATTCTCTCGTTTCTGCTGCACTTATTGTTTCAGATACAGGTGACACTGTTGAAACTTGTTGTACGTCATCCTGTGGGAAAGGAAGACAACTCCTTTTATGACTTTGTTGGAGGCCGATCCTGCACATCTGCGCTTGTGGCCTGATCTAAGAAGTGCGTGTCACTCCTGATGGTTTCAGCATTACCTCACACGCTTGTGAAATGAAACTATTGTGTTTGATTAAGTGCATTTAAAAAAATCTGGTCGTTGTTTAGGCTTGAAAACAAGTCACTAAGGGCTCACAAGTATCTTTTTATTGGACGGAGCTTAAGCTAGGCTATTGTACTAAAAATCAAATGTCAACTTTCCTTTTCCTATACCCATAAACACTGTGCAGGTCATTTCCTGCAGCTGGATAAGATTATGTTCACCTGGAAGAACGCAGTGACCTGCATTTTCAGACGTCTTGGTGATGCCCTCTAAGCTCAAATCCCATTAAACAAACTAAACCAGATTTTGAGTAAAACACTCCAAACATACTTGATGTGAAAAGAAATAGGACGCTACCCAAACAGGCAAACACACACACACACACACACACACACCTAAAAGCTTGCAGACACACGCAGAGACCAGGTGAGGTCTGTAATTTCAGCCAAACACTCAAATAGCCTCTGCCCGTTATGTTAGCACAATGCTGTTCTTTCAAGCCGCCAACGTGACAGTGCTGCAAAGCAGGAGAGTGCCTGCCTGCAAGCTTGCCAGCGCTATTGATTCCCCCCCATCTAACCTCAGAGTGTGTGTCAGTGAGACCGGTCCCCCCACTGCGGCTATGATGTCTCACTACTGTGCATAAACTCTCTGCCCTTTTTCTTGAGAGATGCACTTGTTCACCCCGACACAAAATGCAGCACAAGAGGAAGTGTGCCGATACCAACGACCAATCTGATACCAGAGCTCTAGTTTTCCCCTAAATTTAGGAGTGAGGGCTGGACAATATGTTGATACTGTGTTGATATTGTGATATGAGACTAGATGTTATCTTAGATTTTTGGATATAATAATATGGCATTGGTGTTGTCTTATCCTGGTTTTAAAGGCTGCATTACAGTAAAGTGATGTCATTTTCTGAACTTACCAGACCAGTTCTAGCTGTTCTATTATAAACCTTCACCCACGTAGTTATTATAACCACATTACTGATGATTATTTATCAAAAATCTCATTGTGTAAACATTTTGTGAAAGCACCAGTAGTCATCCCTACAATAATATTACAATATCAAGGTATTTGGTCAAAAATATTGTGATTTTTTCCCATATTGCCCAGCCTTAACTGGCTAATTTTATTGTTGGTTAACAAGAGGCCAGAGATCGCTGTGGCACTAAAAGTTACTGTGAGTCAGCGGCTCGTTGTGGCTGAATGAATGTAATGGATTTCATGACAGTAACAAAGAATCACAATCAGTATTTAATGCGGATTGATCATATCATGGCTGATACTCGATCGGCTTAATAAGGTCAGTATCTGCGCCGATATCGATCTGTCATATTGGATTGGTGCAATCCCGGTTGAAAATGTTCATGCACCAGTTTCAACATAAAAAAAAAAAACTCTTAACAGTCATTTCGCTTTGAGACAAAAACATTTCTGTCTCGATTTGAGCTTCCAGAGAGAGAAACTAGTGTAAAGCTTCTGCTCTAAGTGCCAAGAGGATTCTTTTGATTTTTGGCCTATCCCCTTTGAGGTTGCACATTATCTAAAGTGGACTTGGTAACATTTCACTATGTTACCCTCTAATCCTGAGGGCACCGCTCCACTGTTCAGCACCCAAGAGATGATGCGAAATGCCAAAGTGAAACACATCTGCTGAGACATGGCTCTGAGGGGAGAGGCGGCGGTTTAAAAAAAAAAAAAGAAAAAAGAATCTCTGGAGTGAGTTCAACCACTAATGTTCTATCAAATGAGACCTTCGGGACTTTAAAAAAGAAAAAAACATAATAGAGAGCAGCCGTGACATTTGCCTCACACGAGGGGGGTTCTCGACAGAACCGGCCAAAGCACCATAAATTATCCACTTGTGTTTTCTGGCAAGTGGCGGAGGAAGAGGAGAAAATGTGTACTTCCTCTGAAAACCACAGAACTAGCGCAAATGAGGCTGAGTAAATTTACCACAAGGTATTGGTAAATCATCTCTATGAATGATGAGCAAACTGTGCCACATGCTGGAAAAGAGCAGAGGAGAGGAGCAGAGGAGCCTAATCGCAGAGGCGAGATGAGAGAGCGAGATGAGCCGTAGAAGACGTAGAAAATAGAAGCAGCATGTGCGAGTACGACTCAAATTCAATTTCATCTGATTTAATCAAGTGCTTCTGAGAGCTTTTGACCTTCTGACTTTCTGGGTCGCACACAAAGTCACGAAAACCTTCCGAGGCAGCTGCAGAGAGACAGAGAGAACCGCAGAATTTAACACTATAATAAATTAATATCATCATTTACCCACCATGACATCATGAGACTTGGATTAGCTGCCAAAATCTGTATCCAAATGCCTTCTTGCAGATGGAATGCAACAAAAAAAAAACCCACCTCAGTGTGGCTCACAAATCACCTCAAGGCAAATTTCAATCCTTGCATGTCAACTGACATAACCACCAGAAGCCTCCTTTAAAATTCTTCTCTTCCTCTTTGATCTTCCTTCATCATGTGACTTTTAATAATCAAATAAATCAAGTAATGTCTAAAACAAAGCAGATAGAAACAGGATGCCTTAACCAGATGTTTATTGCAGTGTGTTTTTCCTGCATGTTTAACGTGACATGAAACAGCATGAATTTACACATCCATGCATTACCCTCTATCTCTTGTTTTACATTGCCTGTATGCATCATGTTGTTGCATACTGACAGTATACTATAAGTGTTCATATTGCTGTAAATCCAGACCTAACTACCTGGTAAAAAAAAAAAAGCTGTAGGCTTTGACTTCCAAAAGTAAACACAGATGCATGAATGAGACGGGTGGATGAAGTCAGCTGAGTTGATTCAGTCCCGCCTGGTCTATATTGGTCCGACTTTAAATACAACCTACCATCTGAGTGCTAGAAACATGTAATCTGGTGCTGCCACTAGGGCCCATAACACTGGAATCAAAAACAAACAGAGAGAGGAGAGAAAAAGAAGGGAAGGAAGACAACAAAGTGAGACAGAGAGGCACATGTGTGGACACCCAGGTGGTGACACACATGTTGTTTGTTCAGGCTCGACATGAGAGAGAGAGAGAGCGATGGACTGAGGAAGACGGAGAGAAGAAATGTGGACGATAGGAGAAAGAGAGCGCACATGTCCGCGTCCAGCTGGTGACACACACACACTTGTTATTGTTGTTGTAGTTGACTAAGAGTAAAGCAGAGCTGAGAGGCCGACCGTCCCTGATGTAAGAGCTGGAAACACTCTGCGGCTCACGGGGAGACCACCTGTTACTGCTGACTGAGAGCCGGTTGGCTCGCGTTCAAAACCACATGAAGCGGGAATAATATACATACCGCTGCATGACCACAAGTGTGACACAGGCATGCTCAGTGTGATGTAGTGGTAAATAATGATGGTGGGTTTAACCTATGACGTCCAGCCTGTGAAATCAGCTATCACTGGTGATAACAAACAGCTTTTACAAGTCATAAAACAACAAGGTGCTCAACGTAGAATGGTTTGAAAGAAAGAAATTACAGATAAAAATGTTTTTTAAGGCGGTATTAATTGATTTTGCTACTTTGGAGCAGCGGGACAAGCTGTAAATTTTATTCATGATGAGTTGAGGCCATGAAAACCAACCGAGAAGGGCTGACAAAAACTAGAGCATGTCTTAAAAGTGGCATTAAACCAAACTAAACAAGACTTTAGCCGATGGTCAGCTGGTCATCGACATCAGCGTGTATTTGTGCAACTATCTCAGAGGAAATAACTGGTCAGTAGTTCGTGTTTCCAACAAAAACATCCCGAAAGGACAAACAAAACAATCTAGCCGATCCTCTAATTACACAGATACACATACACTTATCTACGCTCATAATAACAATTGAAAATATGTGTGATAAAACATTGAAGCTGGTTAAGTTTTGCTTTTCACAGGAGTTATCAGCCTGTAGTCCTGATGTCTACACACACACACACACACACACACACACACACACACACACACACAGAGTATCAAGTGGAAACCTGCATCAGCAGCACTATGCTCCTGCCCTTCCAGACATCTGCCACAAAACACGGGATGCCAAGAAAACCACACTGGGCATGTGCAGAATGCGAATCATATTTAAAGCTTAAAAAAAGAACGAGCCAAACCACCGCAGCCACTACCCAATATCAATCTCACACACTTCCAGGCTTGTGTTACTCTACTTGTGAAGAACATTCATTCATGACATTCACTACCCGAGCAACATCTAACCTTATCCGTTACCTTACTTTACCATAAATCTGCTGCCTCTAAAGCCGACAAAGTGTCCTCACTTCAAAAGTAATTCAAAGTACAAACGCAAATGTCTAAAAACGTAAAATCCTATTGTAAACAGTCAGGAGCACTTCAGTCAGAGACTAGCCTTGAGTCAATAGAGCAGAACAAATATTCCTAATACTATGCGGGCTGAACTGAAAGACAGGGGGCTTGTTGTACAATCTCTACACGAGGTGATGCAACTGTTCAAAGGGCACAATCCAAACAGCGAGATCGGACAACAATGTGTCGTCTCTACATGCGCCCGTGAGCTTGACTTTGTCTCCAGTTTAATGAAAGGTTTGGCGTTGAGTTCCTGTCAGGGAAGCAAATTTATTTGGGGTCAAAGAGGAGACAAACCGATCTAGAAGCATGATTTATATTCAATACATCTAAAATAATATGGTATAAGATGTTTTTGCTCTCTTTGCACAGGATTCTGATCCTGGCTGAGGTCGCAGCCTACGGCAAAGTCCAGAGAGAGTATCCTCATACATTATCTTTCCTAAATATTTAACACGTGTGGTCCCAAACGGGCTCAAACCTCTAACTGTTCCTCCAGCACTTGAGTCAAGTTTGGCTAGCGGAGCAAAAAGTAATGTTCAACAATCCAAACCTCCAAAGAAAGAAAATCAAAGAACGACATTATGTGTGTTGGCTGAAATATGCCTTGTGCTCACTGAGTTGTTTACTTCAGCAAAACCTGACCCAACATAAGAGCGGCTGGCCTGGAGGGAACTTGGAGAGCCGCAGCAGTTAGCCTGAGCGAGGGTGTGGCGGCTGGTGGTTATATTAGGGTTTTAGCGGGTCGCTGACTGCTGTGATTCTGTTACCGGTGTCACAACATCAGTAACCGGGGACACAAGCAACAACATACATACACATACTGATGTAACTTCATTAGAAATCACGGGGTTGAGGAATAGTAACTAACAGCCAGAGAAAATGGGAACTGACCACCCGAAGTATTAGTCAGTGAGGTGAGAAGGTCTTTGCGTGCAGCAAGTTCTCCCTCGGGTGTTCTATTAATACTCAGCTCTGATTTTAATAAGCAACTTCTTTCTATTTTGGCAAATGATTATGCTCCATCTTATAATTTTATACAACTGTGGTATGCAAATTATGCAGACCTCTCTTGAAGGCCAGCAGGAAGTCTTGCCATGTATAAACACATATTCTCTGAATGGGACATTTCTCTATTTTAACTTACGGGGCTTTGTAAGATCTGTGTGACACGTTTCTTCTGCTCCAGAACGTTGAAGTCCTGCCGGAGGTCGGGCGACATGTTCCTGGCTCTGATGTACTCCGGGTCGTTGACGTTGACCCTATCGAAGTAGCGCTCCTTGGTCCCGCCGCCGGGTGGGGGAGGGGTGGTCACAACCCCCTGATGGTTGTCCGCACTCATGCCTGCTTCACCTCAGTTGCACGCTCTATGGCTGCCGCTCTGACTCTCTCACCTGAGAAGTGGAAAATCAGAGAGAGAGAGAGAGAGAGAGGTGGATCGGTTAGAGTACAAATCATATCCTTCAAAAGGCAAGTGGGAAAGGTTTAATATTTACATTTGCACTCAGATGTTTTGTGGTATTTCACAGCACGAAAAACTGGAGTGTGGAGAACAGAACAGCATGTACCAGTATTCAAACTAAAGCGCTTGTGACAATGTGGTATGCAAATAATGCAGTCATCAGGATGCAAAACAGATTCGACTGTAGAAGGTAAAATGCATGTGGGAAAATTTAAGAGTTTCACGATGCCTATTTTATTCAATTAAATTTTTATGATGCATTATTCTGAATTAATATCACAGGAACAACAAAGCCTTCACTAATGGACACCACTGATGTTTAAAAGGCTGGTTCAGATCAATGATTCGCAATGAGACTGAACTTGCAAAAGAATCCAAGATGTCTAGTCGTTCTAAAACTGGGCTGTTCACATCAAAGCGACACACATAGACACCATGACCGTTTCCATAGCAATGATGTCTCGGCATACCCCTCTACTTCGTAATACATTGTATTAAGTGGATTTGTTTGATTTCTGTTTGTGTTTACTTGGCAAGAAAAAAGAAAGAAATGGATGACACTTATCAACGGCGAAATGAAACGGCGAAGACAGCGAGCTAGAAAATCAAGGATCTGGAGCTGTCTTTGGCTACTGCAGCGGCAGAGACAAGGTGCCTACGCCAATCTATGTAAGGAGTTGGAGCTGGTCCTCCCTCTCCTCTGTCCAGAAATCCGACATGTTTTCGTACTGGCCTGTACTGTTCCGTGTTTGGCTGAAGGGAAATAGCGACGTCCTAACGTTCTAAAACTGTACTGACAAGGTAGGTCATTTGATACCCCGGGCAACAGCTTCAGACGCTCTGCAACAAACCAGTTCACGCTGCTGCAGTTTTCTCTGATCTGAACTAGGCTTAATACGTACAGTATTTCTCCCCCTTGCACAGGGTTGAGTGAAATTATTATTGTCATTCTTTCAATGCAAGTAGTTATTCAATAGGACAAACAAAAAGTTATTTATTACTTTCACTGATGTGAAATGTCTGGCATGAGGCAACCCTGCTGACAAATAAAATAATGACTCTTCTATTGTCAGCAGATGACAGGCACACAGTCACAGCATGAGTTTGTCAAACATGTGAAAACATGCTCATGTTTTTGTGGATTTAAGAGGTGCTGCTCTTTGGTTTGACGCAAAGAACAGGCTCCAACACATTGTGTCACACTGTAGACACTGACAATGGACACTACTGCACGTAGGCAGTAACCAGGACACACTGACACACCATCCGACAAAGCGTACGAAGAGGACAGAAGCAGTTTTGTTTGAATGTCTAGACCTTGACTGTTGAGGCGGTTTACTCCCACTGCTCATTTTCAGGTCAGCTGGCATGACGACAAACACTTTGCAGGATACAGTCGAAGCAACAAGTGTGACCGACTGTCTCCAGGACTTGTTGTCATGCCAGGAGACAACCAATAAAAGGCAAAAAGAAATAAATATGAGAATAAGGCACCTTGTGACGAGAGACAAATTTTGGAGACGTCTGACAAACACATCTAATCTCAACTAGAAAGCATAGATTTCCTTTTAATTTATGGAAATGACCAAAATCCTCAATCTCCTCACGCTAACTAACAAACAAACGTGACCGAACATAACTTCCTTGGCAGCGGTAAAACATCGAAGACTCAGGGAGAGGGGAGAGAATGGAGAGAAGAGACAGACAGAATACATAAAACTGCATCAGCGGTTGCAGTAGCGGAGGATAAGCTGGTGGTGTATTAGGGAGGGGCGGAGCTTATGGGACCAGATGGTGTCTTGGCTTTGAGGGCAGAGAGGAATGAGAGAGAGAAAGCAAGAAAGAGTTTAAGAAAGGGATCCCGCTGCTTTCTGTCTTCAAAAAGCCCAGTGGCCATCTGACAGCAGGCAGATTGGAAATTTAGGGGTTTATGTTGCCAGAAGTGACTCCCTCTCTCTCCGCTTTTGACCTTTTTCTGCTGTTCAGTCATTTTGATGGTGAACAGGGGGGGTTGGAGAGGTGATTTGGTTTGACTCATGCCGCTAAGCTACTCATTCAGGTCAAATGCCACTTAAAAAGATGGTTGAGATTAGCGGAGGGACACACAGCTTGGTATATAGAAGAGTCATCCTCAGACCAAACAAAACAGTATGTTAAAAGAAATCCTTTCAAGAGGATGAATGTGTATCCATGGCATGAAGTGACCACAAATCTCCACTTGTTGACATGTACAGTATCGCTACTGCATCAATTTATCATGACTTTGAAGCTGAAACAATTGATTGGTAACTATTTTGATAATCGATTAATCGTTTAGGTAATTTTTCTAGCAAAAATGCTGAACATTCATTGGTTCCAGATTCTCAAATGTGAAGATTTCCTGCTGTTATGTTCTTTATCTCACTGTAAACTAAATATCTTTGGGTTTTGGATCGTTGGTTGGAGAAAACAAACTATTTGAAGACATTGTGACAGGTATTTTTCACTATTTCAGGACATTTTATAGACCATTACTACACTATTTCCCTCTTTTTTTCAACCACAAGTCTAGCTGATATTTTTTATTGAACACTTTTGCAGCAGCAGGTGATGTTATAAGCATAGTTCTTCAACTTTCACATAAAAGCAGCTATGCAATATTACTTATATACTCAGGTTTACCCCGTACAACCACTGCTGCTTCCTTTACTGAACACTAAGCAGTAAAGTGTTTAATGTTAATTCAGTTGTGGATGATCAGTGTGATTATCACTACTTTACCAAAATTTCCTACATTGGGAATTGGAACCGGTAAGCCACGGATATGCAGCTACAAATTTTAGGAGAATAGAACGTTACACCTCTAATTTGTTTTGCTTGCTTTCCCTTGAATATGCCGAAATATCTGTTTAAACAACCGGCATTTCCTATATGGTGTTATCTCTAAACCAGAGAATCCATAGGAACGCAGGGAACCTCTCTTTCCCTCTACCTGATCCCCCATACTAAAGCTGTGATTTATACTATGGAAACGAATAAAAGCCGCCCAAAAAATCCTCTTTAAGTGAAGGCAGCTGGGCGGTGAAGAGTTATGTAACCTGATATTGAATTCATCCTCCTGCTTTGCCTTCACTGTTCTGCTTACTGAGTAGTTGTGCACAGGATGGGCTGGGATAAAACTGAGAGAAACCTCCGAATGACTGGTGATGAGAGCAGTATCATGATATAAAAATGAAGGTAATTAAAAGAAGGCAGACCCATTCGCTACTGTGCAATCTTGTTTCCTTCATTTCTTGAACTTGTTCTTCTGTTTGCTGTCTTGTGGCTTTACTTCCTCATTTTTTTTTTGGTGTTCCGAAGACCCCACTGCTGTACATGTGTAAAAAAACGATAATTGCAAAATCAACTAAATTTGTTCCTTTAAATACTTGCCTGTCTCCTGACTGTAAAACATAGTTACAACACCAAAAGAGGAAGTGTCTCATGTTTAATATGTCATATAGGTTATGGATGAAGAAATATAATCCATTTTGTTTGCCAAAAAGCCACAGACAAAGAAACAGTTCAGTATATTATCCTACAAACTAACTTCCTGTTATACTTTTAACAAGTTAAGTGTTAAAACTCCAATGACAGGAATCCAAATTGACTTATTTGGGATTTGAGAGGAGTAGTGTTGTGTACAAGAGTACTGTCATTAATCAATTAGCTGTTTGGTCCATAAAATTTCAGAAAATGGCAAAAAAAGAGTTGATTACTGTTTCCCAAAACACAAGATGACGTCTTTGAATATCTATATTTGTCCTAACCAACAGTCCACAACCCAAAGATATTCAATTTACTGTCATAAAAGAAAACAGAAACCAGAAAATATTCACATTTGAGAAGCTGGAACCAGAGAATTTGGAAATGTTCTTCTTAAAAAAATGACTCAAAGAGATTAATCAATTATCAAAATAGTTGCCAATTAATTTAATAGTTGGTAACTAACCAATTAATCGTTGCAACTCTGTCACCACCTATCGCGGTAAACGCAATATAGTGTATCAAATCACTTGAGCACAGAAAACATATCTGAGAAGGTGTGATTGACGGCAAGAACGAATGCCTGAAATTTGTCGAATGAGTGGGATTCTGCGTGGTTGAACGCAACAGCTGTAGCCTGACCAAAATAAAGTTACACACCCCACTCTAAGCCCCGCCTCTCCTTCCACACACACAGACACACACACACACTAGTACACCAGCCCCAACCATGCTCTGCAAGAAGACACACAACTCCAG
Organism: Thunnus thynnus; assembly: GCF_963924715.1. Taxonomy (NCBI): domain Eukaryota; kingdom Metazoa; phylum Chordata; class Actinopteri; order Scombriformes; family Scombridae; genus Thunnus; species Thunnus thynnus. Next base: position 4,753,811 of record NC_089519.1, on the reverse strand, counting down.
CAGTCCCCAGCATGAACTGCCCCCATCCCTCTGTCTCTGTCAATAGATCATTGTCCCCGTCCTGAACCCTCTCGGTGTGGTCACATACAGAGAGATCAACGGTTGAGGGTGAGCGGTCGTGGTGGTTTTGTGTTGTTGTTGTGTGTGTGTGTATGTGAGAGAGTGCATAATTAATCCAATAAGAATGAAATACGATCCTCGCATTACAGCATCAATGTTTATAATTCAAATTTCATGCTTCGCAACAGATGCTCTCTCTCGTGATTCATCCAAACACATCTTGAATGAAACACGCTGAAGTTACACAACAATGCCAAAAGTTTAGACTGAGTTCAGTGACCAACCGGCTGGATATTTGAGACACAATTGCCCTTTAAAAGATATGGCATTGGAGGACAGCGGTGTATTGTAATTGATTTAAACTCCATTCATTTGTGGCAGATAGACAGGGCTGGCTGTGTTTACTGCAGGGTGCTGGACCGCTACCGCAGCCTGAGGCAAGGTGACCACAACCCCTCACCCTGTGACCTTTAGTGACCCTCCCCCATCGCTCATTTTCAGCAGCTCTGCAGACATAAGCCGTCTTCATCTGTGGGGAAGCCGTCCATGAAAACTTTCTCATCTAGAAAATCTAAAGGTTGCTATAAACCAAAGACTACTTAACATGTTTTTTGGTTACTAGGAGTTACATGAAGAATGGTGTGAATCAGGGGTCGGTAACCTCCATCTAGCCTGGCCTTAACCTCCACACAACAATAGGCTGTTAATGCATGAGAGGTAAAGATGTTAGGGATGTCGGACATATTCTAAAGGATTGGTACTGGATAAAATAAAGCCCATCAGTGTACTCTACTGTGTACTCTCTGTCTACCTCAGCCTGCTAGTGTTGCAGTGCTGCTGGGCTCTACAGTGTGAACATTCTGCTGCATAAGCAAGTGAAAATTAGTGAGTTAATGTGACAAATTATTTGGGTGCACCACTGAATGACTCTGAGGCAAAATGCACAGATTCACTACGCTAATTATCATACAAAACATTTCAGTAACAGATTCTCATTTTTTGTGCCAACGTCGCTTTCGGTGGTTAAAATGACAAATGTTAGGCGGCGGATCACAGCTGTCTCTAATTAACGTTAAATCCGTGAGTAACTTGACAACAGGACTAGATTAAACTTGTCTGTTGTTGTGTTAAAGTGCTCTCTGTAGCCAGTGTTTGCACATTACATATTATATGACAAACATTTTCTGTCGTGCAAGACCTCAGTGAACGCATGACTGCATTCTCATCTTCTTTTAATTTGAGATTGAAAGAATGAGTTCCCTCTTCTATCTCTATTATGGGAGCTTACTGTACATCTCTAAGACAGAGTGCTGGCCCGTAATGCCAAGTACTCCTCTGACATTTGAAGCTGGATAAGAGCCAGCGGCTCAGACAACACACACAACTCTCCATCTTCCTCTGTTGACAGGCAGCTAATCTGGAAAGCTACATCTACCCATCTCTCTGTCTCTCTAGTTCGTCTCCATCTCTATCTCTCTGTCCATCATCCTTCTCGATAACTTTATTTCATTTTCTGTCCCTAAACATTGTGTACTAGATGCTTGTCACATGCAAACTCAGTGAAACCAAGAAAAACAAACTTACGCTAATGCTGATTAAAGTCTTAGACAGTACACACATGCATAAACAAACACACTAGACAAGACACTCGGCAGCACCGCCACTGAATCATCCACTCGCTTGCGCACACAAACACACCTCATATCATGCCTGGGGGAAGCTTCAAAGCATGGCTGCTTGTGTATCTACTAACTGCCACCCCTAAAAATAAACAAACTGCCTTTTGGGTTGTGTTACAACCCTTGCAGCAACAATACCAGGAAAGAATCTGTATGTTGGCTAATTATATCCACACTCACACACAAATCCGCACACACTGACCTGTAGCGTAAACCCTGTAAAAGCCACACACATGCACAGAGACACACACACACACAAACATAGGAGTGGGTGTGTTCCTTGTCTAAACACGCCTGCATGACATATCTAGTGGTGAAACTGTGTGAGCCAAAGCCTCAGCAGCTTACAGATCCTGCAGCGGCTTTACTATGAGATGGAGAAAACTCTTCTCCGGAGGCCACCGACGTGCTAGTCGGTCTTTCCTCTGTGACGGACGCACAGTGGAGTCTGGTTGTAGTTTGGAGAGAGTTGCATTCCTTATAAATTGTTGATGGATGTTTTTTAGATTCTTGCTGCTGCAGTGACCCTTAAACTCTCTGTTGTGTCTTCCTTCACACACACAGGCTCTACTGTTCTACACATTAGAGATAATAACCAGAGCTAATCTTCACTGCTGCTCACACTAACTGCACTGTTACTGCCGAGCGTGTTCATAGTGCAGGAGTGTGTGAGCATCCGACATGGAATTCCCCTAAAATTATAAATCAAGTTTTAGGGATTGGTAATTTTTGGAGTCATGCTTTGGCGGCTAGTTTGAATACAAAAAAAAAAAGAAGCTTGACTCTTATTAGAGAAATGAAAGGGACTGTGTATCCTCAAAAGAACAGATCCCAGAGGAATGAAATATCTGAACGCTATATTCCAAATGGCTAACCAGGTGTAGTGACACAAGAGACCAACACATAAACAAATAAGCCAAGCCCAACCAACCTTGTACTTCCTTCTTGGTCAGTGAATGGGAGAGAACAGGCAGTAGTAGTAGGCGGCTGAGGCAAAACACATGTCTCTATTTTCCCTCCGTTGCTCGCTGTCTGCGCTAAAATTCCAACAACCGAGTCCCAGACAGAGATCGGGAGAGACAAGAGAGAGAAAGAGCGGGATATGAACAGAAGGAGAGTGCCAGGCGCCGATCAAGAAAACCAGTCAGTCCACTTGTCTGTCCAGATTTTCCATATAGATGCTCTTTGGTTGAGCTGCCAGCAAACAGCAGATATGCTTTCTCTCAGATTCCTGCGGGCTCTGCTCCTCGGCGTTCATCAGAGGGAGAAGTATCAACAGCTGTGAGTGTGTGTGTGTATGTGAGAGGATCTGAGTGTGTGTGTGTGCCTGTGTGCCCTCAGCGAATGAGGATGTGTGTTTGTGTGGAAAAGAAGCTAAAGGAACCACGTGATGCAGGCTTAATCCCCCGCCCACTGGCTCCAAGCATACACACACACACACACACACACACACACACACACAGATCCAGGCAAATACACACATACAGCCTACTAGACCAATAGGAGCTCAGGCTCACACACTAATCACCCCCTCCTCCTCCCTCGCCCGCACTCTCTCTCTCTCTCTCTCTCTCTAGTCTTTTTTTTCTTGTCTCTCTTTTTTCTTTGATCCATTCACTTTCTGGTCTCTCTCCCACATTCCACAATCCTCTCTCTCTCTCTCTCTTTCTCTCTTTATGTCTCTCATTCACACCCCCCGACTCTCCCCGCCACCCACTTCTGGGCGACTGTACTAAAGGTCAGTGTTTATGAGTTCGGCTGGCAGCCGTGTAACTGCAACCACACAACCTGCTGCAGCAGAAACTGTGTGGCCTTTACCGCCACCTCGGCCCCTTCCGAATGAATGTAATCTGGATCTGTGGTGAACTGAATTACCAGTGGGCTCAAAAAGACAGAGAACACCGCGAAAACTAAGATACTGAAACAGAAACATCATAATTTAATGATTCTTGTTCACATCCCGGGTCAGGGGTCAGCCACATAACAGCTGTTTGCGATTTAGTGTCTCGCCTGAAGCAAACCTCTGATTGTGCAATCTTGAAGTTTAACCAGGCCTGTTTTTTTTTTTTCCTTTTTTATTCTGATCTATTCTCACAAAAACTGCTTCTCTACTGACCAGCTACATACAATTTTGTCAGATGATGCTTGTAATAAGGTTAAACCAATGTTACTATACCAATAAAACTATTTTTTATGATAGCAATATGTAGGATTACATAAGAAACATATGCAAAATCACATAAAAAAATAATCACATTAATGGTTGTTGCAATGAACCATGTTCCATTTCAGCAGACAAAACTAATTGTGTTAGTTTCAAATGACATCCTGATTAAAACCATTAATATGGATGACAACATTCTGTAAAACAAAAACATGATATGATTATATTGACAGAATATGATACCACTGATAACCAATATAAGCTAATTACTGCCCAGCCCAATTGATTACAGAGTAAAACAAAAGACATGTCTACTTTTAGAGTTGTTTTTTTGAATGGTAGAATGCAAAACTATCTGATTATAGGGATAAAAAAACCAGACAAATTTGTTCTTTAAGGACACTTTAGTATGATGTACAATTAGAACTGGGAAGTTTGTACTTGTGTGCTCCAGTTGAGAGACGGTCACATTACTCTACTCTACAACCTGTTGAATCATTAAGACAGGAAATGAACCACAGTTGTAGTTATAAGACCGAGACGCAGACGACTGAACCGCCAGAGAAACACAACACACATTTTCTCTTGTAATACTTGGATGTGGTCCAATGCACAAGTCATATATGCAAAAGAAAAACAAAAACAAGCCAAGCAGCCATCAACCTGCCAGCCAAGTCATGACTGATGCGGTTTAATTTTACACCTCAGTTGCTATGTAAATTTACATGTGTATCACTTACAGATGCTATTTTATATTTGCTCTGATTACTTCAGATTTAATACCAAAAGGCTTTACTTATAGGTGTGATACATAGAAGTTTTGAAAGGTCAACCATAATCTAATAACATCTAAATATCGAAAAGATCCAGGATATAGATAGTGTCTTTCCTGGTTTAGTGCAAGTGGTAAAGTACGTGAATTACCAACTGTCTCTTTTAGTAACATTAATTTTTAACTTTGAACTGTCTTGTAAAAGTATGTCATTATCTCATTTTGGCATAAAAGTCTCGTCATAAAACATAACTTCCAATTCATGCAGGTAGAGCTGTAGGTTTTAGTGCCAAAGGTTCTTGGCTGAGAGCTCTTGGGCAATAAAGAACAGAAGTGCCTGCTGACTGCTATCACCTGAGATGATCAGTAGTTTTTGTTTAGGCTCCTGAAACTGTAACAAATCTGCTGCAACAGACGCCAAGCCAAACCTATCTGCTGGTTATCTGCTCCTAAGCTGAAAACCTGCCAAGATGACAGTTTACACATAATCCAGCATTGTTTTTTTGAAATCCCACTATCAGTTCAAACCAGCTGTTTGACTGTGATGTTTTCAATGCCATAGTGCAAAGTGGTGATTCGTGTTCAGACAAGAAGAGAAAATAATTAGCAAAATATGTATTACATGATTAATGTTGGTGAGAGGATGAGTGATTGACATTATTGATTATTGTAAGTGTTCAGGTATGTATGACATGTCTGTTACTGGCTCTAAGCCAACACTTAAAATGAGAGGTACTCTGTGATTGACAGTTAAGACACGTTGACTATTATCACCTTCGCTGTGAACCTGTAACATACTGCAACCTTCTCAACAAAATACTGTTGAGCTTAAAACCACAGCTGGGTGCAATAATACTAAAATTATACACAAAAGTCATAATTTGAACACATTCTATATGGTGATATATTGCATTTAATGTGCTGTTTTATATTAAGAGTTTTGAAGTTTAAATGTTTTAACTCTTTTTATTGAGTCGAAAATTCATATATACATAATAAATACATACGAATAACCCATTGTTATTATACATTAGATACATTATGATGGGTTTACATGTAATTTTGATAACCACATTAGTCTAAAGATACTAAAGAGTAAATGTTTTGTATTGTGATGTGTTACTGCACCATCCATTATCTTTACGTTGTACTGTGTTATGCGTTAAACAGACATGGGCTGGGTACTGCTGGTGATGTAAAATAGGTTGATCCCTAAAAATGGCATCACATGCATATGGAGGAAATCAGTGGGGGGGCTGCAGCTGGAAGTATCACCCTGCCGTCACCACATGACCTACAATACTGTCTCTTCCCACAGAGTTTGTCCTCTGCACAAATGAAGCTCTCTTGCGAATTACTTGCTGGTCTATGAAATCATTTTAGAAGCAACGCTTACGAAATACAGGCAATGCTTATATTGCCTGGAGGGACTGTTTATTTCAGATTGGGGTTCTTGAAGTAAACCCTTTTTTCAATGCAATAAACATTCACTTATGAAAGTGGAAAAAATATACTGTAGAGTAGAAATGCACAACTGATGGAGAGTCTGCAGATTCTAAGCCAAATGCTGACAGCGGATTTCACTGATTAGTTTCTCCAATCTGGATGAAGGCAAGATGATGACTAAAATCTGCTGCATCATGGCTGACTGGAATCAAAACCTGCAGATTTTTACATGGCACACCCTTCACAATAAAACGTATTGTAACTCACTGAATGAATGTGTTCAACGTTTACGCTCTGGTGATAATTACATAATTGGTAACAAGCAGCATTTGTGTTTTATAGTCTTTTTCATGTTTTGCTTTGGGCAACTTCACTGTTGATGGTTTCCTTTCAAGATAGTCATTGTGTAAGCTGTAAATGTTCTGCATACAACAGGCATGTTTTGTCAAAATAAAAATATTAATTGTGATTGGTCCAATATTAGGTTTTTCTGTATTGGTCAGCCCTGTGTCTGCATACAGTATTCTCATCCGCAGTGCAGTGAATATGCCAAGTGTAGACTGGCATAGAAAGGAGACTGATTCCCCTCTACCTCTTACCACCACCTACACCCCTCCTTCTGGATGTTGGTGCATCACTCAGCACTTTAAACCCAACTCCCCTCTACACACACACACACACACACACACACACACACACAGCATCCCCTGCTGCCACTGCCAGGACTGACTCAGTGAAACAGAACTTCCTGCACAATGCTGAATGCTGCCACTTAATGCAAGACAGATCCCAAACACAGGTCATTATATGAAGACGATATGCTGCTACTATAGATTGTGTGACACAAGTATGTTTGGTAACACCTGCTGCTTAGGTGCTATACAGTTATGAGAGGGTTAGCCTGTGGCTAGACACTTAAAAACATTCAAATGACTCATTTCTGCATGACCGATAACTACAACAAAATAAAACATCTGGAGAGTGAATCTTGTGCTCCAGTATTACAAAACCCTCCTGTCTTTACTGGGAATTTACACAACTGTTAAAAATTTGTAGGCAATAAAGTCAGAAAGCTTGAAAATCTTGACACTACTTTACGGATTCAACTCCCTCTTTGTTTTGGCAACATGACGAGCGGGAAGAGCGCTGGAAGCAGAGACATCCCATCAAACCGGGACAGTCCCAGCACAGTGTCCAAGCAGCAATGTCTCACTGATAACTGTAGGCTTGTCTCCTAACGATAGCTAATCACGGCCTTGTAGCAACCCAAATTACTGTTGTTGCTTTAGGTTGACTCATGTGACACGTTACATTAAGGTTAGACTAAACCCAGACGCTCGAATGCGTGCTTGAAACTCTGCCGTCTCCACGCAACTGTTATCATGTCTGATGATTGATGAATCCTTCGCACACCGCAAGTGCTCTTAAGTAATCCCATATTTTTGCTGAAGTCACCCCCTCCTTGACCCGTGTGATAAACTGCGGTCAAAAACAAAACACAATGGAGAGGAAGACCTGAGCGTCTGCTGGGCTAAATGCACGCTGGTCTCCGTTTACTGCCAAAACTCTGATATCAGTGTTTCCCACCGAACGCTGAGCAGTAACAGGAGAGGAGAGAGGAGGCACGTTCACTGATGCTAACTTTTCAGGAATGCACAAACACTTGAGCTCATTATTGGGACGTCTGTACTTTTTTCTCCAAGAATGAAAAAAAAAATGGCTGACTGGTGTAGAGATCCCACAGTGGGGGAACTGACAGATGTGGTAATGCTAAAGAAAATACAACTCATTCACAGTTAATGCTTGTGAGGCAACCCCACTGACATAAGAGAAGTTTTTTTTTTTTTTTTTTTTAACAAGGCTTGTTTTGACTACTTGTACTTCAAACGACATTTTCCCACATGACAAGGAGGTCAAGTTGATCCCTGGAGAACAGCATGGAGCCACACGGCGGCCTCCGAAATAACTCTTAGTGACAGCTTGTCAGTCCATATATGACAACATTTTGCATTGTGAGTCAACCTACAGGAGAGATATAGGACAAACAAGCCTAAAGAGCAGATTGAGACATTTGCCAAAGAGGATTGCAACTTCATGTCAGTGGGTGTTTAGATCAAAATTGTGTTGCAAGGGGGCTGCATTTTTAAGGGGCATGTTTTCTACGGGTAGCGGTGAAACGATGATATACAACCCAGGAAGGCCGGTTACAGCGATAGATCCAGGAGTTTGAGAATTATCAGATGGCAAAACAGGATTTTACAACACAATCATTCAATCCTTTATCTCAGTGACCACGAGATAATTCACATTTAAAGAGTAATCTACCAGGAATGTACGCATGCATGTCTTTGATTAGTCGATGCAAGGCGTGGCTGGATGATGTCATATCGCTGCTTAACTTTATTGCCAGATATTTTTTTTCTTTTTTTTTTTCTTTATTTAACCTGGTAAAAGTCTGGTTGAGATAAGACCTGCAACAATTAGTCGATTTATCAATTGACAGAAAATTAATCAGCAAATAGTTTTAGTTTTAGTCATTTTTAAGGAAAAATGTCAGTTGCAGCTTCTCAAATGTGAGAATTTGAAACTTTTATGAGTCATACATGATAGAAAACTGAATATCATTTAAGGATGTATTTGAGCCCCTAAGAAATTACAACGGGCATTTCATACTATACTGACGACTATTTACTTTTAGACCTTTTATAGAGAAAACGATTAATCCATTAATTGAGAAAATTGCTGGCAGATTCATCAGTAAGGCAACTAACAATGATCTGAATTATCATTTCATCTGCCATTAATTTTCTCAATTAATCATTTGGTCTTTAAAAAAAAAAAAATATTCAACACTGTAAGACCAGAGCAAATTCTCACACTTACAAACAAGAACAAGGCCTGTAAGGATAAAAATTAAATCAATGTGTTTAAACAACAACAAGGAATGATGACAAGGATAAAAATAGTTAAATGAAACCGATGTGTTTGGGTACACACAGATAATCATACAGGGTTGGAGGAGGGTTGTTTAAACTGGTGTTCAGCAGAACTTCTTACATCTCTAAAAACACGAGCACACTACAGTTGAGCTTCTTGATCACTAATTGAACAAAAGTGCAGCAACAGCAGGTGGAACAAATACCTGTGTCCCCTTTTATCTTCATGAATAACAGAGTAGCAGATGTGACAAAAACAACCAGGTTCACAGCTTCTTTGTGTTTTTGTCATCAGCTTTTATAACTAATGGTACAGTAGTGGGTGTTGTAATGTAGCAAGCTGTGGCCCTCATCATTTTTTAAAGCTGCACGGCTGGAAGAAAAAAAAAAAAAGAAGTCTAGGATCACCTGGTGTAGACATGCAAACACAAACGCACACCCACACACAGAAACCTGTAAAACCGTCACTCAGCTGTTTATCCAACTCTTAACAGCTTGTCTAGTTTTACGCTTGCATGGGAGTGATCCTAAGTAGCCACTAATCCACGTTTGAGAGCTGAAGAGGCATTTAGAGAGAAGCTAATGTTTAACGCACTGAGACGCATTCACATTCACTTCCTGGAGCGTGCACAGTGTGAACAAAGCTGTCACTGTCTGAGAGCTGCTGTGTTACTTAGCATATATACACACATATAGACAAATAGGACATGCATGTAAACACACCATTTACAGGGATGTATTTAAGCGTGACCGGGGGGGGGGGGGGGCGGGGGGGGGGGGGGGGGGGGGAGTCTGCCTCTGCCTCAAGGCTCAGGTAGAGAGATAAGAGACTTCTACAGAGGAGAGCGAGTGAGGAAATAGAGTGTGTATTTGTAAAAGAGTCGTTGTTACTCCTTCATTTCCTCTGTTGATGGAGATTAAATGAGTCCTGGAAGTGACAATAGGAAGTCGCCGCCTAGTCCTCACTTCGGTCAAATGTGCTATTCTAGGTCAAGTTGAAGATAACTTAGGAACTACAGTGTTTGTCGGTAGGAAATTTAGAGCAGTTAGCTCATGGACACTCATTCAGAATCTAAAATTAACTCAACTGCTAAGTTCTCGTTAGTAAAACGGAAATAAAAAATGAAAACAGCTGATAATAATGACTCACTTTTATTTGTCTTGGTCACATTTGTCACTTGGCTGGACAGTTTTAGTTTGACAGGTTTTCACAAGGACATTTCCACAACAATGATCCTATGACACAACACCCTGTAAGTTGTTCACTAGGTGTACACATTTATTAAAACCTACATGTACACGTGACATTTTAAACCCAATACGCTTCATCAGATCTTCTATGTAGAGAACATTAGTGTCTCGACTCATCAGACCAACATTTCACACTACATCATGTCACTTAACTACGTGACATTTAAGTACTGGATGTGTGAGAGCGGCAGTGTTTGTGCATTTCCTCGAGCAACTAATAAAGTTTGTCTTTTCTTATCTTTCTTGTGGGAAAAAATGGACTGAGATAAGCCTCTGTTTAAATTCTGATAAAAGCATAATTTGTTTCCTGTTAACAAAAATGGACAGTGGAAAGATTCAGTCAAAGCTTTATTTATATGAACTTTTCACAACTGCACAAAGCTTTAGCTTCCTGTAAACAGTGTTGGATCACATTTCCATGACTCAGCATATGTTAAAATAAAACAACAAAAAAAACAGGTGGGAATTGCATTGAAACTCAAACATTTCAAGAAATGTTTGGGGATCCAACAATGACTTACGGTGTTGAGGTTAGTTGACGACAACGCCTGTCATGAAGTGCAGGGATCAGGTTTCCAGTCAGTGTTCATTCAGGTGCATTGTAATGTTTTTCATCTGTGCTGTTTATCACATAGAGAGGCCCTATAGGCCCATTCTTAACATAGCCTTCCATACCTGTGCACTGTTGTCACTCCCAAAGCAATCAGAGCAACCCTCCTGTTTGTTTGCATATCAGATAACCACATACTGCACACACACACCTTTTCTACTCCCTGTTGACAACAGAATGCCATACAATAGAAAAGCAGAAAAGGGGATTTCATACATTTATTGGAGTCCATGTTGACCCGCAGAGGTCAGAGTAGGGAAAAAAGTCAGCAGGACCAAATTTAACACACGTCAAAAGAAATTTCCTGTCACCTTTTATTCCGAATAAGCCGGATACACCTTGAAGCAGCAGTGAGCAATGACTGTAAATGAGTGTGGGACGGTTAGCACACATTCGATCTCACCTTAGAAGTTCAAAGCAGATGTTACAGTTTTGAAAGTCTCTCTCAAAGTCCACGCTTGGCAGTCACGACTCTTGAATAAAACTGTGACATGAAAGCCAAAGAACTGCAACTCGCACAAACTTTCAGGAGACAATAAAGCGCTTTGTAGCTTCACGTCCCACGGGCCAGTTCCTCTGAATCAAAGCTATGAAAGGAGGTGGTCGCCCACTTTTATCTTTGGCACTGAAAGCCGCTGAGCGTGCATGAAAGCAGCCAACGACCTTCAAACCTGGAGAGAGTGTGCGCGTTTTTCCTGTGTGCACGCATGTTCAACTGTAAGTCTATGTGTGTGTGCCAATACTAACAACACAATAAACAGCACCGGTCAATATCTTTTAGCTGCGGGTAGTATATTTATGGTGACACTCGGGACTATTAAGGTTCTCAGTAAGCAATTAGAAATGCGCTGGTCATGCTGTTTTTTTCCTAAATGGTTTGTATATGAAGCATGAAGTCCTTCCACAAAGCGGAAATAGGCAAATAAGTGTGAAAAGATGATAACAGTTACAGTTAAAAAAAAGCTTGATTCTTCTCCATCAAAGGTCATTTTGTGGGAAAGTCATACAAACAAAAGGCACAGTAAAGCTTTATCCACTAGTAGTACCACTGACATACACAAACTGGGACTGTGGGACAAGTCTGAAATCACTATTACAATGTTAATAGGAATGTTTTTTAGAATATATATCATGATATGGCAAATGTGTGCACAATAACATGGAAAGTCAGTAAGAAATTGTGTTCAACTGTCTGGCTCTGTTGCAAGTAACAGTTAGTGAGCACCCGGTTGTGCTCGCAATACTGAGTATCACTAATATGTTGCAATATCGTCACCAAAACAAGGCAATTTACTACTGTAAAGTCAGTATTAATTGGTCTACTAAGTAAACCGATGCTGACATTAATGTTACTGCAATCTAGGACAATTTAAAATGGATTACACTAGCGAAATGTAGAAATAACACACACAAACATACTATACACACACACTACGATCCCGCTAATCACCGTATAATTATAGCTGGTAATGACAGAGCCATCCACACAGTTTAACAAGCCCCTGTTGCTTCAACCACGCAAACAAAAACAATCCATCTCCGGGAGTCACAGCTGCTAACTGCTACCGTATGTCCTCACTGCCAGACGCCAGTTGGGCAGAGGCTAAACAGCTAAATGGCCCTCGCTGCTCCATGGCTACACAACACAATATAGTTGAACAGGAGAGCTGTGTTCTGAATTCGCTTTGGTGTGAATTACTTGACATTTTCTCAAAGCTCTCGCTGACATCAATGCCTGATTGAGAGAGACTGGGAAAACTACATGGATTCTTTTAAAGTTGACTCCACTGTTTTTCGTCTTTAATTATGCTCTGATGGTACTACAAACCATGACTGTTTAAGATTCAAATCACAAGCCGGGGCCGAGTAAGTCTTTCTATCACTCAGACGCACAGTCTCGGCTTCACGAGTTCACCGCTGACCACTGATAAAAACACACCTGGCTGAGCCGCTACTCACAGGGAAAGCAGGATTTAGTGTTACAGGTGTTCTTGTTATCTCCAAATAACATTTTTCAATGCTGATCAGGCTCTTCAAATCATTAAAATCAACTTCACATAAGCCTACGAGCAAATCTGCTACCTAGCATGCTCAAATTACTCACACATACAGTACAAGGACTGTCTTACTTATAAAACGTGTTAACTCAATCACTCTGCTTGTTAGTTTAGTCATGTATAACGACGTATGCCATAAAATCAAGATCCAGTTTTAATGAACCAAAACTGCAGTTACTCTTTGGCTGTGAGCATAAAGGTAGTGCAGAGGAACCTTTTATAACCTTTTTTTTTTTTTTTTCCCATATTTACAAGATCTCCAGAGAGATGTCTGTGCTGCAGTAGTTCATGCAGATTCCCTGCAGTAGAGGGCAAGAATACATTCCTGACCTGGATTTCAAACAGATAGTTGAGTTATTTTTTGAAGTGGCAGTCTCAGGGGCAAAAAGCTGCAAGAGTGAGGTACTGAGGAAGACTGTGTCACTATTACAGTAACAGTGAATATTTCATTTTGGAAAGGAAATTTAATTTGTATGTTGGGGGAATAAATAAAGATGTGGCTGCAGCAACTTTAAGGAAGCTAGATTGCGGCGCCGTAAAGTTTAGTGGTTCATTTCCAGGCTAGGCAAATGTTTTCCATGCTGATCCCTCTACATCAATCTGTGCCCATGTCAGCACACACTTTGCCTGAATTTACATGTGGGAACTGATAGGCAAATTATCCATCTAGCATAACAGAAGCTTTGGGGGATTTGTGTACTATGCAGCTTGAGTTGCCTGAAACAACCTTTCAGAAGGGACTATTGTCTGAAAAACTTATCGAGTCAGTCATCTATTTATTCCAATATGAAAGATATGCTATTAATCAGACTTGTAGAGTTGCATGTAACAGGATTGGTCGTCATGTGATCGATACTGAATGTTTAAGACCTATGCCGATACTGAAATTAGGGAGTAAAATAAAAAAATAAATAAATAAATAAATAAATAGGGTTGGCACTGACTGAGGGGTCTGTCATCTCAAGCATGTGATGTGGCAATGTTTCTGAATGTGCTCTTTTTACAGTGAATACGGTACTTTTCGTGGAAGACCACAGTCACATAGCAGATCAATAATTAGGTCTTTAATAACTGTGTACATTTATGCTTTGGGGGGAAAATAGATCTTCCAGAAATCTTTGTGAGATGAAGCAGGACTTTTCCCCCCCTCTCGGAGAAAGCAGCATTCTTTTCCACATGGAAAGGATTTCTTACCACTGACTTGACTCTTTGCTATAATAAATGCACATCAACAGATGGGCTGTGTTCCACATTTTCACACTAGTCGAGATTAGCAGCTGAGGAACGTGAAGTTTTTGACCCCGGGTGATAAGGTGGGAGTAGGAACACTTTTGTAACATGAAACGTTGGAATACAGCACATACATTACATGAAGAGCTCTAAAGTTCGAGGGTTCATTGTCAGTTCGTGAACTCTCTTTCCCCTTTTCTTTAAGAGACGTCTGATACCCGAATTCCAGTCGAATAAATCAAATTCCACACTTACGCATGCACAATATGAAATCAAATTATCAAGCAATCATGCATTGTTCCTGTTGTGAAACTGAGATTTACTATTGTTGCTGAGCATGTGGGGCCCCCGTGACTTGTCTGTGGTCGAGCAGCGACGCGCAGCACTGATGGGGCGTCGGCCAAAGAGCTGGTGTGTGTTTGGGACTATTCATTATACAATCCGAGGAAGCAGTCGGATTCGATATGTCGGGGTCTGTGTCTGGATGAGGTCATTATGCAAGAAGCAGAACTACAGCCCCATCAAACACACACACACACATACACACATACACATACACACAGGGCCATGAGCTCACCAACAGTCACACACTCACATGAGTTTCTATAGCAACTCCAAACAAACAGTGTGTGCATGTGGTGACCCCACCCCAGCGAAAAAAGCGAGAAAGCAAGACTGCGAGGCAAAAAGTGACATAAAAGTGGGACGAAGGCAGCGGTATGGGACATCACATGAGATTCTGTGGCAGCATATGCTTCACTTTATGCATGCTCCATGTGGTAGAAGAGACATAAAAAATAAAACCACACACATCAAGCAATGTTAGCATTCTTCCCTCCCCATAACAGTCCTAAACTATGTTAAAGCTTTAGCCTAACCATGCTTCGTATTCTAAAACCAGCCTCAAAATTTGTAACAAACCTAAAAACAACACATCCAAAGCCAGAGTCTCTTGTTTAGACTTGATTTCCCAAGAAGACAGAGGAATTGTGAAATAACCTCATCCAACCAGTATCCCATGGGCCTCTTCTGTTGTTACACCACACAGGTCGGAGCCTCAACAACACAACCCACCGCACAGACACCAATCCCACCAAAAAGGCCTATTCACTTCACCTCTGAGCTCCAGAAACAGAAAAGAGAACAAACCAACAATAGACGAGCTGCTTTGTATCAAAGTGACGGCCGGTTATTGAGGCTTAGCGACTTCCAGGGTCAATCAACGTTGAGGCCGCCGACATCCGCACATTAAAAGGATGCTGGCATTTAGATGTTTTGTTGGTTGAAGAAAGCTCTGACCGCTTGGACTTTTGGTATTTCCCTCTGTGTTTTGTAAAGGCCTTCCTGCCCAGATAAAACGTGCGACTCCGCTGTTGTTGGTGAAAGGTTACAGGTTAACCTATGGGCACTTTTTAGAAGATGAAAAAAACAAAACAAAACCCAAATGTATTTCACTGCTTTATGGTGTATGAAGAAGGCAGGAATTAACCAGGTTAGACACTGGGACCAAAATAAAAATCATTGTCTTTCCAGCAGACATTATGAATTAAAAGGAATGTTTAAATCGTGCCAATATGTTGATTGACTCACCACTTTGGTCCAGACTGAAATATCTCAACAACTATTGGATGGATTGCCATAAAATTCTGTGCAGACCTTTATGGTTCCAAGATGATGTTTCCTGCTGACTTTGGTGATCGCCTGACTTTTCCTCTAGTGCCACCATTAGGTTGACATTTGTGGTTCAGAGTGAAATATATCAACGACTATTGGATGGAATGCCATAAAAATTGCTTCAAACATGATTTCCCCTCTCAGGATGAATTGTAATAACTCTGATGATCCTTTACCTTTTAATCTAGTACTATCATCAGGTCAAATATTTACTTTGGCAAAAACACCCATAAAACCGACATTCCAATCAACCTCAGCCGTACTTTCTGTTTTGTGCTAATTAGCAAATGCTAGCATGCTAACAACCAGCATGTTAGCATGCCAGCATTTTGCTGCCTCACAGAGATGCTAGCATGGTTGTCAACTCCTAGTCTTGTTACATGATAGAACAGTTGATTGTGTAGCCCGATACTACCTTAAGATATGCTACTTTTCGCCTACAGGCATTTAAGGCATTATGTTACTAATGTCACTCTCTTCTCACTCGGTTACGTCCCTGCCATAACAACTGTTACTTATCTTGATGAGATTTCTACCTTGAGACCTGAGCCTGAAAAGTAGGTAACCAGTATCCACAGAGCCACTGAAGCCTTATACATGATGACAGGTTTTTTGAGGTCCCTGCACTACAGCAACTACCTTAACATTCAACCCAGATCAACATTGCCTACTGCCTATGTTGATATATGGTGTGTACAGTACACCTGACAGCCAGGAGCTTTGTAGTAATAAGTAATAAGTAATAAGGAAGCTGCTGAAGTGTGACTCCATCTTTCTGAGGAAACAACAGTATCAGCTCATTCCCCATAACAATAGACCATAAAAATGACTAATTTACTAAACATTTTGCGGTCAACCAGGATCTAAATGTACATTTGTTGGATTAATCAATAACACTTGGGTAGATGTTAGCTTAAAAACACCAACAGTTGTATTAAAGTCTCAAAAGCCGCTCTCTGTGCAAGACTTTCTGGAGTACAGCATGGATCCATGTGGGGTGTAGATCAAATGGGTGGTCTCGACAGACTGGAATTCGGCCAGAGGGCTTTGACGAGTTTTTGTTTTATTTGAAAGGAAATCTCAGCATGTCTCTTCCATGACAGGAAAGGAAACAAGCAGAGTTGTTCTCAGTGAGTCACTGTCACTGCTCTGTGCTTTGACCCCTTCTATCACATCTGACCGCTCAATGACACGCTTTCAGAACAGAGGGAAGAGAGAGAGCCTCCGCACTGTGTATGTGTGTGTGTGTGAGTCCCTCCATGTTTCCGGGCCTGTCAAGCTCAAGCCTTGGGGTTGCAACACAAATCCATACAAAGCATCCATCACGGAAAGGAAAGTGGCAGCAACCGATGCTGATGACATCCAGAAGGTCAGGCATCTTGCTGCATCGGCTCCTGGGGTTCTTCCTCGCCTCGTCAACAATTCTTTCACAGATCATCGCCATTATGGAGAGTCCCAAAAACATGGCAGAAGATAAAAGAATTTCAGCTTTGAGGAGGAAACCATTTAACTGGTTCTTGTAGTAGTAGTCAAAGGTTCAAGTGTGTGTGTGTTGTGCTGTCAGTCACAGTGGTGAGAGATCATGGCACTTGTTGCCAAAAAGTATCAAATATTTCTTAAAAAGCATTGCATTTTGAAAAGTCGATAAAACAATGAGTCGTTCAAAATAAAGTTTATTTGACATTTACCATTTTTACAATCAAATAAATCGTTTATCAAGAAAAAAATGCCTGAAATTCTAGTTTTGGGGTTCCCAATCATTTTTTTCTTGGGTTTTGGACAAAACATGCACTTTAGAGATGTCACTTTGGGTTAACAATTAAGCAATTAATGACGAATATAATTGTCAATTGCTGGCTTAAAGCAGAGGGATAAGGTCAGCTCACATACATATTTCAAAATAATTTAAGACCTTGATGAAAACATGGTTTCCATGACCTCTTCTGACTGGTAGTTTCAAGCCTGCTCAACTTGTCAGGCTGTAAAGACCACACCATGAGTTCACTTCTACATCACAGCACCAAGGTGAGAACTTTAACCTTTGGAAAATCAGCAAAAACAAGATTTGTAGCTGGTGTTACTCACAGAGGAATTACATTTGTGGGACATGAAAATCTGAATCAATTGGCCTCTAGCTTTGTAACCCTTGGAGCAAATAAGATCTTGATTCTGTTAGAAGATAGTGGTCCACAATAAGTGGTATGGAGTGATGTTTTTGGGATGCCGGGCACTCAACATGGGGTCAGAGCTCTCTACAAAGAGGTCCTGGTGCAATTTAGGCATCATTTCCCCCCATTTGTGGTCTGTGTAATTAATTCTATTCATGCTTTTTAATCTCTGTCTCCTTATCACTGTTATTTTGTGGTTGTCCGATTGAGCATCCAGCAGAGTTTCAGTGCTTTTTTCCCCCCTTTTTAAACTGCCACACATACAAGTGTGTGTGTGCATAAGTGTGTGTGAAGGAAGGACAAGTTTCCTGTCAGGATGTGGGATCCAGCAGGGGGACAGTGGCACAAAGCCAGAAGTCACAACTTTCAGTTGAAACCAAGTGTGTTGGAGTGTGTGTGTGTGTGTGTGTGTGTGTGTGTGTGTGTGTGTGTGTGAGTCTCTGTGTGGTGCATGCATTCATGTGCAATTGTCCGCGTCCTGATTGCTCTGACCACTGAGCGAGCATACTTCATTTCAGAGGAGTCATTTCATCGACTGTAGGAAATTCTTCTTCAACATCAAAGAGATTTCAGCCTTATACTGCTGCGGAGCTTTCATTCATGAACTTGAACAGTGTGAGTTGAAAGAGGGAAGTGGAGGATGGAGTTCGGTTCCAGATGAACCTGAATAAGGCCAAATATCAGCATCGCTCCTGCACCACCAATCATAGTGGAAGGCTTCACTGGTCTATATGGACTCAAGATAATTAGACCACCAAGGAGGAGAGAAATACTCCAGAGCCTGGGCCTCATAGATTCCTTTTCTTCCTCTCCTTCTGCCTCTCTACTCTTTCACATTCTTTCTACTCTCTCTCATTCATCCCTCTCTTCATCTCACCAAACTCTGCACTCTCTTTTCCTTTCACGATTGTTCATCTCTTGTATTTCTACAACCCATGAAAAATGAACAGAAATCATTCATGCTTTATCGACCAACAAACGTCATGCTGAGGGAAGAGCTAAGGAAAGAGAGAAAAAGTAGAGAATGATTTATATCAGGAGACATTAGGGACTTAAATGACACGGTGTCAATAAACACTATTGTTACCAAATCAAATGGAAATCTTCCCACTATCACATGATGTCTCAAGCTGTTTTATGTAATATTTTCATTGGCACAACTGTACTTTTAGGCCATAATAGCAAAGACAAGGTGGCAAATAGACAAATATTTTGTCAAATTTCACCTGAAGTCTTTTTCATTGACTCAAAAACATTTGCAAAAAGACCCCAAAACTGGTACAATTTCAAGGATCCAAACACAATTCTGCATAAATATATAAATGACCTTCACCTTCATTACCAACTGGGTGCATGGATGTGGATGAGTGTTTCTCTGTGTGTGTGTTTGTACATGTGGGTTCAGCTGTTTCCTTCGTATTCCCACTCACACACCAGCGCACATACAAACTGCCATCCTTCCCCATCAGGAAGAGCTTAAAGGAAATCCAAATAGTAGCAGTGTATCATTGTGGCAATGCATTGTTCCTGACAACCAGCGTGCTATATGACTCACAGTTGCCATGGAGACGGAGACCTTGTGATGCAATCAGGAAGGAAAAGTTTAAGGCATGGATGAACCGTATGTCAACCGCCACAGCTGAATGCCGAAGCGAGCTGCTGCTCCCCTGAAAGCTGCTACGCTGCCTTAAAAGAAAAGAAACTGACCGTATTGAAGTGGCTTGAGAAACCTCCCCTTCCTGTTGGGGTTTTCACAGGTAACTGCACTTCTTCTGTTGTGTGTCTGGTGGTGTCCTGTCTTGGCTCCACCAAGTCTCACCCCTCTTTTTCAAAGTGTCAAGATGCCAACAAGTATTAACTCCAAATCCAGCTTTAGAACAACCCTTTCACAGCTTACGGGGATGTCCATATCTTTGTGTGTGGAGTGAGCCGTTCAATAAACAAATACTGTGGTTTTGATGTAACAGCTGGGAGCTTAGCGCTATATTTTTCACAGCAAAGCTCTTTTCAAGTTTACAATGAAGGATGCAACTCTGAACTTGCAGAAAGCTAAAACGTATCAATAGTGCTTACTCATGGTATTCATCTTGCTTGTTTTGTCTCAAATGCATTCTTGCTTTTATCTAGGCATCCTTACAGGAGGATCTTTACATTCTCCGTAGTCGGCTAGCGGCGTCCCTCTACCACCATCACACGTGTCACTGTCAACTAAAGACAGACAGGGAACATACCAAAGGATCCAGTGACAGATATCTTAAAGCCATGCTAGACGGTAAGACCTTTGAAAAGGCTAGAACAAGAGCGAAGCAGGCAAAAGAAGGATTACACAACTGATGGTGGATCATAAAGCAAGAGGGATTATCTTTTCAACCTTCAGGCTAAGATGTCTGATCATTTCCCTGCTGGGATAAATATCACTCAGATGTTAATTCAAGAAAAACTCCTGCAGGCTAATGGTTACTAAGAAGTACAGCGTGTCACTGTGCATCAGCGTCAAATCAAATTGGCTCAGCCCGCTTGTCTGGGAATTTTATATTTCAAACCCGAGATAAATCAGGAATTACTTTGTGTGACAAAAGGACTTTGTTGAGACCAAAGTCATCTAGGGCCAAATTTCACTGGAAGTCATTACACCTGTTAAGCTCAAACCTTTATCTACAGTGTATTACAATGAATGAATTAGCAGAGTAAGCTTAACTGTGTAGATTACTGATAATACAAATAACCGATTGCTAGTGCTGAAATGCCCAGACAACAGATCTGATTAGATTCTTGTGTGCCTTTATGTCTGACAGAGGCTGACGCCATGCAAGCAGTCACACAAAATGACTAGTAGGAGCTGAAAACATCGAGGAAGCTCAATAATCATGGCTTTAAAGTTAATGGCTCAGGGACACATCGGCAGTAAGGAGTGTTTCTCAATCACTGCCTATGGTTCAAGGTGTCAAAATGACATGTCACCCAACCACTTTTAAAAGCAAGTGTTTATACATGCGTTAAATGGCAAAACTCCAAAGCAGTGAAAAGCCTGCTGGCATTTTTGTCTCTGTAGTCTCATCGTGATGAATTGTACAAATGAGGACAGTCGCACACGGTTTTGGAAAGTCTCTCCTCAAAAGGCACTCAGGGTTTGAACTCAGTGTTACTCACATACAGTAACATAAGTAGTTGTGTTAAGGATGAGAAGAGTTCAAAGCCGCAATCCTGGAGAATTGCTGCGTAAAGACAGCATGACTGTTGGATGTTCATTTTCAGACAATTCCACTGTTGGACAGGGTATTTCAGACACAAGATGATCCCACAAGGAACACTTTCTCTTTGACCTCATAAACTTTAAAAACATGGAAAAATTGAGAAAAAACCTTCAGGGGAATGGCTTGTCTCTTTGACTACACATTGCAAGGCTCGTTGACAGATTAACGACTACATTGTTTTAGGAACTTTAACACATGAGGTGATTTTGGCAACAGACGTAGGAAAATTGATTTTTTTGCATGCATACAAGATGAGCTCTGAAGAAGAAAATTTGTTAAGATTTTTTCAAACACTACGTCATGTCTTTGATATGTAGACATACAGCTGACCCGAGGTACTGATATCATGTCAGTTCCACGTAATGATTTAAACTGGCATCCCAGACATGTAATCCGACACTTGGATCTATGTCAAAGGCCGCTGCCTTCTGGGAGGAACATTTAGGTGGGAGGGAAACGCAGGTTCTCATGTTACGTCTCAATTAGCCACCGATTTGTTGGAAAGGCAGGTAAACGCAAGGATCGCCCCCAGGGTCCACATTGCAGTGTCTGTTTCAATTACAATGATCAAACACAGGGAAGTAAGAGGGAGAAAGAAAAAGAAAAAGAAGGCAAAGATGGAGAATGACCTCAATGGAGGTCTGTTGCTGCAATCTACATCTCCTGGCCCTCAATGAAGGGAGTATCAACAGTAAGAAAGACCACTTTTGATACATTTTTCAGCTGCTCAAGGCGATACCGCAACTATGCACTGACAATTCCACAACTGCCTTCTTTCTCTCTCTCTCCCCCTCCTCATCCTCCCGGGCTGACAGTGCCATCGTCATCACCCATACCCTCGCCCCTGCGGTGTCCTTTCGATCTCCTAATCTATCATCATTGGTTATTAGATAAGAAAATATGAAATACGATCAAGCTCCTGTAAGATAAGACAGTAGGTGGAGTATCAGCAATGGACAAGAAGATAATGTTGAAATTCTTTATTTAACTCGGTTCACGAGGTGCTTGATGGAACATACAGACCGGTCATTTCTGTTTTTGTCTCCCTCACATTGTCTTCCCCTAGGTAACACTCTGCATCAGTACAGTATCCCTTTCAAGTCCTCCCTTCTGTTTAACCAATCAGAAAGAACGCCCACCACTGCAGCAGCAGGCTGCCCTTAGATCTGGTGTTTAAAGACAAGCATGAAGGGATCTTTCCACATTTAAAACTAAGGCAAGGAAGATTTATGGCTAGTTGGTGGGCGATGTAAAGCACGAGCGTGTATTGCGTATGGAGGAACTAACTCGTCACAGAAAATGAGACGAGCTCTGAGGTCTCTTATTAACAGCCTGCAACACTGGATGGCTTTAACAGAGGTGTAGAGTGACCAGTGAAGGAGCTGCAGGAGGAGATGGTCTAACGGTCCCATTAGCTGCTTCTGCGAGTCTTGTTTTGTTACAAGTTCGTGAGAAATAATTTCACCTCGTTGTTGAGCGCAGAAGCAAAAAAGCAAAGCAAAGTAACGTGGAGAAGTCGAGCGTGTCTTCTGATTCAAGCCCTTGAAATCTGTTTTTAAAGACTGACTTTCCTTTGACTGCCTTTCTGTGCTTCTCAGCTGTCGGTTGGGTTTCCATCAGATTGCTTTTCAAACCAATTAGAAAAACTGGAAAAACACATTTCAATAAAATATCATCAATATGACAAAAATGTTATTTGAAAGGGAATATGGGATCCTTTGATATGATTCTCTTTTTTTTTGTGACATTTTAAAAGTTTGTGTAAACTTCACGTGACAGTCGGACAGAAATTATATCTCTGTCCTTCTCTGTGTCCCTGCCTCTCTTCACTCCTCTCTCGCCTCCAGCCTGTGTGTGAATCCATCCGTCTCTAATCCTCTTCCTGTACGGTTCACTGAAACCTCAGCGTTCATTTGTCAGACTTTTTGTTTGCCATCCAGTAGAGGGTGTCTGCCTCTCCCCCTCCTCTCTCTCCCTCACTCTTCATTCATCCCTCCATCTTCCATTTCCCTCTTTCAACCACTTCCGCTCTCTCCCTCCATCCCTCTCTGTCCTCTGCTTCACTCATTTCCTCCTTTCATCTGTCTTTCATCTCCTTCGTCATCCATCAGGTCCTCCTCCTCCTCCTCTCTCACATTGTCCACTCTTCTGTCTTGCTGAGAGAAGGACAGTGCAGCGTCCTGGCAGTGCTCAACTCTTCCAGCTTGGGCGGAAAAATAAACAAGCGTCCACATGTTCCCAAGGAATTTTAATGACTTCCATAACTCTGGCTTCTTTACCTGCCAAACCCCAGGCAGCATGAGGGAAGTAGTGGACTTGGGACTAGCCAGTTTAGCGGCACTGATGACGAACTGGGAGCCTGAGCCAGGTTGTACGCTTTGAAGCGCGGAGCAGCTTTAAAAGAGGATGGAGTTTCTCTCAAATGAGAAGACACACGGACATATCGATGAGCTAATAATGCACTGGTTCGATATAGCATAAATTAGATGTGCCATGGTGTGTCTAGTTGTGATCAGTGCAGCTTTACAGCAAGGGACAACTGCATTGACCCATGATATAGTGGTCCTGACCATGGCCGTCCACTGCACTCAACTGACTGGATCATTTGTGTACAAAGCAGGAAACTCCATTTATAAAAGTGTCCCTCAACTTCGAGGCTACGGTTGTAATTGCTGTAAATGATGATGATAAAGTGTTTAGTGTTGTATGATCGTCCGACCACGTCTAAAGCTTAAAGTGTTATAGCTGTTCAGAACACCTGGGCTAAAAACCTGCCGTCTTAGCCTCCTTCTGGATGCAAACCTTTACTTCCCTAAACTCTCTCCAAGAATTCTGTCTCGTTTGGGGACAAAAGAGCTTAACAGAGAAGTTGACTGGGTGTGCTTTGTGGATTATTGGTTTCAAAAAAGGTACAAAAATTGCTGGAGGGTGTTAGATTAAATATTAGATTACCCGACTTTGTTTAAAGCATACTGAGGACTTTACATAAACTAAACACTTTGTGCTTCTGCTACTTCACATTAAAAAGGTTTACACTGCCAAACCACTGGAAGGCTTTTATTATGAGGCAGCTCTGACAGCTGTGTAGAGTACAAAATGCTGCAGATAGAAATGCAGCAGGATTCTTCACCCAGTGCTGGATAGTCTCAGGTGTATATTCTTGCATACATGAGTTGTCCGTGAGTGTGTGTTTGTGTGAGAAAAAGGCCGCCAGTCAGCAGTTATTGGTTTCCAGGAGTTGTCAGGTGTGAATACCCTCAAAACCCTTGTTGGGAGTATATTTTAATGGTGCCATGACCCACAGACTGTCAGGTCAAACTCCAGTGACCTGACCTGAGGGTAGACAAGGGGTTGATGGAGGTCTTTGTCCAAGGCAGAGCAATAAATCTGTGGAAGTACTCTTGTCAGACTAAATACTGAGACCTATTTAAGAGCACTAGAAAAAAAGAGAGAACCAACTGATGCTTGAAATAGCTCAGAAGTAATTAAGACCATTGTAACTTTGGACTTGTGGTTATCTACTTCCTGATGCACTAACTTAAATATAATTCAGAGCTGCAACAATTAGCTGATTCATTGATTAGTTGCCAACTATTAAATAAATTGCAAACTATTTTTATGATTGATTTGAGCCGTTCTTAAGAAAGAAATGCCCAAATTCTCTGATTCTCAAATGTGAATATTTTCTGGTTTCTTAAGTCTTATTTGACAGTAAACTGAATATCTTTGGGTTGTGGACTGTTGTGCACAAAACAAGACATTTGAAGATGTCACCTTGAGCTTTAGGAAACACTGATTGACATTTTACCAACCGATTAAGCACAAAAATAATCATTAGTTTCAGATGTTTGTCCATTTTGTACATTAATATCATTTTTGTTACATTCTTTGTAAATGCCTGATCCAAGACACTGATGATTTATCTAACATGAGGGCTGTGTTTCATTTGTGCATTTTTCTCCTTCCTGGCCTTCTCTTCACCTTCATTAGCCGCACATTACGAAATCAGACAATGTGTTTTATTACAGATGTGTCAGCGGTGGGGAACACCCAGCCCACTGGCAGGACCACTGTTTAGATTTCTGATCTCCTCGGTTGTGTTTTTCTTTCCCTCTCAACCCGGGACCAGCTGCAGAGGAAATGACAATATGGGGAAAACAACAGAGATTAATAACATCTCCTCCCACCTACCCGCACTCTCGCTTGCTCATTTCTCCCTTCATGTGTCCCAAACCAGTCTTTTTCTGTCTATGCTGCTTGTTTGATGTCCCAACGCACTTCTCAATCTGCACTTCTACTCCTTTCATCTATGGGGTTGCGACCCTTGACCCATGAAATTGATACGTCACTCTGTCTTGCATACACTCAGGAAGCTCACACACAAGTAGATTTAGTTTCTCCCCTCCTTTTCCTATTTGCACCCCATCTTTTCTCATGCAGAAAGAATCTGGGATGTGTTCTCAAACTTGCAGTCCACAATGATTAGTAGGCCTTAGGGTGTGGACCGCCAGAACTCCCCCTAATTTGTGATGTTGAAGCGCTATAGCTGAACCAAATTAAGAGATTTCATTATCTATCAAGCACAAGTCATATTTTAATCTACTTCCTATTCATTTTATCCATTTACATTCCTTCTTTGAATTCCTTTAGTCTTTCTTCTGTAGCCCTCACAGCTTCAATCGATCCCTCACAGAGATGACAAAAGAAGCACAAAGGCACCGCCTGTCACAACCAATACTGATGCATCTAAATAGCATCTAGTTAACCTGATCACAAAAGGTCAAGATGAGTGAGTACAATGACAGTACAGTATCTTCTAGGTCTAATCAAGTGTGTGTGACAAACTTAAGAAACAAGAGGAAAAGACACAAGTTCAAGAATAACAGGATTCACAGAGGATGGGGACCAACATAAACAGAAAGAGGATGAAAGCTTGGAGTTGAAACACGGATGTTCTCTGAGAACTTTTCTTTCCTTTTGGAGAGTACTTTGAGTGACAGATTTATTTAGATTTGATCCCTGCAATAATGACTCAATGATCCACTCCTTTAAGCTATGCCCAGAAAGAAAACAATGGGAGCTGCCCATTGAAATATCATGTGTACACACTGCTCAACTAAATTGCTTAAGTTAAAACTTCAAAGTCCATACATCTTCTGAACATCCTGAGCTTAAACTTTCACTTTCTAGATTCACTTCACTTACTTTAGTTGTACCCATAATACAATGCAATACAGCCTGAAAGTAAAAGGTAACGGTGAACTGTGCCAGTACCTAATTTCCCATCCAATGCTCCACACTATCTTAGCACAATGTCTCATAACCAACGAGACTGGCATAAATTCCAGAACTTGTTTTGCACTTAGTAATTTTGGGGAAACTGTGACTGTGGTAAACACAACTTCTGCTTTAGTAACTAGGTTTGGTTCCAGCACTGAGATCCCCAGCTCCACTCTGACGCAATTCCCTTGATGGGAGGTGTGGGACGTCAAACTGGAGTCCCTTACTCTCTGAGCTCTACTCACATATCCCACTTCTGGACAAGTGAAACCCCATCCTGACTTCATAAATGACTTCCAGGTTTTAGTTAAGAAGCAGGGAGGGAAGGCATGAAGGTAAAAAAAAAAGAACAAAAGAAAGAAAAAGTAAGGAAGATAAAAAGATTTAAGGGGAAATTGGAAGGCTGTGTGCTCAGTCTCCTCACCAGCGGAGTCAATATTTGCCAGGACAGAGAAGCTTCCCACTGAATGATGAAGTCACTGTTTTTGGACTTTAAAAACAAGGTTCTGTGGGGCTTTGCAGTGGATCCCAGGGATATAGTGTAATAGTGTGTCTTTGTGTTTATGCTGGTTGGTCGGTACGATTCCTAGTTATGTAGGAGCTGACAAGGCCGGGGACGAGTAAAGCAATATCCTCCTTCCTGTTTTCTCCGCTCCCCATTTATCCAGCTTCTCAACCGGTGACACATCACATTACACTGAGCTGCAAATACCTGCACACAAATGTCACATCTGGAACAAACTCAACTTTCTCCATTTTTCTTATCTTTCTTTTTGTTAGTCTTTACTTGATAGTCTTTACTTTTGACTTTTTATGCAAGTAGATTGAGAAATTAGCACTTATTACCTGGCATTTGTTAGCAATTATAGTGAAAGTCAATGGGGCAAAACCATTACCGTAAAAAAAACTCATAAAACACCTTTCAAATTGTTCAAACACCCTTTTTTGTTTCCACTTACCACAGTTACCAAAAAGCCAAGAATGGCTTCAGTTTTGATGTGGTGTTTCTTACTCAACTATCCTGCATCAGCATCTACTAACTAATGCTAATAAAAGGCTTTTACGGGCTTTTATACAAACAAAAACTCTGGAATTCCTCCCTTCAAATAGCTGAACTGGTGTAAGACACATGATAGCCCCTGTGACTCAGCACTCGTCTCTGCTGTTACCACTGCCAAGACAAGGAGAGACACTGTCCTTGACGATAGGGAGACAACAGAAACTGTACATATCAGATGCAAACAACATGCTAATCTGCAGGGGGAAAACAAGTTTCCTCAAGCATCTTAGGTTGACATTCAAATACAAAATTTGGTCTAAAAGAAATTAAAAACAGACAAAGAGCATTTGCTATAAATGAGTAATCTTTGCAGATGGGGATAATCAAATTGGATGACAAGAAGCCAAAAACAACTTAAGCATAATGGAAAGTTAAGGTTGGTCATAACTGTTGGGGAGAAATGTCCTGTTGCATCGTGTCCCCAAGGCCTGACTTGTCTGGTGGTTTTGGTGAATATTGCCCAATCATTTTCTGGAAACTTTTACTCATAACATTTGGTAACTGTGTTCGTTCAAAGTATTTATCTTCCCAGTATAATAGCCCCTTCTCTGTAGTATGGGGGGGGTGTGTGTTCATCTAGCTTTTAAAATAATGGTTACCTTCAAGTATGACAGGACTGTTATAGACACAGCTGTAATATTCACATGATATTTGGCATTTGGAAAGCCAGACAAGCTAATGCATGAAGTTGCTCATTACATACGAGGCAAGAAATAGTTTCCTTGATATCTTATCCTCAGCGTGAAGGGAAAGAAGTTCTCTCATTTTGGTGTCAGGCCAATTTTCAGCCACTTTTACAAGAGTAGTGTAGCTAATCTCTCCAGAATCACATTTTCCACTTTGACCTGATCTACAGTGCACGATTAAGACGCAGCATTTAGGCAGCATTCAGACAGACCAGATCAGCTCTGCGTGAAAAAACACAACCTTCCCATTAATATGAATGAAGTGCGTTAACACAAGGTGGTGCCACCATAGAGGGCTCAGCAAACGTCCTGCAGTAGTCGTCCTGCAACAAGGTTGAACCGAGCACAAATTTTGCCGCAATGTGATGTGATTCCGGCAAGGCGCTACATTAGCCAATCGCATACATGTTGCTGTTGTGACTTGATCTGCTAAGACAATATAACAGAAATGTTGAATGGTCCTATGTAGGCAGATACAGAGTTTATTTCTATAGCTATAGAACAGTTTATTGAGCAGCTACTGTACGTCTAACAAGAGCATATTGATGAGTCAATAGTCATGTTCATCAAAGCTCTCCCATGAACTCTGACCCGGACAGAGCTATCTATAAAAAGTATTGGGAGAGGTTCAAACCTTTATTGGTTTGACCCTACAAGCCTCAAGTCACTGCGGTCAAAGCTGAGGAGCCCGGGGTTAGAAGAGCAAAGAGCAGAGCGACCCTGACAGTTCAATCAGCATTTAATGGATATTATTATCCAGAGGAACATTCTGGATACTATGAGTGCAGTTCTGTCTCACCACTCTCTCCAGGAATCTGATTAAGTATACATGACTGTTCAAGGCGGGAATGTTGCGCCGTTATTCCACCTTGCCGTTGTGCATAAAAGGTATGAACACAGAATGAGGGGGCATTGTTGTTCCGCCATTAAACTGGCAGCGGAGGTAGTCACATTGCTGAATAGACGTCTGTGTAAAAGGAAGAGCCGGCATGGCGGAACAGTCAACACTAGACGCCGATGTTGTTGTGTTACACGTCACGCTTCTGATCCTGGAACGCCGGCATGCTATCTAAAAATCACACACATGGGCGGCGTTATGCTGGCATAATGAGGGGTCTTCTTTACGGCGATATTGTGGGATCTCGGTTTAAAGGGGGCTTGTGGGAGAAGACATCAATGAGTCGAGCTTATGTCAACAAAATACTACATGTAAATTTAAGTCAGAGGAAAACAGAGGATCAGTTATCCTTGTCCATGAGAATATCAAACTCTGGAAGACCTCATTGCTTACAAAATAAAATCATCTTGACCGTAAAAAATCGTCAAATTTCGGTTCAAAGATGTTATGTTCTTGCTTTGCTTTTGCCAAAGAAACCTGATCACAGTGAATTTGGGCCCCTGCGTGCGCACCTGCATTTAAGCTGAGATCCTTTTGTTAAAGCTCATATTTAAGCCCCTCTGTGGGACCCGGTCCAGATACATTTGGTTTAACTTAAGAGCTGGACCGCAGTGTTCAATCAGACCCAAATCACAATCATCAAAAAAAAAAAAAAAGGTTCAGAGCTTTCATCAGCCAGAATCTGACAGCAATTATTTTTTTTCGCTCAGCGGCCAGCAGATAACGCCCCGAACAGTTTATTGAGTGTGCATTTTTATGCAAACAATACTAATTTAAAACAAATTTAAAAAGCTAGAAATGTATACAGTGTATACACACACACACACACATAAACAACACAGACACACACACACACACACACTGTGGTTGGGGATGACTTTCTTGAAAGCAAAATTAAATGCAGCTGAATTGGACAGCTGGAAACCATGCTGTATGACATAATCACAGGCAGGTTCGCCAAGCTATTTAACACACACACACACACACACACACACACAAAGAGAGAGAGAGACCCATTACATAAACTAGTGATTTACAACCCAAGTTAGAAGGGAGAGTAACACCCATTTCTTGGATGATAAGACACCCCTTCCTGTCTTTTTGTAAAACACACACTTATCCGCTCACGCACACACACGCACACATGCACACACACACGCACACACATACATGGTCTATCATCCCTCCTAAAGTGGAAACATAAGGCGAGGAACTAGAGACGTGCTTTGGTCACTGAGGTTGATTGAGACAACAGGACAATAGTTCATCATCGCAGCGCTCTGTGTTCACCTCCTCGACCTCAGCATGGGGGGAAGTAACTCTTTTTGGCAACTTTTAAAAGGTTAAAAATGTTATCGAACTATATGTCCAAGGCTGAAGAGCCACATGTAACACTGAGAAATCTATCTTAATTTGCCACAAAGATATATCTCTAAACCTTGACCCGAGAGCAGGCATGTGGTGTTGAATTCAGACGGATACACAAACGCCTCAGCAGAGGAAATCAAGGCCAGCAGGACTGCAAATCATTCGGCCTGAAGCAGCAATATTTTCTTCAAGGGCCTGACACATCAATTCATTCCTGAAACAATGAGGAAAAACCTTTAGAGAATGGCCAAAAGATGAAGACCAAACAAAGCCTGTTGAGAGGGTCTTCTTTTATTACTTCTCTGAAAAAGAACTCTACAAATATTTGATTTGACATCTCAGGATTCCTTAGAGGACCGAGGCCATCACCATGGCAGCTGCAGACACAGTTGATCTCCAAGCAGAATATTCTACGCTTTGGTTAAATGTCTACAAACTCAGACAGCATCTGACATTAAGGCTGTGATGATAACTGCATTACTGCAGTCATGTGATGCCTACTGCTGGGTTGAGCTCATTACCATCATCGCCGAATTTTTTTTTCTTTAAATGTCAACCACGACTGTCATATACAGTAGTTTAATGTGCTTGCGCATATACTCGGCTCGGCTTGCTCCAGTCACCAGGCTGCGAGACCTCGGCATCGCCCCACGAGAACAGCCGCACAGGGGGGATGCCGAAAGCAGTGCGTAAGGAAGAGTAAGCATGGCAAGTGAGCCAGCACCCAAGCTAGGGCTAACCCCAGTGGACCAGCTCTCCCATCAGTCTTCCTCTCCAATGTCGACTCCATTGACAATAAACTAGACGACCCAAGACTGCTTCTCTCCCGGAGAGAAACTGCAAACTGCCGTGCCCTCATCTTCACCAAAACGTGGCTGCACGACAGTATCCCAGACTCTGCTATCCAGCTAGCCATAAACCGCCGAACTGTAGGGATATGTTGCTTTTTCACCACGGTAAGATAAAAAATCCATACTGTCACAGCCCTATCTGACACCGCAGTCCAAACAGCCAGACATGTTTTCAGGGAACAAGATCCAATTTCCTTCCTCGAATTCAAAATGTTGTCTATATTATGTAAACATATACATTTATTATTATCTTGTTGTGATATTGTTATAACCATTATCAGAGGACTGATTGGGGGAAGCCAACAGACAAATTAATATGACAACACAGGAGGAAATTAGGGGGGGAAATAAACACGTATGAGTGTGTGACAAGGTTATTGCCTTCAGGAGGAAGCATCACGGACGTAGGTGTCTGTGATGTGAATCCATCAGACATCATTATTTCAGCACTGAGAAGACGAACTTGACAGCAAGTCAGGATGTATTTGGCTCATTTAGAAGCATTTCAGCTGTGCTTGTCATACGATATGGAGAAGGAGAACTCTTTCAGCCGGTTCGCGTGAACAAATACACAGGCTGGCTTTGAAATATACATCCATAGCATTTATTCTATATAGACATGAAGTTGACATTTTAAAGCTTTTCCAAATTCAACAACAAAATATTGTTGGTCAATGCCTTCCAGAACGAAGCATTTTGTGATGTGGCGTCACTACTGACAGGATGGCACGGGTGTTTATGATCTTACCTCATTATGGTTGAGGTTTAGGCACAGAGCGAACTCAGTTAGGGTTTGGAAAGATTATGGTTTGAGTTGAAATTACTACTCTCTTAAGGTTAGGGGACTTTCACCGCCATGGTTGAAAGAAATTACTGTGATTGTCTGTAAGAAACAAACCCTGACCTCCTCCCTCTGTGGACTTTGTCACTCTTAAATAACGCCACACAATTTCCTGCTTTGCTCGCGACAGACAACAACTCCTGCAGCCCCTTGAGGGTTTGTCACTTGACCAGATTTTGCAGACATTTGCTGACATGATTGATGCTCCTGTTTTCTTCTTGGGAGGACGGTCTTGTTTACTTGATTGCCCTGTAGGATAAGCAGGTGGTTTTACAATAGAAATATTAATTTGCGCAAAACTTTTACTCCATCCTCAAAGCAACTGCAGCATCAACAAGATTCAACTTGGCTCCTAATCTCCTTCATATTTCACTCCCTAATCCTGTGACCATTCAGTTTGCTGTCAGATAAAATGCACAGCAAAGGGGGAAAATCTGTGGCAAGAAATCTGTTTTGTTGAAATCAGAGAGGCTGGAGCTGAAGTGGTGTACAGATTTCTGTGCTATAGCTGAAGGGAAAGAAAACAAGCAGAAATGATTCCATAACCTTAAGGTCTGGAATGCAAATCTTCGATCATGCAAAACACCTCCGGCAACATAAAATCGAATGAGATGCAACGACTGTCAGCAGCGAATCCAGGGGGCTGGCAAACAAATAACAACGTGACGCATGAGCACAGAGCTAACCAGACCACAGACTTTCCCATCAGTCAGTCAGTTATCCAACTGTGAAAGGGGGCCTTTCATAGGAACACCCAGAAAACAACAGCCAGAAATAGAAACAAGAAGCTCCCTAATGGCTCCTTATCATTGCTCTCTGAATAGTAAACAGACACCTATGAAAGGACAGTTTGACGAAAGCACTTGTCTGTATCACTCCTCCTTTCCCTCGGGGAGGGGGGGGGGGGGGGGGGGGGAAGAGCCGAAGCACAGGAAGCAACATTAGAAATACTGAGACTCATTTTATAACAAGTGGACGACTAAAC
This sequence comes from Thunnus thynnus, assembly GCF_963924715.1. Lineage (NCBI taxonomy): Eukaryota > Metazoa > Chordata > Actinopteri > Scombriformes > Scombridae > Thunnus > Thunnus thynnus. The sequence continues at coordinate 4,720,541 of NC_089519.1, read as the reverse complement.
ACAGGTAAATAGCTCGTCTTGCATCAATGTGGCCCAGATGCATAAAAACCAGCCCCCTCTGCAAACTACAAGCACATGAACCTACCCCCCCCCCCCCCCCCCCCACCACCACCACCCCCCACCCCTCCCTCCGCCACCCACCCGCTAAGCATGCTAACACTTGAGAGGGCGGCACCTCTCTTATGCACACAGAAAGCCATCTCAGGCCCATTCACAGCTCCCAGCTCTATTCTTCTCCACAGTAAAAGAACTCTCAATCTGAAAGGAGGGAAGAGGGCCTCTGCTATTTCATTTAGCACGCTGAACCCACTCAAGCTCCCGAAGCAGAGAGTCTTCTGTTCTTTTCCCGGCATAAAAACTTTCTCATGTAGTGTGAAGTTTAGTGCAAAACAGAAGCAGAATCCAAGCCTCAACCTTGAGTTTATCACAGATTCGAGTTGTTTTTTTTTTCCTGGTACTGTCAGCTCTGGGAACTGTCACAACGAGAGTGGACAGCAGTGAGATAGCAGCCCCGATTGTGGAGAACACAGCATCCATTATATCAGTCATAGAACACACACACACACACACACGCACTATCTTTCTCTCTAAGCACAAACCATGCAAGCATTATAAAGAAACAGCACTACAAACCTGTAGGTCGGACAGCCAATTAGAGTTACACCCCTGCCTCCAAATCTTCCTCTTCAGCAGACGGCTGAGATCCACCTGCACTGCAGTGAGTCCTCTGCCTGTGTGCTGCTGCTGCTGCTGCTGCTGCTGCTCACTCTCTCTCTCTCTCTCTCTCTAACACGCCTCTCCCATTTTAGCTGAACGCAGTGTAAAACTGTTGCTCCAGCTGCCCTCTTTCCTTCACGCTCCTCCTATCTCCCTTTTTTTTTTTTTTTTTTTTTTTTTCCTTTAGTGCTCTTCCGTCTGCGGGAGCTGCTCTGCTTTATCTGGTTCTGTGCAAAGCAAAAACACAACTTATCAGCAGCAGGGGCTGCGGAGGACTAGCCAGCATGCTGTGCATTCAGTGGGTGCTTGTGGTGGTGGTGGTGGTGGAGGGGGGTTGAAGAGGGGGAAGGGGGAGGGGCAAACCTGATTTAAATTCACACGTACTGACATGCACACAGACACACAGGGGTGAGATGACAGGGTCCCTTTTCCCTTCAGGGTGCTTCAGTGATCTTTTGTGAAAAAGCAGGAGGACGTTCATTTTTTTTTTTTTTTTGCAGTTCCCTCTTTCAAAAATATTTATTGATTGTCCCAAAGTTCAAGGCAAAGGAGGGTGGGGGGATCAGAGTGAAATTAAAAGTTTGGTGAAATAGAAATACCTCTCAGTTTTCCTCCTTCCTGCCCTTGTTTGCTTTCTTAAATCATCTTATCCACCCCCTCCCTTCTTTTCAGACCAAACTTTTAATATAAATGTCTAATCTCTCATTTTCTGAAGGCCTTGGCACAAAAGGCACAAAAAAAAAGTCTGACAAGAGAAACTTCCCTTACTTTCCCTCCATTAAAAAGCTCCCTCCCTCATTACTCCCCCAAAAGACATCCAGCACTTGCCCTGATAGCAGCTTGACAACCTTCTCGTGAGGAATCTGCCTCCGCACAAAAACATGTGAAGAGAATTTGACCAAAACAAAGAAGCTGGTCTTTAGAAACAGCTGAATTGGCATACAACATCAAACATCTGAGGATTTTGTGAGCATTTTTTTGTGTGTTTATTTTTGTGTGTGAGTATAGTGCACAGTCTGGCAGAACTATGAGCTGTTTTTTAAAGGCCAACTCAAAAACACAGATAAATGGTCAAATGTTGACTATATGTTGGTAGATAATGTGGAGACTGTATTTCCATTAAAATATTTACAAGTGAGGAGAACGCGGATAGCAAATCTGTTTTAGTGTTGTCACATCGTTGTAGTTAGGTCAATTTGTTAACTGGGGTGCTTTAAAAAGAGGCCAGGGGAAGGACATTAAATTAGCATGTGAAAGGCTCACTTTCTGACTCCACACTGACTGGGATGGCGACATAAAGCTCAGCTGAGGGAGCATCTTCACGCTCCTTCAATCCGTGTCTCCTGCTTAAGAGTGTTTGCACTCTCGCCAGCAGACAAACAAAGCCAACGCTGCATGTTACATGCTTTTTATGAACATAATTTCATTAAGACAAATTTTTCTAGACGCCTCCGATTTCTCCGAACTTTGTTTAGAAGAATTAAAAAGCTCATTAACTCAAAACTTCCCCAAAGGCAGACTGTTGGTGCGGTTATTTATAGACAGTCAGAACAACAAACGAATCTCAAATGATTTTTTAATTGCTGCTTCCTCAAAAAAGGCTTCCATTTGGAGGGTAAAAGCTTTGCTTTATTGCTGACTAGCACAGAAACAACGCAGACAATAATTATAGGAAGCAAAAATACATGCTAACTGAGCCTAAGATGAGCCTAAATCAATTCAGAATCAATTATTCAAACTGAGAGAGGGGGATTATGGGGAGACACAGTCCAGCCAAGCTACTGTACACCAGCTGTCAATCTCTAAGTGGCAGGGATTCCCTGCTTACTCTGTCTGTGTGGTGAGTGCGGTTTCATGTTTTTCAAACTACGTCTAGGATGAGAGAATCAATCCCTCGTTGGGGCTGAGAGCAGTAAATCTCCCACACTGGAAACTATTTAGTTGTGGTGTGTTCAAGCTGCACTGGAATAAACAGCATCCTCGGTCTTGTCGGGAATAATTTGTCATTGACAGATAATGCTTCTTCTTCAAAGAAAAATCTCAAACCTCGGTAGTCCTGCGTTGAGTTTATCAGCCTTACTGATGGTCAGGACTTCAGATAAAAAACACTTCACATGTGCCAAAGGACGCAGCGCCACATGCAAGTCTCACGGTCTCCCTCCAGTTCAGCATACCTGTCCCAGAATAAACCTCGCCCTCTGGCCTCCCGCAGCATAGCTGGAGCTGGATGCCTGGTCTAACATTAGCACATATTTAAGTGAAATGTGCAGGGGCCTGGCAGTCTCCGGGTTAAAAAAGGATACACATCTAGATTATTTATGAGCAGGATTGCTAGTTGCAACTTTCTACAATACCTCTTTTGAGGAGCTGTGCACTTTGCAAACTATGCATACTGTACGTTAATAAGCACTCATGCTTGTAGGTAATTATAGGGTTCAAGCAGAGCAGGGTGAGCTAAAGATGGTACAAAGACATAAATCCACAGTAGTTAATAATTCTATACGTGTGTGTACATATGAGCTACGCATAGTAAGATTACTCAACAAATCATAAAGTCCATATCTGTCAGTATCCTTCCATTAATAGATCTTGACATACTATTGCTTAACAACTGGACAGTAAAGTGTATTTACATGTGTGTTTATGATCTTGATAGTATTATCTCACTGAATCTGCTGCTGAATGTCGCAACTTTGCAGATCTGACTTTAGAAACAGAAACCTCTGGCTAGAAGACTTTGAATCTGAAACCTCCTTTTACATGTGAAACAAACAACTGACAAATAGAAAAAAGAAACCACACTTTTTCTCCTCTTTCATTTAGCAAACAACAAAAATCTGCATTATAACAGGTTAAACCTGTGAGAATGAATATGGATCAACAACAACAGCTGTATTGTGTGATCTGCTGTGTTACATTTAAAATAAGTGATCTCAAAAAGAGTAAAGAGATGTTACTAAGTTGGCTTGTCAACATTTCTGCACAGAAATACACAGCAATACAATTCTACACAGCAGCATCTGAGCAATAGCGATATTAATAGTATATTAATATTAATAATAGTAATATTTTATTATCTATGTTATCTAGAGACACCATGGATGATTAGTGTAAAAGACAGGCAGTTCTTTCTACTGTTACAAATAGTGATATGTGATAAATATGTAATGTTTCCTACTCACACACACACAAAAAAAACAAGTCCACGGCTGGTTTTGAACTGCCTGTGGAAAGTATTTGTTCCATTTTACCTGCATAACTACAGTCATTGTTTATTGAGATCTGAGTGCTTCCAAAACACGAGAGACCTACACTAAACAATGTACCTGAACGCCTCCCCTGTAGTCACTTGCTGCCGCTGAGCTGCTAAATGTGCTGCTAGCGCTTTCTGTCTAGACACAGAGTAAGAGTGTCCGTCCTTGATTAAAAGCTCCGTCTACATTTCTCTCTTTAGAGCACTTCTTCTTCTCTGACTCGTGTCACGCCTCGTCTCTGGTCTCTCCCTGAAGCTCCGCCCTGCCCCTGCACAGAGTGGAACAGCTCTTTATCGCTGGTTTATTCAAAGTTTATTAATTGTAAACATATCACATGTTCAAATTGCACCAAATTCCACGCTGCACTCCCTTGGGCCCACTGCCATACACCTGCCAAGTGCGGAGTCGATCAGATGAACGATTCAAGAGATACGCGAAGGACATACACACATACAGAGATTCCTTCCTTAAGTACAGTGATATATCCTTCAGAAAGAGAACAAAATGTAACTGAAAGTCAGATCAAGTGGGTAAAAGAAAGAAAAAAAAACATAATTTCTCTACCCAGAATCCAACTTTGTGCATGCAGACTGAATAAACCCCCTCTACTCCACAAAAACGTGAGAGGATAGCAAAGCAAACGCAACTGCTGACGTAAGTTCAAATCCCCTGCAAAACCCAGAGGAAGTGCTGGGATTCACCTGCAGTGGCTTAACTGGCCAGCGTCCAAAAGTGGGAGTAAAGTATGCATGTGGAGTGGAGCAACAGTGAAGCAGGAAGTCCTACATCACAGTGACCTTTTTATATCAAAATATGAGCCATATGTGGTCAAACTGTACAGATAATGCAGAAAGCGATATTAGGATTTAGAAAAATTACATTATTATTTATTAAACTACATCAGGAGTCTATATGGTTTCATATTTCATAGCTGTGCATGTTTATGAAATATCACATTTAATAAATGACTCATTAGTACATGTCATTTATTTTTGGAAATAACTAAATGTGACAAAATTGCCCCAAGCACTCTGCTTTGTTAGATTTATTTTTCCTTGTTTATTCACATAATTTGGTCGACACGTGTCCTGAGGCGACCTCCCCTCCCACTGTGGGGTGTGGAGACTCTTGGCCCATGTGTTATTGGGTGGGGGGGGGGGGTTCTTTTTAATTGCCCATGTTGACTGTAACCCCATGTGACAGAAGTAAACATGGTATCTCAGCTAATGAGTCCATGTCTGTCTCAAGGTCAGGAGATGCTCATTACAGTCACAATGCAAACTTTGATGCACATATAACCATGTGATAGAACATGTTAGCATCTCCCCTCTGCAATGAAACAAATACACACGTTGGTAGCATTATAATAATGATGTCAGGTTTAGCACGTCGTAAAAATATGAAAACTCAACCTAATCTCCCAGTGCCGTCCAGAGGGAGCATTTATAACATGAAGTAAATCTCATATGTATCTTGAGGAGGGCCGAGGAGGGAGGGGGGGGGGGCTGTTGGGCTGTGAGAGCCCCTCATCGACGGGAGGCCAGGGCTTTAAGTCTGCCTGACTCCAGTGGAGACAGCGAGGGAGAGATCCAGACAAACACAGCTCGCTGCCAAGCGTCGTTACTTACAACACCCACTACACTTCAGAGCACATTTCCATTGCTGGCTGCCAGATTCAGTAATGATGATGTCCGATAAAAACAATCTCCTTTAAAAAACAAAACAAAAAAACATCTCCCGCAAAGAAGTGAAATTATTTTGGGATGAGCTATTGGAAAGAGTGTATTTATGTTATAGGGTAGAATGACTGAAGAGTGTAAATATTTTTGAATCATTGTGTGGCTCCATTGTGAGTAATTGTGTGTAACAGTTGCTGTCAGTACCCTCTAAATTTGGAGTTTTTTGGTGAACCAGGCAGTAAAATAAAGCAGATTATTTTTTGGATGGTGCATTTTCATGAGAGTTAAAATGATGCTAGTGTAATGAAATTCTCGATAATATATGTTGACCCTCTAAAGCAGAGCTGGGCCAGTAGATGGTCCCAGGTAAAAGATACAAAAAAAGAATCAAGACGATTACAAGAAGAGATCAAAATTTTTATTTTAGTACACATAAATGTCACTGAAGTAAACTGCCATTATTTACCTGATGCAGGGTACAAGCAACGTTTATGCCAACCAGCAGGGAGATGAGTCATCTTAACAAGTTTTTCTTTACTGCAAACAACTAACTAACTTCAAGAAACACCCAGGTAGAGGAGGAGACCACTGGAAATGATACTGCATGACTTCATGTAAGATTCCTCAGTGAATGCAGCTATTGCAACAAGTTAAAGTGTTACCAAAAACATTCTGAAAAAGGTCAAGTAAAGACGTGACAAATGGTTTCTCAATAAAATGTACTGATTTAATCTACACTGATAAAACTAATGCTGCTGATGTTAATGCGTCTGCCCACAAAATTGCATAAATGACGTCTAATAATCTCGTCTAATATGATAAGAAAACAAACAACAAAATGCAACTTGAAACTGTAAGGCTCAACTTTACTCATTATAGTCAAAAGAAGCATTTTAGAGTGTGTTTTTCCTTTAAGACTGACCTGAATGACCTGACCACTGTCAGGTCATTCAGTCACAGAGTGCTGAGCTGAAACACTCCTCATCCTCCCTTTACTGCAAGTCAGTTTTCTCATCTAATGTCATGAGGAGGCTCTAATGAATCAGTCTATTGAGCCGTACAGAACTGTGCACTGGCTTGACACTGCCAAAGTGTGTATATGTATGCATGTGTGTATGTGTGTGTGCAACTTTCCCAGCCTCCCTGAACACAAAGCTGTCGTTTGTGGCCTCTCAGCACTACAAAAGCCCCACAGGCCACTAGAGCTAAAACTGAACGTGTGCCAGTTAGTGTGTCTTCGACTGTACGTGTCTATATGCTTGTATATATGCATACACCATGTGTGTTTGACTAAATATGTGCACATGTATGTTTATGAGCAAAGGAATCAAAAGAAAATCTGCATATTTCTTCACGTATGTATGTGTGTGTGTGTGTGTGTGTTCAGGCGTTTGCATATGTGGTCAAGATGTGGCCACATACACCCTGTCTGCATTTCATTGGGATGTGCCTAATGATTACAAGACACATCATGTGGCCCACAACCGAGTCTAACACAAACTCCACCACGAAACCATGGCACACAGACAGATGGCCATAAAGCTTAAGATGTATGAGCGCTGCAACAAGTCCAGAACTCTCTGTTCCATCTTGACACAACTACAAACAGAGGGCAACAAATCATATCAAATATGGCTGTAAAACACAAACCAAATACAGTACATGCGTAATCAGGCATAGAAAGAAAAACACAGAGATCGAATTCTTCCTCTGGATGCTTTCAGGTCTGACAACTCGTTGAGGAGACGCCTGTTATTTATCAGGGAAACACCCATTCTGATTATAATTAAAACAGTTTGTAAGTACAAATCAGTGGGTGTGAGACCCTGGAAAGACTTAAAATCCATGTGCATGGTCACCACAAATCTGTTTGTGTGCATCCCTGCAGGCCTACAGAGTGAGCACTTAGTCAGAGTTTGACCTTGACCTTTTCCAGATTTATCTCTGTTTCAATAAACTGTTATCTTGACTCACTGAACCAAACTAGAGCTGCAACTAATATTTTCACTACCGATTAATCTGCTGATGATTTTTATATAGTTGCCACTTCATTCTCTGTTGAACTAATCATCAAAATCGACGAATCATTGCAACTCTAAACCAGATTCTATAAATTTTATCCATTTAGATGTGAACATTTATTCAGTACCTCAAAATGAATACGTTTGACATTTGACAGTGGACGAGATTAAAAGAATATACTTGTAATGAGCTCAGTCCATGTTATGCTGGAGGGTTGGGCTGAACATCATTACACCATGATCCATGTCAGATGTGCCTGGCCTTTTATCATTTACACCAAAGACTTTCTCTTACAGTCCAAAACTGCACGCCTTTTATTGTTTCCACCCTAAAATCCATCATTTTGGCCGACTGCCTGCAGTCTTTTTAAGTTTCGGTATTACCGCATGCGCCCACCAACAGCTGCCCATCTCTGTAGTAAAAATGTGTATAATTCAAACCCTCCTTTGTCCGACAGATTCCCACAGTAGTCTCTAAATGAGAGCCAGCTTAGCGTGTGTGTATTGACTTGTCATTGAGTTACTGAGTGTAAGGCAAGAACTTGTCTGACTGTGTGCATCTGTGCGAGAGACTGTACATTTCAGTATGTGTGCAAATATCATCAACTGCACCCATACTTTAAAAGGTATAGTGAAACGCTGGATGACTCAAAAGCTTTAAATGCACCCAAAAGTGTCATTTTTATGCTATAAATTATAGCTAAAGACCAAAAAAGTTAGGCACAAGTTACATGCAGATAGAAAGCCAGCTATTGATATGTTGGCATACTTTCTGGATTGGCTTATATTGGATTTTAAATCATGTTAGGTCAATAATAATATAGCTTGTATTTGGCCAGTTGTGAAATTTCTCTTTCTGTGAACATTAAGCAACAGCTTAGTATGTTAAAAACAACTTTCAAATTAGCAAAGAATAAAAAAACAATGTCTGTCTTCCCATTCAAATGAAAGAAAAATGCCCAAATATATGACTGGTACTGTATTTCTAATAAAAACTTTACCAAAAATACAGATTGATATCAGTATCAGTCAACATACGGATAAAAATATCACACAAAAAAACATTGGTGTGTGCATCCCTCACTTACTTTCCACTGTAACTGATCCCTGATGAATTTACCTTTCTCCACAGCATATGTGTGTTTTATACAGAGACATTTATGCGTGTGTGTGGTTTGGACCAGCAGGGAGATAAGAGCGGTTGCGATGCCATGCTGATGACTGGAGGAGATGGCGGCCGACATCAGTGCCAAGTCAAACTAGCATCTCAGGTCACAAAGCTGATTAACTGCACCAAGCATGGGGAAGTTATCTGTGGCTACGGCAGCCTGGAGGTTTTAAAAAGCTGCTTTTTGACCAAAGGTGTGCAGACTCCAAATGTTCTATTTTATGCCCCCATCATTTTCTAGCTGCCATCAGTGCTTCCAAACCGGCAGAGCCAATAAGAAAAGGCGATTTACTGTAAGTGACATTATATTATAACCAGGTGCATGACATCATCAGGGTGCGACAGAGGGAGACGCTCGTGTCTCTTTATTGCCCTCCTGAGTAGAGGACTGCTTGTCTTACTTTAGGAAATGTAATGAAAGAGAAGGGAGACGGCGAGGAGGGAGGCAGTAGAAAAGATGACCACAGAAACTGAGAGGGGGAAGTACTGGAAGTAGAAATATGAAAAAGCAGAGATAAGAGAAAAGAAAAAGACAAATAAATCAGGCACTTAAAGACAGAGAATGAGCATAATGACAGTTAAGCAGTCATGTGGTTTTATATCTCTCTCTATTCTCTTCCTTTGTTTTCTCTCAACTTGTCTTTTCAGCCATATTTGTTGTGCAGACGCCCTCGAAACCCTCAGGAAAAGCCTTGTCTTCTCCTTTTTTCCCACCACTCGCTGTGTCTTTGTTACCTAGTTACATGGGCATCTTTTGTTGCTCTTTCACTTTCAAACTCACTCATAAGCATTAGTCACATTAGGCTGGCTTACAGGAATGGTTAGCTAACTGGAAAGAAAGAGAGAGAACAAAGGACTTGTGTTTTTGAGACATATTGCTTAAAGGTGCAGTGTGTAGAATTTAGTGACATCTAGCAGAACGGCCCAGAAATGGGATATAATATTCATAAGTATGGTTTAATTAGTATATAATCACATGAAAATAAGAATTGTTGTGTTTTCATTACCTTAGAATGAGTGCTTTATATCTACATAGGCTCCATGGAGCCCGCCATGTTGCACTGCAATGTTTCTACAGTAGCCCAGAACGGACAAATCAAACTCTGGCTCTGGAAAGGGCCTTTAGCGTTTTTCGTGTAGGTTGTCCTACATGCTTGGAAGGGGGGTGGGGGGTATTCAGTATGTTGCAGTCTGCAACCTAACTGCTAGAAAATCCTACACACTGCACCTTTAAACCTGCATTAGCTGATTTTTTGCTCACTTGGGGGAAACAAGCTGTAAACACTGACATATCATAAGTCAATACAGCAAACTTGTTAGCAAACAGTTGCTTCTTTACACATCTCTACTTTCTCTGTAGGTTCATCACTACAAGCAACACCTCTGACATTACACATTGTCATTTGATACAATGTAAACATGAAAAATATTGATTATAGTCGCTTTAAGGGAACAATAATTGATTTTTTGGCCACTTGGGGGCAGCAGAACAAGCTGTAAACACAACATTTCCATATTAAAATCTTCCAAAACTGTTATGGCGCAACATTAGCATTCATTTGGGTTTGTGTTACTATCCACTATTCCCTAGCTCTGCTTTGCTCACTACCAACTCCTGAGAGAAATATCTAGTTGCCAAAAGTTTCACTTTAAGTTCACCGGCTTATTGATAACTTTGTCTGCCTTTCGGTGCAGCACTGTGCTGTGGGTTTATTGGAGCTTCTTTTTTTTTTTTTACTGAGAAACAGACATGATGAGAGTGGTGAGAGGGAACCAAAACAGTAAAGCTGAGCATTGTAAAACCAAAATCAAAAGATGCTACAACACACTATAAGCAACTCCTTTACCATTACACTTTTAATCCACTGTTAAAACAAAAATACTGATTATTGCAGCTGCAAAGAAAGAGGAAAAGCAAAAGGACTGACTTCATTTTCATCTGTTTACCACTAAGTTTCATTATTACTAGAAAATACCAACATGTCAAACAGACCAAGACACCTAATTCGGTTCATTAGTAGTATGTATTACTCCTGAACTCTGCTATCAACGCAGGATAAAGTGAATCACAGAAAGCACTACGATACTCATTAGGGGATTACATCAACAGCTGTTAATCCACTTTCTATTGTAGTGTAATTTATAAATGGAGCATTAGGAGCTTAGCCAGATGGCTTAGCTGTCATTTGCAATCTAAATGGCAAACATGTCCGAATCACAAAGCTGTCAATGCCAGTGGGAATCCTTGTTGATAATAACACTGAATCAACTTGCATGAAAGTGAATGTGACAATTTTTGAAACAAGATTAGAGTTAGTTATCGAAATATGAACATCCTCATTGTGGCAATTTGAGATAAGATGCAAAGATAAACAGACATACGATATAATAACACAGCGGTTTTGTCTAGAAAGTGTCAGATAACAGTGAAAAATACTCTTATGATTTCCCACAGCACAATTTGATGTCTTTAAATGTATTGTTTTGTCTGATCAACAGTCCAAAACCCAAAGTGATTCCCTCACAGAAGACTAGTATATCGCCTAATTAATTACTGGGCTAATCATCGCAGCTCTACAAATGTTAAAGGCATAGATAGATAGAATTAGTTTAGAAATCTTGATACTACTTCAAAAATCAGTTTTTAATTGTATATTTTCCATAAGCTTGAAAAAGATGCTTCATTTGTAGGCAGCATCACCCTGTTTTTAGCCACCTCAGGGCTGCTAATTACCTCTATTATCTGAGGGAATGTGTACATGTATGTATCTCTTTAAAGACGTGTGCAATATCACCATTCGACATACTGATCTAAATATACAGTGCACCATTATCAACCGGCACAACCACACCAGCAATCAGAGGTGCACACTAGTAAGAGTCTTGAACACAACTGTAACACCTAGGAGCTAAACTTAGTCAGGGTTCAAATGGTCCCACGCAAGGATGAAGTACCCAGATATGAGGACGACAGAGCTGCATTGTTTGTTTTCCCCTCCTGTGACCTCGCGAAAGCTCGGACCTGGGAGTTCTGCCAGACTGGGACTAGAAGGATAAGAGAGATGCTCCAAAATTATCTGACTGAGAAAGAGTGATGAACTGAGAGACGAGGCAGGTAAAGAGTGAAGCAGGAGGGACAGAGGAGACATGACTCGTCCAGATATGAATCCATGTGTTGCTCATAACACATTTTAAATAGTGATATCTAATATACAAATGACAGTGTTGTACCTGGCTGTCTTGAGATGTTAATTCTCTTCATGTTCTCCACAAGGATACAAAGATCAACTTGGCTTTTTTTTTATTATGACAATCATCGAGAGAGAAAAGTAAAGTAAACACCAGCCTCAAATTTTGTTTCATCAAATATATTTAAATACTTGGAACTAGAGAATCTCCACAGAAGCAGAGAAGTTTGTAACATTTATCCAGTATCATAAAATCCTATTGAGCAAACACCTCTGTATAAAAGATAATGACATTGGCTTAGTTATAAATGTAATTTCCCAACAATTCACGGGTTCAAATGTGTCCTTGGATCAGAGATCTTCATCAAATATTTGACAACGCCTGACAAAGAAATGTTGCTCTGTTAAATTTGCTGGGAGCTATCGGTGCACTGTGCCGATCTTTTGTCTGACTTTTGCCTTCAGTTTGTTTTTTGATCCAGCAAAGCAAGTTTTTTTGGATGTGCGTGCCCTGCGCTCTGTTTGATGTAAAATATCTTCAGTGAGTTGTACTTCTGGTAACGTTCCCATATATGTCTGTTGCTGAAATATCTTTCTGCTCAGGTGTTTTTTTTTTCTGACATACAAGAAGCCTTTTTTATTTGCTTTAACACCTTGAAACCACCAAACACAACATTTGAATTTCCATCTTTTTGTGAAGTTTACCTAAAATTTGATTAACATTTGGAAGGGAACATCCTGATGCTGAAACAAATACAGACGGACAGGGAGAGAAAGTTAAGCAGAGAGGCATTAGGGAGGAAAAGAAGGAAGAAAGATATAATAGTTTAAAATGAGATTATTTGAGTCTGTATGGGCTTCAAGTGAATCTGTATAAAACGAAGAAAGCACCTTTTCTCAAAAAGGTGAAAATGTATGGTAGTAGTATGGCAGCTGTGGTCTGTGCAGCAAAAGCTATTGAATGATCAGATCCTGAAAGTCTGACAGAGAAATAAACAGGTGTTCTTCTACTTTAGAGTTGGTACAATTCATTTAAAGCAAGACTGAGCGGACAAGTGTGGGAGTGCAAAGATGACGCAAAGATGTTGGAATGACAGACTGAAAAAAAACTTAAGCAGAAGAGAAATCTTTTACGTTTAGTATTAGAGGTGCTTTGAAAGTTAAATAACATCCCAAAGAGATGTCAAAGGTGTTAATGCTGGATCTGATGGTATCTGGAGAGAGAAACCTTTGCAATAGCAGCAGCATCATCATCAGGAAGTGCTGTGTAGTGACAACACGGTGACATGCTCTGCTTTCAATAGGGAATTCATCGACAGCACAACTGTATTATCAATTAGCACATTCAGAGACTTCTCACTGCTTGTTTTGCTAAAAAAGCAATGTCAAAATCATTAAAATAAGTGTTTGTTCCATTAAATTCACCAAAACAAAATTGTACTTGGCAATTAAAACAGTTCAGATGCTGATTCTTGCTGTTTCCATGAACTACTGACAGAAATTCTAAAAAACGAGTGCCAGAAAGTTTGAACAATGACAGGAAAGTACTTGAATGGCTCTGCTGATCAGGTACATCACGCAGGTTGGAAAAAAAAAAAAGGAATTATCTGACAAGACTGAATGAGCCAGCCAAGCTATAAGGGGATCAATGACTGTTAAGGTCATCATGCGAAAAACAAGATCCTAGTAAGTTTTCCTCACCACGAGTGGGCAAAGAGACGAGGGAGAAATATATATATAGATAAATTGCCTGTCAGTTTTTCCTTTACAGGATAACATCCAGCAACAGTAAAATGTCTGGCCAGAAGCAGTTTGTAAGTTTACCACTGAACAAAGCCCTGTCATTTATTCAAGGCTCTCGAAAAGTATTCACTATTACTCTCCGTTTACCTTCTGTGTCCTTGAGGAAACCGTGGAGAAGGGCGGAGGCGTTTGGACGACCAAAAACTTTCCAATTCAGTCAACAACACATTTGACACTTTTTTCATTTCACTTCAATTGTGGCTCCGATGGTGTAAAATAATACCCAAAACAGAGTCGTGCTGTCGATGCAATCAACAGGTGTTTTGAAAGCTTGAGCAGGAGTTGAAATGTTGCGTCTTGATGTAGAAATTCTTACCTTTCAGGAGACCGCTTGAGTTAAGGACGTCTCGCCAACTAGGACAAAAACAGACACAAACACATTATTACCTTCTGCATCCAGTAGATATCTGAACCATATTATGTGTCTGAGGTGAAGAAATATGTCCCAATTAGAAGCAGACACATTCATTTGCTTAAATATTATTTACTCCTTGTGTGTTTTTTTTGAAGTCTGTAATGCAAAGACACAAAACACAGATTAGCAAGGAATGACTGAAATAAAAACCTGAAATGAAAGGAAGACAGCTCCCACAATAAAGTCTCCTGAAGCCTGAAACCTTTTCATTATCCTTGAAAACTGTGTATGCTCTGTAATTCAGCATTTCTGACATACTCACGAAAATCAAATCAAAAAAGAAGATATCCAGTGTCAACCGATGCCTGTAATCTTTCAGAAACTTTTCCATCAGGTGACAGACAAAAACTTACTCTTCAATCTTAAACGTCTCTTAAGTGTCTCCTCTTTATTTTGAGATACAGCAGACCTCATAAATAGCCAACTTCCTTACAAAGGAAATGTTAAATGCGTTTCTTCCTTTCTTATGAATCATTTCCAGGAGGGACGACTATGTCGGGACAAATGGACAAAGTCTTACAAGTATTATGTTTATTTTCACTATGCTCTCCCAACGGTTTCAACACCACAGGAACCTCTACCATTTCTGGATGCGGCTCAATTACTACCCATGTATGCAGTATGTGAGCGTGTGTTTGCACTGGTGAAATCTCACGCAAGTCTATAGGCTTCAACATGTGTGTTCCTCGGTCACAGAGGTCAGTAGTTTCCACTGTGCCTTTGTACTGTAAAGGCGGCTACAGCGAGTGTCAGGCGGCCTGAGGGACTCGGTCTGCCCTTGATAGCCATCTATATCATCTGCACAAACACCAACTGTGTCAACACCAGGGAGCACGGCTCAGCGTACGAGAACATGAGGGCTATTGATAGCATGAAAAATGTGTTATTGCAGAGGGTGCTGCGCCTGCATTCCATTATAATGATAATTGGCTACTGGGAATTTTGGGATTGGCCCAAAATAACACATCAAAATATTCCAAATCTATGTCTAAAAAAATTATGGAACAATGTGTTGAAAACAAGCTGCGCAATCATGAATGATTAAGAGATCAAGCTTGTCTGAATCCACAGGTCTCATAATAGTTTGTATTTAGCAAAACGGCTAACAGCTGAATCTTGGGGCGGACAGTGAAGATTACGTAACTGCAGCCACAATGACTGGAAGTGTTGCCTGCTTCTGGGAGTTGTGTGAGATGTAGGACACCTGAAATTTGAAAAGCCCCATGCGGCACTGCACTCGTGGAAACACACGTCTGTCCAGGTTGGCTGAATGAACAGGAATTGAAACCAGCTGCTGAATCTGGTGGAGATGTTTTTCGAATTAGTGAAGGTGGAGAAATGAATTTTCCTTCAGTACTCGGGTGTGGAATGACAATGAAAAGTGTGAGAAGCATGAAGCAGGTTGACAGCAAGTCTGCATTCTTACGTAATTCAGATCCATCTAGCCGTATAAAAAGCATAAAACAGTCAGCAGATCAGTCAGCTCGTTGGTAATCTGACAGAGAAATGACAGAGAGAGAGAAATACAGGGCTGAAATTCCAGTGCTGAAGTTCACTACAAATTTTGCCTTCTCAGTTTAGTTAGCTCAATTTTTTTGCATTAAATAAATGCAAAGACCTAATTTCTAACCAAATAAATTTGAGACTGCTCCAAGATCAAATTGAAAATGGACTGTATCAACTTCCAGGTCAATCTCAACAGCATTCTTTTCACTGATTTTGCCTCCTGCTGTATGCAAATAACAATGTGCATCACCTATCCTCATAATTTGCCTATTTTTATTGCCAATAAAACCTTTCCAGAAAATTTCCAGGAAGTCTTGAGTGAAGTAGGAACTCATTAGCAGTAGCTTAGTGAAGGTTAGAAGTTAGCCCAAATCAACATTAGGATATTTTGATTATGCATTTGTCAGTGAAAGAGTCTAGGCTAAGCCACACTCTTATTGTAGTTTGAGCAAACACCAAATCTCGAAAAACCAAAAGTCAACCCAGTCAATGCCTTGCATTGTACCTAAACCTTCAGATTATAAAAAACACTATGAGTCAGTTTGTCATACAAATAGTGAGAGACATCATCTCAGCTTTCCAAACAGGTAGCGCAGAGTTGTACCATTTGGAGCCCAAAACTGTGTTCCTGGGACCCTATAATAGTTGCATTATGGTACCTTTTCTTGACCGTTTTTGCATTTTGACCAACATTTTCATTACTGCTAGCTCCCACATAAGTAAACAAGTACTGACAGACCAACCAAATGGAGTCAATAGTGCTGCAACAAGAACATGATCCCTCACCAGCTTCCCACCCAGTACAACTACCTGTAGCATCTGAAGCCAGAAGGCACTGCTGCAAAAGATTCATGCTGGGTCTCAGTGGTGCTGCACCATCTGAACACCCCAGTACCTGGACTGACTTAGTAACTTGTATTTCAAGCTGAATTGGTGCATATTAGTACCATAAACTATCAGAAACTACTCAGTACCTTCATGGTGAATCAAAAAGGTGAGCACATGCTCTCATGAGGCCCTGTTATGCACATTTAATGGTACATACTGCATGTGGAAAAAGTCACTTTTCAGCACAAAAATGTGCTCTGCTGCAACTCTGTTTATTCGTCTATTCTATGTGGAACTGCATGCAGCTTGTGAATTCAATACTGATTGAAGTCCCCCAACATCCACACACATCTTAGGGGTCAACCACCACTTTAACATAATGCGGGTGTTCTCACCGTCAGCAGCAACTTGTACCAGAGTAACTGTGACAACCGAAACGAATCCTGCTTCAAGTGATTAACTAAGCCAGGCACCACACTTGACATAATAATATTTTTTTCTTTCGGCGAGATGCGGAGAGACAAGGAAAACCAGCACAGTTACATAACAACCTTTTCTGCTGAACGCTGCGATGGCCTCAGCGATTTGGTGGATGTGACTGTCCAACAACACAGCATGGCCCCCTCTGGCCTCATTATACAAAATTAAAACAAATTCAAAGTGTTAATTCTAACATATTATAACTTTAGCCTGATAAGGATGTGTGAGGTCACTTCTGATAAAAAGATAGCACCTTTTGGCTCTTAGAGATTAGGTTTGAAACAACTCAGGGACTAGAAGAGAGTCGACTTTGCTTGCTGTCTTGTTAGTTTTGCCACAGTTACACAACAATCCCAACATCTCATTAATCTGATTCTGTCAGACGGGTTTAGAGAGACGATGTGAGAGCTGCAGTTTCCAGTCTGTTCAGCTCTGTCATTTTCTGATGGTATGGCAGTTGGAGACTCGGTTAATCCAGAGGTATGAAGAGGATAACAGGTGATCCTTTGACTGTTGATTCTCTCATTGAGCTGATTTGTCTAACTTGTGACTTTGAAATGTAATGAGGGTAAGCGAGTGAGATGAGAAGACAGCCAGAGGTCAGTATACAGAGGAAGGTCAAAATAGAGAAGCAAAGGTAACATCAGAGCAGAGTCTGAACTGAGAAGCAAAATAACTTAGTTGAGCCTAAAGCAAAAGGGCTTTGTTAGAATTGGTTTATCTTCACATCATCCTCAGAACAGATGGCAGCTGAGACAGTCTGTGTTCATTCAGCAGGAAACATCATCAGACTCACATTCTGTAAAATGCTGTTCGAGTGTGAAAATCAACCCATTTATCAAAGTAATCATATGTGCACCCAGCAGCATCCCACTATAATAAGCTAAGATAATTACAGCATACAGGCGATAGCATGTCTGCTTCTAGTTTAGCTAAAATACCTTGAATCAGCCTCTATTTTGACACAGTTACAGTATGTTGGAGCAAGACTAAACAAAAGTGAAAACAGCCAGCTAGTGAGATGTGAAAGTTGAGTAAATATACTACAATTAAATTGCTCAACATCGACCCTTCATTGTGTCCTCTTGAGCTTCTGACTTGGAAAGTGAATATGAACTGTATAGGACCTTGTAAGAATAAGTAATCGAGAAAACTTTATTTATATAGAGCCTATAAACACCAGAGTTACAAGGTTCTTCATAGGTGTGCAGAAAAATAAATATCTGTGACAAAAAAACTTTGCTGTCTAGCCTGACTGGCTAAAGAGCAGCTCGCAACAAAAAGCAGAATTTCCAACCGGAAGCAGCAGTTTTTCAGATCGTGTGGACACTGTCTGTGCTGCTGTCCACTATAAAAGCCCCTTAATCTGACTACTGTTGACTCTGCTTTATAGGCGTGTGTGTGTGTGTGTGTGTGTGTGTGTGTGTGTGTGTCTACTGTATGTGTGGCACACTTCCACCACTATGCTACCACGATCCATACTTCCTGTTAAAGTAGACAACTTCACAAACTGCCTGAATAAATGAGTCACTTGTCACGATTGACTAGAAAGTAGGGGTGTGCCCGAATACAAATGAGTTATTTGGCAAAGCACAGATAGTGGGTTTTTTATTAATATTTATTTCATAGAAATATTTTAAAATTATTTGTTTTCAGGAATTTAAAAAAAAAAAAGAAAACATGTCTAATACCAGCACAAAGGACAGTTACATCAATATCTCAGTCTCTCTCCTCTGCTCCGCTGTTACATCTCTCAGCAGGTCTCAACGAGGAGAGTCACATCCACCTGCTACATGACGCACATTTCCTAATTTAGACATCACTCCCGGAGTTTAAAGCTGAGCTACTGACACACACAAAGTGCTCCCAAAGGACTCTCTATAACCTGCTGTTGCCCTTCTCCTTTCCACAAAGTTAGGTTGTAAAAAATAGGCAATAAATGAGAAGTGCAAAGGAATAATCACCTTTGAAGTTCTTACCTACACATTACACTCTGTGCTGTTTCTGTGTTATGGGTGTATAAATACCTACAGGTCTATCTGCGCAGTAGTAATGTGCAAGGTTTTAGCTCAGTAGTTACCGCAGTCGTCTATGATCTGGGAGACTCCAGTTGGAGACCTGGTGTGGGGACCTCCTTCATAAGCTTGTTTATTCATGATCACTTATTCTAACACTTTAATTTTCTAAAATTAAAAGCGTAATAAAAACAAAAACAGGATTTTTGAGCCTATTTCCACTTTTATTCGAATACCAATAATTTTGCTGCCTCAACAAATATATACAAATACAAATACTGAGCCCTCTGCACATCCCTGCTAGAAAGGCGAATATAACAAACTATCAAATCAAGATGTGTTGGACTAGGCTGCAGTAGAAGCGTAGTGAACCATATATAACTAGGACACAGGAAGGAGACAATTGTTTAACTTTAAACTATACCTAACATGACAACTCACTGAGGCAAAAAGATGCGAATGGACTGAAGTTGTGTTCATTGCTTAAAAGGTGAACAAAGACATTCACAACATAGTAACCTGACTAGAGGGTTGGAGTGGCTTCAAAATCCATTATCCATCCAGTCTTAACTGTGTGGCTGCAGACACCGGGTTATTGCGTATTGCTATCGAGTGCCCTGCCAAATCTGCAAATTGACTGCACAGCTGATGGAAACCCCAGATGTGCTGTGATGAATTTGTGAGATCTTGTCTTGCATTAATTTCACTGGAGAGAACGGCAGTAAGGAGGAGATGGGCAGGTCAGCGATACTAAAAAGGAGGATAAACAGTTGCTCAAGCCTGGAACTCTGCACACAAGCGCGCACACATGCACGCAGTATGCATGTGCAAACGAGTAGATGCTTTAACAATGCACATGCAAATATCAAATTTAAGCTCTTGCACACATACAGGGCACAATAACAGCAGCATGTGCAAATTATAATCCAATGCAGTGCAATTACCATGCAACACACACAGCTGTATCTTTGTGATGCAATTGTGACACAACACTTCAGTAATCTATGAGGCAGTAGTTCTTGGTGTTGTTGCATTAGACTGCATTACACTAAGGTTTGGTTTCAGTTCCAGCCTCCTCTATGATAGACAAAATAATGGAAACACCTTATACCACAAACAATAGCCTTTTTGGTACTGTATTTACGTATTCTGTGAGTTTGAGGCAAACATGAATTCTAAATAATTCTATGATTTAGTTTGCATTTCTGTGTCTTTCTTCTCTTTACTTTTCACTATTAGTGTGTTTAAATCTTTATTCCCCACCATCTTACATCTTGGTCCTTCACAAGCTAGATCAAACAAACAGTGGAGGTTCTAGTTCAAAACTATCAGGTCTATAACCTTAAAGTATTGATATGACAGAATTAACTGGGAGAATCAGGGAGACACCTGGAATTGACGTGACATGATTGACTACCTCACACTGTTGGTGTTGTGGGAACTACAGAAACACTCAGATTGTACAGTGGTGTAACAGAGTGGAGGTTTTTCCCCTCACAAATAAAAAAAATCTTTGGACAAATACATTGGCTTACAGAGAGCAACCAAACCCAACAAAAGACTACTTTACTTCAGGCCTTCCATCAAGTTACTCACAGAATTACTATTATAAAGTAATAGCTGATACCAGTGAAAACTTTAGTGTTGGCTAAAAATGAGAAGCTGCTACCTGAATGTTTTGTACACTGCTCTTAATAAGAGAGAGAGAAAATATTTGTGAGTGAATCTGTGTATTTTGCCTCTAATTAAGAGGCACATTCATACACACACTCCGATTTTCACTGCATAAGGAGCAAAATTCTTGCAGTGTAGACTGTTGTAAAGGAGAGCAGCGCTGCAATGCTAGCAGGCTGAGGTGGGCAAAACACAGTAGAGTACAGTAAAAGAAAGGATCCACATTTAATCAATAACCATCCATTAATAAAGCCTGAATTGGCCCCAATACTGATCCTTAAAACCCTCCTTAACATGTCCCTTCATCTTTGATCCCCAGTGCAAAATATAAGTCTTCAGTTCATACTGCTAACAGTCTGATTTTACGAGGGAAACCCCACCCATAAACACACACAAAGTCAGTGTATAACATTTTCCACTGTATAACATCTGGGTACACTCATACACAGCCTGTGAGAGTTTGTCATGATGGAAACTAAAACTTTTAGTAGAATATTTACATTCACAAACCAAAAGTAATGGTCAAGCGTATTGCGAATGTAGAAACCTTAAAAATCACCATTAGTAACAATACATTTCCTGAGCTCAGCTGATCAATTTGAGAATGATCAAAGACTTTAAACCAGATTTAACTTCTTTGGTAGTAGGGAGACAACATTAGGACCTTGAAGATACACACACACATACACTTGTTTCACTTAGGAAAACATTGCATACTGGAGAGCATTATAATCTTAATCCTGCACACATATCCCAAACACTAACTTGAACCAAAAATCAAGTGTTGATCCAAAAATATAATTGTTTTCCTTGTGGACGCCTGCTTTTTGTCCCCCAAATATGTGTGTCTTTGTGGCCAGACTACTGTCACCACAATGTGATTAAGGACAGACCATCGTATGCACTCACAAATCCAGACCCACAGAGACCCCAGCCCAGCAGGAACCTCCTCATCCCAGACCAGATAAAACATAATCCAATTTGGATGATTATCCGAGAAACAACTTGTTCGGAGGAAAACAACAGCTATCGAACTGCAGAGAAACACTGAAGTCATGCGGATTTGTGGTTAGAAAAACAAAACTGTAACAGTTTGACCCCTGAAACAGATAATATTGTGTTGAACTACACGTTTAATCAGTGCCAGTGGGTCTGAACAGCATCCATTAAATACAATACGCAACTGAAAATGTACCCTGACATGCATTTGGAAGCTAAATAAAACTCATTGCTAATTCTGCTAATTATTTTTATCTTTTCCATGTGTTTACATTCATAATACAAGAGAAGCATTGAACACTTAAGGCTAACACTGTGTCTACACAGGATGCATTCAGGCACAGTACTGACTGTAGGTCATCTGCATTTTGCCAATACTCTGAGCTATAAGCAGCAATAAAAAAATTACTTCGTGTCACGGTTACACACATAAGTGAAACATGAGCAGATCCGCAGCCTGTGTAGACAGCTGTATTGATTAAAATAGTTGCGAATCTGTTCCATGAAACGCACCTGGGATGGATGACTGAAAAGCTTTCTATGCAGACACTATGTAAGATGTTGTCTGTTGCTCTGGCGAGATGACACAGTCCCCTGCTGTTCTTTTTCTCAGGTCTATCTGTGTTCAGTCCTGGCAGTCGTCCACGCTCTACAAAGCCTTTCTGAACAGATCACCCAGACAGCTGTATTAACAGGAAGAGATCTTCACTGAAGGATGAGTTCAGGCGAAGTACATGACACAACGAGCCTGGATACAACCCCACACTCAGTTTTGTTTTCATTTGTTTTATTAATAATAACAACTTGGAAAATGTGATACACTATTAATCCCAGCAGGCAAACACTCCTCCTTCAGGGAGGTCGGGGGGTTGAGGCTCAGCTATACAGCAACGCCTCTGGAGCTTGTACACATTGGGGTCTTGCTCAGAGATACTTCGACTGGGTCGGTGCTTGATGATGTGAAATGAGAGCCTGAACATAGGCCATGTAGTTGAAGGATACAACGACCCAACCAGGCTGCCAAAAATGGTTGGAAAGAAAGTTAAAATGTCTACTACTGATGTACAAGTATTTTAACTGTTACTGAAAGTGCTGATTGTTGTAAAAAAATATTTAGACGTAATATAAAATCGTTAATTTCAAATGTATTGGAAAAAACGTTTTGTCAACTTGTTCTTTTTACGAGAAGAAAAAGCAGCTGAACGCATCTAAAGTTAATTTTAGTCTATTGTTTCTTCTATTTTCCTAACCTTGACATCATCTCTTAACCATATTTACACCAATCAATTACAACCACAGTTGTTGTAACCTCTAGCCTGGGAATAAACTATAGGAATTAACCTTGTCAACAGAATGATTAAACATGTCTTTACTTTGGCACTTTTCCATCATTTTGTGTGCTCTTCATGACAAGCGAATGCTTTCACAAAGATGGAAGAATAAAAGCTTGCCTGTGAAGTTCAGATGTAATTGTGATTTCCCTCTGCAGCTGGTTGTGAAACCCTTCAGCCCCTACATTTATCACTCTAATGC
The DNA here is from genome assembly GCF_963924715.1 of Thunnus thynnus. NCBI lineage: Eukaryota > Metazoa > Chordata > Actinopteri > Scombriformes > Scombridae > Thunnus > Thunnus thynnus. The sequence continues at coordinate 4,697,261 of NC_089519.1, read as the reverse complement.
ACTTCTATTAGTCTGGATCAGCCCAGGCTTCCACTGCAGTTCTGGTTCATTTCCTCCCTGCAAATGGAAATAGCACCGATATCACTCAGACTTTGCATGACAGGAACACTGACACAAGCATGTACGATGAAAGAATGTACAACCATAGACTGTTAAAAATAATGGACATAGCCACCGTGTGACATCATCCGTTGGTTTGTGGTGTTTTGAAGCCTCAAGTTTGAATTTTGACCGTTGCCATCTTGGATTTTTGGAGCCAGAAATAACCATATTTGGACCAGAGGGTGGAGCTGACCCTAACGCTAGCTGCTAGCTTGGTTAGCACGGTGCATTTACAGTCTGTGGTTTACTGTGATAATGCTAATGCTAATATTCTCATCTATTTTACTCTAGACCATAAACTAAGTAGGAAAATGTTTACTCAGGTAATAAATCAAGTGAGAAGTCAAAGAGTCATTTTCTCATAGACTTCAATACAATCAGACTTCTTTTTGGAGCCGGTGGAGTCGCCCCCTGCTGGCCATTAGAAAGAATGCAGGTTCAAGTCACCTCCGCATTCATGCTATGTGATTTATAGAGCGTAAAGTGTTATCACAGCCAATAACCCAATGTCTAATAAAAAAAAAATCTTCTATTCAGTCCATGTTGGAGCATTTTAGACTTGAAAAACTTTTAGTACACACTGACACACACACCACAAGCCTATTTGTCATCTTTCCCCTCATTGTCACATGCCGGAGGCCACGAAACAGATTTTTCCGGAACAGGACATCAGACTTAGGCCCAAACTGTTGACATCATCTTTAGGACACAACACTGCGCTCTTTTTGAGCACAAGATAGATGACATCACTCATCCGTTATCCACAACAATTGATCTTGAAACATCGTATCGTGTCATCGGCCCACAAAGGGTGCAGAAACATGGATATCACATGGCTGTGTGCTACATGATGTGTTTGTCTTACTTCCCACCCGAAGCATATCAGCGGCCGTCCTGCGAGGTCAGAACAAAGATGGGTCCTATCCAGTGATTTCCTTTGCTGAGGTAAAGGAAACACAGCCTTCTCATACTTCCCATCCTGCGACAAGAGTCCGAGAGATTTGAGACGACACCATATGTCTGACACAGTATCTCTCCCCGACTACGTCCAGATACATCCTCAGTGGAAACTGTGTGTGTGTATATGTGTGTGTGTGTGTGTCGGGTGGGGTCATCCATAAAAAAGGGGAGACTGATAAGACCATCTATTTGTATTGAATGTTTTTTGGCTAAAAGTTAATGATATATAAAAGCAGCCACTCTCAGGTCCATTCAACATAAAACTATTCAAATGTGAACTTTCTGTCTCTCTCTCCCTTCCCTTTATATATTTATTTAAAATGGTTTTAACACATCAACCCATGCCTGTCAAGTCTATCTAGCCACACCAACATTCTTCTAGCAGCATGATTGAATATCACTTTATAAAGACAATAAACTGAAATGAAGCCTACTGTCCCTTCAGAAAATATGTTTCTTCTAATGTATGCATGATAGAAACAGAGTGGTGTATTTTTTGTGCTCCTATCTAATGTTTAGATAATTAATTTAGAAAATCTGCAGAAATTTAGTGCTGATTTGACCATTTTTATCTTATTTTAGTGAGATGGAAATCATACCGCGTATCTATCTGAAACACAGGTGATGATTTCAGATCGCTAAAATTTAGTTAGCAGATATCTGTAATGCAAGGTAATGTTTCTTCCTCACAGTACTTAATTATTTCAGGGTGGATCTTCCTTTTAGAGGAAGGGTTGAGTTGCAGTCTGAATGCACAGGATGTAACGCAACATCACTCCTTGAGTAACTGAAATTGGTAACAGATACGAAAGACTGGGCGTGACGGGCAATCTGTTATCTAACATAACATCTAAGAATCATCTTGTTCATTTCTGCTCAGCCTCCACAGATTCAACTCAACTAATGAGGATGAGTAACAGACAGTGGGAACAGAGACAGATGGGGAGGCTTGGCAGTGTACCTGAGCTGCAGTACAAACACAGATACATACATTCTGTTTGAAGCAGTTTAGAGTCTTATCATCATGTGTTTTCTAGTTTTTTTTTTTCATGCTTTTGATAGATTATAGAGGAATGATACATTTAAGATTAGAAATTATAACAGCCTAGAAAAACTCTTACAAAACCCTTGTGTTGGTATGCTGACCATTTTTTTAAAAAATGGGCAGTGAATTCAAAGGGAGCACACTTGATTGCACATCAAAATGTTAAGACCCTCAGCACAAGAACATCTAAAATTTTGTGTACTGTGCACAGAAACAAACACACTCTCAGACTCACAGACTGCTGTGCAATGCCCAGCGGGCTACTGCACAGAATACAACATGCATCACTAATAACATGCATTGGCCCTCCAGCAGAGGAGACTCACAGCAATGTCAACAACGGCACAGACAAACTGTTCCTGAGCATACAGTGGAGAGTTATCTTGCAGAAATATTAATACAGGCTGAGGCTCATGGTTTTAGATGTTGTTTCTGTTTACATGTACAGCACAGAAGACGCAGTAAATGGCTCTGAGGCTGAACACATAAGAGTTCAACATCATTTGATCAGATCTGCAGAGCTGGGAGAAAGGTTTTAATGGTATCCTCAGGTTCTTCAACCTTACACTCTGTAAAGGAAACCTGCAGCTACTTGTCAGGCTGCATGTAGAGTAAAAGCTTCGAATAGTTGTCCTTGTAGCGCATCGAGACACGCCAGGCCTCTGGACATATGAAAATGTACCATACTAAACAAGAAAACGCACTAGTTCTAAACAGGTCAGGTGTGAAAGCATCCTTAATGTATCCAGTAATATATTACTGAGATTAAAATGTGTTTTTCCTTCTTGTTCCTTCAGTCGGATGTTTGCGCTTCACTGTGCAGAGTGATGTAGCTACGTGCACTAGAAGACCCGTTTTCACATTCATCTACCGGAGGAGGAAAGTTTCTCTGTGGTCACTTTAAATCTGAGTTTAAGACGTGTATTTACAAGCTTGATTTGTGACATCGCAACTAGTTTGCAGCCAATCATGGTCCAGGTGTGATGTGGAAAATTGAAGCCTCAAGTGCACATTTTTTTTTGAGGAAGGAGGAATGAATGTTATTCTAAGAATTTCTAACCAGGAAATTGAACTTTTTTTATGGAAAAATATTATTTTTATGTCTTAAAACATGTCTGCAGGGGATCTTTAACCAATTATACTCAAAAATAACACACTATGACCAACGGTGCATACCTAGATGTGTCCTCGGTGATATTCTTGGACATGCCTGCAAGGTCATATTAGCAAATGTAAACGCAATAAACACATACAAGGGCAAGGAGACTATTTGCGATCCGGCAGGAGAAGAAATAAACAAACTGAGTATTAGCGCCATGGCGGTCCTGCGATCAAATAACACCACAATACCGTTTATCCACGTATCTTTAAATACACCCTATCTCTATGGTCAGCTCTGTCGGCATGCTAAAAACACACACACAACTGATTAACAAGTGATCTCTGGAACGCACAAGTGCAGACTGAACCGCTTTAATACCTGCGCGGTATCTCAGATGTCATCAAAATTCAGAGCAATAACCGCTTTGATCGTGTGCCATGTGAACGTCAACTCTATTTCGTAAGATGACATTTGGCTTCGTGTCTTATTTTGTCACGCCTCATCACACCACACATCCAAATAAAGCATACCGAATCAATCACAACACCAAATCAATTAGAAGTCATGACTAAGAATGACAAATAACTGCCAAATCTCAACATTAAGGTCACACTCAGCAGTGCTGACACAGTGTTTTACTTCAGAGGATGAGAATCATTTAGTACACGAGCTGACCCAGTTAAAGAAGAGACAACACACACTACATACCCACAACAACACCAGGATCCAGCCAGCCAGGTTCACTGCTGCCAACTGTGATTTGCCACTGGGTGTATGATGTGACAATACTATTGTGAGTGTGTGTGTGTGGTGTGTGTGTGTGTGTGTGTGTGTGTGTGTCCACAAACAGGAACCGAGGCCTGGGTGTGCCTGCTAACAGTGGCAGATGATGAGGTAAATGTAGATGTTTGGTCAGAGAGGCAGTAAAGCATGTTTCCTGCAGCAGAGAGGCCAACAAGAGTTCATATATGCAAATAAACACATACGGACATGTTTCCATCACTTCATGGGAAATTACACAGACGTACATTTCATGGAGATTTACCTTCACTAGAAACACTTCTTACCTAACCCTAACCTTCCCTTCACATTAACCCAAGTCTTCATCACAAAATGTAATGATTTACGTTACGGGGGACTTACTTTTCCCCACACAGTGTGACTGCACACAACATAATTTTTATTTTGTGGACTTATTTGTCATTTCTACTGAACAACAATACTCCTGAGGCCAGAACTAACAATTATTTTCTTTACTGATTAATCTAATGATTCTTTTCTTTATTAATCAACAAAAATGTCAGAAAAAAGTGAAAAATGCGCGTCATGAGTTCCAAAATTCCAAGTTGACATATTCAAACAGCTTGTTTTGTCTGACAGCCCAAAACTTATTTAGTTTGCCATCATATACAGATGACTAAGAATTGAAAACCATCATTTTTAGGGCATATTTGACCGTATATGCAAATGAACACATACGGTCCTGTTTCCATCTCTTCAGGGGAAATTACACAGACGTACATTTCATAGAGATTTACCTTCACTAGAAACACTTCTTACCTAACCCTAACCTTATCTTAACATTAACCCAAGTCTTCATCACATAATGGAATGATTTACGTTACGGGGGACTTACTTTTCCCCACACAGTGTGACTGTGTAAACAGATTCATATCCCCACAACATGATTTATTACATTATTTTGTGGACTTATTTGTCATTTCTACTGAAGAACAATACTCCTGAGGCCAGAACTAACACTTATTTTCTTTACTGATTAATCTGAATGATTCTTTTCTTTATTAATCAACAAACTGTTTGGTCGATAAAATGTCAGAAAAAAGTGAAAAATGCCCGTCATGATTCCCCAAATTCCAAGTTGACATATTCAAACAGCTTGTTTTGTCTGACAGCCCAAAACTTATTTAGTTTACCATCATATACAGATGACTAAGAATTGAAAACCATCATTTTTAGGCATATTTGCCTACAAAATTGTGTCAATTTTTCTATCAACCAACTAATTGAATATTTGTTGAATTATATGCATGCATGACATGTGTGGTCGATTAGCTTTTCCATTCAGCCATAAAACCCTCCCACACACACACACACACACACACACACACACACACACACACACCACATTCAAGCACAGACAACCAATAAAACCATCCACATTCAAATAAAGTGGTAAATAGTGACATGACAAAAAACACTATTGTTAGAAATGCCAAAATTCACCAGCTGGTGGTCAGCCAACCGAGAAGGTAACTGCTGCATAAACTGCTACCACATTTGATTTTATGGCTCAGAAAGACCAGAAGGTTTTTTTCCAACAGCCCGGTACTCACATCGACATGTTGTGTCCATGGTTAGTAAGAATTCAAACTCCAGAATGTTTCCCTTTTGCGATGCACAATGAAAACCTGCATGCTCATTACCCAGAAGGTCAATCACAGAGTGATATATCTTTATCCAATGCTATGATGACAATACAAAGGGTGCACTCAGTGAAATGAACAAAGCAGGAGGCTGAATGTCGCTGCAGGTCTCATGCAGGGTTTAAACCGTGTGTGTGTGTGTGTGTTTTATGTGTGTGTATGTATAGAAGAGTTATGTTGCTTAGTAGGACTTTTATAGCTGGGTAATAAAACAGTGGAGAAACATGGCACAATAGAGAGAAGAGAGGAGAAGAGAAGAGAAGAGAAGAGAAGAGAAGAGAAGAGAAGAGAAGAGAAGAGAAGAGAAGAAAAGAGACACAGCTCAGTTGGCAGTATCGTAGATTTAGATATGGTGCGCACACGAGCAATGTGAGCTTGCCATCACACTCAGAAATAGTGACAGTGCATCCCCCGAACACTGAGGGGATCAACACCCGTAATGAAGGCATCCATGGAAGCTCCTCACGTGGCCAGACACACACACACACACACACACACACACACAGCCTGGGCTATAAATGAACAGAATGAACTTCACATGAACGTGCTGTGAGGAATGGATTCACACTGGCTGATGAGTACAAACCCCAACGGCTGCATTCACTGTACTCGCCAGTCTTTTTCCTTTGCCAGTAAATATGCAAAATGACAGTCAGTTAATTGAGTAGATTAGGTGACCTGGAAGATTTCTAATCTAATCTCCATACTAATGCGGACCCCCGGGGGCCCAGAAACGGGGGTAGCCCCCCCCTCCCCCTCCACCCCAACCACCCACTGCACACTCATGACTGGCAAGCCGCCCAGCCAAAACAGCATACCAAGGCAGTGTCACTCTCCGCTCACAATGGCAGCATTTCATTGGTTATCAGCGGTAAAATCGACAATTGAGATTGACGATATTAAGAAGTCAAGACTTCATGGATCGAACCTCGCGAGGACAGAATTAATAGATTGTTCTGCTTATATAATCACAACCATCTGATGTTAAAAGACCAGATCATTGGTATTTCCACATGACGAGACTTGATGATTCTCAGCTCACATCTGCACATGTTCACTGACTGGATAACAAATGTGAAATGTCAGACAAGAGACAACGTATTCACTCTCATCGCTCATGGTCACACAGATGATTAAAAGTCAGACAGACGGTCCGGTGAAGTCGGGAGTCCGTCCGGACTTCCATGATCTCAGATGTTCAACCCTTTAATAAGGTGACGACCGCGGGGATCAAAAGAGACGCTGTCTGCCTCAAAAGCTCATTCGGCCCAAAACTTGGCACCTCTCCTTCTCCCATGGTCGGAGGTTGACCTCGTCGCCATGGTTACTCCACTCTAATATCTATGCAAACGCCTTCTCGCTGCATGGGAAGACCTACTGCTGTCCGGAGCTGACATCTGCCCCCTCGCACGCAAACAGAGAAAAGGCCTGTAAACATATTATGAACCCTGTATGAAATACACACATATGCAAACATACATGCAAACACACGCACATCCAACGCGACGGCGTACGGATGCTCATATGGACATACGCACCTCCGCGAGGTGGACAGAAGTCAGCTGTATTCCGCGTCAGGCCGGATGCTTTCAGTAATTCATCCACCCACAAGTGTATAATAAGGTTATTCTAACCACCCACCCTGCTGGGACCTCTAGCTCTGGCAACCAAACAAGTCTGGAATCTAAACACTCAGCCCACACATGTATCATATCAAACAGCACCCTGACTGTGGATGTACAATAGCATGAAACAATAGACCGTTCAGCTCCGCCTGACTCTTTCAGTCAGAGAAATCGGTGCATAAAAAAAAATAAAACACCGAAGCTGCGGATCAGTTGTGCTGCTCAATGCAACTTTATCGAGATACTTCTTACACTGCAAAACAAATTCATTTCTTGGTGCTTTTCTTCTAGGCTTTACAGGGATTCCTGTCTATATTTGCACAATTATCCCCAGTATGACAGCTGGCTCTTCAAGTGTGACTGTTTCGATACAGGCACGGTTTAAACACTTTTCCCTTTACACACGGTCAGCCCTGAAAAAATGTTACAAACTAATTATATCTTCCTCTGGTGTGTAGCATCAGAGAGTAATTTCATCCAAACTAAGTTGCAGAAGACAGGAGAAAGATTTTACTACCTTCACTGTTGTGACACATCCAATATTAACAGTATTTCAACATGTCAGTCAAAACCTGTGAAATTTCAAGCTTCATGGAGGCACTGTATTGTATGGTTGTTTAATAACAGGGTAAATAAAATGTTATCCCTGTTATGTTTTTCTTCTGGTTTCATTGGGCGTAACACACACACACACACACATACACGCTCTGGCGTATAAGTCTAACTCAGCCCCGTCTGACCGAACCCAGAGCTGCAGGTTTAAACAAGCCAAATGAACGACAGATGAAGTCCAAACCCAGAGAGAGAGAGACAAAGAAAATCCAAGATAACAAAATGAGGCCCGCTTGTGCACAAACACACACACACGTCCTCTGACAAAGGAAAAACATTGGAGTCCAAGACTCAATCAATTTGCAGTGTGTAGAGAGAGTGGAGCCACATGTTTTTGATAAGTCCTCTAGCAGAGCAGGGTGAGGTAATGATGAAGTCATCTCTGTCCTCTGGACAGGTTCAAATTCACAGGGCCGTGCACATTTTAAATGACTCACCAACACAAAGACTTGCATTTCCATTTCTGGGAGGGGGGGGTACTACGCAGTAAAAAAAACAAAAAAAACAAAAAAGAGACTGTACGCAAGCTTTTATTTTGCATTGGGTATCAACTGAGGGAGCTGCAGCATGTGAGTAAGATACCTCATCTTCTTCTATACACCTGTCACTCAAGAAGCTCCTCTTTCAAGCTGAAAAAAAAAATGCTATCATCAAATATCTCCTTCTCATCCTTCAGTTCCTGTTTTCCCAAAACGTTCCCAAGAAAATCAAGTCTTACTATGGACGCACCTCATAAACAGTCCCTGCACCCACTCACCTAGTAGCCACCGATCTGTTATTAGTGTCACTTAACTACAACGAGGCGGTCGTGGTGGACGCTGTTCTTCCTGTGTCTCAACATGGATCTTAGTATTAGCTGAGCTCAGAGGTGCCTCAGGCTTAAGTTATTCATTAGGGGGAGAGAAAATAAACAAAAGAGAACAGCTCAGACAGAGAGACTGCAGCAGAAGTGTTGAGACAAAAGATTCCCCTCTGCTTAGCTAAATGTTATTTTACAAGCACTGTAAAGATCAACACAAGGCCTTTTACAATGATGGTACAGTACGTCTGTGGAGAGAGCTAAATTCAGATTCTGGCTGGTGCAATATTATCAGCTGCACAGATGACAAACAAAACACAAATATCAAAACAAGCTAGAAGGCAGCGAGAGATTTCAAACTGTTCTATTATATCGAGCTTTCATGTCAAGCGTGAGAAATAGGTACCGTTCCTCTTCTTCACTCAGACTGGCGACAAGAGCCAGAAAACCTGCCGTCTCGCCTCCCTGGAGTCCCAAGCAACTGCAAAATTCATGAGGACCTTACGAAAGACTCGGAGCAAAATAGAAGCAAGAGAGAGAGAGAGAATTGAGTTCTCATCAAAGAGGATGTGCAGAGGTGGAGGAAAAATAAATACGGACTATGTTTGCATTTTTTACCCGTTCCGTCATTGGCTTTGGGGTTAAATATCTCACTTATAGAGAGTCCCAGAGGGATTTTGAAATGTGGGAGCCTTCTAACCAAGTAAATCAGAGGATGAGGGGAATTCCTTCTTAGATTTCAGATCCATATGGCGAACATTCACAATTTTTTAGGGAGGGGATACTCTCCAGAAACAAAATTAAGGAGAAAAAAAAAAAAAAGGAAACAGAAATGAAAAATCAAGTATGTCAGGGTAGAGGCCTTTTGGATACGATAAACATATTTATCTGAGCTCTTTTTAAGAGCCCGCTGGGCTTCGGTGTGGAAATGGATATCCTCAGAGAGTCATTACAGGTTGAGAAATATCCGAGAGCCAGAGGTGCTTGAGGAGGTACTCGTGGGTTACATGCAACCTGAGGGAGGGAGGGAGAGGTAGAGGGAGGGTGTCTGCTAGACTTTTGATCTGCAGGACTTGGAGGCATGACAAGAATGACAGAATGAGTCGGGGGAAGAAAAAAACTAAACAAACTGGAGGAAAAGGCGGGAAACAAGAGAGGACATGACAGATAGAAGGAGACGAATGCACGCACAAGGTCAGCCAGCTGTTGGCAATTTACCAGTACATGTTTTCTTCAGAATAGTGCCCCGTTGCACCTACAGCGAGAGAGTATCACTATAAATAAACCTGTTAACACCACATTTTTACCTGTGTGAGGTGACTGATCTGCAGGTGAAAGAATCACCCAGCAGACCACCAGCTTACCACTTTGACTTAAAGGAGCACTCCATCAATTTAGCATTTCGATTTAGCATTTAGCAAAGCATTTATGAATAACTGTCAGTAACTCTCATGTAAAAAAAAAAAATCACTCTGCATGCTGATCAGACACCGTAAATTAACCAGATTGAAGATTCAGTTGAACCTAAACTTAACTTAATACTTCATGTGAACTTTTCCTTCTCCTCGCCATCGCAATACTTTGGTCAGGTACATCTTTCAAGAGACTTTTTAGCCTTCATCACTATACATTGAAATATGTGGAACACTGTAAGCTTTTTTGACAGGTTAGAAATGTCAGCTGATAATAAGAAATAAAAACAGTAAACTCAAATAGTGCACTTTTTCCTTTAGCACATACATTTTTCTATCAGTATAATAAGGGGCGCTGTGAATCTCTATACACATTGCATCTTACCCTGACCTTTGACCTCCTTAGACAAGTGCAGCACTGCAAAATCTTGAAATATTTGTTTTCCCTTCAACAACCGACATACAAAAGAAAAATTACAGCTACTAAAACTGAGTAATGCAGGTGTATATCCATGTCCAGTACTGCGCCTGTAACTCTCTGTCTTTAACTACAGAACTGATGCTTATTAGTGACTAATTGCAAACAAGAAAAAACAAAAGGCGGGTGCAAATATCAACAGCAACTCACACCTTCAGAGACATGCTAACAATAAACAATATCACAGCTGTTTGGAGGCACCGGATTACTTGTAGGTGTGCACGCGATAGCACATGATCATAGGCTGATGAATGAAACGTTATTAATGATGGTTATAATGTATCAGTAAAGGTCACAGTGACATCATTTGTTTAACTATTATTTCCATTGAAACAGCAGTAAACAGCGTGACTACAGGCGATGGCGTAAACTTACAAAGCAACACACGGAAAGTGGTTTTATTCACAAAAACATGTATAAAATCATCCGGTTACCTGCAGTGAAGAGGTCATAGAAGGTGACGACAGACCCGCAGAAACATTCAAAACGTCCTCAGACCCTCATTCACGTTTGAATTCAATGGTTCCGTTCAAACACGACGTCGTCCGAGAGCACTTTCACCGATGTTCAAGCAGTGTGATGGGATAAACTCGCTGCCGGCGGACCGTACGGGAGGTTCACATGTTGTGTAGATCTGATCCGCCGGCTGCAGCGGAAACACTGGCTCACTATATGGCAGGAAGTGGAGTCCCGTTCACAGCGGTCGGCGACGCATTTTTTTGCAAATCCCTTGCTTTGGGACGGAGCACACGTGACTCAGGCGGACTGATGTTGATGTGTATTATTTATGTTTGTCCCCAATTCAGGCAGAAAGAGTGTATGTGATCCTGAGCTGTGGTTCACCAGACCGAGACAAAACTATGTTTCACAATACAGGCTTTAAACCTCGCTGATGCTATGTAGGCCACATGCAGAGTAAAGTATATTTTGGACCATTTAAATGGGCGAACAGCTGACATCATATCATTCACAGTTTACTGCATGTCAGTGTATCAAAAACATCGCTTGTGGGATTGACTGTCACACATCCAAACAAGTTACAACTGTACTTACTGTTTAATATAGAGGTCCCTTTTCATCTGCTATCTATACTGTTAATGTTGCCTATACATTTGTGGCTTAACACACATTGTCATATTAAGTGTACAAATGTATTTTTGTGCAAAGACTGAACCAGCAATCTATATGGTTATCACAATACAAGTCATACAAATATGCTGTGCTACCTCCATCTAGTGGCCATGAAGGTGGTGGTGTACAGCCTAAATGGGCATTCATAAAAATGAATTATATGGACAATTCTTTTTTATAGAGAAACATAAATCTTAGTGATTCTCCTCTGCAAGATTTTTTTCTCAGTTGTGTGGTAAATAAAATGTTTCTTTGTCTTTTATGGATTTCTGTAAAGATGTGTGTTTGAGCTCTGACAGACGCAAACTGCGGGTGGATTAAAAATAAAAGATGAAAGCTGAGCCAATTACTCTATTAACACTATATAATGCATTCTGTAAAAAACAAAAGAGAAAAAACACCCACATGTACACACACACACACACACACACACACACACACACACACACACACACACACACACACACACACAAGTATATGTTTCAATATTGCAGAGCAGATTTCATTCTTACAAACATCAGATCAGCCATAAACTATGTTTTTGTGTATTGGTCCGTTGAGCATATAATTGTAGAGGAATGTTTGATTGGGTTATCATAATATTTTCATATATATTGTGTATTTAACAGTCATATTTACAATGTGCATTATTGTCTTTTATGAACAAATCTGGAGACAGCTTTTACATCAAAAGACTGTACTGGAAAACACTATATAATTCATAATTTCACCTGAAAAAATCCATATATGGTTCTTATATGTCACATGCTGCATCATGTTGGATTACTGGAACACATTGAAGGACGAGTTCACAATTTTTCAAGTCTGTCCAAGAACAATATTCAGGTGCCAAAATGAACATCGACACATGTTTTTCTTGCTTCATCATTCTTCCTGTTCAGGACTGACTGTTCCACAATGTATTTAAAAGTTTATCTGAAGCTAATATGAAGCTTCAGGCGTCCAAATTTGTCAAATCAAGTCAACGTCTTTCAAAGTTAGTCTTTTTAGTGCAAAATTCCCTCTTTTTGTTGCTTTACTTTTACTGCAGATGAACAGGAAAACACTCTGTTCAGACACAAAGGGATTTTTTTTTTTTTGCTAAACTATATTTAACTAACTCAGACGGCTGAAGCCTCATATTATCCTCAAATAAACTTTTTAAATATATTTTTGCTCAAAACGAGGACTGTGCATTTTGTCCTCAATCACTTACATTGTGAACACAGTTGGAGGGAATCTTCTCCAGTATGAACAGTATGTTCTTACAGTATGGTTAGTATGAACAGAAGGAATGATCACAGCAAGAAAAACCGGGTTGACTGTCCATATGGGCACCTGAGTGTTGTTTCAAAAAACATAAATGAAACTGAACTCGTCTTGAAAATGGGAAAACCGAAATGAAGCAAATTGTATTTGTGAACCAATATTATTGTAAAGAACCCCTTATACAGACTGTGTGGTGAATAAAACAGACTAAGTGTTGAGTCTCTTCATACTGCAGTGTAATGAACACAAATAAATAGTTCCTACAAGGTAATAGACATTAAAAAATGATGATTTGCAAAACAACAACAAAAAAACTGTTTGTGATATCATCAGGCTGCAAAATGTGTATTTCCTTATTATTCGTAATGACTTAACTGGTGAGCATTGTGTATCATGCATCATTTAAGGACTCTGTTGTGTTAACGCTGTTTTTATTATGTTATTATCAGCCCTTGTTGTTAATAGCATATATTCATAAGGAAAATATATGTTTACTGTAACCATTCAAAGCTGCATATAAATTAGTTGCTACAAATAAAGGACATGTACGTTATTATCAATAAAGACAATGAGGTCAACATCACTGAATCATTGTTGTTGACTTATATTTGGGTCAGATGCAAAAGCAAAGACAAAAGAAACAAAAGACAAGAAATCAACATGGATTACTAGATGAATGGGACATATGATAGGGTCAGGGGTTAGTCTCTACTTCTCTAGCAGGAACAGACGCTAAGCTCTCCGGAGTCTGACCTACAGGCCGCTAGTTTCTGTGTTTACTTCCATTCAGAGTCAGAAATTTTTTTTGGAGCGATTCATGTAAAAATCACGTTTATATGGAAAGATATAGATCTCTATAATGGAGCTGGAGAGAGTAAAATTAGCATGACACATAGAGCCACAATGGCCATATTAACGGGAAATACATCAGGTTCAAATGAACCGCAATATTCCTTTAAGCTGACTCACGATTAATTGTCTCTGTTTTCTGGAATTTTTATTGTTTTAGGTGACACCTACCCAACTGTTATTATTCATTGTTTTGGTTTTGTTTTCATGGTTCGCGGAAATATGAATAAAGCACCGACTAAAAGGAAACGCATAACAGGACTCAGTGTAGATGATTGATCGGGTCTTGTGACAGCTTGAATTGAGTCAATAAGGCTTGAAGTAATTGGATGGGTTTCCTGCTCTTCCTCCTCGTGACTCTGAGGAAAGGACAAACTGGTCCTGAGTGCAGGATGTATGGAGACTATTCACACAGAGTATGTGTCATGTACTGTGAGAACCTTTATTATTCTACAGTATTTTTATCATATGAAATGCCCAGTATTCCAGTTTCCTCATTAAATTGGACCACTTATTATGGCATGTGATGTATTGATGAAATTAAATATGATCACCATTGACTACTGAGTATTTTTTATTTTTTTTTCAAAGCCAGCAAGATTAATTGTTCTGTGAAATATCTGAACTATGCTGTTTGAGGACAAAGGATGCAATTTATGTTTGTCATTTCCGTATTTATAAGCACTGGCTGGAAAAAAATAATTGGATAATACGGTAAATTGTATATTTGTAAGTATGATATGCATGCAGAGACATTTTCTAAATTTCTTTGAGTGTATACTGTATACAGTAATGTGGTCATCTGCAAAAAGCAACAACAACAACAAGAAAAAACAACATTTGTTGTAGATCAGAGGCGGGCCTCACCAGGGGGGCTCCAAACAGTTTCAGGGGAGGCTCAGTGAATGGAACTGAAAAAATATTACATTAGTTATCAAAATGAGATCACATAGAATAGCCCAAATGTGTGTAATCTGGTTAAAGAGATAGTTAAGAGATACAATAGTTTAGGGGAATTTTTCTGTTTTTCCCACTTTCCCAGAGTCAGAAACAAATACATTTTTTCTCTACGACTGATTGCAATAATTGTTTTGTGGACAAAGTCATTGATATCAGAGCAAATATTCCCCCATCATCAAACCAACATACCGTTGGTGTTTCCTGCTCCACAATCCTGAACTCCTTTTTCTCCTGATTCCTTAGAGGGCCGTTTTTCTATATTGCTGCACAAAATTAAACCTTCATCTGGTCCACTAGATATTCTTCCCTCATCCTTGTTTGAGCCATGATCAGTCTTTCCCTTTCAACTGGCTCTATCCCTAGCCAGTTTAAACATGCAATAGTTTAGCCTTTGCTGAAAAAAACTAATTTAGACCCCACCCTCCCAATGAATTATAGGCCTTTATCCAAGCTGCCACTTAGATCCAAACTGCTGGAAAAAGTTGTCGCCCAGCAGCCAATGCTTGTTTCTAAAACACATAGCCTGTATGACTCATTTCAAACAGGTTTTTGTTAACTACATTCAACAGAAACGGCTCTTCTTAAAGTTAGTAATGACATTATGATGGCTGCAGCTGATGGCAAATGCTCATTATTGGTGTTACTTGACCTCAGCTCATGGTATTCTATTAAATAGGCTAAACTAGTTAGTGGGTATTTCCGGGTCTGCTTTGGATTGGTTCTCCTCCTACCTTGCTGTCATGCAGTGTCCCATAGGGTTCTGTCCTGGGTACTCTGTTTTTCTCTTTATATATACTGCCTCTTGGACAGATTATTAGCCATTATAGCGGCATCTCTTATCGTTTCTATGCCGATGATATTTCAGTTGATGAGAGCAACAGATTGTCCATTTTAAATGAATGTTTGGATGCCGTCAAGATTTGAATGGCTGACATCTGCCATCAGTTAAATGCATATCAGACAGAAGCTCTTATAATTGCTCCTGAAAACTTTATTCCAAACATCAAAAGCATATGGGGTCATTAAATGTTTGTGTTCAGCATAACCATCTTTGACCAGTCCCTGTCCTTTGATAATCATGTCAGTCAACTTATGCGGTCATGCTTTTTCCAGTTAAGCTAAATTAAGATCTATGGTTACCAAGGTTGAGCTGGAGATGATTGTTCATGCTTTTATTTCTTCTTGTTTAGATTATGGTAATGCTTTTTTCCCCCCTGTCTCTCTGAACCGTCTCCAAACTGTCCAAAATGCAGCGGCTCAGCTTTTAACTAGAAATAACAAGTGCTAGCTCCCAATTAAATTTCACATCCATTTTAAAATACTGGTGCTAACCTATAGAGCCTTGCATGGTCAAACACCCCAGTATATTGCTGACGTCCTCCTCGCCCAGTCAGGCTCTTAGGCCTGCTGAACAAAAATGACTGGCTGCCCCTAAAACCTGCTATAAAACCCGAGGTGACCATGCTTTTCAAGTTATGTGATGCTCTCCCCTTATCGCTGCAAGCACTAGACTCCTGTAACTCCTGTGACATAATGTGACATCAAGCCTTTCTGAATAGTTGTTCCACATCTTTTTTGCCTTATTTCCTGGTTTGTGTTTTGGAACTTTTGTACTTCTTTATGTTTATCTTATCTCATTTGTTTTTTATCTGTGAAAGGTGCTATACAAATAAACTTTACTTATTTACTTACTAAATGTGACCTTACCAATAGACAACGGTGTCAATGGGTAATTTTTAATTTCCGTCATATTACATCATTCTTGTTATATCTGCATCTCTGTCAAACACTTTTGACAACTTTGACGCATTTCCCAATGCTTCCATGACTTCACGATTGAATCCATTGATGATCTCATTCATGATCTCAGCATGGTATGATGATATTATAAGACATTTTTTTCAATGTTTATGTTTACACTGTTGTCACCTGTAATAACCCCGGATGTTTTTTGACAAGATCTGAGTCAGTGGAGTACAAAATCACATTTCCTCATTCATAGAGAACTTAAAAATAAAAAAATAAAAAAATAAATAAATTTGGTCTTATTAATCGTTATTATTATATTAATATGTCACATCATATGTAAGTATACCACCCTCACCATTTCACCAGCAAAACTCTATTTTTTGGACATGTTTGAGTGTAGAAAACATCACATCCACCCACAAGATTTCATACATTTTTTTGCACATTCTTTAGTAAATGCTTTCAATTTGAAATGCTGCCCACACCTAAACAAGTCATAAAACAATAATTGTGCATGCTTATCTGTTAAATTCCTTAAAACTGTGATCTTACTGATTATCTTATCTCACCTACCGCAGATTGTTACTGGAAAGTCGAACATGCATGTCAAGCATGCTCTCATGAGACAGTGGGGTTTTTTTTTATTCCTGTATAATTCAAAATGCACAGCGATACAACTATTGGTGTTGATGAAAGGGTGCAGAACATCTTTATTCTGGTGCTTCTGGTGCTTAATTATATTCTCAAAGTCACTTTATAAAACTGGTGTTAGTATTCCATACATTTTGAGACACTAGATGCTAAAAACACTCCCACATTCATCCTTTATAACACTGTGGTGGGGATCACCTCATTGAGAAAACTACCACTGTAGTGACTCTGCTCTTTCCAATTTCCTCCAGTCCTTTGCTGTCAGTGTGTATTTTCTGCATGTGTGTGTGTGTGTGCAAATAGCAAACCCTTGTGTACACACAGGGACGCAGACACGGTCAGGTCACAATTGCAGCTTCGCAATCAGTGATCTAAACAAGCCAAGTGAAGGACCTGACCCACTTCACAGGCTCTCTAAAATGTGTAAATAGCTGCGTGGCCTACCCCAAACAGCTCACAATGATGGGCCATCGGGCTGCTATTCTTAGAAACAAGTTACTATTTTCTCTTCGTCTTTTTTCCTTAACCCTGTTACAAGGACAGCTGAGAAATATTATGTGAGAAGAAAGAGGAAGAAGCAGAAAAAGGGTCTAAAAGAGGAAAGAAAACTATTGACCCTGGTACCACAAGAAATTTCAAAAAGCCACAGCAACTAAAAAAAAACCCTAAACTAAAAACATTACATTTTGATGTTCCTAGAGAAACTGGATTCTGGCACCTTATACTTAATTATTCCTGTAAAGCAAACCCATGTATAATATGTATGCTCTCAATAATATTGATTACTTTGTTTTGCTTAACTACATAGAATAAAGCAATTTGGCTGGAAGGCTGAACCTTTTAATGTTATACAGATATTTGCACACCTGCACTTAATTAGAACTGCACTTCATTTGGCTCTATATTTGGCATTGGTCCTAATCTTAGATCTTACAATATTATTTTTTATAAACATATTTTTTGTTGTTTTTATGTCTTTGGCTATATGGTTGCTGTTGTCAACACTGTGTTCCTGTGACCTGTGTGTTTAATGCCTGCCTGTTTGCCTGCATTTATTAAGAAATTATTGAAACGATTGAACAACGACCAAGTAAAACTGAGAGATATTTTAGCGACACTTCGCAGCAGATAAGTATTTGAATTGTATAGTACAAAGTATTTCAGTGTAATCTTCTTTGACAAAGCAAATAGCCTTTGCTTGTAAAGCTTATAGAGAATTACTTCACTTTCAGTTCAACCAGATGAGGTCTGAAGTTGATTGAAGTTTACATTTACTAAATGAATGAAAGCTTGAACAAAGGATTGATATCTTGCTATATTTATACATTGTCAGAAAGTGTGCTCCGTGTCCAACTACTAAATCTTTTCTTTGTGTTTTGAATTGATTGACATCGACTGTACTATGAAACCTTGAACACATGAACAATAGAATCAACAATACAATACAATCTTCTACCCACAATTTTTTCTCAAGCTGAGCATGACAACCTCCACCCATCCAGGCTCCAAATTATTCTTTTTCCCTCCCCTACCTCCATACATGAGACACTGTCACCCAGCTGGCCAATCACAGGCTGACACAGACAGACCGCGGCTGAAAAAGAAGCACAAGAGAGGCTGCACACTTCTGCAAACCAGTCATATATGACACAATCTTAGAGAACACATGATACACACACACACACACTCCATCATTTTGCAGTCACTAAACTTCTCATGCTGTAACTGAGCTGTTTTTTCCTTATCATCTACACCTTCTGTGAGGATTTGCATGACTTCAGTTTTATTAAAGATAATTTTCTTTTATAAATTTTCTCTTCGCTGTCTGTCTTGCACACATCTCCCAACATGGGCCCTCTGACAGCTGCCCTGCTGTTTTCGTTACTTGGTGAGTACTTTGTAATTTTTAACTTTTGAATAAAGTGGATCTCATAGATGAGTCTAATGTTACTATGTGTCATGTAGGCGGAGAGGTTTTCTTCAAACAGCTGGTAATTTCAGTCATTAGTTTCTCTGCTTTGGTTGATGTTGTATTTTTATGTGAAATCATCCCTTTCCCTTTGTTGGTAGTAAAACCTGCAGGCTCTCAATTACTCATAAGCATGTGGCTAATGATTCCTGGGTTAATCTTTCTTTATCATGTTTTACTTGTTCTGAAACCAGTTTTGCAGTAGTTTTACCAGCAGCTCAGTTTTATTGATATGAGCTTCTCAGGTTGCATCTCCCCCCTGAGAATCCCACGATGTTGTGGAAAGGCTTGAAACGATGTAAATGATAAAATTAGAAACATCTGATATTAGTAAGCACTCTAAGTGAATCCCAAACATTTGCAATTTGCTGAAAATATAAGAAACTGACAATGCAACCAACTGATGCCTATAATGTATAACCTTTCAAACAGTCTGCTTTTTTATTGATCATTTTGTATTTCCCAGAGTTCAATAGGATTCAAAGAATCCTTAGTTTTATCTTGCACAGGCAATGAGATATTTCACCAGACATTTAGTACATCAGGGTGGTGAGGAGGATTACCAAATTAGTGGGATTAGTGGGATGTGTTACATTGAAATTCTGAGAAATCCAGGATTTTCTTTTCCCAAAAAATGGGGCTCACAGAAAAGGCTTTGATCCAGAATTCAGGTTTACTCAAAGTCTGTGTCTCAGAGGCAGATGATGCCCTGATACTAACCTGCTATATTAAATATTGGTTGTAGTCCAAGAAAACTTCTGAAGCTCCTTCTCTTAACAATCGGGATTGATTCATGTTACAACTTTCTGACTAGACCAAAACAGTGTTTTTTCCAAAGGTCTGCCTCACTAGTCCTTCATCTCATTTATACAATGGCCAGAGAATAATTTCTATTTGTCCTATTTATATATTTTAATAGAATTAAAATTGCAACTAAAATAGAGCTAATGATTTTACACCAGAACTGTGATCACATTGTGAAAGTAGCATTTCCACTATTGATTCTCACTTCAAGTGCCATACAGGCTGAATAACTTTACAGAAATGAAAGCGTCTACTTCATTTAACTTCTTACTAAATGAAACTTGAGAGGGGTTACAAATTTAGATTTAGATGTATTTCCACCTGATGGTGGCTATTGTGCCACTTACAAAACAACTTAATCTAACAACATACTTAAAGTATCTTGCCTAACAAAAGAATTGTTCAGAGTTATAGGTTATTTGAAACAACATTATGTGTAACTTAGTCAAGTAATATGTGTAATGTTTCTGTGATATAGCAGTTGCGTGTCTGGAATTTACAAATTCAAGTCTTTAAATGGGGACAACTGCAGGCTGACTTGTGACAGCTGTCTCATATGAAGAGGTCAGCATGGTCAGTAGACCAGCACACCAACATCATGCAGGCTTCTCCTGTATAAAAATGATATAATTCTCAAAAACAATAAACAGATAAAAGTACATGTCAAATCATGTGCCTTTAATTGTCTCAACTTTCTCTCCCATCGGTGTGCCGCCACTGATGTGGCACCTAAGGCTGCATTAATAAACCAGTAGCGCCAAATAAATAAACAGATGACATGTTGAAACAGGTTTCATAACTGTGCTCGCTTCAGGAATGCACTCTAAAACTATCTTTATATCTTTATTATTATTCTTCCATTCCTTCTTTTGGACACTTTTTTTGAGATGCTCTAACTTCCTTATACAGACATTCTATTCACACGTCAACACATTTTCATATCATTCATACTTTTCACAATACAACTTTTTTGCATATTGAAATGAATGTTATTAATAAAAACTCCACCCAACTTTAAACCCTTTCAACTTCTCTTTAAACCCTTCATACTCACTCATACTTTCATTTAAAAACTTGATTCAGACTTTAAAGCAGTCTCCACCCTTTGTACTTTACTGTATTAGTTTAACATTTCCATCCCTTATATAGTTTTTCGTTAAACCCATTTCCAGGTTTATACTTATTTCACACCGATCCGATTTGTATGTTGAGAATGTTGAAACAGTGTGTGTGACATCATGTCACCTCAACTTTAACCACAACCTCTTTTCAGTATTTTAACTCTTTCAAATGTTTCAATGACAAAGTTTTAGCAGTGAGCATACATACATCCTCTTCATAAATGTTCTAGTTTGAAAGAATGTTGGCAGTAGCCCAAAAATTAGTTCACACCTGTGAGTTAGAGCTTGGTATGAATATCTCCGACAGAATGAGCATTAGGTTGTGAGGTGGTAGATATGTGAACTAGAGGTAAAAAGTTTGCAAATAAGTGGATACCTTGATACCTGTGTGGGTATTACTGTGCAAATGAGGGCTGTGCACCTCATTGTGACAGTTAATCCTCACTGGCTCACAAGACTGCACAAACTGTATATCATTTGAATTTATGATGTAGCTGTAAATAGAGATTGGGATTAAAAGTACTTAAATGTATAACATAAAATGAGATTAAACTTCAAATTACCCTGAGAGGAAAGAAGATCACTGCGCAGTGGTATCCAGGACATTTTGACTGGGGTGGTCAAGATGGGACACAGAGCTATAGTGTGGGGTAGCCATGGCATAGAAAACCATAATGAAGGGCTGGTGATCAAAATGTGTAAATACAGGTGTTCAATGCATCACATTGCTTCAACCTATAGACAGGTAAATCATAATTGAATTCCAAAACTTATGTTAGCATCCATTGTAATGTTTGTACTCAAGGCCAGGTTGTTGTTTTTGCATTTTATAATACAGCATTAAATTAAAGGTGCCATGCTGACCACTCACAACAACTAAAGTTCATATTACAACCAAGAACAGCACTAAGATGCAGCTACCATTCTATTCAGTTTTCTATTCCATGTACATCACATTTTCCATTTCCACATATCCCAGTCTCTGGGAAGCAGTGGTTATTTAAACATGTCTATTTTCAGTCAGTAATTATGTTCAGGATAGACTACACAAGAGCTGTTTCCCTGTAGTAGAGTTAATATGTTATATGTTACAGGTTAAGAATGAAGCTCTCGGTCCAAACTGGTGAAACACATTTATTCACAGGGGTAACCCATGCAAAACATATTTAAAACAGTTGTCTGTAATGTTATTTATATCATTGTGGCATTAGCTCAGCTTGCATCAGCTCTACTATCTTTGAACTGTGAACTTTAACTTTAGCTTACAGTCCTGCTTTACAGTTCTCTTCATGTGTAAACTGCACCTTAACATTTGCATGAATAAAACTCTCTTATGTTCCATAGTTACCTCTTACTCAGTTTACCTTATTGAAAACATCACATTATACTTTTTACTGTCTTTACTGAATGACCTAAGCAGTCTAACAATGGTCGGGAAATACAATAAACCTCACTTTCCAGTTTACATCTCTACAGGCTCACAGGTTTACCTTGGCTGGCTAACTGTCTGTATTTTAGCAATATTCTCACTCTTACACACTCTAAGCACAGATAACATTACCTACATGAAAAATGCTATTAAACAAAACTGAACAAACTACAGTTGTGGGTGTACATAAACTAAATACGGGCTTTATTTTATCACAGTGGCTGTTAATGCTATCTATTAACACACATTAGACTGTAAATTTCATGTCAATCACTAATGCTAATCACTAGCGTGAGGTGCTAATGCTTGCAGCATATACACATGTCCCGGCCCCACATGTACATTCAAATTCACATTGTATGCGACCCCAAACCAATGTCCACAACACTAACAGGAGCTAACTCTATTTTGCCACCTAAACAGTCCCATTATACTTTTCTTACCTGTGCAAAACATATATAAAGTAGTTGTCAGCACATTATTCATATCATCATGGCATTAGCTCAGCTTTTGGTCACTGTAACCAGAGTCCTGAGTCCTGGGCACGTGGATGCAGCCGTTTGCATGTTCCAGTACTTTCAATTTTGAGACCTGCTTTTTTGTGACTCATGGAGAAAAGTCCACTGACTAAAGATTGGCTGTCATGGCTTCAGTCCTACAATTACTATAGTAGTTGGAAATGGTAAACTGCCCTATATCAGCTAATCAGCTGTCATCATCGATTGACCAATGACCTATCAGATCTGGGGTGACCACTAGGGTGGCCAATGAGATTTCCTAAAATTGTCTCTGCAGCAGAAAAAGCCTCAACTTAACAAAGGGCACTCACAAGATGGGAAGTTAACAAAGGGAAGTCATGGACAGGAGATTGATACAGATCAACAAAAAGGGCAGATGTTAACACATCTATTTACACAACACACTATTTAATAGGAAATGAAAAGACTTCCTTAAATATGTGGTACTCTATGTGTGTGTGTGTTCCTGTTGGAGCAAAAACTTCTCTAAAGAGATTAAGTTTATATTGGATGATACGTCAGCAAACGATTAATATTCAATGCCAATGGAGGGAAACATCTCTGTAGTGTGGGAAAAAGTAGGGGTGTGGAGGGTGTGGTGATAGTGGTGGATGCATGTATAAAGGATTCAGTTTTGAGCTGGAGACCAGAGTTCATGTTATGGACTCAAACCATTAATTTTGGATTTCTTTATCCATGATGGGAATCTTTCCCCAACATTAACCAACTGTTTTAATTGCCTAACATCAACCATACTGTAAATTGCAGAGATTATAGGAATGTTATTTTAACAACACATTGGCAATTGAACATTCAAAAACATCACTGAACACAAGTCAAGGTTTTGCAGGGTCATCCATTATCAGCCCTGTATTTGTTGGGGTGGGTTGTGCAAGAACAATTTGCAGGAACCCAGAATACTACCATCACCTCCTCCTTGTCATCCTTTTCAGATTCCATCTCCTGCATTCAGTTTCTGGCACCTGTAAACATGGGAGGAGTCACAGGGCAGGTGCAGTTTGACTCTGCCTCCCAGCTGGCCACTGTCAACATATCCGGTACTGGATCCTGTGGTTCCCTTAACTTTTCCGTCAACGAGTTTCCCGTCATGTACGGCCACTTTGATCAGCCCTGTTCTGAAGCAAACATTGGCTCTAGTGTCTTTACCTTCACAGCTAATTCCGTCTCAGACTCCATCAATGTGTCACACCTGTTTGAACAGAGATCAAACTTGGATGACTTCTCGCTGACTTTGCAGACCTGTAACAGCACCAAAGTATGCACAGTTGTAAGTCGAGGTCAAACGCTCTTGACACGTCAGGCCAGGTTCACCGGACCCATTGCGGGTAATGTTTATGTCCGCCTGAACACAGACCAGACCAACCCCAGGCTTCTTGCAGACCTAGTTACAATCGGTCAGGTCAATGCCTCCAAAACAAACATCACCATCTTTGGCTCAGTGAACACCGCTGCAAACTGTGATGTTCTTCTTGGAATATTAGATCCCTCAGCTTTGATCCGTCTGGGCGTCATAAAGGTTGGAACCCCTTTACAACCTGAGAAGTCCCGTCTGGACCTCACTAGCTTCAATATCAACACTGCCTTTCTTCTCCTCCCTATGGGGTCAAGTTACATGTGTGCTCAGATCTATAATGTGCCAGAGAAACAGGTGAGAGCCGTTGTGAATATGAGAGAGATCAAAGGATACTTCAGTTTCCATCAGGCTTCCCCGTTTGATGTGACAGAGTTGAGGGTGAACCTGAGTAACTTAGAGAGCAGAGTTGGCCCTTACCATGTCCACAATTTCCCTGTCCCTTCAGTCAGGTCGCATCCCTCAAGCTTGTGCTCAAATGATAATGTGGGTGGTCACTGGAATCCATTTGGTGTCAGCCAAAGTGACCCAACATACCCCAAAGTGCCTGGATCAACACATGACAAGTATGAGATCGGTGACCTCAGCAACAAGCATATGTCCCTTGCAGGTAAAAACAATTCGGACATGGTGTTCACGGACTTCAATCTCCCTTTGTTTGGACAAAACTCCATTGTAGGTCGGTCAGTTGTGATTCACCAAACAGATGGTGCAAGGTATGTTTGCGCCAGCATTGGCTATCCCGGTGAAGTGACTGTTGCCAGAGCTAGATTCCAGAGCCCTGTGATTGGTGAGATCTGGTTCACCCAACTGAACGAATACCCTCTGTCTGATGTATCCATCTTCATGGATTTATCATATGGAAACCCCACAATGAGTGAAACCAGAAACCACAACTGGCACATTCACACCTACCCCATCAGCTCAGAGAGGGATGATGATACTAGGCGCTGCAGCACGACAGGAGGTCACTGGAACCCCATGAACATTACCACAGGAGACAGCAGTTATGCCCTCCATTGTGGCCCCTCCAGTCCCTTGTCCTGCGAAGTGGGAGACCTCTCCAGCAAACACAGCACGATCAACCTTGACTCCAGAGTGGGTGGAGTGGAAGGAAAAAACTTCTTCACTGATGTAACTTCCTGGTTGCCAGGGTCAGGCATTATTGGTCGTTCTGTGGTCATCCATCAAGCAGAAAGAGGAGGGCAAAGGATTGCTTGTGCCAACGTTACAATGGTGCGGGTCCCAAAAGCAAGCTCAGGTACTTGGTTTGGCCCTGGGATATCCAGTGGGCAGGTTCGGTTCTCCCAGTCCATCCCACAAGGCCCCACACAGATAAACATATCCCTGATGAACCTGAACGCCTTAGCTGGGGGTTACCATGTTCACATACTGCCCATTGAATCTGACAGCGTGGAGCCCTGCTCAGGAGCAAACATTATGGGCCACTTCAATCCACTGGCCTGGAACGCATCAAACTCCCCTGCACCTGGAGATGGCACCTTTGACCAGTATGAGATTGGAGACATTAGTGGGAAGTTTGGGATGCTGAATGGCCTTGACCAGTCTCAGGATGTATACATGGATGCAACCTTACCATTAACGGGGCCCTATAGCATTGTGGGGAGGTCCCTGGTTGTTCATTACAGCAACGGATCAAGGTGAGAACCTGTGTGCAAAAATGCATGTCTTTGTTTTAGTGGTAGAATGCTTATTAGATGGAGAGAAAAAATCAGAGAGAGTGAAAATGAAAGAGAGACAGGAGATATAGTATGAGGAAATACTCATAGGATGGCCACAGCTTCCTATATCTAAAGAAGAAATGGTGAGCATTGTAACCACCGATCTCTAGCCCCAACTTTTTTCATAGACCATGATCCTATTTGTCATTTCATGTGCATATTATATGATACAATACATATCATAGTGTACTATATAAATACTATATGATATATAGCAGTTTGAGTAGTCATTGATGATTTTGCAGCATGTGTAGACATCCAAGCTTTACTACTCTGAGCTGCTCTCTGGCACAATAACAGATTTAAACAGGCTACTGAGGACAATTACAGGTGTAGGATGTCATAGACACTGTGCCGTATCCTCCTCATGTTTTTTATTATAACACACAGATAATCTTCTTCATTCATTGAGAGTGACTCAACAAAATATTGTGAAGGAGAAAATCCTAAAGGTTATCCCTGCAGGATTTGAATATGTTTTGCTCATCTTGTTTGTGTTTTTGTGTCTTCCTATACATGTCCATGCATGTTTGTATTCTCTACAGAATGCGGTGTGCAGACATTTCTGCTGACAGAGATCCAGATGGACAATGGACTATTGCCAAGGCTGTTTTCAATGGCACCTTGACTGGGACAGTCAGACTGGTAAAAACAGCAGCCAAAGTCTTCCATCCATTCAATCCATTGTTTCCACTAATGCCAATTTATTTGAAACACTTACATTACAATGTACATCTGTATATAGTTTTATTTATTTTATGAATTGTGCAAAAAAAGAACTAACAATGCAAAATACAAAGTTTAATTTATTTGTTGCAGTGATAATAAATGAAATACTGGCTCTTCTCATCTCATACACCGCCTTTAAAAGATTGCATTTTTGTCTGGTGGATCACAACAACAACTATAGTAATGTGGTGAGAACATAGCTACCCACTTTTTTTTGCACAAGTTCAAGTTGCTAAACTATGCAGCGGTGGAACATTTCAAAACATTTCATTAGTGATTACAGTCCATTTTTAGCATCATGAAATGGATTGTGAGTATTTCTCAAATTATTCTGAAGAAAATCATTTTACCTAGGAGGAGTTACAAGTTCAAGTTGCTAAACTATGCAGCGGTGGAACATTTCAAAACATTTCATTAGTGATTACAGTCCATTTTTAGCATCATGAAATGGATTGTGAGTATTTCTCAAATTATTCTGAAGAAAATCATTTTACCTAGGAGGAGTTACAAGATTTCCACATAGAAACAGAAAAAGATTTCAACAGAACATATGCAAGATATTTTTCTTGCTAACTTACTAGGAACCAAGCTGCCACAAAAACATGACAGGGTATTTCTGCTGTGCTGGACAGACAGTGAATTAATTATGCCTGTGGTGGGTTGTATCAGGGAGGTATGGGAAGCTGGGGCAAGATCATTAGCTTAGCTTAGCATCCGTCTGCTGGCTAGTAGAACCTACAGGCTCCCTGATCTAGGAAGCTCACCGAGGGAACAGCTGTGTCTGTCAGCTGCCCTCCAGAGACCCCATACTGAGCTCTGCTGCACCACATCTATGGATAAGAGGTAGTAATACAGCATCTCCTAAGAGGCAATATTAGCAAAGAAAAAAATGGAAATGACAGTCTGAGGAATATATGTGTCCCTTTAACTTCAATCTGCTAGTTTTGTTCAGGCAGATTGAGCACAAAGTCACAGAATGGCATAACAATGCTGTATGTATGCCATATCCACAAATCCCCACTGGTGTCCATTTGAACTGCCTATGTATTTTAGAAAAGACAATCTGGTTGAAGATCAATTCAGTCCTTTTACATGTTCACTGATATTGGATATTTTGGTTTTCCTCTCTTCCAGCACCAGCAGATGTTTCCTGATGGGAGTAGCAGCGATACCACACTGGAGGTGAACCTTCAATCTGCAAAAAGGCAAAATGTAAGCATGTAACATAGGGACACACACTTATAAACACTAATGCACCTTCAATTATTTATATAGATTTATAACAGTTCTCAAAGAACGTCTTCATGAGGAGGAAACAAGGAAACAAAAATTCAATGGAAGGTGACAATCAATGACAAACATGAGTGCATATACATATTGTGCCAACGCCCTGAAAACCTTTCAGCATACTATGAAAAACTTACAAGGAAATCGTGCACAATAGGTGAGACACCTGAATGGCTTAGTGTGCAACTGTTCCCAGAGTAGTAAAATGGACAATAACATGGAAAATTATCATGAAATAAGAGTGCACTCATGCACAATGCCAAGTAGAAACAGGTAGAAATACTGTGTAAGGGGTGGGACTCACCTAGCACCCACAACTGCTGCCATGTATAAGTCAGTGACCAGTGTCTGAGAGGGAGGAAATACTTGCAACACACAGATCCAAATTGGCAGTCCCTGTAATTTGAGGACATGAGGTTGTGCGGTCAGACACCATGGATAAATAACATGGTGCAAGCCGATTTAAGTTCCCAGACACTTATTGTTATTCAGCAAGTTAATTTCTTTGCCTTTGGTTCCAGCAGGATTTGAAAGAGATTGTAAATGTGTATCTGAAATATGTGTTCAGTGTTAACATGTATGTGTGTTACTTTGTATTTTTGTGTGATTGTGACTAATTAAAATCAAACTCTCACACTTCCATTAACTTCTCAGACTACTGAGGCATCCTTGTTCATCACAAACGACCGCGCGGGTGCCAACAACAGCCAGTGCAATGGTGTGGGAGAGACGTATAATCCTTTCAACATGACATCAATGGTGAGACTGCACTGTCAACAGTTCATCAACTGATTCGGTTCATTATTATGCTGGCACTACTACATTTTTAGTTTCTTGCTTTTTCAGAATTTATAATAGCACTTAATGGGCAAGAGCTGGTCCCTTCAAGTATTTTTAGTATTGGTAAACGGACTGCATTTATATAGCGCCTTACTAGTCTTCTGATCGTTTAAAGCACTTTACACCACATGTCAACATTCACCCACTCACAAGCACATATATTGATGGCAGAGGCTTAAACATGCGGACTGGAGGAGGTGGGGATCGAACCGCTGATCCTCTGATTAGTGGACGATCCGCTCTACCTCCTGAGCCACGACCACCACGTTCAGATTCTATTCAGATTTTTGTTGATTTTAAGGATGGAAGATAATCTGAAACAAATTTCAGTGAACACAAGGTGCTAAAAACTTCATACTGGCTTGTTACATTTTTAAAGTTCCTCTGATACTATATGGTCATGTTCTGTATGATTTACATGTTCTGTGAGGTACTGTATGTACTTTGTATAAAGACAAAAGCCAAGAGTCAAGATAACCAACATGTTGTCCTCTACAAATACAACAGCTACAGTTGGAAATTTCAACTTTTTTATCAAATTACTTTTATTAGGCCAGTAATTTATTTATTTTGTAATTACTAGAAAAAATTGCAAAAAGATGTAAATTCTCCAAGATTGTGCTCCAAATGTGCTGTAATTAAATTTGAGCTTTAATTATACTACCATAATCAGCCTAGTCAGTGTAATTTGCAAAACTAGGCCATTTATATGTTTAAAGTTAGAAAGTTTGAGATTTTAAGATATTCTGTGCAAAGGTTTTTGTTATTAATTAATGCACTATGATGTTTCAATGACAATTGTATTCACGTCAATTAAGCATTCAATTGTAAATTCAAGCAATGATCCTTTTTCCTTTTTTTCTTTTTCACTTAACAGAAAACATGACCATTAAAGGTCAAAACATTTGCATAAACAGCTGCAATTATGGTGTCAAAATCGTGCTTGTGTGGTTCATGTGAAATGCACTTCCTTATTTCTCTTCCTCCTTCAGACTTCCAGCTGTTCACTCGAAAACCCTCTGAGCTGTGTGGTGGGAGAGTTCTCCGCAAGAAATGGCCCAATCAGCCTGACTCTGAGACAGCTCTACACTGATAGCATCATTCAGCTCTCTGGAGACTACACAGGTACCCCCATACATGGTTCTAATAGTTACAGTCACAGTCATAAATTTGTAATTCTCTCATTTTCTATTGAAATGAGGGAAAATGTGTTTTTATTTAGAAAAGGTAAATCAAACTTACAAGTACCCGTTAATGCTAGTTCAGGATCGCTTTAGTTGAGTGCCATAACGGAAAAAAAGAACATGTGGTTTATGTTTTCTATTTTCTGTGTTTATAGTGGTCCACAGATCTCTAGTACTGAAGAATGGAGACAGTATCATCGCATGTGCTGAGATCCTCCCAGAATCTCCTTCAGCAGATCAGACCTTTCCCACTGTGACCACCTTCAGCAGGTTGAGTGTGAAAAAGAAAACCTCATACAGCATGATTCATAACCTGTCATTTGAATTTTACCTTTGTCTTCTTGGCAAACTTTGATTACTCATGAACAGACGCTGTTTTCTATGAGTGCACCCATGGTTTACGTGGTTCTTAAATTGGTCGGTGTCTTTGAGTGGACAGAATAGTTTTCAGACGTGTGGGGTCCCCGGTTGCCAGCTGAGTCAGACTCATCACAACTAAATGTCTGAAAATAATCTTTTGGTCTGAGCTCCAGTTTGCAGGATTTGTTTTGACATTGGGCCAATGTTGGCACTTTGTTTTAGTACAGTTAGGCTGACTCTGAAATGCCATTTATGACAAATCTGGCATCAATCATGTTGTGCCTACCTGGATGATTCCTACACTCGGGGGAGTAAATTCATTCATATTTCAAATGATTTCTTATTCATTTTTGAAGGAAACACTTTAACTGCATCAGTTACCTTAGTTTGCTAATATCTGTGATTGATTATAGGAATTACACTGAAAAAAATCTGAGTATCGAGCGACTATAAAGTTGATGTTTTATGTCTGTTTTTTCAGATATGACTTCCGTAGGAGGGTTGCTGATGTCCTTCAGTTGGAAATGGCAAGAGTCACCATCCTGCCCAGCTCTCCCATGTCTGCAGCTGAAGGAAGGTGCCAGAAAGTCAACTTCATGGTGTCTGGTATGCACTCCAGCTCTTAATGCTTTCCCTGAAACACCCTCTCAAAGAGAATATTCCCCTAACGACACAACAACCGAACAGTAACGCTTGAAACATGAGGAAAGATGATTTGAGGGTGTGAGTGAGTGAATGTTCTCTCTCTTTATTATGTTATGTAAATAAGAAGTAGACATTTCAGTGTAAACATGACTCATGTTCAATTCTTAGAAGAGGTGTTGTCCCAGTGGTATGTGAGACCATAAATTATAATGACTATAACTATGGCAACACCCAAGTTTGATCCGACACCGCAACAATTAAAATCAGCAGGTTGCAGACACACATCACCTGGTTCAGTGATGCGAGTATGAAAATATTGGTTGAATCATGTCACCTCCTCAAGGAAGCTGTCGGTATTTTTTAAATGAGGGTTGTATCACAGTTTAAGTTCACACTTCACTTCACTTCACAGTTAAGAAGCAATTATGTGCCTTCAGAGAACGTAAACTTTCTCTGGAAATGAAAAAACAACATGGTAGTGCCAAGGAGGGGAAAACCATCAGTCTCATTTGAATATTTATCTAGAAACATCAAAAGAGAATCTGTACATAATAAAAGGAGGAATTAAACATTGGAAAAGCAGATTTAGCAGCACACAGGACAATGCCTTATATAATAGGTTTTATATCTACAAACATGGCTAGTGAAATTAGGTTTGTCTGTGTGATATCAGACTGCATGTACAACATGTAAGTCTATACAGTAAATACATAAATCAAACACATGGCTCAGATTCTTCCTCTCTAGGAGGAGATTTTTTTTTTTTTTACAGCCGTGCAGGGCCTAGCTGGGCAAGCTGTGTGCCCAGGCTGTGTTCATCAGGACAATGAACAATTACGGGCATTGAAAATCTTTAGAAAACCTGAAAAATTGCTCAGTAACCTGATGCTGGAGTTGAGTGTCCGTGTGTCTCCTTTTCAGTCCCTTCCTCTGTCCCAGGGGGGAACAGAGAGGTATCTGTAGAGAGGTTTCACACAGTATAGCACAGGATGGGCATTTATGCCCTCAGACATATCCCACAAGCTAGAAAGTTTACTATGCAATCATCATCAAAAGTTGATGTAATAGAAGTTACTATTTCTGGAACATTAGAAATACACTGTAACAAGTCCATATCTGCCTTTAGACGCAAATGCAGTAATTATCAAGTATAAGAAACAGTAATTGTGGCTTGGACAGTCTATTTGTAATTAAGCATTGCCACATTGTCTGTATCTTAAAGGGGATGTCACTGCAGAACTTCTGAAGTCTGTCAAAACCAGTGAGAAGATGGGCAACTTCAAAGAGTCTAACCGATGTTCCAGTAAGTATGCTGCTTACTGTCTTCACTGCACCTTAGGTGCATTACTGGAATAAATGAATGAATGAATGAATAACTGGAAATTGTTCATACCCTTCATTAAAGGGAGAATGGCATTCAGAACTCCTACATTGGAACACTTGTATTTGTATATATGAGCAGCTCTCTATAATTAACATTTCTTGTTCAACAATACACTGACATGAGATGTGTGATGTTTACAACCTGGAGAGCATGGAAGTCGTGCCAACCACTGATAAAATAAACAATTCAACTAAAACATTAATTTCATACCCAGGGCCATGCTTTTAAAGATTACTAATTTACACAATGTTAGGTTACTGTTTCAGAGTGTAAAAATAGCATATTTTAACAGAGTTTCGTTTCTCATTTGAATAACCTGTGGAAACATTTCTGGTCTGATGCCTTCAGGGAATAAAGGTGTGCGGCTGGTGCCGGGAAGCTTTCTTCTTGGCTTGATGTCTGTTGCTGCATACCTGCTGCCTTCTACAACCCACGTATAGTTCATAGATTCAGCCACACCATGCATCATAACTGGGTATACATGGATCCTCAAACTGTGAACATGATTATGAAATGTAGCCCACCAAGTGATATAATGGTCATCTGATTTACTATCCAGCAAAATAATAACTGTGTCTCTTTGTACAACTTTTGTCAACCAATAAAGATCTTTCTATTTTACTATTTAATTTTTTGCAAATACCATATTAAATGCTCAATGTAGCCTTTAGAAACTTATTTTTTTCCACAACAAATATTGCTCATATTTCATTCATTTGAAATGTTAAATGGTTGGGTGAAGTCAATGCTGTACTTTTTCAGATCTCCAGATGTTTGCCTTTATGTATGCACTATCAATTTCCTTGTCAAATTTTGTGTAAAAATTGTGAATAAAATGCAATATTTGTATGCTGTGTGCCAGTAATTATTGAGATTTACACAATGACTGTGGGAGATGCTATTCAAATACTGAAATGATTAAATAATAGGCTATTCATATACTATTTCGGTACCACTTTCTAAAAAAGGCACCCTTTATGAGAGGCATGTAATTGTAATTACTTTATTAATGGTTTAAAATTGACTGGCTAATTCTTTATAGATCAGTTACAAGCCTTTAATATGAGCAAATTTTGGGTTGCCTGGTGTTTATCCTCCTCCTTTTTTGTAGTTTTTGAGTTCTTTAGTATTGCTGCAGAGCATATGAACCAAAATGAATTTATTAACTTATTAACATTTACAACTAAGGACAAGGACTTCATGGATAGTTGTAAAAACACTTTATTATTAACTGGTAGATAACTGACCTATAAAGTATTAGTTAAAGCATAAGCTATCAATTATAAATTATAAAGCCTTTTCAGGGTTCTCTATTAGACAGTGGTACATTTTGGCAAACAAGGAGCCACAAATGTAACAAAACGCAGTAAAAGGTTATCAGATAAAAAATTATAACAGATTACATTAATAAATAAAACTGTTAATAATTAAAATGGAGTGCAAAAAAGAAAGCCAGTGGCGGTAACTTTTATCAACAGACATTAGATGCTTTTTGCATTTATTATAAACCGATTGGAGGTTAATGGAAACGTTTAAATGTTTATATTTATTTAACACTCCATTTGAATGATTTATTAACGGTAGTAGCTGATGGGATCACTTGTATTTTTGACTTTCCTGTGGGCGCCGTATGATCACTAATGTCGGGTTGATGCACTCGAGCACAGTGACTTGATTAATATGTGTATATTTAGTGAATGTATTCATGTGTTCATACAGGCTGAAGCGAGTGTATGTATGGATTAATCACAGGGAAAGAGGCGAGTCTGGATCCCTCTGCGTCTACTGGAAGAAACTGCAGTCATGTGACCGCAAACGTCAACATCGAAATGGCAGCCTCGTGTTGAGGTGCGAGCTGTTAACGTGAAACGCTTTGTTTTCTCAACGCAAGACTCACATTTACGAGGCGAAACGACCCGGGTATGTCTCCAGCATTTCATTGGCTGCATGTGGGGAAACTTCACTGTTAGACTGAGGAGCGTCGAGACGTTGACTGTGTTTCAACTGAAGGAAACGGTTGTGTCTGTTAGCGTATTGTCTGTGACAGAAACTGAGGCCGAAACATTTGCTCTCCCAGTTGTGAAATTGGTTAAATTGGCAAGCAACTGCAAACATCCTCCTGACGCGCTACCGTTTGCTACCACATCCACTGCCAAACAGCAACGGCGACACAATGAATGAAGCAGTTATTGTGTGTTATGGTTGGCCTGTTGATAACGATGTATGAAAGACAAAAAAAAAGACTCCCGACCACACAGCTAAATTCTGGCTCCGTCGTAGTGTCTTTTCATAATACCGGAAGCATTTTTGCTGTAGCTAGTAGCTAGCTAGTCGGTTAAGATATTGAACCAATGGATACCAAATTGTAAACAACAATCGCATGCGGAGCGGTTAGCCAATGAGAGAGCTCATCGATGAAGAAGACTGCAACCTGATTGGTCGGTTGGTTTCACATCGAGTTAAATTGCACTACTATAATAGGAACACTACAGCACATAAAAGTCACTTGTGTTTTGAATTTACTGCGGTGTAAATAGGTCACAGACCTGCCTGCCAATTAAGCTATTCCATTAATATTTAACCGAGACTCCTGTGACATTTGCTCTGTCAGCATGTTACAGAGGGTTAAAGATCCAGGTGTGGACTGTGACTTTGAGCTCCACGTTAATAGTCAGTCACTGTCCTGCTCCAGCCACCTGAAGTCAACATGGCTTCCCAAAAGTCAGGTAATCATAGTGTGGGTTTTAGAATTATAATGAATAAGGGAAACTCATAAGTGTCTTTTTTTTGCCTAAACGCTTGTGTTTTCTTTTATTGCAGTTACTATTTTTGGGAGATTTAACCAATTATTTTCATGCGATAAATGCTGAGACACTGTCTGCACTTTGCAACGGCTTTCATCTGAGCTTTTTTAGATTAAACTCATCTGTCGTTTGACTGCATATTGAGTGCACTGTAGCTCTGTTGCATCAAGTAAATTTAAGTCTTTATTTACTATTTCATGTTCTTTCTCCATTCAGACCAAGCCATGTCTCCAAAGATCACAGGAGAGTTGCTCAGGCAGCTTCGCCAGGTGATGAAGAATTGCAAATACTTTACTGAGCCCATACAAGCCTACATCATCCCTTCTGGAGACGCACACCAGGTAAGTGAGATCTCTCACACACATGGAACAACATATTTTCTGCATTTATACACGAGGGCTTTAATATAGTGATTATTAAACATAAACTAAGACACACATGTACACGCTCACAGTAGTACAGCTGCTACTCCTTTCTTTCTTTCTTTCTCTGCGTGTGTTTGTCTTGACTCCTCACTTCTGATCGTCTCGTCTGACCTTCGTAATTAATTGTAGCCCTTTGCCCACGGCCCCTCCCTTTTCCCCTCTCCATGTAAAGCCATGATGTGAGAAGAGCAGCAAAGGTGGCATTTAAAATGTCTGACTGGTTTATGGCCTCTTTGCGCTGATTGTTAATGAAGCTGATCTCTCCCTTTTGTCTGTCTTTCTCTTTCTGTCCTCGTGCGTGTTGTAGAGCGAATACATCGCACCGTGTGACTGCAGGCGTGAATTTATCTGCGGATTCAATGGCTCTGCAGGTATGTTGTGTGTGTGTGTATTTTAAAAGCAAGAGGTCAAATCTTAATGGGCAAACTAGAAGCTTATGTATAAATCTTATTTACAGGGAAAAAAAGGGCAGAGACATCCAACTTGTATTGTCTTGTTGATCTATTCATGATAAACCAGATCCCGACGTATCACGTTTCGTTAGTGCACCGGATGACCTCATGATAGTGGCTTTCATTAAATACATAGCATGTTCTGTGTGAAATATCACCTCTACTCTTTCTACTTGACCTACAAATTAAACATCGAATTACAGAGGCTTGTCCTGTATATCCTGCTTCTCAGAACTGACTGAACAGCCCCCCCCCCCAGTGTCTCACTGTACAAACACAACTGACACGTTAGATGTGTAGCAGACAGACAGTAATAGACTAGTGTGTCACTTTTCTGATATCAGTTTACTTGCATACCTTCTGTCTGTTATACAGACTGGATCCGACAGAGTCTGAATCTGCTTTGTGTGTATGATTTGTGATGTACAGGTACAGCCATTGTCACAGAGCAGTATGCTGCAATGTGGACCGATGGGCGTTATTTCCTCCAGGCCAGCCAGCAGATGGACAACAACTGGACCCTGATGAAGATGGGTAATTTCCAACTTGTTTGTTGATGACAGTAAACAACTGCCTCTTTATAATGTTATATAAGCTCTAAACAAAAGTACTGAGAGTTAAGCTCCAGTTTAGTTGTTTTTCTTAAGTGATATAAGTTTAGGATTTGCAGCTTCAGACTTAGTAGTGAAATAAAGTGCCCTCAGCATCAAACTGGTGAGAAGACATGACTTACAGCTTGACTCTACCAGAATGTTTTGACCTAATTTTAGAATAAAAAAAACATGTCTCCAATTCCCTGTTTTGGCAAGCAAGGTATTCTGGTTTATGTCTGCACTTTGACCTGAGACAAAAATAAATCTTTAAAGATGTTCAACAGTGGTATCAGTCAGGCACACTTAACACGCCTTTATCTTCAGTGTTTAGTTTATCTTGTTTTTTTTCTCTAATCTTATATAGGACTGAAGGAGACACCTTCTCAGGAGGACTGGCTGATCAGTGTCCTGCCAGAGAACTCCAAAGTGGGAGTGGATCCTTGGATTATTGCTGCTGGTACATTATGGTTCCATTTTCCTCTTAAGTGCAAAAGGCTCAAGCAGTGTGAACGCTGCATTCTTACAAGTGTATAGCAAGAAAATATGCTCCAGTTAACAAAAATCCTACAATTGACTTTAAAGTGTACAAGTGTCCTGTTTTTGTATCCTGCAGAGCCTCTTTATCGAACCCTAAACACCCAGTCGTTTTTTTGTTGTTAATATGTTAAAATATTGTTTGTTTTTTTAACCACTTTTTGTGCATCTTAACTGAAACCTTTCTGATGTTGTATATCTCAGACCAGTGGAAAAACATGTCCAAGGCGTTGATTGGTGCAGGCCACTCTCTGGTGGCGGTGCAGCACAACCTGATCGATGCCGTGTGGCCCGACCGCCCAGCGAGACCCAGCACACAGCTCCGTACTATGGGACTGGAATACACTGGTCAGTGTGACGCTGGATTAACACACAGAGATCCGTAGTTATGAAATTCTACCAGAATTTATATTTGACAGCTAGAACATCAACATCATTTTATGCTTGTAGAATAAATGAATTCTTTTATTTACAGTATTGCCCTTTATTTGAATCACGCTGTAGGTGTAGTTGCACCATTTTTGGATGTTGTTTTTTAAGTTTGACAAAATAGTTTCTGTTTACTTTTACTAGATATACAGGTTTTTGAGGAAAGTTTAATAAGCATCATGCCATGTTGATGCTATCTTCCTGTAGGTATGTCCTGGCAAGACAAGATCACAGCGCTGAGAGGCAAGATGACGGAGAGGAAAATCACTTGGTTCGTTGCCACGGCGTTGGACGAGATTGCATGTATGACTAATTTTTCGGAAAGTACAAATTAGTATAATTACCTCTGCCAAGGAGGTAAATGAAGACAGTCATGAGGTGTTTATGAACTATATTAAACCAACAATGTGTAGAATTTTAAAAATTTTTGCCTCCTTTTGTGATAGTATTAAAAAATATCACTGTTGTAGACAGCTGTGCACATCACTGAAGATTTATAAAGCATAAAGTAAAAAGATAAATATATTGAAGTACATTTACTAGGAAAGTCACAGTTGC
Organism: Thunnus thynnus; assembly: GCF_963924715.1. Lineage (NCBI taxonomy): Eukaryota > Metazoa > Chordata > Actinopteri > Scombriformes > Scombridae > Thunnus > Thunnus thynnus. The sequence continues at coordinate 4,658,894 of NC_089519.1, read as the reverse complement.
ATTTAAGCACAGTTCTTGAGTTACTTTCTGACTAGGTCAACAATCAGATGTGCAACGACAGATAGAAATCTCAGCCCCACTGTACGAGAGTAGTGTTTGTCAAGCTCAGAGCTGTGGGCGGAAATATGTCATGCAAAAACATTTTAGCCTCAGGCTAAAATGTTTTTGCATGTACATGTAACTACAACTGATCACAGAATGAAAAGCTTATTTGAGATCTTTCATGTTCATGTAAAGTTAGTTTTCAGATATCGCTCTATAACACAAGCAGCAGCCGTACCCGATTTCATTTCTGTTACGTAAGTCCGTTTTGATACACGATCACGATCCAAGGACCCAGGGATGCACAGGTGTCCCTCTAGATGTCTGTTTGAGCACCTTGTTAACCGTGCCTAATGAGCTCTTGTTTCTGATTGTTTGGTCTGAGAGTTTCTGTTAATTAGAGCGAAGCTGATTTTGATTGTCATCAGGTAGAATTTAGACTCTCAAAGAGTCTCGATGGGCGTTAAATTGAAGGGGATTTGTTCAGGCATCCACAGAGGATGACTGACAGTCTTTAACAACTCGTTTATACGAGGTTTCAAAGACATATTTCATATCAGGGTATTTTAAATGGATATTTAAGGATTAGTAAACTATTTTGTATATTAACCTATCAAATGAGTGACTGAGTGAGTGGAAGTCACTCTCATAAAGAGACGTCACATATGAAGCTCTGCTTGCAGAGGATAATTAGGGAAATTTTAAGCAATCTTTACACAGATTTACTGCCGATGCCTGCAGTTTTGTTGGCAGAGAAATTTTAGTCTTTAATGTTGTTCAATGTTTTTTTTCAATTATAAAATTGAATTGTTTCCTTCTCTCAGGGCTTTTCAACCTCCGTGGTGCAGACATCGAGTACAACCCAGTGTTCTTCGTGTATACGATTGTGGGCATGAACACAATAAGGTAATGAAATATGACACGCAGCATATTGGTTTGATCGGTGTCCTATTAATTACTACATTAATTTTTAACCAGATAATCAGCAGTACTTAGACTTCCAAAATCCAATACAGATAAGTCCTTTGACACTTGCACTCCACCACAGTACGTACAAAGTCCAGTAACAATATAATAATGGAAAAAAATACCCCATTACTCCATATTGAAACATTTAAAGCAAGTAAATCAGTATTAGCAATATGATGATGAACTGTGATTTACTTTCCCTCCCAGATACCAGTAATTTACATATACTTCACAGTATCCTTGTCCATCCTAATCAGCTCATCGGCACCCTGAACTCCTGGAGGAACAGACAATATTTCCTCACTGACCTAAACCCTCTCTGCAGGCTTTTCGTGGACCTAAAGCGTCTTTCCGATCCTGCGTTAAGAGACCACCTGCAGCTGGACTCTCCCAGCAAGCCCGAACTGAGTATCCAGACGTTCCCGTACGAGTCGGTTTACACCGAGCTCCAGGCCATCTGCGCCGCACTCGGCCCAAAGGACAAAGTGTGGATCTGTGACAAGGCCAGCTGTGCTCTCACACAGGTCATCCCCAAGGTGAGAGAGCGCCGCCGAGCACGCTGAACATTCGAAAAAGATAGTTAATCAGAGTACATCGTGTTTTTTCTCTGTTTCCTGGTGTCTATCAGATGTCATCATCTGTGTCCTTACACCCATCACATGATGTATTTTTAAATGTTTCATTGTAGTTCGATTGATGCACAGTGTCACTCGACAAACATGTGTTGCAGTTTTGTTTGTGGAAGGACAGAGACTTAGTCATCATGTGGTACAATCTTAAAATTGTATGATTGCCTTTATTTCACCTGCTTAAACCAGTAGAACACAACATTTAAGCTGTTTTAATAGCATCAATTCTCTTGCCTTTGACAGTTGGAACAATACATTACTTGAAATATTTCAGATTTAGAAATTGAAACCTGTTTTATCGTAACATTTATTTGAAGGTAACATCAGCTACTTTCCTCCTGATCTGTTTCAGACCCACAGGACTCCAATTCCCTACACTCCACTCTGCCTCTCCAAGGCTGTGAAGAACACCACGGAGATTCAAGGCATGAGAATGGCTCATGTAAGAAGCTTTCACTCGTTGTAAAATCTTTTATGACATCTTCATAAACCGTCTGTCTGATTTCCCTCGTTTAAAACGTTATGTTAACGGGCGATTTTCCCGACAGATCAAGGATGCAGTCGCCCTTTGTGAACTCTTCGTTTGGTTGGAAAAGGAGGTATTTCAATTCTGCTTTTCAGGTCGTACATGTTTAGATCTATAAGAGAAAAGAACAGATTCCTCCAGTCTGTGTCACTGTGTCACTGGGTTTCCACTCGCTTCTCTGTTCTTACTTAAATACTTTTTGTGCTGATTAAACCCCTGATATGGATATTTTCATTGTTATAGAAACTGTTTAGAAATTAGTATTTTACCATCTTTTATTATTATTATTTGTTATTTTGTCCTGAAAAACACCAATTATATAACCTTGAGTTTCAAGAAACAATATCAGTATTAGTGGAAATAATGTGTTCAGGCGGAGGATTTCACATAACTCGGCTTAGTTTTTCTTTCTGTCTCTGCTGTTATTGTTTTATAGATTCCAAAAGGCACCGTGACCGAGATCTCCGCGTCTGATAAGGCTGAAGAATTACGCAGGTGTCTTTTTTTGTTTTTTCCACAGATGATTTGCAAACCACTTTGGTTTTTCCTTGTTTGGTTAACAAGTTCATCCAGTTTAACTTCTTGTCAGCTTTACATGCTGTGGAAAGATGAAAGATGAAGACTGACAGATGTGTGCATATGAAGAACGCTTTGATAAAGACCATTCTGAACTTGTGTCCCCCTCTACTGGATATGGAAGTGTAACAAACGAATAGATTTAAATGCTGTTGTATCACAGTGTTTTTGACCAAGAGTAATATTTTTCTCTTTTGTTTTTGATGAATAGAAACTCTGACATTTAATGTTCTAGCGACACTGATGATAGATTATTTAAACAATGAATTGATGGACTTGAATGTGTCTTTTTCAGTCAACAGAAACATTTCGTCGGCCTCAGTTTCCCCACCATCTCCAGCGTCGGTCCAAATGGAGCGATCATACATTACAGGTCAGTTGGTGGATGAAACAGGCCTGGGTGTGACGTGTTTGTGTAACTATATGTTTTTCATGGAAACGGTTTTGTTGTTCCTTAATACAACTTTTTTTTTTTCCTTCTACAGACCGCTGCCTGAAACCAACAGAACGCTAACCATGAATGAAGTTTACCTGATAGACTCTGGAGCTCAATACATGTAAACAAAATCTATCATCTGTTCTCAAAACAGTTTCATTTAGACGAACCAATCATGTCCAGGTTTGGTGTGACTTGCATGTTTCGATTCAGACAATCATCACCTTCCTGCCCGGTGATGCATTACATCCTTTTTTGTCTGGATCTAACAACCAATGATCTAGTAAATAAGTGATAGAACATTGCTGATAATCTGATATTAAATCACGTTCATGTTCTTTGGCAGTGATGGAACCACAGACGTCACACGCACCATGCACTTTGGGACACCATCTGCTTTTGAGAAGGTACGTTCTATATTTGAGAAGGCAGTCTATCCAATTTCTTATTCTATATAAAATATTCTTATATTGAATGTGCAAAAAATTTTTTAGTGAGGGCAGTTCCATTTTTGCATTGACTAAATTTATCCCAGCCCTGATATTTATGATGTTTTTCTTTTTATTCCTCCAGGAATGCTTTACCTACGTACTGAAGGGACACATAGCCGTCAGCGCTGCCGTTTTCCCCAACGGAACCAAAGGTGCTGCCCTCCACTCTCACATTACCTCATTAAAAAACTAATAATCATAAATGTTCAGCATTCACAAACAGTAAGACTGAAATGATTCCTTTAGATAAAAGTATTTCTTTAATCTCAGACAATAACAAGTCAACAGCTGTGGTATTTGTCTCTCAAAAATACTGCTGTTGACCTTTTGGCAAATCAGTAACTCCTCTTGTGTCGTCACGCTCATGCAGCTCTGGAAAAATCCAAGCAGGAACAGTGTTTAGAGAAAAGAGACTTTGGGCCAATGTAATTACTCTACAGAGAACTTAATCTTTAACTATAACGTTCCCATCAGGCCAATCGGTGGAAATATCTAACCGATGGTGTCTGAGATATCACATCACAACGCAGGGACCCAACGCAGGGACCCAGCCCGGTTCATAGCTGTTCCCTCACTGGCGCAGAGAAATTTCCAATGTCAGAATAAAATCATGAGAGTTTTGCTGGAGTTGGTGTTGGTGATCAAAAAAACTTAGTCCGAGCTTAAGTCTTAAGTCGGTCGGATGAAATCAAACATATTTAATATTATCGTAAGTCTTCAGTCTCGGCTCATGCAAATAGTGAAGTTCAGTGACGTGAACATTGTCAACGACCAATAGATGTGCTCTCTCCAGCAGCAAACAGGAAGCAGCAAACCGTCACACACACACACGATAGACAGTGAACATCTCGGCTTGGTAGCAAGTTGAGACGACAAAACCCAAAATATTAAGTAATACAGTTTATCTTTATGGATTATATTGATGCTGAATTGACTGTCGACATATGACGCCTTTTATCTTGTGTTTCTAGAGTTATGTGTTTTTGCGGACACATAAGGAATTATTAATATGTCCTATGTTTTAAAGGGAGTTTGGCGTAATATTTCCCCAGAGAACGCAGGGAGCTTCAGTTGAATTCAAACTGCTAATATGTATATTTTTTAACGTTTTGTCACCACTACAGCAACACCAAGTAAAATGCTTTAGTATGATAAGGTTATTGGTTTGATTAATGGTTTACAGCCTCTGGGACACACTGGATGCTGCGTCTATAATATGTGTTTATATGATTACTGTCAATGGCTGATTGTACTCAGTTTCTAATGGTGGTACGCAGTAAATGGATGCTCTTTGTGTGTGTGTGTGTGTGTGTTTTCCAACTACTTTCCTGATGAAACATGATGCAATAGTGTTATTAATGACTCCTGAAAAAACTTGAAAGCTCATCATTCTTGCTGCCCTTTAGCCTCCCTTTTTATAAGTCACATTAACATTAATTCACTCACCCGGAAAAAGCGAATATTTCTCTTTATAGTGTGACCTCTTCTTTCTGTCGGCTGCTGCGTGTTTGCAGTGTATTTACTTATTATTCACAGGAATCGAGTTCAACTGTGTTAAACTGTGACTTTGTGCCGTTGAATAATTATCCAGGCTGCTGCTGTTTCTTCTGTATTTCATGCAGTTTGTGGGTTTCCAAACAGAAACACTCCAACATCCAGCAGCTGAAAGCGTCCAGATACTTAATGGTTGAAGGTGGTTTCTGTGGGCAGCTGTATGCTGTGTAGCTGTTTTAAAGTTGTAAAAATACAAGTACAGGCCTTTTGAAATGTGATTAGCTGATATGATCTAAGAAACGTTAACCCAAAAAAATGAAAATGAGTTAATAATAGGAGCAATCAGTGTGTAGTGTCTGTTTCTCTTCACAGTTGTTGTTCAGTTACAACTGAATTAATTAATTTAAGTTTTCTTTGGCTGGTTTTTCAGGACAAACCACTGCACACAAAGAGCAGCTTGTTCCTGCTCCATTGTTCCATTAGGAGCACGATGGGAAATAATCTCAAAAGGAGTCTAGTTGTAGTCTCACAAACAGTGATGCTGCAAGATCCTCAGACTTTGCAAATTATTCGTCTGTGACTAAAAACTCAGTGATTGACTGAGACTGAGACACGTTGTCTTTACATGTGAGAGGGTGTCAAATCTTTTCAAAGTCTACTAGTGTATGGTATGTTTCATTAGAAATGTGCGAAAAACAAAACTTTTCAGGTTTATATACAAAGTGTAATCGCTACGTTCAAACCTCCGTTAACTCTCCAGGCCACCTGTTGGATTCGTTTGCCCGGGCCGCCCTGTGGGACTCCGGGCTGGACTACCTCCACGGTACGGGTCACGGTGTGGGCTGCTTCCTCAACGTCCACGAAGGGCCCTGCGGCATCAGCTACAAGACGTTCGCCGATGAACCTCTGGAGGCCGGCATGATCGTCAGCGACGGTATGGATACAGATCATTTTATCACACATCTCGTTATGAAAAGCGTTGCACACTATATTGTATTTTCACCTTTTTAAAAGCAACAACATCTGACCAGCAGTATAGTCCTTAATATAAACAGACTGATTTAGGCGTAACCTAAATGTCACCAGCATCACAAGAGCAGCCCATAATTAAACCAACTAATCTTCACAGGTGTCATAAATTGGCTTCGGATTGCACTGCAGGAATGAGCGATAGATTGCATCTGTTTCTTTTCTTCCTCAAAACAGTACAACCAAAAAACGGATGCAGCTACACAAACATAATATAGTCATCATAAAAGATTTCTCTCTGGAAGTAGAAATATTGTGTTTTGATCAGCATTGAAGTGGTTTGTCATTCTGGGAAACTGAGAGGAACCTGTTTCTTTGCAGAAGTTCTTTGCAGAAGTTTGTTTATGTTGTAAATCATCTCATTTCTGGTCTTTTTTTTTCTAGAGCCCGGCTACTATGAAGATGGATCTTTTGGCATTCGTATTGAAAACGTGGTTCTTGTCGTACCGGCCAAGACCAAAGTAGGTCATTTTTAACTGAGAACCAAATCAAATGTAAAATCAAAACTTTAACTCAAATCAAATAAAACTGATGAGTTTTTGTTCTCTCGTCTGTGTTTCCAGCACAACTACAGAAACAGAGGCAGCCTGACATTTGAGCCCATCACTCTGGTTCCTATCCAAGTCAAGATGATGAACACGGAGATGCTCACTCAGAAGGAGGTAAAGAATATCCAGTATGATTATGTTTAATAGTGTCATTGAACAAAGACAAATTCACCATCGTGTATTTAAAAATGAATCTCAAAAGGCTTTTATTGGAAATGTTATTAACACATTGCTTCAAACACAACAGCTACCAGCCTACTGTACATTCTGTAAGAGATTATGAGAAAAGTGAGAAATGGTTTAGCAGTTTAGCTTCATATGATCTAATATTACAATCATAAAATAAACATATATTCCTATTACATTAGCCCTTGACACTCTCTTCTCTGTCCCGCAGCGGGACTGGGTGAACGAGTACCACAGGAGTTGTCGGGAGGTGATCGGAGCCGAGCTGGAGAGGCAGGGCAGGAAGGAAGCTCTGGAGTGGCTGATGAGAGAGACCCAGCCGATCGTCTGAGGCCTGACTTTTGTGCAATCCAATCATTTTTGCCCTCAAGTACTGTATGATCAATCGCTCTACAGTGAGAATTGTTTGTATTTTTCTCATCTTTCTCTGTGTCTCACACTCGGCTTCTTTTGTAAAACACTGTGTATCAGCCGTTTTATTAAAGATCATTCAAAATCAAATGAGAACTTTCCTGTCGTGTACTTTTTGTCCCATAAATGATTTTAGCTTTTAAGGATCTGTGACAGTCTCACATTCAAACAATCAGACGATCTATTTAGGTTACCCACTGGGTGCTTTGTAACCCAAATGCTGTGGAATTTTCTTAAGATGTACATAGTGTTTTATGCGAGGTGTGTATGACAGCATCACTATACAGTAGTTCAGCACTATCCTAATAAAAATTCAAAGTACATCTACAGCTTAATTTTAGCATCTTTCAAGTTAAGATCTTCATCCACCTCTTGGGTATGTTACACTTTAAACCATGCTGCACTTCTGTCCAGTTATGTAGTTTATTTTGTGGTTTATTTTTTTAATTTTTCTTTTGGATTTGGCAGAAACAGTCTTAAAAAAACTCTTATTCTGAAGTTGAAACTCTGCAGTTAGTTAGTTGTTATGCATGAAGAGATTTTTAAGACTTAAAGGGGTACTCCAGTGATTTTTGTATATTTGATTAGAAGAAGAACTGCAGAGGCAGAGGCCAAGATATCCTGATTTTTAATCTCTTAGTATGGGTCAAGCTGCAAAATTGGATTGGATTCTACAATTCCCATAATGCAACTCAGTGTCTTTCGTTAGACCTTCCTTACCTGGTGAACACCTGCGTCTTTCAAACCTCTTTTTCCAGGTTGAAGGCTTTCTGTTATAAATTTGTAGTCTATGCTGATATAAGCCTGATGACATCACTACTTTTTAAAGACTGAGTACTCGCCTTGACAAGTAAACTGAATTTCCTGTGTAAAACTGGCCCTAAGTGCTCCTTTAATGACGTGTACACGGTGACATCACTTTTGTTCAGTGCAGCTGCACGGGTCAGACCTTTCAGATTCAGGACAAGTCTCTCAAGTCTCTCCCTCCCACCCCCGTAGGGTAACACCTCACCGCCCTCTAAAGCTGCATGTAAAAAATCGGAGGGTCCAGGATGACGCCGCTGTTGGGATCGTTGGCGTACTCTTGAAACGACAGCGGCAGCGACAGCGCGGTTTTCTCCTCTACTTCGTCTTCTTCCTCCTTCACTCCTACAGGCAACGGGTTACTGTAGATGTAATAGATCCTGGAGTTGTCCTTCGCCGCCTCTGGTCTCCTGAAGAAGGCGAGAGGGTTGATAAAACTGGTCGACCTCTTCACTGCTTTGACCGCGACGGGGTTCACTGGCTCGCCTCGGGTCACTGCGCTCTCATACACGTGGGCTCTCTTTGACTGCCTGATGAAGAAGACGGCACTAATTGTATTAATGACTTTCATGTCATTTTACTGTACTGAATTTACAGTAATCAGTAAAGACTAAAATTACAAGTAGACAGGATATGATGCTATTAAACTAGGTGTAAAAAGCGGATACACAACTATTCACAGTAGTAATGATATTCGATCTTCACCTGGTGCGATTGTAGCAGACTGTGATGCAGTACAGGCCGGTGATAGTGAGGATACACAAGGCCAGGGCAATCATGACAATGTTAAACACTTTGAACTCTGCAGAGGATAAAAACACAAGAGTTCCACTTAGTAGGAACACTGAAAGATCATTCAGTTCAATTTTGTTAAGAATTATTAAGATCAGTCCTGTTTTTGTTATGTAGAAAAAAAAATAGGTTGGTCAAGAGACTGCAAATGATAGGTCTTCTTTAAACCACTTGCAAAAAAATACTGTGAAATGTCAATAACTGATATAAAAAGAGTATAACACACCAAACAGGGCTGTGTTCATCTCCTCATCCTGCAGTCCCAAAGCTGCAGTCTCGTTCAGATGGAGGCCGTCCGCCGTCATCGCTCCGTTCGCTTGGGCTCCACTCATGTCGCTGCCATTGGCTTCCAAAACATGGACTAAAAGGCTGAGCTTCAATCCTCTCTCACTGGTTTCAATAGAAACCCGGGCCATGTGACTCAACCAGCTTGACTCAGTCGCTGTGGAGACACCCCCTCTTTTGTCACCCCTGCGGTCCAACTTGGATACCCCCTTCTCCCTCTCTGCTACTCCTCTTGTTTACTGCTCATTATTCTGTTCAGCGTTTTTTTTTGGGGGGGGGAGAGACGCTGAGGGGAGGGAGATGTTGGGCCTTTTATACTGTTTGTAATAAGCTGAGTGGTGACCCAAAACGTTCAGCTTGCAAAGACTACCACTGGAAATGTGTGAGAGGACGCAAAGAGGAATTTAACTAAAGCTGACGGGGTTTTCTCATGAGTTCTTTCTCTTTAAAAGCAACTTACATCCTTTTCATGTCTGACGTCTTGTCGCCCTCCATACTTGTGATCAACATGCTGTAATTTGTGCGCTACTGTATGTCTTAAACTTTCAAAAAGATTGTGTCAAATCACACAACACATCAGTAAATCATCAAAACCCTCTCCTTTAGAATAACAACAGATTTTACGTCCATGTCTGCCATGTTTTCACACTTGTTACCTTTAATGTTCATTAATTAATTCATTTTAAATAAATAAAGCATTTATCTATTTATGTATCTATCTATCATCGCTGCTTCTTTGGTGTGTTTTTTGGGGACAAGAGTAAAGTACATCAAATCACTCAAATCAGCTGCAAGAGCCAAAAAAATCAGCAAAAAAGGGAAACAAAGACAGCATTCTCCTTTTGCCTTATGCTTCACTTCACCCCGCAGCCCCATGGGAGATATTATGCAATTAGTTGAACATCTAATTAAAGAGGGTTTTGTTTCCCTGTTTGACAAGACCAGCTGCTGTGTAGAGTGAACATGAAGAGAATTTGACCTCTTTGAGTGACCTTTGCGTTAACCTGCTTGGAGTCCTTTGGTGGATTATGCATAGGATGATACACAATGTGTGCTATAAGCTAAAAATATGACCAGAATGTTATTTGTAACTCCTTTTAGTGTACTTTTCTGACAACTTGGCACAAATAAAGTATTTATTTACTGCACCAGTGACTGGAAAGAGCTGCTGGAATGCACTGCGGTTGAGTTTTCAGGCACAGGCTGTCGTCAAGGAAATGATGATGTTGCCATTGATAAAATGCTCTGATGGTAGTCCGATACTGGCACATACTGTGACTTCTAGATGTTAATATCAGTAGAATGGATTTGACTAATAATAGTATAAAGTTAGCAGTAGATGATCATTTAAAAGTACCAAATAAATGTTAGAGCTGTTGGTCAAACGTCTTGGAAATGAAAACATCTTTCTGATATCTTCCCAGATATTTTCTCTCTCTTGCTATTTTTGTCTGATTTTTCATTTCTATTTCTATTTCTGTTTCCTGAGTTTGAGACTAAATAGATGTTTGTATATGTCTGGATACAATATTACCCTAAACCTCCCAAAACTGCTTATTTGAGCTATTACATCCAAGACTTAACCACCTGGAAAAACAGTCTCAAGCTTTTTTTACTTCTCATGCATCACTTAAACAGTATCAGTTATATAACATAGAGACTATCAGGTAAATCTATGAAAACAAAGTACTTAGTAACTGCAGCACGCAACTACAAATCAGACAACTAAATCTGATTTCTTTTTCCTATTATGGGAATATCCATTATGTTTAACGAATCGTCCACTAGGTGTCAGACCTCGCTTGTATGATTGAACATCAGTCTGGCGTCCACGTAGCTCAGTAAAAGGACAGCTCCGTGATATTTATCAGTCTGGCAATTTGGGGTTGAGTGACGGCGGTGTCCTTTGTATTCCAAGTCAGCGTACAGTAAAGAAAAACAGATGGAGAGAGATTGACTGATTAGGAAATAAGGCGTGACACAGAGGCTGAAATATCTGTTTATTCGCCTCCTAAACTACTTTAAAGCCTGTTTAATTTTCACATCCATCCTGGTTCACTGCAGAGTTAAGATGTTATGATTTAAAGGGGCATGTGGGTGGCATTACGTTGGTATGGTTTATTTGAGTGGCCCAGTATGCATAAACCAACTCTGTCTGTGGCTGCTATCATGGGAATGAGTGTTTTCTCCGTTTCACCCAGAACTAATGTATTAACACTGAGGAGGAAATGACTTTATTTATCATGATGGCTAATCAGCTGCTGGGCTGAGAAAACGACAATAATGACATTTACTCCTTTAACTGGAGTTGTACTTGTTTGCAAGAGTAATTTGAATCCATGTATAGTCTTTGTTTCTGCAAATGTAATGAGATTTACTTACAATTAATACCCATAAGAATACATTGTAATTCAGAAGGATTTGAGTGTTAAATCCTCATTTTAAATCTCGCACACTCTCTGTTTCATGGGAGGGAGTTTTTACAGTCAAGTGATTAGGAATGACCAAGTTTTTCAATGTTTCACAGTCACTTGGTTGAATGTCAGCAGGGGAAAAAAAAGGGAATCGCTGTATCTCGAGCTCCGCTCTGTGTGCTTCGTTTGTCTTTGTGTTGGAAAACCTCATAAACTAACAATGGTCAGTTAATAAAAATAGCTGAGAGTCATCTGGATTTGCTTTGTGAACTTATTTCACTTGGTTTCCAATTAAAATACTCTCTAGCCTCTTTTTCTTTTTCGTCCTTTGAGAGGTGCATGGAAAACATTACATCCATCATCCGGTAACAATGTTTTCCTTTCTGAAACGTTTTCTGTAACTGTTACAGACAAATTTCAAATTAGCCAATTTTTTGCTTATACTCTAGCGGATTTTTACAACAGTGCTTTTTGTAAAATATCATAACATTATTCATATGTAGATAACTTTATTTAACCAAAGACCTCACTGAAATTGAATTGTCAGGAGTGTCCGGGCCAAATATCAGTACCAGATGTAATATTGAACAGAAAAATGACGTAACATTAGATAGAACAGCAATAAATTTACTATGACAGGGAATATAAAAAGAGATGCGGAGCAGATTAAAATCCTTAAAAACAAATATATAAAAACAATGTATCTTAATATTCCAACTAAACACGGACAGCTAGAGCAGTTTGTCTGTAATTCAGTGAGAATAGTTTTAAAAGAATGCAAAGAGATTTTCATTTCATGTGTGAAGGACATAGCACATACTATATATCACTCATGTTAGTTGCGCTACCTTACACAACCGCAGCCGTTGCCACATCTGGCAGCTGCTAATGCAGGGTGCTTGCATTTAGGGAGGGGTGGGTGGTTGGGTGGGGGGGCAGAAATTAAGTACTGAGGAGGGAAAGTATTTATACTGTTTATATAACATAAACCATCTTGATGTGCTGCCAGTTTAAATAAGAAGTGTATCTGTGGGCATGTCAGCTTTAGGAAACACAGTGAATAAAATATTTAACGTCAGTGTTAATGCATGCTCTTAGTTTCGCAGCACATCCACACCCAGCACCTCACTTATCAGCATAACAGACTGTTAATATACGGCCTCGTTACTTCCACTATAGGTCTCACATACACACCAGAGGTCCCTTATCAGGCGGCAATAGCACTTTATGTTTTACATTTAGATTTCAGGCATTTTTTTATGATGTTTCTATACATACCAGCTTTCCATTACTGAGAGGGTGATATTTCATAATCTTGCTCAATGACTGCTGATTATTAGACATAATGGCTCGTAACCCTTCAAACTCACTTCTTCTCAGTCTTCTCTGTTCTTTCTCTTCCTTCCGAGCTTGTGTTTATTTTCTATTTGATTCAAAATGTGATTTCTTTATTTGAAATAGGTGGCATCTGCTCCCTATTGCCCAAACATGGAACACAGTTTTGGCTTCATGTGATGTTATCATAAGGCCTTGTTTGCCCATATGAGTGCATTTACAGAGCGGATCTGCTGAGGGTCAAGCGGAGTGAATGGAGTCCTTTATTTCATATTTTCTTATATTTTCTTTATATCATAAAATGCAGTAAAGTCAATCAATCATCTCTCTTATAATTCTTCCTACTCTCTGCGAGTGGCCAGTGAATTCCTGACCATCCCTCATCAGCCTGCCTCACCCCGCCTCACCCCCTCTTCACCCGCCCTCACCCTCTCGTCCACGCCGCTCTTCTGCCTCCCCCCTCTCTGTGTTTATACAGAGGCTGGTGGGGAATTAGCGTTCTGGCGTGATCCATTTGTTCTGATTTGGTTCAGCTGGAAGGTCCTGCCTTGATTTATTACACTTGTCAGTTAAACTTCTGGAGGTAACTTTTTTAATACACAGACTGGGTACCGCATGCTGCTCCTGTTCTCTGATTTTGATTGGTATTTGTATCAGTGATCATACCGCAGAGTATCACTGACTTCATGGTGAAAGACTCACTGTTGATGGAACTTTAATATAAACAGTATGTAGAAAATACGAGAAAGGAAATTGCAAAATTATTATTACAAGGGCCCGTATTGTTAAGTTTGCTTGATGTATTTTTTCAAATACACAGTCATGCAGCAGGAGAAATTTTCTTTTTCTTGTAGTTTAGATGAAAGGGTATTTATACAATAAAACTGCATGCTGAGATCTGACAGACAGAACAGTAAGTACTGTGCCAAAGCGAAAAAAGTAAACTGTGACTGAATATTATAAACGTCTAAATTGTCTTAATTTGTACAGTAAAATGTATGTACATAAGTAGAGAAAAATATGAATTAATGTGACTGTGATCTATTAAACACCATAAACTGCTAACTTTTTTCTAGAAAAAAAGCATTAATTTATTTGAATTGCAAGAATTTTCAGCTTTTCTGTGTTTTATATCATTTTAAATTTAATATCTTTGTGTTTTGAACTGCAACCGAACTGTGACTGATCAGACATTTCATAAACCAAACAATTGATTAATTGAGTAGAGCATCTTATGAAGATTAATCCATAATGAATAATCATTATTACTAAGAAAATGTACAATGTAAGTTATTTATGAGACATGGATGTCTGACTTAGTGCCTCATTTATAACCGCAAGAACAAGTTATTTGTTCTCACACCTGATCATTGCAATCACAGATATTCAGTGTTCACCTACTGTGTGTATTCAGAGAGCCATGTGGCACTTCAGATTCATCAGATTATGCACATAATGTAAATGATAGGAATCAACTTAAAGTGGACTTTACACTTGCGAAATCTCTATCAATTTCTTTTCATTTCACTGTAACCTGGAGAATCCACTCAGTATCAATACTGCTGGTTATATACATCAAAAACAATCAGCAAAGAATTGCCATATCAAACAGTAATTACATGTGGTGTGTGGTGTCAATATATCAATTTCTAGAAAATCCTTCAGTAACAACTAGGATTATTTCAGTCCACTGGCCGATTTCTTCTCGTTCTGTAAAAAGTCTTTAAGCTTTGAGACTAAATGACTTGTCCTGACGGATGTTCGAATGATCCGTTCTCTTGGCAGCATGAAGGTAAAATCTGTTTTGGCAGCTAGGAGACTAGAAAAAAGACCAGCGTTGGATATTTAATGTCAGAAACAGGAGACACCAAAGAGCCGTGAGAAGTCAGACGTTGCGTTTACGTGTGATTTAATGATCCCTGCTGTCATCGCTACTCTGTCTAATTAGAACCGAACATATGATATTGTGGCCCTCGGTGGACGCCTGTGAAACTTTACCAAGCAGTATCAGAAAAGAGGCTATGCATGGTGCGTGACCCATAAAACATGCTAATGTGCTACTTCCGCCACCCTGTCTGACCCCTGGACTCCTCACTGTACTACATGGGAAATGTACTCTGAGGCAAATCAAGTTTAGTTTATTTAGATTGCAGCTAACAAACAGTTCAAAGCAACAAGGAAAACTGAGGCCTATACAGACGAATAACGAGAAGAAACACATTCTTTGTGTGTGTTTAAGTGTCTCCAGTGTAGCAAAGGACATTAATATAGTCTGTTTACACTTTATGTTCTCCCAGCACCGACCTAAAGATTTACAGTGGAGATTTACTCTTCATCATTTCTTCTCTCTTTTATAAAAACAAGCAATTTTCATAAACAGTATAGCCTATATGTAATCTCTTAATATATATCCGAAAATCTCCCGTTTCAATTCAGGGATTCGCTGCTCCCAAGCCTGTGCGGATCCTAGTGCAGTCAAAAGACACAGGAACTCCTCAGGCTGTGTTTTATGTTGTGCCAGTATAAGTATACAATATTCGTCTCAGATATGAAAAACTAAGTGTCTACATGTTTCAAGCAACTCTTTAAAAATATGTAACATTATATGCAGATTGACATCTCTTCAAAATCTTGAATTTTTTAATTGTACAATAGGTTGTAGCTTGTTTTAAAGGTCTTAAACTTGCATTAATCGATATTTTAATAATATAATATGAATAATATATAGACGCACACCCAAACAGGTGTTTTCAATTAATCTGACTAATTAGATATCTGCTGAGGCTGAATGGAGCTATGTTGGGAATCACATTAGTCAATGCGCCAACAGAATGATAAAGATATAAGGTTCTAATCAGGAAGGTAAGTGAAAACATCTGTGTGTGTGTGTAGATGAAACGATTTAACACGATTCTTCTTTTAGCTCATTGTTTTCCGTTTTACTCACATTTATTGTAGTCTTTTGCATTTATCCTCACACCAAACAAACTCTTGTGAACCCACTGTACACCACCTACTGCTGTAGCTACAAAATTCAGACAAGGTTAGCAACTAGCAAGTGAAGAAACTCAACATCTAGCAGCTAGACTCTGAAAATAGACCTAAAAGGAGAGTTATCACTGATATTATAATGATTAAGTGGACAGCCACATGGAGATGTAGAGATTACTGTTTATATATTTGCTTAATGTTTTGATATTTCTTTGCCAAAACAAGATTCCTGCAAGAGAACAGAAAACATTTCAACATTTTGAGAAACATTTGTTGTCTTATTCAAAGTCAAAAGTTCATTTTCAGTTCAGAGATAGGACTGAAGTGTGTTAGTCTAAAGACTGGAAGCACAGAGAAACAAGTAGCCTATAAGTGACAAAGACAAACGGTCTCATTTGCCCACCGCACCTTAATAGCTGGCTGCAGTAGCGAGGTAGCCGCAGTCACCTGTTTTTTTTTTCATGGTAGAAGTACTACAAAGCTGTCAAGCGTACAGTGAGGACATGAACTTTGTGTGCAGTAATGAGCCCAGCTGTTGTAAGTTCAGTAATAGCTTATAGCAGGTCTTAAATCTGCATTGTTTTTACAATTCTGTTAGCAGGCGCAGGCTGCTGCTTCACCGTAATACCAGAGTTTGATTTACATCGCCACGTTGTTTGTGTATTTCAATAAACAACATTTTACAAATGGAGGATTTGACTGAATCAGGGAACAAAAAAAAACTCACTTAATTTTGTATACTGTCCAAATATGACAGCATCTGTGTGTGGTAAGCTGGCCACTTGATTTTTATTTGAGATTTCTTTGCTGGGAACTATACCTCTTGAAATATCTCTGTAATCCCATGGGAGTGCCCTATCTGCTCAACTACCACCTGCATTTCACATCTATCTCTCAAATCATGAACTCTCACCACCTCAGTACCGCAAGCATGATGGTTCATCCCCCACACCTCTGTGCTCAGTCTCAGCCCAGCTCCGTGCACTTGTTGGCCGACCACCAAGAGCCTGCTGCATCCCTGAAGTTATCCAGGCCTAATCCACTTCTTGCCAGTAGAAAATACTGTACAAATGGGCTCGGAAGCTATGTGTGGGAACTGCACGCTAGACTAAAAGTAACACACCGGCTGTGGCTGTTTGACCTCTCTGGACAAATTCTGCAAGAGATTGTTGGAGGAGTCTGCATGCATTCGGAGTTACGTTTGTGTCTTTATTATGAAATCAAACAGAATAGTTTTGCGATCCAAAAAATAGATTTGAGAGCAAAACTATTGATACTGCAATCAAAAAATGTTTTATTGCAAGTAAAATAAATTACCTGCGCATTGATTATCTGCTGGACTTCAAAACTCCCTCTCTCATTTACTAACTGTAGATGTTGCCAAGCTGTCACTCAATAGATACATCTTTCAGCGCAGCCTCCCGCCCACGAAATTCAGCTCAACAGCAAGCAACACTTTTGGATTTGCAAACAAACATTTTTGATTCATATTTTAATCACAAATTTATTTTACTTGCAATAAAACATTTTTTGATTGCAGTGTCAATAGTGTTGCTCTCAAATCTTTTTTTTGATTGCAAACCTATTCTGTTTGGTTGCATAATAAAGATGCTAAAGTAGCTCCATATATTTCCACAAGGAGGAAATACAAAAACATAATAGAAGATTTGCACCAATAGGCTGTTTTTGGAGTGAATTAATTTAAATATTTGTCACTTTGGGGCGATAAAAAGGTCAGTTCTAAATGTTTGCATGCAAACAAAAGGAGGAATAACCAGCCTGCAAAAGTTGTGCTTATATTACACCTGAATAAGCTAATGGGCTAGTATGGACTAGCCATACAAATACTGTGTGGGAGCAGATTTCTTCAGGGTTGGGGTGCATAAAAACCAAACTAACAACCAGGACTCAAAGGTGTGTGGCAGGTACTTTAATTGCCAGTTCAATTAGACTGTTCAGAATACCTGGATTTCTTATAATGTGCTTGATATTTTGCTTCAAAACTCAATCCATATGATAAATGGAATAAAATAGCATTTAGCATTACTGTAATAGACAGGTATTTAAAAAATAATGCAACACAATAGCAATATCATTAGACATCACCTTTGGTGCAACGGAGTTACGTTATAAAGTGAACTGAAATGATATATTATGATATACTGAATCCAAAAGCTGCACAGAGTCAGTAATTCATTCAAATAGGAATGAAATAGTAATGACAACTTGATTTATGCGTCTGCGTTGAGGGGTTACACTGTATCTACAGCAGCTTCATGCACAGGTTTCAAAGCTGTTGTGCACCTCCACAAAAATGTAACTACATGTTGCGACTACTGCAGCTATGGAGATACCGTAGGGGGGGCCACAAGAACTGTGATTGATCAGCATTGTTCACATCCAGCAAAACCATTTCCACTGAAAACCTTTGGCTCACCTTGGCCCCTGCTCACTATCACACTGAATGGAACAACATACTTACATACGTAATGGAACAAAGCAAAACTTTCCACCTGTGGGGTATTTAATGAAAGCACAATACCGCCTGATCACTGATATACCCATTTAGTGTTGTGGTGGTGATATCAACAAGTGAAATCTGAGGCTTTACTACAGTCAGACTCCCATTAAGCCCTCGCATCAAGTATAAATCAAGCTTTAGTTGCAGGTCTCCAGAAAATGTCAATTCCATCCACCACATCAACTCACTATAAACTCTGACAAATGCTTAATGACAGCCTGTTGGACTATAACTGAGGAGCAGGACAGACGTCATGCCAATCATTGCACTGCAAATGAGCAAAAACAGAAAAAGTTCCCATGAACCAAGACCACCTACTGTCTCTGTCTCACTACCTCACAGCAGTGGGTGCAAGATCGCTTCACTTCAAAAACAACACTACAATATAAATATCCTGTCAGCTTAACAGACTGAGGTTAAAGGTGACAAGATGACTGATGATCACAGTTGTTGGGTCACTTAATTGTTTTATTTTTAATTTCATAAAATATAAAACAAATGCATGCAACTAGACAAAAATGTCTTAATGTCTTAACTACTGCTCTGTGCCTGCAGTCGCTGGATGTTGCCATATTTGGAAAAAGGCGATTACCTGTATCCTTAATTAGAGCTCCATGGGTAGCCCTGCAGAAACTTCAGTGTTTCAGTAAAAACATTCAATGCATTCTTTGCTATTTAAGTTATTTTTAAGTATTCCAGTGACAATTTAATGACTTTATCCATACATACAATATATGGCATGTTTGTGAAGTTAAGGGTTCATAGTTTATGTTCCAGATAAACCTTCAATTCAATGAAAGAAATAGGGTGATATACTGAATACGTACTATGTGTGTGCTCTTGTGTATATGTCTCTTATAGAGCACAGCACACACTCACATACTTGCATGTGTATGTGTGGACCCTAGGGTTCCAGTGTTATCTAAAAAAGCCCATCAGATGTATATTTATCTTGGTCTGTGTGACAAAGCAGACTGGGGAGTCTTAGTTAAACAGTTTCTGCAAAACAAACTCCTTCTGCCAAAGCTGCTGTTGGCCAGAAGAAGTCTGAACTGGGGCGGCTCGAGAGAGGAACTGAGGCCAAAGAGCCGTTCTCTGGAGAAGAAAGGAGTAAAGAAACAACGTCACGGAAATATTTAACTACTCTTTGCTCGTGTTGGTAGAGTTTATTTTGTGTTTGTATGTTGCAGAAAAGTACATGTACCATATGGGAGAGAGAGGACAGTGACACTTCCTGTTTATGACATTTCTCTCCTCTTACTTATATTTCTTTTTTATTACTTTTTTTTTTTCTTGTAACTGCACTTTTTAAATTCCTCTTTTCCTCTTTTCTCCTCATCATTTATAGTATTTGACAGCAGCCTTATTATACTGCCTGTGCAGGGGAAGCCTCTGTCTTGATCATCTACTTCCAATATTGTTATAGTATGTGATAACACAGCTACTTTCTGCAATCCATCAAGTCAAACTGGGTTACCCATTCTGAACTCTTTTCTTTCTGAGCTCCCAGATAAGATAAGGCACTTTTTTGGAAAATGTACAATGATGGTGTCACTCGATGAAGTAACAATCTAAATAACATTAGTGTAAATTATATTTAGATTAATGAATCATTCATCATGGATCTGAAGAAAGATAAATGTGTGTTGCCTTATGTGAGGCGATATGTCGTTAGCTGAACTTCTCAGTTGACCTTTCAGCAACCTGTTTAATGTCTAAGAAAGAAAAAATCTCCTTGCAAAGTTGAATAAAATGTTGCCCCAAATAATACATTTAGGCTGTACTTTGTGTTATCTTATGATCTTAAAATCATTAACAGTTTTTTTTAACAGAAAGTTATTTTACCTGTCTGCAAATACAGATCTGAACAACTATAAATGGGGATTCATGAACTTTAATTATCATTAATTTAATTAATTAATTTAATTATCATTATTATCAACTACAGCCACAACACACTCAACCACATCTTAACCACATCTCATACTTTTCCTAAAGAATAATTTTCAAACTATAAGAGTACAATTTTAATGGTCCACTTAAAGGATTTGTGTACTTTTCTCATTGGCAGTTATTAATGTAAAGCCTGACATATGTAGTGTGTCAGAGTGTGCCATGTTCAGGATTATACATTAGTAGCGCATTACAGGAACACTTATCCTCGCCCTCCCACCTCCCTGTGATGGATCAGTGTAATGTCAAACTGTGTTTGGTGACATAGTGGCAGTACTGTAGTCCAGACCCCCTTTGTTGAGTCTGACTTTGGGGGAAAATCCACCCTTAAACTGTCATTAGTCTGTAATGTTCAGTGCATTACAGGAACCCGCCTCCTTCTGCGTAGTATAAAATCTGTTTCGAGACCTGAGAGGAAGCGATAGAAATTAAAATAAAAAGTATCTGTATGTACATATAAATGAGCATCACATCCTCAAAATGCAACACGTCTTCTCACTGTGTTTCGCTGTGGTTTGTTGAGGCTGCTTTCAGCAGAGAAATCTGTCTATCAGCCTTTGTGTCTGAAGGATTTCTCTCAAGTGGCATCCACAATGTCTGAAAGAAGGTGCCACAGCCAGCAGATGCAGTTCCTCTAATGGTTGCTGGATGTTGGCTCCAAAATTAAACTCTGAAGTGACCCCCAAATCCTCTGTACAAATACAAAGTACTACATCAGAGTCAATAATTTAACTGACAGGTCTGTCAGCTTTCAACACTCAGCACAGGTCAATGCCACTTGACCCACCTAAGCTCCATTCAGGTTTCTACTCGTTGACCAAATGTGGACTTTGTGGCTCCAGTTAACTGATGGACATCTCGTTTGCATCCGATGGGTTTCATCAAGAAAAATAAGCTCTTGCTTTTTAATTCTGTGGGACTGACAACACAACTTTTTTACATTTGTTTATATTGTAATTTGATGTCACATCATCAGTATTTGGCCAGTTATTCCTGGTTAAAACACCACTAAAAAAGCATATGGATTAAAAGAAAGCAAGGTAGATCGACAGCTTTTTTAATTGTGCAGTTCTTTTCTTCATACGAGAGTGGACCTAATGTTGTTATGCATTCATGGAAAAAAACATTGACAGATATATGGGGGGGGGGGGGGGGGGGGGGGGGGGTATGGTACTAGGATGATGAAAAAAGTCAAGGCTGAATTATTATGAAGGATTTTGAAATAAATTAACTACACACTTCGCAAGACACAAACAAATACCGACTGAGGGGAGAAACATATATATCAGAATGATGGCAAAGCATCACAGTAAACTTGCAAAGGTGCATGTGGGAAGATGAGTATATTATATGAGTATACTAGCTCGTGGCCATTTTTAGGTTTTCTGCAGAGCGACTGATGGCTCCTGGAGGAATCAACATTAACATTCCTTGTTCCTCTCTCTATCATGGCGCTGCAAACCACGGGACATACACAGACGAGCTGGGATCACTCTACTGTCTACCAGCGAAAACTGCAGTGATTAGAGGAAAGAAACCTCTATAAAATGATGTATTAGAGTAAACCGGATTATTCCATCAAATCAAATTGTTTCCATGTTGCCTTATACAGTGCAGTGCAGTTCTGTCCGCCATGACTCTCACGCTTCATGGATTCAAAATCAGGACCTCCAGCCTTGTCAGGCCTAAAGGCTCAAACTGTCTAAAGAAGCTATTACAATTAGATTTAATGGCACGGTTGAATGAAGGAAGGAATGCCTAATTCTTACTGTAGATACCTATGTTCAAAATGATGAAACGAGATGCACTGCAGCATATATTTTTCATTGGATAGTCTGTGTTTTGCAATTCAAATGCCCATCTATCGACTATTATTGCAGTATACTGTGCAACGTGATTGATTGTTTTTTGGATCAAAAAGTCATTTTCTGCTCCTGACTGTTGCCCCCTTGTTGATAAATGACTGGACGTGAATAATGCGCCAGCAAGCTGAAACCACATTTACACTCAGATGTTTCAGTGTGTCATACAATGCAGTCATTACTCTTCCTTGTGCAATGGCTTACTCATCTGAAAACAATTTCTCATGTATACATTTAATCATCGCTGCAGAGATGATCACACCTAGCAACAGGTTGGCTTTTAAGGCTAATGACAGTCAATCAACAAAGCTAAGTCTCTTTAAGTTTCAGTAGGTCTATATTGTCATTTTAACAAACAAATCCATATATGGCTGACTTTTTCCGCTGACAAAATGTTGAATATAAAAGCTTTAAAATCTCTCTCAGTCACTTGCCAACTAAATGTCAGTTCCCTTTTTAGTTTTGCGCAATAGATTTTCTTACTAGAACTTGGCATCGTGTTCCTTTGTAGATAGATACAGCGAGGAAAAATGACTGCTGTCTCGTTGTCAAGCTCTGAAACATCCAAGTTGAAAATGATGCATAGATCTGTCAACCAAGCAGCAGAGAAAATGTAGATTACACCCTGACCGTTAACCTGACACCCTATATTTTAATGGAAGAAAGTGGACAGTCGGTTTGATCAGCCTCATATTGTTTATGTGTTTGGTCAGTCACTTGTTCCGCTCAATGATTTGATAATCTTTACAACTGTGAAAGACGGAGCACACGCCTGTTTCTAAGTGCTCTTAAAACGGAGTCGGGTCTTCACTTATCCAGCCAAGAAATTAGATTTTGGCTGCTGTACCAAAAATGATGAAAACATGAACTATCATGGCGCAACTCAGATGGCTTTTCTCAGCGCTTCAGGGAGCTTCACCTCATCTTGTATTTGTAGGTACAGTAAGAGGAGGGCTCTAAGCCCGAGCTAAATGTAAGCATTACACCTTTTATCAGATGTTAAATCTGTAACGGCATGCAATACTCCTAAAACAATATGTCAGATTCAACTTAAAGTGACCTCTCAATTTGAAAAAATATGCCGATTGCATATATTTCTGAGTGACTGGGTCTTTTCTTTTCCCCTGCTATTAATTAATGACGACAGATAAGCACAATACTCTGCCGTTGAGTTCTTTCGATGCTTTGACTGTAATGAAATGTCGGCTAGTGTTTGTTCTGTCTTTGCTTATTCTTGTTCTCACGTCATTTGTTATCTGCAGTTACTGCTTTATCCTCTCTCAGCATCTCTTCTCTCTCTCCTCTTTCTCTCTCTGTCTATCTTTGAGTCTTGCCTCTTGTGTGGAGTCTCTTCTCCTTCCAGCTCTTTGTCCTACCGTTCCTCTGCAGCACCTGGAAGTTTCTCAACATTTTTCTGATCTGTATTCTTCATATGCAGTATGTTTATTTATTCAAATATTGTCACTCTGTTTCCCCATAGTATCTAAGTTACTTTTTGGCTGTATAAATAAAATTGACTTTGACTCAACTTGCAACAAATCTCTCAACAGCAGAGGTCTCAAAATCCCTTCTGATCAAACAGAAATCTGCATGACTAAATACCTCTGGGGAACGTGGGAATTATGTTTGTTTCTCTGTGATGTGGATGAACTGACCCTTTAATATAAATTTCCTTCTTTTAACTATTAATGCAAAACATGCAAAATTTTCTTCCAAACTACTTTTCATAAACTGTGTAAATCATTGACTCTATAATGGTTTGTGAAACAGCACTGAGCTACTGCCACTGATACAATTTGTCACTTTTTTTTGGAAAACAGTGGAACATTTTGTCAGAGAGGATCCAGACCATGTTGCATTCTGGGAGACTTTCCACCATCGTCCTCTGGAGAGGATGCACACCAAACCATCTGATCTCAAATCAAAATTATTCAATCTGACATGTTTATTTGGAGCAGTGGAAATCTAATACAAGCCAAGAACTCATGTTATTACTGTATGTAAAATATCTGATGCTGATGTAATAAGTAAAACAGTAAACCTTGGTTGTGCCCTATTATAGGCTCAATATTGACATACATGTCTAATCTATGAGTTAGATGCCAAAACCTATTCATTTATGCTGGCATAGGCAAACAAATCTGTATTTCTGTTGTTTTTCTCACCATGTTGCCCACTTCTAAAGGGCAAACCTTGTTTCTGGGAACTGCATACTTGATGTGTAAGTGCCTACATGACAAATAAAGATAACCCAGGACGCATGTATACATAGATCTCTGGGAAAAAGATATCGCCAGACACTCCAGGGGGAATCATGCATGTGTGGGATGCAGGAGCTGTACCCAAAAATAGATACAGACTTCTTGTGTGGAGATGGTTAGAGGAATGCTGCCTCCCCCCCACCCTACCCCCCATTAATTAGTTTTCACAGGATGGACACGGGAAAGAGACAAAGATCCTGCTGGAAACACCAACCACAATAATCTCAACATTCATATTAAGTTTGGTAAATTTGGGAATTTTCTACAGGCCTCGTCCCAGGAGGGTCAAAGTATTTCGGCTTTTAGCAACCAGCAATCACACTGGAAACAAATACACTATTTACTAAAAATGCAGAAATTGATCCAAGAATTAGATATCTGCTTTACAAATAAGCTTTATGCTGAAATTTTGTGCAATAAAATGTCACATATTTGATGCATGCTGGCTCACTCATACTGGTTTACTGTAACACTTCAGTAGAACTGAGCTCAGTGTCATTAGTAACATCCTGGTTCCCCTACAATGAGAAGTAAAAACGTCTCTTCATAGACTGTAAAAACAGTCTATGAAAGGAAGCATCTGTGGCTGTAGTGCTCTTTTAATAAACCAGTAAGCTGAACAATTGACAACCTAACATGATGGCTTTTCAAGTATTTATTAGAAAATATTGCATGGTATGCCCAATAATTACAAATCATGTACCTTTAAGATCAATAATGTCTCAAAGATTTCCTGCTTCCCATGTGGCCACTGATTTCTGTTCAGGCCAGTTTCCCAGTACTGTGAAAATCAATTTACAAAGACTTGGACAACATAAATACTCCATGACTGTTTTTTTGTCATTATTCATCCTGTGGTAATTCAGGTGCTAGCAGAGACTGTTTTGGTGATCCTCCCTGTTCTTCTGTTCAAGGACATTCATCTGAGATTTTAGAGTCAGCTACCACAAAGTGTTGCCTATATAAGCAATAATGTTTTCAGAAAGTCAAGCCCAGAGGAAATGAGCTGTAAAAGAGGATAATTTAATTTTGGTCGTTTATTAAATAAAAGGTTGCTGTTTGGCTGGTGACTGTGAAAATTGGAGTTCAAGTGTGCTTGAACATACTAACAGGGAGATTGTTATATATATATATAAGCTACTTTTCATATCTTTACAAGTTAATTTTCAAAGTGCAGTGAAATGAATGCCTTCTAATTAATATCATGATTTGAAAAAGCAAGCAGTGGTATGAAGTTTACACAATTCGTAGTAAAGTGACTAAAACATGCTACATGATACCAACTATGTTGCTTTGAAATTTAAACTTAAATCCCTAAAAAACTAAGGTATCCTATGGAAGACAGATGATGTTTTCCTCCCTTGTTTATAATAAACTCATTTTAAAACACTGGAAAAAAACAAAGGCCCCTACAGATTTGGAGAGAAGTGATGAGATATTCTTTGACCATAGAAAAGACATTGTCTGACGATAACAATAAAATGAAGCAATTCAATGAAGTATGGAAGTACATTTATGATGCCCTATAAGACTTAAAAAAAGAAGCAACGTGGCATTGCTGGGAAGGGAAGAGGGGCTCAAGTGGAGAACAAGGAACAGAGAAATGTGAGGTGTGTGTGTGTGTGTGACCTTGTGGATATGACCTCAGTGTCTGAATTCAGCTGTGAACATCAAAAACATAAGCAACACATGACATAACACCACTGAAATGCCTCAGCACAAAGGTGATTGTCATGAATTATGTTCCTATTGTAACAGAACGGACAATGCACAGCTCAACAGAACCAAACAGGGGGATTTTTCAAATACCTCCTCTGCGTTACCTGTCTTTTCCCTCACGGTCCAGCACAGCCTGCTCTTTAAGATGATTTTGGTCCAGGCTGCCAACCCAAACAGTGTAATCACATACTGTGCGACTCATGGTACAGTGAGCGCACTCGTCCGAGCGTGGAGAGAAAGGATGGAGGGAGGTATTAGGTTCGCTTCCCCAGAGATCAGACACACTGGAGGCGCTACGCTTGTACGGCCTCGGCCAGCTGACCTGGCCCGGTGTGATGGAGCTCTTTCGCTCCCGAGGTCCTGCTGACACCTGAAACACTGAGGGGGCCTTTTCAAATCAGGCTAAATGTTCATTAAGTAATTCAATTAGTCTAATTCCAAAATTAGATATCCACCACATCCAGATCTTTTGGCCAGCACAAACAACAAATTAAGTGTAACAATATGTTGTACATTATTGTGTAATTCTATAATGTATTATGGTATCATAATGCATGTATGTATTATTGTAAAATCTCAACAGCATATATATGCAGTACTGTAAACTGAAATGTTGTCACTATTGCATGAAGGACCAGTGAAAACCAAAAGGGACAATGAACCAAAAATACTTAAATGTAAATAATATTATTGTTAACATATTCTATATTGTTTTTGTGTTCTCAGCCTTATATCATCGTCTATTATTCTAACAAAGATGGAGGCAGTTATAGCCTTCATCCGCTGTGGGAACGCTCGCATTTTACTTGATGGTTGATTTGTTATAAGGCACAATTATACTATCCTTCCTTTTGGTCCAGCTGCAGATTGTCACAGTGTGACATTTGGCCGATGATGACGAATTACACTGTCGACTGGTATAAGTGAAGATGTCACATCTCCTATTGATTTATGGATATTTTTCTCAGTGGGAAGAAAAAAATCACTTAGGACCTAAAGATCACTTCAACAATTGTATACACAGTCATTCACTCAGTTATTATATATCATTTTCATCATTAAGGGCCTTTAACAAGGTGACTAAAGCTTTGTTAGTGACAGTTTTATCAGCGACACATGTTTCACTGCATGTTTCACAAACGTTCCTAATCATCACAGAACTTTAACAAGGCACTTACGATAAGCCTTAAATCCCTACTTGTACATCAGTGTCACTGTTATCATACCGCTTTCCAAGTGTGTCATCTGATCACAATCAGTGATGATGAATCGCTGCAGCTGATGTCGCTGTTGAGTTCATAGTCTTCATGGAAAATTTAGCTCTGATCTGAATCTTCACAGAGATGATGAAGGTTTCTGAAGCTTTAACAAGTGTTATACTGAAATATAAAGAACTGTAGTTGTTATTATGATGTGTCTGAGTATTTAAAAAAAAAAAAAAGACAGATTCTTTACATGCATCGAGAGCTACTGCTTTGTCTTTTATGTAGCATCAGCAGTGGTAGAAGAGTTACTGATATCATTCACATAAGTAAAAGTGGTAATACCTCAACATAAACATGCTCCACTGCAAATGAAAGGATATAATAGGGATGCATTAATATATATTAAATATGTTACATATTGTTATATCACAAGTTATATTACAAGTTTTGTATGTAAAATCGTAATCTACAAAGTAACTTAACTGTCAAATAAATTTACTGCATTAAAAGGTACTATATTTCCCTCTGAAGTATACATTGGTTAAATTAAAAAATGTAAAGAAACATAAGCTCATAAGATCAAAATACCTCAAAATTGTACATAAAGGGGACATATCAAGCTTGACATATGGTCAAGGCTCCAAAACTTGAGGTGAACGTATGTGGAAATGCTCCCTGCGAGTCAAAAGCTCAGGCTGCAACCTGCTCTGAACGCATCGTTTGCAATGTTACCTGTACTTCCTCTTTGTGATGACGTCAGATTGTTTGGACTGTCTGTTCCACAGCCGCGGCTGTTAATGTAATGCACTTGGCGTGTGTCGCCACATTCGACACACCAACAACTGAATACCTTAATGTTTCACTGTAGTGCATTATTGTTTATTTTTCCTGTCTTATTTCCTTTTCCTTAGAACAATAACCTTGCATATGTTCTTTCATTTACAGCACTACACTTTCCATTTTGTTACAGGAGTCATTGAATTTGTAGACATCTTGAGTATTGAAACAAAATTTCACCCACAACCGGGACCAATTAGAGCTTGAAATGATACGAAATTCCTATAATTGACTAATTTATAGTATATAATATTTACAGTTTTTTCACAGAAAGCCTAAATTATTCAATATGGGAACCAGATTTTGCTAGGGCAATTAAGTTCAGACCCAATGTATTTCACCTACAATTTTTAAATGTTGGGCCCAAACAAGAACAACGAAAATAAAAAATAAAAAAAATGAGATCTTGGAACAGAAACAGTCTGTACTCTTCATAAAAATAACCGAGGTAACATGAAATCAGTCTTTATGTTTGTTCAACTCTGTTTTATGATTTTTTTGAGTGCCCTCAAGTTCCTACCACCACACTTGGCAAGGAAAACTGGCTCCCAAGAGGATGAGGATGATGAAGGAGTTGGAAGCTGATGAGTAATGGAAATGCAGACTCTGAAGATTATGATGGCAGTTGAAGAGCCAGTGAGCAGCGAGAAGATCGTGATAATGGAGATGGAGACCAGGAGGCAGTAGCATGACAGCGACTTGGGCTGCACAGTTCTGTCTGTAGTATAGTCTCAACAAAAAAACAAAAAAAAACAAAAAAACAGGCCAAATGTTTGATATACACACTGTTTGGACGGGGTTAGCAGCTCCGTCACATAACTTCTCTTTCAGCTTCCAAGAACCTTTCCTCATTTATCTTTATTTTAATATCATAACATTGAAAGCATAATAAAAACAAAAACTGGATTTTTACGCCTATTTCCACTCTTATTCGAGTACAAATACAAATATAAATAATTTTGCTGCCTCAACAAATAGATACAAATACAAATACTGAGTAGTTATTCTAATATTGTCATACCTGTCTGATGACTTTGATTTTATAATGACTGCTCAGACTACCTGGCTACACTAAGGCTGTGGTTGCTAAGGTTGTTTCAGGTTGTTCAGATTGTCCATTCGCATTTTCTGATCGGATTCAGGTTTGAACATGTACAGATGTATTTGAGAAATTGACATTTCGAGTAAAGAACAAGAAAAAGAAGTGAAATCCTACCACTTCTCTTTACGTTGCCTTTGGAGCCATCAGAAGTCTGCTGAGGGGCAGCTCCTGGGAGCCAATCAGAGCAGAGTTAGGTCATCGGGAGGCGGGCCTTAAAGGGACAGAAGCTAAAACGGTCTGTTTCATACAGAGGCTGAACTGAGGGGCTGCGTAAAGGACCAGTATAAGATAAATTAGGAGTGTGTTTGAACTGTAAATCATGTAAAGATATTCCAGCAGAGCCCTAGAATATAAAAATAGACCTGGAAATGTGCATGAGATGTGTCCTTTAAGGACAGTAGTTGAGCAAATACACCTACTATAGTTTCCAAGTATGAGCACAAAAAACTTCCAAACATTATTTATGACTTGGGGGTAACAGTATATATTCAAGTATATGAGTTTATACTCTATCATTTTATTATGTGTATTATTTATGTGTGTGTGTGTATATATATGTAATATATACGTGTATCCTGCTATCTGGCCTACAGCCATTTTAAAGTTCCGAATATAATTGCCGATTGTAAACAGTGTATATACCAATAGGAAGTCAAAGACTGAAGCCAGTTAACTTTGCCAAGATGTTAAACAACAAGTTTAATGTGGCTATAGAAATGCTTTATGATGGTCATTGTTTGAAAAGGAGAAAGAGTCAGTATACAGTAAGATCACTTGGCCTGTGTTATTGCTAAATGGTTTCTGCACATTAAACTGATTTATCTGTGGTTGATATAATCGTAAATTTCCAGCCTCAGTTACGGTGGTTTGGTTTGTTCATTACTACTTTCCTTTCACACCTTCACACTGAAACAACACATGTAGAGCTGCTGCAGACCCAAAAGATGACTAACTGCGCTCAGAGTATTTGTTTTTAAAAGCTAAGGTCAAGCATGTGGTTGTACAGGTTAAATTCCACCACAAGTTCATGGCTGTACCGGCCAAACATCATATTTGATAATAAAGCTCAGGCATGACTCTATGTCACTATATTGTCAAAGGAGATGAGGAGTACGTCTATAAAATGTGTCTAGGCAACATACAAATGGCTCTAGATGAAAAGAAAGCATGACGAAACATGATTCATTCTGGTCAAGTGAGCCATCACACGGATCCTCACCTCTCCTGAATACAATGAGGCCTACACAAGCAGGTTTGGGTGAACATAAAACAGAAATGACCCTCTGCCTTTGAGGGCTTCACTCCCACCACATCTTTCAGACACAGATGCAGATTCACACCGCGTTCACGGTGCACTCGTGCACTGGGAAAACAAGGACTCTCTTCATAGCTCTCTGAGAGTCCCGTCATGGTACACCTCAGAAGTGCAAAGAGTTACCCCAAACATTTTTTCTACGTCGCACTCAATGCCGCAATCAGCTCGTCAGTGTGGAGACCCTGGGCGGTGTTAGCTTTACCGCACCTCCCCCTCGACCAAAGTTGTGAACCTGAACAGAGTTTATTATTTCTACTCAATTAGAGCTTAACCTGATACTCCGATGGGCCCGATTTTAGCTTCACACCTAAATATGAAAATGGATTCGATTCAGGGGGAAAGCAAAGTGGCTCATTAATTATTTTCTTATCAGTGTAATTGAGGATGGCATTGGAGGGACAGTTGGCGTGGCGAGCTATTAGCAAGCTCTCGCTGGGGAACATACATCCACAAGGTGGGCTGCTGCTGAAACATGTTGTCTCCATAGTAACACACACCAGTGAATCACAACATGAAAAATCATCTCCAGTTTATTGTGGAAGTGGAGAACATCTTGAATCTCTCCAGAAGTGCAATATCCCAGTTCCCATAAGGCCTTTTATCATCTTGTATTCGTCATTAGAGGAAAAGCAACATGAGCATTAACTATCATGGTCTTCGGACATAAGGTATTGATTTCTTTGTGCTCTGCAGCCTTTTGTGTTTAAAGACAAAACCATGATGACAAAAAAAAAAAAAAAAAAAATGGAAACCAGCTGAGCCCCTGCACAACTGGCACTTTTAAAGCTCACATAAACCTTTTGGTGCTGCTAATAAATTGAGCAGCAGTGATTATTGTAGAGATGTAATTGTCATCTGTGGGTCCTCAGAGAGAACAATTAACGAAGCCGAGGCCTTGATAAAAGCTGGAAATAGAGCTGAAATTACACTTATGAGACCACAAGGCATTTCTAAGCCTCTGAAAAAATACTTGGGCTACTTGAAATGCAACTCATCCTGACTGGCGATTCTTAATGAGCTCTTTGAGACAGTTAAACAAACAGCTGGTTCTGGTACCAGTGTCAACCTTGAAACATGAGTTAAGTTAGTTTGAGAGTATTAAAATTCCCATTTAAAAGAGCAAGGCTCTTACTTGAAGCGGTATCCAAATATCTGAATAAGGTGACGACTCTTAAATGACCTAACCATCACGGTTTATATACCATTAAGGCCTTGTAGGACAAAAGTCCTGAATTAAGTCAAATACAGACTTCAGACCTGCATTTGAAAAAAGAAACCTAAGCTACAACCACCATAACAATTTTGGTGATAAACTGAAGTTAATCTAACATGATGGTGATGTGCAGACAGTTAATGTCCAAGCACCAAGATGCAGATCAGGTGCATCATGCGGGGCAGGAGTATGAGGGTGTGAGGGTAGATTAGTTTCCATTTACCAAAAACAGTCATACTGGTGCAGGCAGACAATGGATGCGTTGATAGAAGGAAGGAAATTCAGGTGGCCTCTTATGATCAGGGTGGAGCTGTAGGTGCTCCTTTATCTTCTGTCTTTCCCTTTATCTTCTGTCTTTCTCTTACTTTCTTGATTTAGGCTCATGAAATTCATATAAATTTAACTATATAAATTTAACATACCTGTAAAGTTGCAGTTCCATATTTTTGTCTTTTTTAAGTTGTGTGACAGGATTACATGACATCAAAATAAGGGTAAGATGAAAGTAAGTCGCTTGAGTCTGATGAAGAGCAGTAGTGCTCGAAACGTCATCTTGGTGCAATAAATTATAAGCGGACACTGGAGCTGTGTATACGTTTATTCAACATTTGCTCACTTTGAGCCCAGCACCTATCCCTCTTTGGCTTGGATATGCGTGCATACTCCTAGCTTGAGATGAAAGTGAGAAAATTGGTTGAGACATTGAAATAAGCCACAAGGCTTCTCTTATTGCTGTGCTTAAATTACCTGCAGTGTTAACGACACTAGATAAACTAGCCCCAGTGTTTGTCCTACCTACCTCATTCTACTACCACCACTGCTCATAGGACCACATGCACACAGTATATATCCCACACAGTAATGCAGTAATGAAATAAAACATCCAGCGAATCACACTGGTCCAGAAGTATTAATTTGATTGAGTCGATAAACATTTTTAAGCGCTGAACGAGGACCCGGCGGACCCTGCTCCGGAGGAAGGTTGCTCTTTAGGGCCAGTTGGTTTCCATCTCAGTCTTCTCCAGGATGCAACACACTGTGTTCCAACTGCTAGTGAGTGATGATCAAATTTGCAGACCGCTTGATTTTCTTTTGTTGCTCCTTTCAAATATCAGTCTTTCTGTTAGAGCAACATAACCCAGAGGCCTCCTCTTCAACCTCGGGATACGACATCCTGATGTTTTTGCCCTTTTGATAAATGACTGTCTGGAGCAGGTTCCCTCTCTGCAGTCTGTCCTCTTGATTACCGCCCAACTGCTCAGCAGCTGGCTATCAACATACCAATTCTGGTTTACAAAAATCCACTGTATTGTTTTTTTTTCCCCTTGTGGTTAATTATTGCAAAAGAATGATCAACATGTGAGTACATCTCAACAGTCAAGCCCATCTTTGGCAGAAAATCTTTGTTTGTGCACAAATATTGTCTTAATAAACATTCAAACAAGAACCAGCTACACTGGACAAGATACCAGCAAATATTTGAAAGTGCAACTGAGGTTTGGCTGTACATCTATCCTGTTAAATTTAAATTGCATTAAGTTTAAATAAATAGTCTGACCATTCGGATTGCTGTGAGAAGACGATGCCCTTTTTAGCCTCCTTATTTAAAATAAGGAAAAAAAAACATCTTTGGATGCATACATTATTAGATATAAAGAATTAACATTTAAAACTTACCAAGAGTTATTTTGTGGTTTCTTTTCTTTTTTGTTTGTATGTGTGTTAGCGTGTAACCACTGTCCATTTGTCTCTGTGCCCAGACTGCATGCCATTGCATCTTTGCCCTCGATCCCTTGCTCTCTCTTGACCCTATTCAAAACTCTATTCCCAATGCTGTGAAAGGACCATTTAGTACAGACAAATACTGTAACATTGGTAGCAGTAAAGAGCAGGGCAGTGATGAACATTAAATACAATGTGGTCCTCTTTTTTAAAAGAGAAATGACAGCCCTCCACACCCTTGTTGTCAGTCTCTATTTGTGGTTTTCATTCTGCTGTCGGCTTCTGAGAAAACCAAGAGTGACATCTCATTCTGTAGTGTAGTTTTTATTCTATTCTGCTTGTAGCTCTGTTTTAGGATACATGAAGAGAAAATGTGGACGACTGGCAGAAGGCCTGCTTACAACATTTCACTCCGCACCCTCACGGACTACAAATAATACTGCTGCTACTGATTATTTGTGCTTAGAATTCAAACATGTCTGCACAATATTTCAAACAGACCAACTGCTGTACTGCACTAAGATGTTGATCCTCAGGATGCACACATGTGGAGCAATTACTTATCTTCACTAAATAATCATTAGCTGGAAGAATTTACAAGCTTTACACACTAGAAAAGTTGGGCTGAGACATTTTACATGGTAAATAAATAAAGGCACATATTCCATATATGATTTTATGAATCGTAGTTTATGCTGTTTGCTGTTGGATCAAATCAGCTGAAAACATATTTGGAAATCAGCATCATACCAACATAGGATGAACAACCATATCCTGTACAGTACAAGTAAACACTGAGTTTATATATGTCAGCATCTTGTGACATTTTATTTTACTAATTATGTGTAAACTCTATGTACATTTTCTGTAGGAACACAAACAGCTGTTCACTTCAGTCTCCTGTTTAGCATGTCTTTGATGTTTTAATGTGAGTCTTGTAAGGATTATCACAGATATGTTGTTTTTATTCTTTAATTCTGGCGGATAAATCTCTTATTTTAATGATATACAATAGGTTTACAGTAATATACAATATAAACTATGGATGTTAGAAGATTTGATTTTTGATTTAACTCTACAGGAACCCCATGCACCTGCACTTGGCTGTAGAATAATAATAAAAAAAACCCAAACATCTATACTGACAAAGCAAACAGATTGAAATCTGCAGCTGAGCGAGAGAGAGAGAGTCGAGTGCCAAAAGCGATAAACACTTGACCACAAGGATTACAGAGGGGAGCAGCTCTCACCACAACACAGCACTTTGCGGCAGACAAGATAAATCTACACCCACATAAAACTAGGAGAAACGGACGACGACCAGCAGAGGTGGAGCTCCCCATCTGCTCAGTGAAAATAGACAAATCTGAACTTTAAAGGTTTAATCTATGAATTATGTAAATGCAAAACCTACAGATTGTAATCTTATGTGTATCTATCCCTCTGATCAGTATTTTCTCTCTATCTCTGTGTATTTTTGTTGGTCTGGTAGCAATAATGACATTATGGATCAAAGACTACAGTAAGTAAAAAAGTCTGATCAAATGTGATCTATTTTAGTCAAAAAATCTGGCTTTTTTTAGTTTGATCAAATAAGTTAAACCAATAATCACATTATTTTGGGTTTTTTTTTAATCTCTTGATATTTCGAACATATGGTGCAGTCAAGGTTAATATGAAAGAATTTCTAATGTAAATGCAGTGTTTTAATTCTTTACATATTTCAGCCAATAAAAGGAGGATAATCAGAGTTCTCAATTACTTAATGGCAGCATTTTGTTCACTTAGTAGCCATTTCCAAGACTTTAATCTGATCTCCACCATTTAAATGTCCTACGAATATCTGTACTTTTTTTTTTTTTTTTGTTCAGGTCACTTTGAAAAGGCCCATGAAACGCTATCTGACATCCATCACAGGCTATAAATCATGATAAATGGAATTGTTGCCTTCTAAAGAGAAACAGGTTGTCTCAGGCTGGCTCAGGCAATCGCTTCCATATGAGATACTGTATGTAACACACACACACACACACACACACTAGAGTAGGGAACAGTACATTCATGTACAAGCCACACACATGGCAGACAGTAATGTTAAGCGGTGCGTACTCAGACCTGGCTGGTGTTCAAACTATAGTACGCAATGTTTGATTTTGTCAGATGATGGATGGCTCATCACCGGATAAACGTGCTTCATCACACTGTCCATGTCTCTGTTTCAATCAAATATAGCTGCCACCCCTTTCATTATCCATTCATCAACTCAACAGGAATCTGACATCTGCACATGTATTCTGACATCTGACTCGGTCAAATCTCTCATTTCGTTACACGTTTCGCTGAACGATCTAAAAAGGAAGCAATATCTGTCCGATGAACTGTTTGGATACAGTTACTTCTGTATGAAATGCTCTCTAAACCATCAAAATAGTAGGTTTTGGCATGCTTCTCTGCTTATGTTTAAATTATGCTCAACTTAAGGTCCGCGCTGCAGCTCATAGCTTGGGGAAAAAACTTGGCTCAGAGTTTTATTAAATTATATTCCGGCCGTTGTTCTTGCACAACTAAGAATTAATGCATTCTTATCAGTTTTCCTCAGAGAATAAGAGGAAACTTTTCTTTTTAAAGAGGTGATTTATTCGTTGTATTATGAATGTCAGATGCACGCACTCACATACGTAGGAGTTTGTCAGGTATTTGTCTGATATTCACATGTTTCTCCATATATTGAAACTTAATCCTGTGCTTTTTAGGCTGGCACTGAATGCATGTTGGCTAATCTTTTTTTTAGGAAGACCCCCTTGGAGTTTCCACAAAGACTTAATATGGTTTCAATAAGATCTTTATTGCTCTCTATATAAGAGGCTTAGGTATAGGCCACACACTGAATCGTATGGTGAATACACAGGATAAAAACACAATAAAGAACATGAAGCTTTATTTAGCAGCTAAACACTCTTCAGTCACTTTATATGAGCTAGTGTACCAAATATGTACCTTAAAGTGCTTTGTCTGGTATGTCTTCATTACAACAATAACTCACTAGTACATCCTACACATTCCCATGAGCACCTCTTCTCTCCATAGCGACAGTAATTCAGTCATTACATCACCATCCAAAGCTGCTTTGCTCCATTTGTTGCTCCCAAATGCACTTTAGGCTGAAATTAATTTGAGTTCCAGTGGGGTAATGGGACATCGTGATTGGCTCAGGCATATGCAGTTGTGATTGGCAGCTCGCAGGAGAAGTTTCCATTAAGGGGGCCAAAATTGACCTCTGACCCCATAGGAACTGCAAATATCCCCGTTGGCCCCAGCTATCCGTGGGGCCAAAAGCTCGGTCGGTATATAGTTGAGATGGCCAAAAATGCAGGTGAGAGGTCAAAAGTAAGAGGGAATGAGGTACCGACTGAGACCTATAGAAACATATATGGTGTTTTCTCTGTATGTTGAGCGAAAATGTGTTGAAAGGCTCATCATCACTGGTATTAACATAATAATCAGAGAAAGTCAGTTTCCATGTTAACCAGTGATTTTAGTGCTGGCAGATGTTTGGAGAGAGGAGGATAACATTTAGCTCTCCTGTCTGTTTTATTTACATTTCAAGATACTCATCAATTAAGTTGTTTGGAGTGTAAGACTGGCATAAAACCCCCGTTACAATTTAAATGTGTCTGCACATTTATACAGAACGGGATGAGAGGATTGCTGTATTATAAACTACTAATTGTGTCAAGACTCTCTCAAAGTTCGGAGAAACCCCTAAAATAAAATAAAGGTGTGTGTCAGTCCTAACTTGAGAACTCAGTTTTTGGTCTCAGAGTAATACACAAACATTTTAGTGCTGAAAGGAGCTCATTAGTGTGAGAGGAATGAGAGGAAGTTCAGAGGGCTCGTATGTCACCACCACCTGCTCACAAGCACTCAGTGCTGCAGGTAACGAGCCTCATCGAGTCAGTGTTTTGGAAAAATATTAAAATAATGAAGTTTTAAAAGCGCAGTTTTAATCAAATCAGCTCTCCAATAATTCAAAACTTTTTTTTAAAAAATTTGTATTTATTTAAATCAAATTTAATTTATTTAATTTTATTTAAACTTTAAGTTTTTTGGGCTTAGTTTTTAATTGAATTGAATTGAATTTTTGTTTCATTTCATTCATAAGATTACATTTATCTATGTTTTATTTATTCAGTATATAATATAAATTGATTTAATTAATCTAATTTTCAATGTAATTACATTTTTTGTATAATATAATCTAAAATGTAATGTAATTAAGTTACATTTTTAATTTCATATTAAATGCAATCCCAGTTCATAATTAAATTAAATTAAATTTATAATTGAATTTCAATTTAAACGGTGCTAAAACCTGTCGTTA
Organism: Thunnus thynnus; assembly: GCF_963924715.1. Classification (NCBI taxonomy): domain Eukaryota; kingdom Metazoa; phylum Chordata; class Actinopteri; order Scombriformes; family Scombridae; genus Thunnus; species Thunnus thynnus. The sequence continues at coordinate 4,620,845 of NC_089519.1, read as the reverse complement.
TAGGTGAGTAATCAGTGGATAGATGTGAATAGGTCAATACACAGGAGCAGACCGACGGACAGATAGATAGATAGATAGATAGATAGATAGATAGATAGATAGATAGATAGATAGAGTCTGTGATATGTGTCTCCAGACTGGTCCATCAGCTGCCTGCTGACATGTTCGTGTGGATTTTACAGGACAATAAACAGTTTGTGGCTCTAGTTCCACTGTAGAGCGCTCTGTGTCTCACTTCAACACCACATGAGAGGTGGTAAAACATCCAACAATTGCACCGTCTAACAAGTTACAGGTGCATATGGTTTTGGGAGGTAAAGTAACGGCCCTGCAGCGAAAAGATCTGACATCCAATGTTGTGCTGGAGACGCTCCGCTGTAGTGTTGATGAAGTGACTCTATCTGCATGAATTATTCCTTCGAGTAGTAATGAAACTCAGTAATGTAAGGTGATCATTTTAAATTCTTTCAGCATTGATAAACATCTAAAATGTTAAAAAAAAGACTTGATGCATGAAGTTTATAAGAAATAACTCTGTGCAGTCTATGCTAAATGCAAATATACTGTTGCCTGCTGTGACTGTGAAGCAGTGTGGCTGTTTTCAGCTCAGAAAAGCTTAATAATAAGGATTTTTTCTTTTAATAAAAAGGACTTTTTCCAACCTGACTGAAACGTGATTCTTAGAAAACAGAAAAATGTTATCCTATCATCTTATCTATAACACACACGCTTGCCGACATGAGACCATATGTCTGACACACACATCACCCTCCCTGGTCAACCTCCATCACTCATCAACCTCATATGAACAACCTGAGCGTGACTTTCTTAACATTAAAAGAAGGATTGTGGAGACAGGGACTTTCTGTTTCTGGTTTTTTTTTCTGTTCTGGGATCATTTTTAATAAAGTCTTTGTTTAGCCTCTCTCAAAACCGACTTCCGCACCGTGAGGGCTAAACAGTGAGATTTTAAGAGTCAATAAAGAGGAGTGAGGAAATAGTCCACTCCAGAAATTCCTCAGACTTTTGTCCATGTTTCCTGTAATGGTCTCCACTTCGGCTATTCGAGGAGTGACCTCTGATTCCTATCGATGATACAGGAATGTAATGGTTTAAGTGCTGATTCCAAACAGCCGACATTGTGGCCAAAGTGCTTGTTTCATTCAGTGTATCGAGTTTCCTCACTTGAAAGAAAAACAGAAGTGTCATGCTGCACACACGCTGCAGCAGCAGTAGAGCTTTCGCACAGGCATATAAATCATTTTCTATTTGAATGTGTGTGTTTCAATGATGGAGTGAATGTTGTTTTTCTATTATGGGCCCCATTAGTGGAAAATTCAGTATGTTTGTCTTGCTTAGCACCTCAAACATACTTCACTATATTTTAATTTTAAAAAAAATCTGAACTTTGAGCTTAGTGTTACTGCCAATAACCATTCATCAGAGCGGGAGTCATGTTTTCAAGTTTGCAGTCAGTGTTTATCTCTCAAGGACACACTGAGATTCTATGTTTGCCATTGGCCTGAATGAGAGACTGATAAATGAGCACACTGTTATATGACTGAGTTGAAAATTTAAAAAACATTTGTCATGGCCTGCTGCCTACACAGTATCACATTAGGATCATCTAGATAACGGATCCATTAAGGCCACTTTGATTTTACATGATTTCCTCTTTTTACTTATGGCGCGATAATGTGCAATAGAGGAAAAACAGACTTGAGACAACATCTGGGCGCTCGGAAGTGACAGGGGTGACGGCCAGTAGATGTATTCACACGGGGGATGAATATGGTTTCTTTTCTCATGAAGTGCTCGAATATTCTGTCGTTGAATTTAAGCCAATAAAAGAACGTCAAAGCACTGAAATCCATCAGGCTGATGGATTTTCCTTATGACTTATTATAAAAAAAATGGAAATATTAATTTTGTTGTAATACAAGCCATGTTAATCTCTCAAGCTGCAAACAGCATGCTGTGGGAAAGGTGCACTGTGTCTAACCGGCAGGACGTGTTGACCGCTCTCAGGCTAAACTGACAATCTGACAATGTCGTGCAGCCATGTGTGGAGGTAAACACACGGAGTCCCTTCCCTTCTGTCTTCCTGACTCCATCCTGACAACCCCGCCTTGTCTCCTCTTCTCCAGCTCATTGGGTTGACACAGAGAAGCGTTGATCCCACTTGTTCTGGTTCACTAATGCCAGGAATTCCCTGTTCGGATCAACAGAAATGGAATCCTCTCTTGGGGGGGGGGGGGTCTCATAAAACCTGTCGAACCCGACGGTGTCCTTTTACCTACCTAGCATCAGTCTAGGCTTGGAGCATTCCGGGACGCTCTTAAATGACGGTTTATGAGTGACCTGTCAGCCCTGGGATCATCAGAGGTTTACGAGCAACCAATAAAAACGCTGCTGTGGTTCGGAAGCTCCCTAACTCATCTCCCCTCTTCAAACCCCACCCCAGTTTCACTCTTCCTGTCTCCAAAGACTAGAGGAGACCCCAATAAACTCCTCATCCTTTTCCAACTTTCCTTCATGTGCCTCATGCATTTATCTCTCATGTTATCTACATCCAGGTTAGACTTTTACAGTGTGTCGACTCCAGCTTTCCCTGTTTTTTTGTCATCACAAAGCTGTCATGGCAAACAATAGAAATTAAGTGATAATCTGAAGTTTATTGGGTTATTGCAAAAGTCCTGATTTTATCAAATTTGTTGTCTTTTAAAGGAGTAGTTCAACATTGTAAGAAAAACACTTATTTGCTTACGGCAAATATGAAGCTATAGCCAGCAGCTAGCTAGCTTAGCTTAGCTTAGCTTAGCTTAGCGTAAAGACTAGGAATGGGGAAAACAGCTAAATTGACTTTCTCCAAAGGTAACAAAATCCACCTATCAGCATCTTTGAAGCGCACTAACAATTTATATCTTGTTTGTCCATTGTACTTTTAAGGGGGAGTCTTACATGCGGTTGCCAGGCAGACAGCTGAGACAAAAATTATCATAAAACCTCAACATATCATTTTTACACTTCGGTTTTTGTACGAATTAAACAAACATCAGATCTTGAATGAATTTGTCAGCTTTAGAGATGCTGGTAGGCAGACAAAACAAAGCTAGCTGTTTCCCCCTGTTTCCCGTCTTTGTGCTAGACTAAGCTAACGGTTTCTTGGCTGTAGTTTCATATCTAGTGTACAGACATGAGAGTGGTGTCAACACTCTCAGAAAGAAAACAAATAAGATTTTTTCCAAATTTCTCAAAATGTTGTTTCATCGTCTTTATTTCAGTCTGCATATTCTTCTCTCAGAGCTCTCACTGATGACTGACAGTCCAGAGATAATATGGAAAAATAGAAGAATCATAAGAAAAAATAATTTCCCCAGATGTTAAATTCAACAGCCAAGGATCTGTTTTATCAGATGGTCGACCTGGCGGATGACCTATTCACAGGTTTCAAACATTCACGATGAGAACATCATATGTCATTTAAATGATAGTCTGTAGTACCAAAACAGCAGAAACAGCTCTGAAAATGCTTTTTTTGTTTTTTTTTAAATGAATAGCTCAATGTCAGGTGAGCATTACAAACAGTAAAAATGGCTTCTGTTCAACAGAAGCTTGTTCTGTGTAAGACAAATTGAGACAGCTGTCCAGCTTTTATAAAGAGCTGGGATTCAGGGATTGGGATTTGATTGGATTTCATATTTATCTCCTGTGTTTTTCTCTTTCTGTCTTATTTTTTCTCTCTTTCCCTGCTTGTCTTTCTCTGTCTTTTTTTTAAACACATAAACATTCTCTAAAAGCATCTTTCCACATAGCAACACGGTATTTTATGCATTTTCGCAGTCTATTTTATGTCTTTCGGTGGTCAAACTTTACGGCAGCTGACCTTTCCTCGCTCATAATGTCCATCAACGCAAACAGGCTCCACTGTTTTCTTACCTGTGTACCCACAAATTGGAGGTGACAGTTTTAGACGGGACAACTAAACGTGGTCAGGGCCGTCCATAAAAGCAGCAGCTGGGGTCAGCACCACGGGTTTACATCTCTGGTTATGGTTCACATGACAGATGGTGGAGTTACGGCTAAATCAACACGTCTCCCACATACATCAAGGCTGGGAGGACCCGTAGTTTCATACATTTCTGTCTTGGTTTTTGTATCTGTCTTGCAGGGGGGGGTGATTAGAGATGTCTGCATTCGTTTATGTTTAAACATCTGTCACTATGATTTTACAATTTACTTAAGATTTTAATTTCATTTTCCTCTAATTCATATCATTTTGACTTTTGAGACAGCTGTTTGGGCTTTCATTTATCTAATTTCACTTTCAGTCACGGTAAAAACAAAACAAATCTAAATATGCCTGATATTTAAAATAATTGTAGTAATTATGTTGGCAGGTCTGTTGTCACTGAAAATAGATGAGAATAGAGGACAAAGGCTCTTATTTGGCTTCTTCACTTTTGGGTTTTGAAATCTTTATTTCTTCGTATAAACTAATATTTATTAGTTTCAGTAATTGATTAACTTTATTTTTAGTGGCCTTATTTATTTCAATTTCATGTTAAATTGTTGTTTATTAAGATAATATTTAGCTTTAATGTCTCAGTTATATGAAGTAACTAACTAAATTAATTATACTCACTGGCACACGGGTGAATTATATTAGGTTGATTGATGCAAACCTCATCTGTAAATGAGGTCTAGAAATCTCTACTTTCATCTGCTGAGTTACACTAGAGTCTTAGTTACACCAGTTATGTTGAAGCATCAATTGTAAAAAGTAAAAAGAGATGAATCATCATTTGTTACATTTTAATAGAGCTTTCAACAACCAACACAAATGCAACTGGATAATTTATATACAATTCAAATAAAAAATGGCAAATTTATGACTTAAAATGATTTGTCAACCAGATGAAAGGTATAAATATTCTGTAATTCAAATTGAAATATTAGTATAATGGATTGCCCGTAAGTTCGGTGAAACATAATTCAAAAAAAATTGAAAAATATGAATGCAAGAATGAAACTGGCTCTGCGTGAGGCCTGAAATGATTGAACGATCCTCAACTGGTGCTGAAATAGGAAGTCACTTCACCTGTTTTCTTTGCTTGAGAGGACAACTTAATTCTTTACACTCTGGACTTTTAACCAAGCAGTGATTTAATGTTTTAATGAATTTGTTCCACTCATGCATGCTCCGCTACTCTCTGTACAGCTGTAAAAATAAGAATGGTCCTGCACGATGGGACTATTTATTTCAAATGATATTCATTATCCCCCTGGAAACAGACATGAGATCGATCCTGGATGATGAGAGGTGCAACGATGTCTCTTGACATGAGGCATGCGTATGCTTTAACATGAATACATATGCACAAGCAAGTGTCAAAGGATTAGGAGTATAGTGTCTGCATAGACTCGTATCCTCTTGCTGATCCACAGTATTTCTAACTGTCTGATACCATTTATGCAGCAGGACTCAGGATATTCCTCCTCTCAGTCCCTCTGCGGGTGATTACGGTCTGGTTGAAGTGAACTAATATCCAGGTTTGTGTAGCAGCCAGACATCCAGATGTTATCTGTACATTAACATCTATATGACATGTCTTTGGGACAGTATTTCAGAAAGTGAGACACAAACATTATCCCTATACTAAAGAAAGGCAACCAGGAAACTGTGTTTATTTAGATAACATAGTGGCTTTCAGTTTAGGTAGGTTAAGTTTTATTCCCAACTCATACAAAGTATTTTTTCTGTTAAATTCATTTGATTTAGTTATTACAAAAACTGAGCCCAAGCTATTGTCCTTAACCTTAAGGTAACCCTAGCCCATGCAGTATATGATAAATGGACCGCATTTATATGGTGCTTTTATCCAAACCGCCTCTTATTCTTCATTCACACAAACACAAAGATATCAGCAAGCTAGCATGAAAGGCGCCGGCCAGACCTCAGATCTGCTGATCCACAGCCAACTACATCTGTAGAACACAGTTCACAAACTTATCATTTATTATTTCCTTAATTTATTAAGGAACGCATCAAAATATATTAAAATTTGTCCAACTGATATTTTCTTAACTGTTTCCTTGTGCTATGTACAGTAATTACAAAACACACAAAGGACAGAATGAGCATGCCAATTGTTGTCAACAAAATTCTTAGATTAATGAATATTTACTTACAGTCAGATTATCTGTCCTTATTCAAGTTCATAATACGTATCCTTGAAGAAATGCAGGCTACAAGACCTTGCTTGACGCAGTTCCCTTCAACAATTATAAATATTTTTGGTTTGTCTGACAAATTGGAATTGAATGTTAAAATTTCAACAACAACACATCAGTGCAGTAGAGATCATAAGTCTCAAAATTGACCATATACCACATTAAAGACTATCTCCACTCAAAAACATATTTTTCTTCTTGTTCCTGTAAGATATTCTTACACTTCAAATGTGGGAATTAACAACATATATGTGACTAAAACTTGTAAAGTGTCTTCTCTTGTTTTTGTTTTAAATCTCAGAAGTGAAGAACTGGAAAGAAACATCAGCCTCTGGTGACCACAAAACCTCAGCTGTCAGAGCTACAGTACACATTTCATAAGGGCATTAATCTTTCATTTTCAACACATCAATGTATCTCTTTCAGGACATTTGATTTGCTTTTCTACACAATACATATATAAATATTTCTGCTGTGCTGCTTCAACCTGGAAACACACAGCTGCCTCTAGTACCACAGCACCTCAGCTGTCAGAATATAATCCAGTCATCCATTAAGTAAATCCACGATAAACACATGCCAAGCCCACAATAACACTTTCCCTAAATGCTTGTGTGTGTCCCAGAGCCTGACCCTTTGCTCCCTCTAAGTGGACCATAACTCTCATCTAAAAGTCATCTGGTCTGGTTTACAACCTGTAGGGGGTCAGAAGATGGAGCACTGTTAACTTTATCACTATCTACACCAATCAGCGCTGCTCTGCAACACTTATCAGCTGTGCAGATTAGTGATGAGATGAGAGGAGTGAGACGAAGCAAAAAAAAAAAAACATAAGGGACGAGGTGGTAGCATGAATCAAAGAGAGAAAAAAGAAAGAAAGTGTTGGCATGGAGACGTTACAGATGACAAAAATGTTTTTAGGTTTTTAGTCTTTCTGGTGAGGTTGTGGCTTGATTTTATCTTCAGTAACGATTACAAAATGACTTTCCCGCGCTGCAAATTCTCTGTAAATTCAGTTTAATGATTCTAGTGTCAGATAAACATGAAAGGAGACCCCCAACTGGCTTTTCCTTTCCCCCCAAAGTGATTGCCGGGATCATAGCCTGTCAGCGAGGTAACGGCGATCTGAGACGGCACTCAGATGAGCGCGCTGATAGGATGTGGCCTTAGAGAGAGAGAGAGAGAGAGAGACATGACAAAGAGCTGATGTAGGGAGATAAAACGGTTGGAAGAGAGAAAGAGAGAGTGAATAAAAAGATATTGAAAGATAGACACCCCTGAGAAAAATGGGATAAAAACTTGTTGGAACACTGAAGAGGACTGTTTATCACATGAGGTGATGAAATGATGTGATGGTTTGTTTAAACTGCCTATAAATATCTCTCACAAGAGGGAATTGAATTACATCAATGAGTTTCCAGAGCAGATGAAGTGAAGATTGAGACCGAGTCGGGGTTAAGACCGGAGAAATCAGGTCTCATTCAGACTGTACAGTCTAGACTTATGGTCTGATGAATATTTTACAATTGTAAAAAAGAATCTTAAGGAGAGGTAATTATGTGACCAAATCAATAATGAGATGTTGCTGATTGGCTTTTAACATTATGTACTATAATAAACAACACATTTTATAGACTTTACTGAGATTTCAAGCAGAAATACTGGAAACTGAGCACTCAGCTGCTGTCGGCTTTCAGATCTAATAACATGAACAAATGCTGTTAGGTGGCTAAAGACAAAAAAACTTTCTCCAGTTTTGACACTGACGCCTGAAGCTGCCATTTTTTTTTCACTTAGGAGGCTTCTCAAAAAATGACAAGGTATGCCTGTGAGATACATGTAATGGTTCTTTGTGCATCCAGCACAAACAGTTATTTCAAGACTCACAAGGTAAATGAAAGACTAGAAGAAGAAATACTTCTATTTCTATGCAAAAACAGCAGGGTTTCATACCTCTTAAATATTTTTACTGAGATGCTCTTTGCCTCTTTGTTTCGCAGCTACAAAGGTATGAGGGAGATGGTGTCCTAAAACGCTGTAGCAGATGTGTTACAGAGCTCATTTCCTTAACAGAATCCACACTTTGGATTTTTATTGCAGCGCAAAGCGCACCGTAATCTTTCATGTTTACTTTTTACGGGAAAGCAGTCAAAAAACGACATCTGTGCATCGAGGACACAGTTGTTTGAGTGTAACTCCGATGCCAAGGTGTGTTTTGCAGATGGACGGACTGTGTGATTCTGACTGGCATTCCTGAGGTGCAAAACAGAGAAAGGTTAGTGATCTAGAAACAAGGGGAAGTGGCCTTGAAGCTTTATCATTTAGAGTGAATAGATATGGCCTTTGCTGACCTTGGGACTTTGGTGCAGTTCAAGATGTTCTTAATAACATTCATTAGAAGCCTGAACTTCACCAAAGGCTCATTCACAGCCGGGTGCTCAGAGCTTGACCGTGGACTTAGAGACATGAAAACTCTCCCTCTTTGCAATTTTTTTTTTTTTTTTGTCAATGGCAGCTTTTCAGCCTTTGTGGGTCAGCCAATGGAACGAGATGGGTTTTGAATGACGCCTGTCCGTTTGTGTGAAGTAAAAATTTGGAGTGAAAAGGAGGGCAAAGGAGGATTCTTGTTTGCGATCTGCCTGGAAACTTCACAAAACTAACATCCTATAGAGTGGTTTCTATAGAAGCCAACGTTTTTGTCTGTGGAAGTCATGGGGTTAATGCTATTCTGAAGGAACCTGGGTTCCAGTTGGTTGTTCTGTGTAGTGAAGTGGTCCTTGTTGACTCTCTCTGTGGGTGTGTGTGTGTCTGTGTGTGAATTTTTCCTGGTGTGCTTATGGTGTGTAGACATTAATCAATCAACATGTGTTTGTGTTTGTGCAAGAATTAGGAAACATGATCCTCAACTGATGCTACTTACTGAACTGATGACAACTAACTGTCTTTGTTAATGTTGAGTATATCAGGTACACAATATAACATCAGGTTCTTTCATCCTAGAATAATTAGGCTATATGACACTATGACATGAAACTCACAACCACACCAGCATTTAAAATAGCAATATTTCACAGAAACATCTCTTTATTTTAATGGAAGCTTACAGATCTAATCGAATTCAATTTTGGTGAAATCTGTCATGCATATTCAAACTGCTGACTAACTGCAAACAGTGCGTTCATGAGAGCAAAACGCCAGGAGGGAGCAAACATCACAGTACAGAGAAAATAGAAGCGCAAAGAGCTATTGTGACTGACTAGCGTTAGCATGTTTTTGGCTGGTTAGTGTGTTACCTTGCCTGCTAGTTCTATTCTGATGAGTAATCCCTGCCTCGACCTTGTCATGCTCACAGTCTAGAGAAAATCTCGTCCAACAATCATGAAAACGAGACATTTTAAATTCCATTGTAGGCGTACAGTGAGCTTGGAGAATCCCTGAGGTCTGTGCACAAGGATCTGCCCTTTGTAACTGTATTTTGCTTTTGGAGGTTTAAAATCAATTCGTTTCCCTTCTTTCCACAGCTTGATCTTTCACTTTCCTTCTCTAACTTCATTTTTGGAAATGACAAACCCTAACAACCAGTCAACATATTTGACACATTTTTACAAAATTTCCAGAACTTTCGCCTCAAGCGCTGTTACAATTTTTCTGGCAAGCTATTTTATTAAGTTATTTGTCAGAGAGACACTCTGGCGGTGAAGTGGTAATCGTAGATAAGAGCAACAGGAGAGGTTCATGATGGGGGAATTGCAGCTCCTGGAAAACTGGGCTTTATTGAGGTGTAAAAAAAGGAGTACAGAGAACTATAGGAGAACAGAGCCTGTATGCCAACAGACCCCTTAATCCTCAGACATGGAGGCATGACAAGACTCCCAACACCCTAAATCTAAACTCAAATAGATTGACACAGTGATTGAGACGTTTAGATTTGGTTTTTCTTTGGGTGCACGTTTTTCCCCCCAAGCTGGCTAGAATTAGCTGTTTGGGATGTAAATCCTGTGTTTAAGCGTGAGCTGTACTTTATGCCTGGGGGGAGTTTTCTCTGACCGAAGGTATTCAGAGAGTTCATTTCCAACACTGGATATCCTTTTTGCAAAATAGCTGCAGTTTCTCATTAAATGTCTTAAAGATAAGAAAGTCTCAACTGCTATTGTTTTTCCAGCAAGGAAATGTTTAGCTTTGTAAAATCAATGGGTTATCTTGTGACAGTTATAACAGTACGTATCTATTATTAATCTATTTTATTCTATCCACTATCTCTTTTTTTGTGTATAGCAAGTAACTTGATAATTCTCTTGTAAGAACAATCAAGATTTGTTGATGTTATAAATGATCCTTACACTAACTTGGACCGGTTACAGAAACAGCTGAGTGTTTTCAGTTAAATAATCACCAACAAATTATTTTGGCACAGCAAGAAGATTGAATAAATCATTTTGGACACACAAATCTGCGCTGACATTACATTTCTATCGTTCATCTCTGGTGCAGCTGGTGCGTAAATTGAATAATCCCAAAGCAGCATTTGAATGCTAATCACTGGAACCCTCCACTGATTAAAGCAAACATGGGAGAAAGTGAGAAATCTACTGTTTGCGCTGTGGGAATTGCCACATCCTGAATACGTATGTAAAGTTGAATTAAACAGACATCTGACCGCATGACTGTGTAAGAGTGTTTTGAGAAAAACAGAGGAACATAGTCTATTTTGACATTTCTGGGCGCTTTTGAGTGTTTAGGATCCAATTTAATATCATTATAGAATTTTCACCGACTACGGTAGCTTTCGAAACCCTTGTGTCAGTAGTTAATAATAATAACAATGATAAACCAATAAAATTGATTGTGGGGATCATCGTGGACTAGGGGACCTTTGTAAAAGGAAAAAGAAAGGCTATAATTCAATCAGTTATCTGATCAAAAACAAGCAGGGCTTTAATTTTTATGCCCTCATCATGGTCAGATAAAAGAGGAAGTAAAGAGGAAGTAATGGAGGAGAGATTGGTGTTAAGTGGATTGACCCCCAGCCATCATGATTAAGACCATAAAGAGGGCTCTGGTCAGAGGTTATTAAAGGATTATAAAAGGCTCTAAAAGGTTATAAAGGACCGGTCTGGAGAAGATTAACCAACACAGCTGCTCAAATCAACACCACTCCACATTCCACACCATCAGTTTACACACCAGATAGAGAGTCATTTCAGCTTACTTGCAAATGACTTGATTACTGTCTTGTTGTTCAAAGTAAAATGTAAAAGATGAGTATGATGATGAGTCTTTATTTAACACATAAGTAGCATTTCAATGTGCAATTTTACTTTGACAAGAGGAAACAGCTGTTTGTGGTAAAGAGGAATGCTCAGTTGAACTGAAACTAAACTGTTTTTTTTCACCTGGTAAAGCAAACATAAAACACTTTTCTTGTGTTCACTTGAAGAAAAAAATCAGTTCAAATCAATTAAAATAAAAACAGGTGGATGGGAACAAGCTTATTGTTGCTAATTCTACCAAAGACAGCTGAAGCGTATGATGTTTCCTTCTTCTTTTTTTTCTGGTGAGAAAGAAGAGCAACTGCATCAGACACTGACTGGTGAAGAGGACAATCAGCTGTTGTATTTCCGTGGAAGTTGGCAGCCTTTCCAGCCTACAAACAGTGAAAATAGGTTGTTAGTTTTGGATAGGCTATAGGGTTTATTATGCTTAAAACGAACAAATGGTCACACTGAGCTCTCTTAAAAACTCTGTCTTTTACACATCTTTGTAGTCTCTTGTAGCAATTAATCATACAAAATGGATAACAGCACACACACTGGACCTCCCCTCCTCAAGGACATTTATGGTTCTGCACTCGGTCGTGCACACAAAGTGAAGAAGAAGTGTGAAAAAAATAAGAAAAACCCTGCATAAAAAATCCAACAAGCACTTCTTCAAGCTATGTAACTTTTGCTGAACAGTAACCAATTTTCTCTGAGTCAGCAATCTGACTTAGTAATATCAGTTACACAGCAATATCTGTCCAAAACTTACTTACTCACCAACAGCTAATGGTCAGGCCTTACTTGGTCTGGTGTGACAACACTGGTCAGACCTGCAGCTAGTAACTAGACTGCAGGTAGAGCTGGTAGAGGGAGGAGGAGCAGGGTTGGGAGCGGGAGCTGTCATCTCAACCAGAAAATCAACAAGAATTGGATTTTTCAGATTAGCGGCTAATTAGGCTACATACAGTCAGCTTTTGTCTTAGGTTGTACATAACAATTTGCTGTTTGTCAAACAATTAAGATCTCTATGGCTAAAACATACCGGCATGTTGCTTTTTTAAAAGTTTAAGCTTGTTGGACAGATGGTTTGAGAAATTGCTTTTATTGACATTTTATAATAGTTTATTGTACTGCGGTAACAAGCGTAGTCGTCATTAACTCGAGTATCTTTATCTTGCATTTCACCTGGATTCACTCTCTCCTCTGCAGCCCCCTCTGTTCTACCGTCCACTCTTGCAGATTGAAAAATGCCTTCTTTTTAACCAGTTGTACATCCAATTTTGGATATTATATAGCAACAAAGTCGATGTGCATGGATGGGTCAACAAAGAATTGGACTTTTTGTTTCCCATTTCCAACCACAAGAACATTGTTTATTATAAACCATGATTGTTCCCTAACTTTAACTGCATGGTTGTCATTGTAACCATGACAACAAAAGTCTCCTAAGCAGTCATTTACAAAGCACACTTTTATTTGAACCCAAAACATGATCTATCCCTAAACCTAATTTATTTCTAAACAGTCATTTTTAACAGTTTTAGAAAGCACAGACAAGTTATGTCATCCCGTTGATTGCTGCCAATAGGGGCTTTTATGTGTCGCTCTGGAGCACTGGACCAATGACATATTTTGTCATTCAGTTTGGAGGACTTTGCCTAGAGCCTAAAATCACTCCTTCCTGCCTATGTCATCCTCCTGAGCACCAGACAGGTTCGGAGGAATGAACTGGGTAGTAATGGGAACCAGAATACCAGTGCTTCCTGAGCTAATCACACGCAGCCACCGGTGAAGACAGCAGCACCATCGTTCTCTCACTGCGTCACTCCATCACTCTTTCTTTTCTCTCCTGGCTGCAGCAGGAGCCAATCACTGTGCGTCTTTCTGACGTCTTTACTGTGCTCTCACTTTATCCCCTCTTCCTCTGTTCTGTCCTTTTTCCATTGGTCAGTCTTGCCCCTCAGCTGTCTTTCTGTCTTGTCTGTCTTCTTTCAGTCTCTCTCTCTTGCTTTCTCTAACACACACACACACACACACACACACACACACACACCACGCAGACTCATGTTTTAGCTATTCATCAGTAGCTAATCTCAGTTGTCTGCTTTGAGGTGTTTTGGGGCCACATGCTCATAATGACAAATAGCTCCTGGAGAAAGTGAAAAACAAATCACTGTGTTTCTGTGTATGTGTATGTGTGTGTGTGTGTGTGTGTGTTTGTGTGTTTCCTCACTAGTGACAAGAAATCTAACCAACATAAATATTTGGTCCCATGAAGGCCGTTAACACTGACTTATGAATCATAAAGCCAGTGAAACAGGAGTGTAAATAAACAGTGAAGCCAGTCCTGGCGCCCCGCCAAGCTCCCTCTTCTTTCATAACTCAGTCTGGGCTCCGCCTGCCGAGGACGGATGTGTCCAGCTCTCCACCTGGGCAACAGGTCCCACTGTTTGGCTTACCAACCTGTTGAGGTTGGCTGAGCCATACGGAAAACAGTAAATTAGCGGAAGGCTGCTGCTTGGGTGTAAACTTGTGTAACAGCTCATTGGAGGCTAATGCTCCGAATGTGTTTGGAAAGATCCATTTTAACGCTTGTTTTCTCAGAGGTGATTTCTTTTACGGGTTTGTCGTTAGGAAAGCGTTAAAGTTTATGATGCATAGATGATTCGGTCGTAACACAGTGCGTGTCCATGTGTGAGTGTGTCAGACTTTTATTAAAGGCAAAAGCACGTAAAAGCAAAAAGCAAGTATTAGTATTTTTGTGAGTTTTTCTATTAGAGCAACATAGTTCAGTGGCTCCTAAAGACAAAGCACACACAAGAATGCAACAAATACTTTCACTTTGGTATTTGTAGCATTTTCTGGATTCAGAGTGTGTTTCCCTTAATGTTTGTGCATTCTTGTATGTACTTTGTCCTTAATGGCCACCGTAACCTTGTCCTCTTTACACTGCTACATTTTCTCGATTGCTGTTTTATATGAAAAACATACAATGAGCTCATAATTATGGATGTAATAATAACAAATGTTTAATTTTCTAGAAATAGTGTCCGTCTAACATCCAATCTACAAACCTAGTAGTGTACTAATTAAACCAGATACACATTTTTTTTTTAAAAATACATGCAATGAAGTAATACTGAAAGTAAAGCACTCTTCATAATGAGAACTTTTGATACTAACACCAGTTCATTTATTGTTCTGCATGCAAGCCTTTAACTTTTAATTAAGTATTATTGCAATGTTAGATTAATGCATATTCCCTCAAGATTTCATGTGCACATCCCTTAAGGCCCACTGTGGAGTGCATCTGAGGACATGATGTTTGTGTGGAAATACATTGATCAAACTGGACATCTGTAAAGATACAGAGCTGACTCTGACAGCGATAAACTGGAGGATAGACATACCTCCCTGTCCCTTCTGAGTCACACTCTGCTCTCCCTTATCTTCTTCCTCTACATGCTTGGATACACTTTGTCTTAACAAAACACTTTGTATCCCTCTCCTCAGCTCTTATTTCTCTTATTCTTTTTTTTTCCCAGCATGTTTCAATCCTACACAAGAGAGTTCCAGGAGTATTTTGTTAGAGTTGTTGTCAGGGCAATGTGAGTCTAACTCTTACACCCTTTAATGTTTTTCTTCTTTCTTTCTCTTCTTCTTTTGTCTTCCCTCTCAAATGTTGGTGAGCTACGAATTAAAGGTTAATTTTGCAGTTATTTTTTGTAAGATGAATGAATAAAAAACTAAGAGCAAAATCTGCAAAATAAAGCTGTCATAGCTTGTGCTCTTTCCATCTGCAGATTTCATGGCCTTTGCTGCTGTCAGTAACCGTGTTTTACTCTATTGATCCCTTAAGGTAAATTCTCTTGTCACTTCCTCTTATTCAGGGAGGTCAGCATACATGGAACAGCAGCCCTGGAGCTGGAGGGTATTCAGTGTTCACTTCAGCGGGACAGATGTTTGCCGACACTGGTTTAAACCCAGCTGCCACTTAGTGTGCCAGGATGACACAGACTGCTGTTTTCACCACTGTCAATTATAGACATTATTATAAATATATAATCAAGCTTCTATATGACTAATTTGCAACTGCAGATGCTGTCCGGATTAGACTTTTTTATCAACTAAATGAGGAAACATTTAATGAACGTAATCTACCAAGACTGAAAATTTTGATCCTGAACATATCTGCATGTTCACTGACAATGTATTTAATTTGTTTTCCCTATAATATCCACACTTGCTATACGATGCTCTGCTCATAGTAACAGCAGTAGTGTTTTTCATGGTTATGTCTCGGCACTGTCAGCACTCAGTTAAGGTTGGGGAAAGCTCATGGTCTTGGTATTAAGTTGAAAAAGTCCACAGTGACTTAAAGCATGAGACACACTGTGTTTACAGTATAACAGCAAGTTTTAACCAAAACTATGATCTTTCCCTAATGTTAACCAAAGTGCTTCGGTTGCTTAAACTCAACCACATGCAGGAATCAGGATGCACACCACCATCTCGTGTGTCAAAGTCCAGTGTCTTGTATGCCCACTATCCACCCTGACCACCTCCCTACGACTTCCATGTAGCACAAGATGTAGCACCTCCTTCACTAAGAACAAAGAGAGAGGAAGCATTTATGTTTCCCTCAAAAAATCAATGGCAAAACAAATGAGTATTTACTGTATGAAATTTCTAGGACAATGATACAGACTGTTGTTTTCACTGGTGTTTACAAAAGCCAGAAATGTTTGTTTCATTTCAAAAACCAGAAATGAAACTCAAGCTCCAGAGAGGTCACATCTGCTGATTTCATTGCCCAGGCAAGGCAATTATTCACATAGAAATACATCCATTTTCCCTCATCGGCTATTATATGGGCAGTTTGTGCAAATCTGTTTCTGATCAGTAAACAACTGAGGCTGCAGCCTAGAGCGATGGAAAATGCCTTGAATTGTTATTTTGTCTTTGAGATGGTATTTTATTATTTAATATAGAACATAATAAAATTCTTACTCTACCACTGTCTGCTATGGTGTAAATAAAATAACAGGAAAAAGGCTGGTACTCAGGGATCCCTCAGGGATGAAGGACTTTGATGCCCGCAATGCAAACACACTTTCAGATTGACCGTGTAATCCAGGCAGCTATTTTCTTTTCCCACTCACCGGGCTTCTGTGTAAGTGGTGTCTTCAGTGCTACCGGCTCCTCTGTTAACCTCAAACATGCTCTTCTTTTGTTTGCTGCTGCACGGTTGATGTGGTGACCTTGTGAACCCTGTGGTGATTGTCTCGCGTGGCTAAGTGCCTCCTGATTGTGGGCAGAGTTGAGTGTTGATAATGTCTAACAGATTCTCCTCCTGTCACACACATTGTGCATACATGCAGTAGCACGTAGGCACACATTTCAACACAGGCACACACAAACCTACACACAATGCAATCTTTGCTCTTCAATCCCAACAGTAAACAGTTTACTGACTCGCTGATGCTTCAGATTGTTTTCAGACACGTCAACACGCAGCCAACATGTTGACGAGCAAATGTTGAAACATGTCAAGTTTGTTCTGGTGTGTTTATTTAAGAGGCTGCATGGAGTAAACTCATCACCCAATTTGCCCGAATGTCTGTAAAAGTTTAATTTGCTGACCTGAACCCCCGCTTTTCCTTGGCATCCCCACCATGTACTGTGGTAATATCATAATCTAAATAATGTAGACTGTAATTTTCACAGTGATGGAACGACTTGGGATGGAGCTCTTTTATAAGTGAAAAGCATGTGTTTAATATTAGACAGACAGCTATCAAACCCACCACATACAACACACACATACACACAGAGGAGGTCTCTGCAGGCCCTATCATTTTTGAGAGGTACTGTAAGATACATACCATACCTACACTCATTCACACACATGCACTTTAGCCACATACTTCCCACACCAGCCGTTTGGCCCTCCTCCTCCTCACACCCTTGTAACCTTAGCCTCCACTATGGTGACTTGAGCTGTCAACAGATGGCCGATCCCACACTGTGTGTTAACTAAGTCAAAGTTTGGAAAATAAACCGGGTGTCCCCTCTCTGCTCCTGTCCTCACCTTCATTTCCTCCATCAGCTTCTCCAACTCTATTTTACTTGGTGGAGTCAGGGATGTTTTGAAAGCATCAATAATTGGTAAAGCACATAAAGGGTTTCATAGGTTTGATAACACCGGCAACTTTGCAAGCTACTGTGTTCAATTAACCCTCACTAAATAATTTGGCATAAACCAAGCTAAGTTGACTCTAAAATAGTTTTGGTAGATCATGGCCTATGAAATATTTGTGTACTCATATTTACTCTACAGTGAGGTTTCCAGGAAGTTAGTGATATATATATTGCAACATTAGGGAAAAAAACGAAATAAATATGAAATAAAAATTGATATCCGAATTTTATTTATTTCAAACATAATGTAGTTCAGATTCCTAAAGAAACACATAAGAAGTTGGACAAATTATTATTGTGGATTTATTTTATTTGTTTTTTCTTTTTTGTTTGACTTTTCTCTCCTGGACTCTTGTATTTTCAAACAATTTTTCACTTTTGACGGTATTTACTATTTTATATTCTGTGGCAAAAATTGTAACCTTGATTCAATCCAGATTTCAGATCATGTCAGATTTAGTGACAATTTAGAGTCTCCAATTAACCTAGGATGTATTTCTTTGGACTGTGGGAGGAAACCAGAGCACCTGGGGAAAACCCACGCAGACATGGGGAGAACATACAAACTCCACACAGAAAAGACCACGGCCATCTTGTGCTGTGAGGCCACAGTGCTACCCACTGAACCACCATGCTGCCCATATAAAGAGCTACAAAGGCTTTATAGCAAAGACAAGTTCTTAGTTGTTTTTGCTATAAAGCCTTTATAGCGAGCCTCAGTCCTCCACGGTGCTCACGCAGCAGCATGAGAAAAACGTCCTCTTCCACCAGGAGCAGAAACGCTTGAAGCCGTTCCTCTTCTTCTTCTTCTTCGGCTCGCTGTCATCCGTTCTATCCAGGTGATTGTTTTCATATAGAACAGTGGCAGGAGCCGTAGCAGCAGTAGCCGGAGCAAGAGTGGGGGCGGGGGCGGGAGCGGGAGCGGGATCCGGAGCAGGAGCAGGAGCAGGAGCAGGAGCAGGAGCAGGAGCCATAGCTGGAGCCAGAGCCATAGCCAGAGCGGGGGCGGGAGCGGTAGCGGGATCCGGAGCCGGAGCCGGAGCAGGAGCAGGAGGAGGAGCAGGAGTCATAACTGGAGCCAGAGTCGGAGCCAGAGCGGGGGCGGGGGCGGTAGCGGGATCCGGAGCCGGAGCCGGAGCCGGAGCAGGAGCAGGAGCAGGAGCAGGAGCAGGAGCAGGAGCAGGAGCCATAACTGGAGCCAGAGTCGGAGCCAGAGCGGGGGCGGGGGCGGGGGCGGTAGCGGGATCTGGAGCCGGAGCCGGAGCAGGAGCAGGAGCAGGAGCCGGAGCCTTAACTGGAGCCAGAGTCGGAGCCAGAGCGGGGGCGGGGGCGGTAGCGGTAGAGGGATCCAGAGCCGGAGCAGGAGCAGGAGCAGGAGCTCGAGCAGGAGCAAGACCAGGAGCACGAGCTGGCTGAACCATAAGGATGCCTGATGGTGCTATGCGGCGTATAGCACTCCAGAAATCCTCCTCTACGTTGTTGGGTCCACGTTCAGCCTGTGCCTCTCGCAAACAGGATACCAGCTCCACCGGTGGAAGACTGAATGCAGGAGGTAGAGGCTGAACCATGATCACACCTGATGGCACTGTGCGACGAACGTTACTCCAGAATCCATCTTCATCTTCCTTGTTCAGGCTGAGTTCATCCAGCTCATTGGTTCCAGGTTCCTGGTTCATACCGGGTTCATCCACCTCATTGGTTCCGGGTTCCTGGTTCATACCGGGCTCGTATACCTCACTGGTTCCAGGCTCAGCTTCCTGGTTCAATTTGGGTGTGTCTGTCGGGCCGGGTTCGTTTGCTGCAGTCTCCAGAGTTCTTTTGCTACAAGAGAAACTTACACTGTTATGTTTATGGACAACAAACAGAAATCCCATGTGTATGCAAATATGTAAATCAACACAAACACATAACACACATATATACACACATATGCCCATACTTGTTGCGGTAGGTCGTTGTAATAAATGGATGGGTGAGGATTTCGCTGGGGGTAATCCTCTCCCTCCCATCCCACTGGAGCATCGCCTTTAACAAGTTGACGCAGTCCCTCGATCTCCTGACTTTCTTCAGACACGTCTAGTTTAGGAAATAATTGAAAAATTTAACCTAATATTTGAGTCATCTTCCTAAATTATGAAAAGACAATCAATGACGTCACTTTTCAGCAGCTAGTGCCTATTTAATGACCTACCTTTATTCCATCCAGGGACCGGAACGAGTAGGACCTGTCATCAGTCCCACACCATCTCGAGAATTCCTAAAAGAAGGTTAAAGTATTTAAGATACATGTATTTCTCAATAAATTCAACTGATGAACTGAAGGAAAATATTGGAAGGTATTATTTTTATATGTTAAGGATAAAATATTTGAAAAGCCAAATAAGGGGTTTTGTACCGTGAGCCTCCATCCTTGGGAATCCGACTGGAAGTATTCCCTTGACTTCCTCCCTTCCTTGATAATGCGGTCTGGCGGCGGACCCAGGATGTCAATGATGTACCGTAGCTGGAAACAAAACACAATATCACATCAACTTTCTTTTTTTTTTGAGACTCTGGTACAGTTGAAATAATAATGATAAACTAGCTGGTTTATAAGGATGCAAACTGACAATGGCTCCTTAAGAAAGATTACAGCACTACTTAATCTGTTAGCAATGAAAAGCAAAAAGTCCAGTCCACTTATAGTAAATTAGTTACCGTCTCATGGTCACTCCTTCCCGGGAACAGCGTCGAGCCCACAACCATTTCTGCCATCACACAGCCGAGCGACCACATGTCAATGGCCTCAGAAAATGGCATACCTAACATAATCTCTGGAGCTCTGAATGTGGAATAAAAGCATCGAAAAAAATTAGGAACATTGTCATATTTTAACGATTAAAGCACAATGTAGCACATAATGTAATAATAGCATTAGTACAAAGTTATCACAGCAGATAATCACCCAACAGCTCATACAGGTATGGACAGGTAACACACACACATGCACATACAGAGCTAGACCTCACCTGTAGAAACTGCCATGGTCGATCATGCTCCTTTTGGCTTTGTGGCTGGGAATAGCCATGTCAAAACCAATCAGCTTCACCCGGACTGGTCTAACACGATCCACCAGCATGATGTTATTGATGTGAACATCGGTGTGGATCAATCCGATGTTCTTTAGGGCATCAAATGCTACGGCCATCTGCAAATAATAAATGACAAGATGTGAGCCTATTATTTCAAAAGGTTTTTACAACATAAAATTCTGAACCTAAAATTATTTATTTATTATTTAATTATTAAGTGCTTTCAATCCTAAAAATGGAGACAAATCCAATAAAAAACAACATAACTACAATGGGGGATTGACCACAGACTGAGTGTTCACTTGTGTTGTCCAGCTAATGGCGTACCTGTTGGATAATTCTTCTGACGTCTTGGAGACGCATGGCCGTCTTTGTTTCTGCGAGGAACCCCCCCAGGGTGATGTCTAAATGCTCGAAGACAAGACATCGGTCCCCCGAAAATCCATCGTAGAACTTGACAATATTGCATTTGTCAAGCTTTTTTTCCATTAAGATTTTTAAGGTGCATGCCTGCAGATACAAAACAAGTTTGGCATTGTTAGTCAAACTCATACAAAAATGTAAATGACACATCGATCTTGAAGCAATTAAACAACTGCAGCTCATTAAGAATGCTGTTACCAGAGTTTTACTAAGACTAAATATCTTCTCTGGCAAAATCTGTAAAAATCAAAATCAACTAGAGTCCTACCTCATTGTCCAGAGCCCACCACTTTTCTTTGATGGCAACGATCTCTTCAGTTTCTCT
Source organism: Thunnus thynnus (assembly GCF_963924715.1). Lineage (NCBI taxonomy): Eukaryota > Metazoa > Chordata > Actinopteri > Scombriformes > Scombridae > Thunnus > Thunnus thynnus. The sequence continues at coordinate 4,599,333 of NC_089519.1, read as the reverse complement.
GTGGACACATTTGAACACGTGTCCAAAGCTGCCCTCTCCGACTATTTTCAAGATTTTGTACTTCTTGAAGTGGGTTGCGCTGTAATTCGATGAACTTGGTGTCTCCATTGCAAAAAGCTGAAATTGATATGGGGGGGAAAGTAAAAGAACAGATTAATTTAATTCCCTGTAAAGAAATCATTTTGTAAATTAATGAATTACATGTGTGTTTGAGGTCTCATCAGCTATGCACCAGCTGCTTTGTTGTATCTGAATAACTTATTTTGATACAATTTTTGTATTTTTTGTATTAGATAGACAATATTTATGATAATGTCTATCTGGTGGATCCTCATATTACTTAATCCTTTTTTACAGAGCAACTTTGGGTCAAATTCTAGTTTGATCATTTTCTAGTTTTATCATTCTATTTCAGTTGTGCTTAAATTGTTTGTATTCCTAATTAGCTATGCATTTAATCAAATTACCACAAACAAAGTTGGGGCAAGGTGGTTATCCTGTATGGTAGCACTAGTTGACATTTGCAAATCTGGCCAAAACATAATTATCAGTGATCCCTAACCTACCAGGGACTTGACAATATCAAGTAAATGTGACAAATTATGAGACATTTTAAATGTTATATCTGAACTTCGTCTGGAATAACATAATAAGAAAAAGCAGGTGATTACTTTTAGAGACTTCATATTGCACATTAACCCCCCCTCCACTTCTGGCTGTAAGTCATAACTGGATCTCAAACAAATTGCTACATTAAAAAGAATGAAGAAGTGACTTACTCGTAATCCTGTTTGACTTTATGGTTCTCTTCCTTGGATTTAATGATAATGTAGTTTACTCAGAGAGCACGATTCCTTGTATGTACTTCCCTGTATGTACTTGGCAATACAACTGGTTCTGAATAAATGATTCCACATACAGATTCCACCTAGATGCTCTTGTGTGACATCAGATCTAGAACTCCTTTATGTCATAAGAATATGTGATGTATCATAGGATTCTGACTGATGACATCATTATATATCACTGGTGGCTGGTGACTCAAAAAATTGGGGAGGACAGGAGGAAAATCAACATGCAATCTTACAACAAATCGCATCAGACTACATCACTGTCCCCCACCCGATGAATTTGGAGGGGTGGGGGGCAATTTTATATGTCAATAAAACAATTTGCTTTCAAAAACAAAAAATCCCTGAGTAGTGAAAAGGCTGCTTCTTTAAATACATTTAGCATTTACATATTATTTCTAAACAAAAAAGTGCTCATTTTAGCTATGGAGTGGTTCAGAATGTGTTATTTTACCAATTCCAAATGAATGAGTGAGCCCAGACATCTCAATGTAACTTCAACAAGCAAACTACCTACAACACATTATATGATCTCTGCTGCATTCTTGTTAAGGAGATAAAAAACACAAAAAAGCCACACAGAGACATTTAACCATCAGAGATGAAATTAGCGACCAAAGAGACAGACAGAGAGAAGTTGTGTTTGACTCACGTTATCTGATGTCTTCTTCTTTCTATCATGGAGATGAAGTATTAATGTCATAACGTCCATTTATGGCTGTTGGTCATCTTGTTTGTTAGTTAACAGAACTTTATGGCTGCTGGTTAACCAGTCTGATATCATTAGCAACAATGACAAACAAGCTAACTCTCCTGTTTGTTTCTCCGGTTGCTTCGCTCTCCAGCCTCCCCAGCGGCGTCCTGCTGCTGTTACGCTGCACAGTCCAAATCATTTCTCCCGTTAGCTTAACATCAGTCCTTAACAGTCCTTCCATGGATGTATTAAGACTCCTTCAGGCTGTTACAACAAGCTAACTGTTGTATTGGCTAACACAACGAGCTATCTACTGCTGCTACTCTGCCTTACAGTGGAGAGAATTGAAGATGAAATCTGGAAACTATCATTGGACCAACTCGATGTCAATAATGTATTCTGGTTGTTGATTGGTAAGGGAGGACAGCCTCCCTTGGAGCGTCATTTTACGAGTCTTGGCCAATCATAGATTAGCATGAAAAAAAATGAAGTACATTACATTGATGTAAGAGATCCCGTCCTGAGGAGGACAGCAGGAGCTCGTCCTCCTCTGCCCCCCACTGCTCCCCCACTGCTCCCCACCACCACTTCACACACACTGCTCTTTCTCCTCCTGCCCTGCAAGTGTCGCTGTTGAAGCATTTTAACCAGAATGTCAATAATGGATTTTTTCCAAGGAAGAGAGAAAATAATTTTACATATAATACAGAGATTTGGTAATGGTTTATCTCAACCAAATATTCTTTTTTATATTTTGATCTTCCTCTTGCCTCTCAAAAAATAGAGGAGGAGCAACCTCCTCTGCCTCTATGGACCAGCCTCCACTGTTATATATTAATTAATTTGCATCCGTAGTCCCCCACAATTAAAACATACAACACTACAACAACAAACAGTACGAAGCAAAAAAAAAAAACAAGCCAAAAAACAAAACAAAAACAAACAAAAAAAACACACAGAACACAATATACAAAATACAAAACTACACACAACAGCACATCACATACACCCACAATGTCAATTAAAAATTAATAATGTAACCTAAACTCAGTGGTCACACAGCTGATTCGTCTTTAGTAGATTTTTTAATTTGGCCTTGAATGTATTGATTGAACTACAGGTCTTCATATCATCAGGTAGGACGTTCCACTGAGTTGTGGCTTTCACAGAGAAAGCTGACTGCCCAAATGCAGTGTGACAAAATGGTACAATCTTGTATGGAGGATATTCTGGAGGATCTAACAGAACTTGACACTGAGCGAGTGTACACAAAGTCACATAGTGAAGGATGGGCCAAACCACTTAAAATTTTATAAACTAAGCACAAATTTGAGAAATTGCTCAGTGAATTGTATTTCTCCAGTACCCTACAGTGATGGAAATGCATTGGCTCTTTGTCCAGAGTTTTTAGAGTTTGTTTGTCTGTAGCCTATAAGGATTCAAGAGGTCTTATGGCTGTTTCTCCAGCCTGCCCCCAACATGTGATGCAATAAGACATATGGGAAAGGATCATAGCATGTATAAATATCTTGGCTGCGTCCATAGAGAGACAGTTTCTCATATGTCTAAAATTTGCTAAGTTGTACTTTATGGTTTTAACTGTTTTTTTTAACATGTTTCTTAAAGTTCAAATTTGGATCTAGTGTCACACCAAGATATTTAAAATCAGTAACTATGTCAATTTTTTCACCTTTGTTGAAAATATCAGCATTGGGAGGTTGTAACATAGTTTTAGAGAAAAACATACATTTTGTCTTGTTTACATTTAGACTCAGACATGATTGATCAAGCCAATGTGTGATCCTTTCCAATGCAATTGTTGGCTACATAATGTGCACAGTGACACATTTATATAAAAACAAAATACACTGAAGCATTTCTGATTTATACTCCCACAGAAGTGATAAAAGAACAGTGAGGTTGGGCTGGGGCTGCAGTGCGTCAGTGCAGAAACAATGCTATGATCCTTGTACAGTGACCACATATGGCTAGGATGCCCAAGTGATTATGTAAATGAAGTCATTTTCAATTACTGATCACAGCACCACAAATCTCTCACCACCAGGTACAGCTGGTTTAGAGGAAAACACATTTTGGGGTGGATGTGGTTCAGGAGGTAGAGGGTGTTATCTACTAATCAGAAGGTTTGTCCACATGTCGAAGTGTCCTTGGACAAGATACTGAACCCCAAATGCTGCCAATGATTGTGCCAGCACCTTGCATGATAGCTTGCAGCCACCGGTGTGTGAGTGTGCGTGTGAATATGAGTGTGGATGGGTGAATGAGCAGCAGAAACATTGTAAAGTTCTTTGGATAAAATATATTTGCAGCCATTTATGTTTTCATGTTTAGTGTGGATCTGAGTCATCATCTTTCAATCCATCTATGTTTCCATGTGACTGGTAATGAATTACGGCAGCATATTGCTTGCATCGTAACAATAAAATAAATAAATAAATGAATAAATAAATGAATAAATTATTAAGAATAAATACGTAATTACATCACCAAATGTGACTAGTTGAGTTTAAAGTTTCACTGAGAATGAAAGATGTGTTCACAAAATAGAATCCTGTATTTGTTGCAGACAGAAACACTCAATCTTAAACCAGACTTGCAACCTGAAATGAATTTAAACTTTCTGGAGCAGCATCACCTGCAGATGTGGTTCTTTTGAAATGACTTGGGGTATGTTTTCTGTGCAAGAGAGCAAGAAGCACAGCAGACACCTTTGTAGTACAGATAATTGCAGAGCCTGGCTTGCACCACCACCGTATAGTTATGATACTGGTTGCTACATGATTTATCTGGGAAAGAAAAATAAAAACAAGATAGAGAAATTGAGGAAATGAGATGTTTTATGAAGAGCTGCAGACAACCAGCACAAAGAGCCAAACAGCTCATTAGTTAAATTTGTATGTACCTTTATTCTAACACTACACTAACTAGGCGGCAGTTGTGCTTTTTAACTTAATCACAGATTTCCTCTTGAGGATTGCCAAAGCCATGGAAACTTTTTTACCAATAAGCAGATCCAAGTTCAGTGCTGGCCACTATTTTAGGCACATTTTATCATCTGAGGAAAAGATCTGCACTCTGGGGCTTAACAGTCAAAAATCTAATGGAAACTTGGTACGAGGATCTGTTTATATAAGCTGCTAAGCACAGGAACAAAGACGGGGCAAGGGAATGGTCCTTATGTCCTTTTGAACACTATTACGGAAATGATTCAGAGAGTTGGAAATACCTCTCCTATGAGCTGCTTGTGTTTTTCTGTTAATCTGCTAATATGTTGTTTGTCTTTTACAGGCAAACAGGGCTTGATTTATAGAAAGCACAGTTTCAATAAGGTTACATTTTTCTTCCAAAAGTGGCACTGCATATCTTTTATTAGCATGCCAGCTACTAAATCCTAAATCTTCTAATAGATATACAGAATCTGCTGCAAAACCCTGTCACTCATAAAAAGAACACACACATTTTTGTGGAGTAACGGCTGCAGACAATCAATAAAACGTGTGTGTGTGTGCGTGTGTGGACATTCAAGTCCACACAAGAAGTTTTATGCCTTGAGTCTCATAAATATGATGATACACAGTATTCCCCTGTAGGGAGTTCAGTGACACACACACACACAACCAGATCTATTTGAGGCTTGTGTGTGTGTGTGCCTCAAATAGATCTGGTTGTGTGTGTGTGTGTGTGTGTGTGTGTGTGTGTGTGTGTTTGTGTGTGTGTGTGTGTGTGTGTGTGTGTGAGGCCATTTCATATTTGATATTATATTTATAAAAAACATTATGTAATCTAAACTGTTAGGTTTCAGGCTATTAAGCCCTCTTCAAGGTCAAACAAGGACAAACAATTTATATAAATGACATAGAATTACAAAACATCACAATATGATTTGGGTAATTAAACCTGGTTAAACAATGTTAAACCTGAGGGTTGCTATTCTTCAACCTCTAACAACTGCAACAAAGTACAAAGAATTTGGATGAATGAAATGGCCTCACAACAACTATCTAATTCCAATCCCAACTGTTTATTTTACACACAGCTTCTAGTGGTAACTATTCTCAGTAGCACTAGCTGATGTAGTTGTAATGTTATACAAGAATGAATAATCACTTCAAAAGCAGATTATTTTAACCTACATTATCTTAAATCAAGGACTATTTTGCCCCTCAAGACTTAAAAGGGCCATTTTAGTACTAGACCTTACTGTGAAACCACCCCTTAGAGTAAACTTGCGCCTCTCATTTACCCTGGATGAGGAAATGAGAGAATAATCATAATAATGAAAGCATTATGTCATAATTATGAGAGTAATGCATCCTTGTATTTAAAAATAATTACACCCAAAGTCTGACTAAAACAAAGCAAAGTAGAACATGAACATGTGATTGTCTGTGAGGAAAAGCTCCGCTCTGTTTGTCTGTGTGTGTGTGTATGTGTGTGTGTGTGTGTGTGGCATACAGTGGGAGTAGCTCTGGGAATTCATGCATGCTGCATAAACAGTGTAGTATTAAGTTTCATTTGCACAGCTTTTACTGCCTGTCGCTGGATAGAAAGATACAAAGAGATACTGAGATATACTGATACTGACTCCTGAGCAGACTAAGAGGCACACAAACACATGTGAAAGCAGACATATTTAAAATACACAAACTCCGAACACACACACACACCTGACCACCTCTTTAGGCATCTTTAATCTCAGCCGTCCTCCTGAGCTTTTCTTCTGTTCATTGCACTGTTTTTCTTTTCTTACTCATTGTCCATTGAGGGCACCTCTCCACCATCTGCTCTTCTATTCAGCAGGGTCGTCTGCCCCAGGACTGGCACTGAAGGACAGAGTGTGTGTGTGTGTGTGTGTCAGTGGACAATGACCCATCTGGACAACCCCCCACACACACTTCAAACACAACTCACTGAGACCTTACACCGCGACCAGGCCATCGGCATCTTTCAAGACGGATGTTAGGTGCATGGAGGGGTGAGAGACGGCGGGTTGGAATTTATGTGTGTGTGTTTGAAACTATGTTAAGTGTATATGTGTCTCTATATGAGCCTTGTCTGCTCACATCAGTAAATCTAGCCATCATTTTTCCATACACAAGAGGATCATGTCCTTAAAAGCGCAGCACAGATGAGCAACTGATCAATATAAACGGTCCAAGACTAAGACTGTTAACATCTGTCCCTCTCCCCAAAGTAATTCAAGCCTTTACTCTCATTGATTTCTAAAAGAAATCAATGAGAGTAAAGGCTAAACTTTCTAAAAGTGGGGGTTGGTACAGATCAACATTGGAGATGAAGATGCCAAGGCAGCTTTCCAATCATCAGTGATCTGCCACGGCCAGCATGCCAATCTAACATCAACACCCCAGTCAAGACCATAGGTTATACCTTACATCAGCTCAGGTCCTACTCATAATCATGTGGCACATGCATGCACATACATTCAGCCACATATGTTTATTATAGCAGTCTGGCTTACAGATTTTCCAGTTTATAAATATTGTCCTCTTTACAAAGAGAAGGGCTTGGGCAGCAATACGTCATGTGGTTCTTGCATGTATATTTTCCACTCTATTTCCCAATATGCATACAACAGGACATAGAGGAATACGAACATTCATTATCACCTGTAAAACATCAGTTACCTCAGTCCAGAATCTCTCTACCATTGGACCGGAAGTGCTTGAGTGTACCAATCCTACCACATTCGTGTCAGCACAATTCAGAAGCATTTGGGTCCATTTTTCTGACTTATGTGTTTTAATGTAAGCCCTGTGTTTGACCTTCATTTGGATAATTTTATATTTCACACAGTTGGACATAGATGTTGAATGCTTCAATATTGAGTCCCGTTGATCGCAGTGACGGGTGAACCAATTTCTCATTCCCATTGTAATTTGGTGGGTATAGTGCTGCCAGGGAAGGAATAACTTATATATAGCTGAGACAGTTCATCACCCAGTAGCAGCATCCCTCAGTTTGCCATCAAGGACACTTTTAGATCCCAGTATGATTCCCTTGCATGTTCATTTTTTTAAAGACAGATCTCAGCTATAAGTGTTGTAGAAATGCAGACTCATTCAGACTACATTTTCAGCTCATGGAATGGTATAATATCTCCATCTTTTATAATCTGTCCAATCTGAGTGATATTTTGGTGTTTGCCAAGTGCTCTTTACCAGTATTATACCACCTGCAGTTAACAGTGGATTATTCCTTACTGGAAAAAGATGGTAGAGACACACTATAAATAAACAATCATTCGTTTATTGCCATTGCAATTTCACAAGAAAAATCAATATGCATATCATCTATTTTAGCATTATATTTGGGGTGGTACAATAATGACGTCATGGAGATTAATTCTTTGCATTCAAATATGACTCTTTCCTCAAGCCACCCCCAACTACCTACCTACCGCATATTGGTTCTTATCTCTGCATGCCCATAACAGTTTGAATCTTGCATTGTATGCTAAATAGTCAAGATGAACATCAGGAACACCCAGACCACCCTTGTTTCTGGGCATGGCAAACGTTTTACATTTTATTCTAGGCTTCTTGTTCTGCCATAGGAAACTTGAAAATAATTTGTCAGTTTCCTTAAAGCATTGCTGGGGAAACTTAAATGGTATGGCTGATATAAGGAAGGAGAGTCTGGGCAGAAAGTTCATCTACATCACCTCTGCTCTGTCCCACAGCGATATAGGCAGGACCGCCCATCTCCTTATATCCTCTCTAATTACTTTTAAAATGCTGGGGCCATTTGAATTGTACATCTGATATTTATTGCGAGGTACGTCATACCTTGAGGTTTCCAGACAAAGGGTGCAGAGCCTGCTTTCATCCTGCTTTGAAATCAGAGGTATTATAGCAGATCGCATAGTCATTGGGATTGATTGTGTAGAGATAATATCATTGTGGTGAGAAATGGAGCCAATATGTCCTTGAAGCTTTTATAAAAACCTGTGTGTAACCATCATCACCTGGTGTTTTCCTAGTTGATAGAACTTTAATTGCAGACTTCCAAGAACACACGAAAAAGGTTAGATTTATTTGTTTGTTTCTGTTCACATACCATGGTCCCATTACAATCATATATCACCAGGATAGAATGTTTATTTTCCATTTGTTTTAGTTGGAGTGCTAGCATTTTTCCAGCCTTGTCTCCAGATTTGAAATCTTTCTTGAGCAAATATGTCTCCTCATGTAAGATTGCTTGGAGGTCGGATCTTATCAGTAATCGTCATTTCCCGAGTCTAAGGTTTTTTTGCATCGAGCGTGTGTTGTGTTCCTAAAATCTTAAGTTCAGTCATTAGATTTCTTTTTTTGTCTAGTATTTTCTTCTTTTTGAAGTGGAATAGCTTATTATCCACCCTCTACATGTGGCTTATAAAGTTTCCCATACTATTTGGACAGATGGGCCTGAATTTTGATTATTGGCAATAAATTCAGACATTTTCTTTCTTGTTTTGGAGATAAATTCCTCATCTTTCAAAAGAGTTATTGAATCTCCATTGATTAGTCTTATATTTATTGACTAGAGGAGAGAAAATAACTGACAGAGATGCATGGTCAGATATAATAATACTATGAATCTGAGAATCTAACACATTCTCCATTAAAGCTTTTGATATGAGTAGATAGTCTATTTGTGAAGATGAATTATGAACCTTGAAATAAAAGGTATATTTGCGGGTGTGGGGATTAGATAGGCGCCAAATATCAGTCAACGCCAATGTATTTTCTAGTTCATTAAAACTCGCAGAGAGAGCAATATCTGATGGAAGGGGATGGCTTGAACGGTGTACAGTCAGGTCATTGACCATATTAAAGTCTCCTCCCATCGGGATGAGATCTCCAGCAAACTTTTATAAAAGTACATTCAGGGATGATAAAAATACAACTTGTCCAGAGTTGGGTGCATAAATGTAAACAAGGGTGTATTTTTTTATTTTTGTAAAAACCTGAAACTATTATATGTCTCCCAACATTGTCAGCTATTTGTTCTATTAATCTGAAAGAAATTCTCTTTGCATTCAGGATGCTGACACCGCTAGCTGCTCCACTGCCTGGGGATGAGAATGCTTGTCCAACATATCTCTGCTTTAATTAAGGCATTTCAGCCTCTTTAAGGTTGCAGCATTGCCACATCACATGCTTATGATTTCAAATGTGAGATGATCTTATAGCGTTTGACCGATACCATATCTTTGTTTTGTCTGTGAGCAAACATGAATGGGGTGCAGTTATACGCAATATTCAGGGAAGTGGGTCATTCAGCTCTGAGCTTGTAGAGGTGTTGTGAGTAGCATTTTGCATGGTGATTCTGGTGCTTAAACATTATTAAACCAAACCAGCCCACCGAGAAGAAACAAACAAACAATTGAACAGAACAATTACCATAATACATTAATTGCACCATTTTATTCACATACTGAAACTGCCGTCACATGACTGTTCCTTTTCATTAAACTTAAATTGTCCAGAAGTGTTCGGAGGCCTATCGCTAACAAAAATCAATAACTCACATCAGTCTGCCAGTGTGCTTCTGAGGTGCTTCGAAGTTGTATATATAGAATATTTGGAAGGTGTTTTTTCAGTTCTTTTTTTTTCAATTGTGTTTCCATCAATAGTAACAATGAGCCTCTCTGAGTGTAGAATGCCATAGTGGTAATCTGTACCACAGAGTTTTTTCCTGACATCTGCATATTCCACTTGTTTTCATTGTTGCTCTTTCTCTCTCTCTCTTCTTACTTGCCACTCTTAAGATGCTTTGCTGGTCGTCCCATCATAGCAGTTGAATGAGATAGGGTTGCAGCAGCTCTGGGGGGTTGGGGCAGGTACGGAGGCTGCAATGTTGTCTCTCCACCTCTGGTATCGGGTCAATGGGACATACAGGACATACTGTAGAATCTCCACCATCACTTGTCTCCAGCAGGCCTTCCTCCAAGCCCATCAGCACTAAATTATTTCTTTTACTGTGGGATTCCAAAAGCATCATCTTGGTTTTCAAGTAATCCACGTCTTTGGTAAATTCTTTAGTAAGTTTCTATCAGTGCTGCACTGGTCCTCCAGTTCCCCTATTTGTGTCTTAGCGTTGCTTATCCTATTCAAGACAGACCAGGTGTCTTTTTCTGTCCTTTCATAGAGTCATTAAGTTCGTCAAATCTAGACTCAAATGGGTTTTTAATACTATTGATCTGGGTCAAAAGCTGTTGCTGTGTCTTTTTTCATATTGTCTCCTGATGGGCTGTTTCACCAGACATCCATGCAACAATATACCTTGCTAGCATATTTAAAAGCAGTTTATGGTGTTTATAGTGTTTGTTTATTACATTAGAAGCAGTATTTTAGAGCATTTAAAGTCTGTAGTTGCGAGAGGCACTAATATGCCATTCCTCTCTTGTCATGTGATCCATCCAGAATCAGAATTTGTTAACATTTGACTCTAAGAAATGGAAAATGCAACTTTATATAAAGACTAAGCAGCCACATCATACTATTCAAAAAAATTTTAATAAACAAAAAAAAAAACCCAAATTGACTGTATTTTATTTGAACACAAATGCCATACAAATATTTTGCTCTCAAATAATTCAAGGAGTTTCTTTTACATTGTAGACTCGTCAGCTACTTTTTCAAAGCTTCTTAAGGATAAAGTGCATATTTCTGTTGAAAGTACAAAGAGATTAATAACACACTATCATACTTTTATCTGCCTTATTAGCGTGGGAATTTTGACTGGTATGTCAGCTTAAAGATATGAAATGTTAAACCTTCAAAGGATGATAAATTGGCTCACTGAATAAATACTGATCTCTTAGTGAGCTGACGACATATTTGACAAAGTGACAAACTGCTAAACTCATGCCATGCATTATCATATGACAGCTGTTTATTTGATTTAGAGATACGCATGCAAATACTTTAGATATGTGTCCTCTGGGGAAGACGTAACATCATATCTATGTTGTCCACAAGACCGGCCGCTGTTACGCACCTTCCCCGGGGAATTAGAGGATTGTTTTTTTCAGCAAAGGGATCAAGAAGAAACCTTTGACCAACCTGTGCCACTGTTGCAGAGGAGAGTCATGTCATGTGGACTTTGATCTGTCATGCCACATTTAGTGTTAGGATTTATAACTTTCTTCCATCTGGGAACCATCTTACAGAGACTTCAGCGGGACGGGTAAAGCTCGCTTCTTTTTGTCCCTCCGTCTAGAGAGAAGAAGGAGGAGGAGGAGATGGAGGAGGAGAGGGAAAGTTCTGTCATGTTTTGACAGACGGGCCATAAATTGGTGATACTGAAAGGAGAGGACTCATAATACCAGTTAATGGGTCTCTAGTAAAAAGCTGAGAGGCCAGAAATGGTTTGAGTAATGGCTAATTTTCAACCTCAAAATTAAACTTGACTCGATGCCGAACATGAAAATGTTTATGATGTGATTGAGATTAACTGTAAGATTAAAAGGGGGATGTTTATACCGAAGCATATTACTTTCAAGAGTCAAAAGTCTTTATATTTATTACTGAAACCTTGTTTTAAGGTTCAAGACCTCTTAGCTATAATGGAACCAGTTTCATCACATTATTCTTTATTTCTTCTGTCTAAATATACACGTCCTCCGTTCAAAACATTTGTTGATTTATGGATTGGTTAATTCAGTGACATTGTATTGTATTATGTCTGTATTACATACAGTTAATCACAAAAGAGCCCATTATTAAACAGCACATCCCATGAGAAGCACTGCTTGCTTGAAATGTGAAGAAATCTGCAAAATTCAGACAGAAATTCAGCAACATGTTTGTTTATTCCTCACTTCTCAAGAACTGGACATTTTGTGCGGTCTAATTTCACTCTCATGCAGCTCGCACATGTACCTATCCAAGCGTTCAAAATTGTTTTCAGTTGATCATGTATTACAGATGTTGTAGCGGAGAAAATGTGAAGTTTCACGTAACCTTTCCCTCGAACATCTTTTGTCCAGTGACTAGCTTTACAGCCACTACTTACACTAGCTTTCTCAAGGAATCAGTGTGCATGGGGTACTAGTCAAAGCAATAGTTGTTATTCAAAGAATGTCAAAAGTGTTTTCTTGCCATTCCAAAACTAAGAAGAGACGAGAGCAAAAGTGCAAGAAATGGATTAGACAGTGTTTGTCATGTTTGTTCAGTCTTTCTTCCCAGAGGGATTTCATCTCTTTTCTCATTCTTTACTCTAAATGGAAACTTCTCAAATACATCCACACATGTTCGAACCCAAATACTATCCGAAATATGCAAGTGGAATATGTAAACAACCCATGGAACAACATTAGCATCAAAGGCTACGAAATAGATGGCCATTTGTGTTCATGTGCGAACAATCTGACATCATCGCTGGGAGGAAGTAGAGATAACTTTGCAAACGAAGTATTCAAAGTAGGCTGAAGCTCTGGGTTTTGACTTTCAGGGAGCATTTTTACATACGTTCTCCTCAGGTTTCTGAACTTTTGACCGTGTTTAACATAGACATCTGATATCATAACAGTTTAAAATATAATAGAAAATCAGAATAACCATGATATGTCCCCTTTAAAGTAAATGTCCCCGTAGCAAGCATTTATTTTTAAAATACAAGACACACTTAAAATTTTAAAGTAAATTCAAGAAAAAATGGCTCTGTATTTCCAGAGAGAAGTTGTGTTTTTACATCAAGGCACTGACCATTTCTAGAAAATATTTTACAGTTATATTTGGCAGGAAAAGGTTCTGCTCTTTGAGTTAAATAAAAAAAAATATTATCTTGAATGTTTTTATTTGAGATAATACCTTTTTTAATAGAAGTAGAAGTCCAGGATACTGATCATTATTGGGTCTCTGTGTATTACAGCCTTGCTCAGGCAGGAATCAAGAAAGACACACAAAGTGCAAGACTTTTGATGATTCAGAGTACATTTTTGAAATAGAGTGTGTGATGGTGGTTTGATAATAATTGTGTGTGTGTGGACATATATACATATCTTCATACGTGAACTAGTGTGTATGTTTTTTTTTTTGAGGCATGTGTCATTCATGCTTCTGTACGTGTGTGTCTGCATGCATGCGGATATGCAGTCTGGTTGGTCTGACTGTGTGCACTTTAATCTTCCTCTCTCTAGAATATGTTGCCAGGACGGCTGCTGAGTTCCTCTAGATCCTATCAGCTGCTAGGTTTTCTCTGATGACGGGGAGAACAGGCTCTAAATGCTCTGAAAACAAGCCTGCTGTGGTCTGTAGATGGATAGAATAAATGAGTGGTAACATTAGAAGAGGCAAAGAAGGAAAAAATGTTAAAAGAGATGGAGGGGTAGAGAGAGTGAAGACAAGGAAAATGACCAAATTGGGGGAAGCGGAAAAACCGAGAAGTGAAACAGCTTGTGATGAAATGGGAAACAATGAGAAGAGTCCATTCAGGATGTTCAAAATGTCTTATATGATAATCTGCCTGGTATTCATGTAAGCTACAGATGTTTGACACAAATGTATTCATGGTGGATCTTGAGGTGGTGTATGTGATATACAAATAAGTGAGGATGCCTTCATAGATAATGTCATGAATAGTTTTTACTTATCAGTTAACTTCATACAAAGTGCAGTAGACAGAGGAAATCCAAATCTAATCAATATATGCCTTTAAATAAGCAGCAGTTCTCCTCGGTACACCTGCAAACAGTTTTTCGAGGTACTTTGCAGGTAGGTTGTTAGAAGCATCTTGGAGAACTTGCAGTTCTTCTTCTGTGGATTTCGGCGTATCGGTTGCTTCCGTCTCTTCATGTAATCCCAGACTGACTCGATAATGTTCAGATCAGGGCTCTGTGGGGGCCATATAATCTGTTATATGGATCAGATGCATCACATTGCTAAATTCAGGCCCTCTAATAAGTGTGCTGGTGGTCACTTTAGAAATGATTGTTCTGTTAATAAGATTGGAAGATTTATAGTAGGTTTTGATGATGGCTTTGTGGGTGTTGATTGACAGATCGCTTACCTGCTGCTCTCCACGGCTCCGGGACTCGCACTGAGTTGTTGAAATATTTCAGTAAGTTTAATGTTACTTGATTATGAGATCTGCCTTGTCAGCACAGTTTAGCTAAAGTAGCTAACATTAGGCCGAGTAAGCTAGTATTTGCTTCAGCCTTGAGGTAGCTGGGAGTGTTTCCAGAGCATGAAATGCAACACTCAGCACTCCTTATCTGGTAGATCCTGGCTCTAAACGGAAAAATGGCCGCCAAGCATTAACAGCAAAACTGGGCTTCAAACTGGAAATTATTTTCGCTGTAAAGTAATTGGTAAAGTAATGTGCAATGAGTGAGTGATTGATTACATGCAAACAGAATAAACGGTCCAGTCTCCTATACGGGGGAAATATGTTAATGGTCGACTACTCTGCCATAAATGAGTACATCTAGTGCTGTTGTTCAGTGCTAAGTATAAGTAACATGATGTTTATATAACATGGTGAAAATTGGGATCGGGAGATTGATGATTGAGATTCATCTTTAACAAAAGAGTCAGAGATCGCTTTTGTTCATTTTCAGCCATGACGACGGCCTTACTAAAACTTCGTAACCAATCAGTGTAACATAGCACCGTAACCATATCAACGTTGTGTTTGGTGAGCGGGTTGGAATTAAACACTCCTACAGAAACAGGCTCTCTGTGTTTAACACAGGAATATGTTGGCTGTTGAAACACAAACACTCTGTCAACTATTGTAGCTTTAACAGTTTGCAAAGAGAAAGTGCTTTCTGCCTCCCACCTGCAGGAGTGTGAGTTCTGGCCAGACTGGGAGCAAAGAGGAGGACTCACACTGATACTGGCCGTCCAATCTGCAGAGATCATGACCTCAGCCCCGTCCCAGTGCACTGAGGATCTCATCCCTGCCTGGCCTCAGCTCTGGCCTCATTCCATAGCAGTGCTGTGCTTGTTTGTGTGTTGATCAAGAAGTGCTGAGAAGCCAGTGAAATTACGTCTATGTGTGTGGTGTTTAAAGAAAAGTAATGTGTGAGTGCGCCAAGGCCAACAGATTTGTTCCTGATGTGCCAGACATACATCCCATTAAGCCTTCAGAGCCCTTAAGTAATTTACATCACAAAGACAGCATCCAATCTCATTTGACTGTACAAGTTTTACAAGTGAATTGCTTCAGAACAGAAAAAAAACTGCAATTTGAGCAGAGTGAACTCTACGAAAGGCTGCTGTTCACAGCGTTGCTAGATCTGGAAGATGTGTGCAAGCCAATTCAACTTTAATTTGCTAAAGCTGAAAATCTCAGCAGAGGAATATGTTCTTTAAAACTCTGCCATGTAACCTGGTGTTTTCAATTTGTCTTGGCCTCCGTCAGCTTTGGCTTTTGAAAAACTCAGAAAAATTTAACTTGTCAATTCGAAACGGAGCCCTCAATCACCCGTCGCCATGGGACTGTTGGGAAAGGAGGGGCAAACAGCGGCTGCCATTAGTGTGTCTTTTCTATCAAGAATCTCAGAGGTGAAGTCATGCAAACTGTCACATCCAGATGAAGTCTGCATGTGCTGTCGGTGACACAAAATGAGAACACCCAAAACTTTGTATGGGTTATCATGAACACTCATTCATGTGCACACCAAAGAGGGAAACTAGGCTATTTTTTGAATGGCATTTGTAGGTCTGAAGTTATACATTTGCATTGCAAACCGGTGACTAATTCTTTCATCTTCAATTATATAAGGCCCCCTATCCTTCTCTTGCATTCCTGTTAACTGGAACTGTTTCACAATTTTCTGGTTCTAATCCGATGGCAACTCTTCAATTGTTGAGTTTTGACTCTGCTGATTGTTTTGTTTCTGTTGATGCAGTCTTTGTCTAGGGTCAATGTTTTCTCATACTGCTGGCCAAACATTTTCTATGAGTTCATGCTTTTTCCTCATCTGTTTCCTGAGCAGAAACCTCAGTCCTGCATCACAAATAATAACCTTTATTGTACTAAATGAACATGATTAAGAAATATGAATGCGCCTGATTCCAAAATTGACTAGGGCATTTGATATTTCGCCCATATTGAAGGATTTGCGGATATTTGATTAACTTTTTGGGGGTATTGCTCCAATCCCTTATTAATTTCCCATCCTGTCTATAAAGAACAGACTTACACATAACAGACATACATTCTCATTCACAGAAACAGACTCGTGTGGTTTGACCACACGCCTTCGGTCACTGAGCGTTCATGGTACATCCCATCCAATTAGAGTTTGAGTTGTGATGACTATCCCTTTATATGGCCTCCTGCTCTCAGCATTTGCCTGAGAAAAGGAGCTGAGAGCTGCCTAGCTTTAAAACACACACAGTCTCATACACTTGAATGTGCCACCAAAGGGCACCAGCACTCCAGAACGCCCTCTCTTTTCTCAGCATCCCATAATATATACAGTAAACACATGTTCTGCCCCATACAGGAGCTGAAGCCATGGCAACTGGGTCAGATACAAACCATGCTCTTGACAAATATATGAAAGACGAGACAGATTCAATGTGCTTGTTAAGCAGGAAACGAGGAGCGAGGAGGAGGAGAGCACAGGAGGGGCGGCCATTTTTTGCCTTTGTTTGGAAAAGCATCTATTGAGTGGCATTTGGTGTCATGCCAGATTCTCTCCTCCACAGATGGGCACAAAGTAAACTGGATTACTCATTGAGAGGCCTTTCTCCCATAACTGACAACCAAGGAGAGCTGAAATCTTCAAACACATTCAGGACATTTCTACCTAAAGACCAGACCTGTATTCAAATGCAAATGCCTTTATCGTGGCTCTCTGCTGGCATCCATAGCTTTCTGACTGTATGTGCTGTACATGTGAATGCGAAATGCCGGATTAAAATGGTCAAGAGGCGGACTCAATGAGGAGCTCTCTTCATGTTTTGTTAAGTGAAGACCTCTTTGGTCTTTAACAGTTGTTTCTTTCAGGCTGCTACTAAACTAATGCCCTCTGTGTGCTCATATAATACGGTGATATCAATTGTATTCTACTCTATACTAACACTATTTAAATCATTTCATAGTGTCGGATGCAACCTTTTTTTGTCATGATGGCGTTTCTTAAAGGGGATATATCGTGCTTTTTGGGATTTTCTGTTCTTTTTGTACTGTTATAATGTTGGATGTTTTTGTTTAACATGGTTAAAGGTCCAAAACTTGAGGTGAAAGTATGTAAAATTGTTCCCTGCTAGTCAAACACCCAGGCTTCAGTCTGCTCTGAACACTTTGTTTGCAGTGTGACCACTTCTTCCTCCTTGTGATGACATCAGATCATTTGTGGCCATCTGCTGGTAGCCTTTGTTGCTAAGGTTGTTCCATGTGTTATTTCGAACATGTAATTTTTTAAAGGACTCTTGCACTCAATAGTCGTCAACAAAAATAATCGTACTTTCTTGTAGCTTCTAGTAGAGATTTGTCCACAGTGTCCTCTACTGAGCTGCAGCATTTCTGCTCCTTTGATAATCAACTAGATGATCTGCTGATTCTGGACTCTGGAGAGAATTATTGATTTATTGATGATTAATGAACCTAAGTGTTTAATGAAAACGTTTTGTCTTCTACACAGCAGGATGCCCCATGTGGCTAAATCAAGGCATGTGTGTGTTTGTGTGTGTGAGTGTGTGTGTGTTCCTCCTGAACTGCTGAGACTCAGGGTAAAACGTGCTAACTGATAACAGGGACCCCCCCCAAAACAAATCACATATACACACCCATCCCCCTCTCTAACCCCCCCCCCTCTCCCCAACACACACACACACCTTAAACCCCTAAACCTCCTGTTTATCCTGTTTACAGAACCCGGCTTCAAATTACACACAAACCCACACACATAGAAAAATTTTTTCACTCAATGAGAAATCTACATCCAGTCCGCTTATTACACTGTAAATCTTTCATATACTGTGAACTAGCTCAGCCACTTTATTACACTAACTAGACATATTGGGCGTAGTTTTTACTCAACACTTTCCCTTTTTATGATCTAGCAGCCGATACGTTTGGCACTCTTGAGAATCTTTCCACATGTTGATGAATGTGTGTTTACATGGCACATTTTGAGCCTCTTATACAGACCCGGCTGTAATTGTGAACTACTGTTTATCTAAGCCCAGTGGAGGGAAACCTTTCATCTGCTCTGCCACCATAAAATAAAACTCAGCACCAGACTCAAACTGCTGGACAAACACAATAAACTTTAGACCACAAAGCAATCTCCACACATAGATCCCAATAGGAAAGTCGGGATCCACTGTTGCATGGGAGATTACTCAAAAGATTAGTCCGTGTTTATTTGGGTTCATTTTTACATCTAAGTGCATGGTGGACATTAATAATGAGTTTGTGTGGGTTTTGTTTAAGTGCTATGACACACCTGCTGATGACAGATGATTATTGAAGTGGACAAAGTGCATTTATTTTATAACTCTTAAGCTCATATGGCAGACATTAATTATTCTATAGGATTTTTGGAAAGATTTTAACTTGTGTGTTCATTTTCTCTTTGTCTCGAGACTTTTTTAATATGCAAATACACAGACAGGAAAACAGAAAGAAAAAACAACATTCAGATGTTTTTCAGCTCTCATTAAAAACCCTGATTGTTCCTATTAAACCACATCCTTATAGGTCCTGTTGTGATCAAAGTTCTGTTTTACAAGAGGCAATTGCATTTACAGTGAAATGAAAAACATTTATTATACCTTATAATCTTTATTTAGCTGATTACTTAACTCACGTAGGATCGTGTTGCATGCGTAGATCCGACGCAGACCATCCAACCAGACCAAATACCCGTCTGCTCTCCATCATATCCGTCATCATGGCAACCATTTGTGCAAGCTTGTCTATCAGGACGGGTGCAGAACAAAGAGCTGGCAGCTCTGTTCCCTGTAACCCTATATAGGGACATGAAACACTGACCTCTGACCCCACGTGTGATACAAGTGGCAGTGTTGTCCCACAGGTTGGCGGTAAACGTGCCAAACGCATTCCCAGGCCTCCCCTCGCAGCTCCTGTGGCGTGTTAGCGCTGAAGCGGTTAAAACACTTGTGACATTTGTTTTTTCGTCTCAGTAAATACAACCCTTAGCGCTGTGATGATAAGATTGACAAGGTTTTAAGGTAGTTTGGGGGATTTGGGGTTTATCTGAGCTTACTTGTAAATGAAACATAATACAGACTTGTTTTGCCAGACGTCCCATCATAGAAACATTACATCCATGGAGAAAATCCAAACATTGCTCAAGGCGTGGAGCGCAAGGCTGAGCTTTAGCATGAAATCAGACCTATAAGACTTATAAACCAACATCTGTTTCCCAGCCCTGTCTTAAATGACAAGTAATATGGTCCTTCTAAAGACGCATTCTCTACATAAATGATAATATTACCGTAATCTTCAGTTCACCCAATTTATGGGGATAGAAAACACATACTCCAACTTAACTCTGGCCTTACCAAGCCATAGTTTTGTTTTTCTTTGTGGTGGGTTTTGATATTTCTGTTTTCCAGGTTTGTTTGTGGCATTCACAATATTGGAATATTACAAAAAATCAGCAGCAGCATCTCTTTTTCAGAAACAATATCCCCAGTTTCTCTAGATAATCCAGAGGAAACACTGCCATCACTGTTAATAGGAGCTATTTCTTTGGTAGAAAGTAGTTCCAATGAAAACTGTTGACTGTGTGGTCTGTAGATCATCTGACGCAATTATTTTTTCTGGAAAGATGTGTTGCTGTTGAATAGTTTAAAGTCATTTATCAATGCTGTGACATTTAATTCACCTCCATTGTATTGTGGTGAAGGCATAGAGTCTCAATTCTGAGATTAAATACAACTAACGAGAAGTTAGAAAATATGCTTTCGTTATAATTTGTGTGATCAAAGCAGCACAACCACACAAACAAAAACTGCTTGTGTTGCTTCTCGGCTTACTTACTTGGGTCATAAAACAATGAAAACTAATTGTTTGTGTGAAAAAAGTAAGTCAAACCCACCCAAGTGATTTGATGTTTGTCTCTTGTTAGCTAAGTTTGATCTCCCCGCTGTTAATGGCAGTTATATTGGATAACTCTCTGGCTAACAGTAAACACCCTCTCAGGTTTACAGCTTACAGCAGGGCTCAGACCTGTGAATACTCTCTCAGCACGCCCCCGTGGCATGAGCCTGTAAACTGCAGGGGAGGGGTTCCAGTGTATGAATTGACAGCCAGCCTTTAGCAGTGTATGGGTTTATTACTGCTGCTGGTGGTGGTGGTGGAGGTGGTGGAGGGGTTTGAATCCTCTCCAACAGCTCTGACAGAGAAGGCGTCAAGTTCTGGCATGAAAACCAGTTTCAATTTACCAGCTGCTCAGTTCAATGCAGCAGAACAGGGTGAAAGGAAACAAAACCACGCATAATTGCATGCACGTTCGCACACACACACACACACACGTAGAGACATGTACACACATGCGAAAACTATACTAACTGCACAGCCACATCAACACACACACATCTGTGTCCCGTTACATCGTTGCTCACTGATTAAGACCTTTTCTTCCAGATGAAGTGTTTCAGAAACACATGAGGACTAATATCTGTCGAAAGGCTTTTATTTACCCTCCCACCTGTTCCAGCGTCCTCTCTGTTTGGACTGCATGTCTGTCTCACTTAGAGAAGATATCAAATAAAGGCAGATATTCACGCACAGCAAAATCATTAGCGTTATCGAGTCATGGATAAATTTAACACTATGGGTAGTGTTGCACACCTTATCAGCTACTCAAATCGACAAAAGTCGAATCAGAGCTCATTAGCTTTATCTATTACTCAAAACGCAATAAAAATATTCATCAGAATTTATTTTGTTAGATTATTTTCTTATGGATCAATAGAAAAATAATCTGTTAAGAGCCAGATTAAAACATTACAGAAAACTTTACACTTTTTGTATATGTATGTAAGAAGGGGAGAAAAGCATAAGCTACATTTTCTACGGAAACTCGACTTTAACAGAAAATTGATGGTTTTACCTGCAGTTCTTCCATGGGACCAGTCCTACTTTATCTATGGGTGTGTGAATCGAAATGTGCAAAGCAGGAACCGCTTTATCACTATTGTCAAGGTGGCAAGAACAATCATGGATGAGCAGCTGTCCTCCTTGTCAGAGACTTTTAGTCATCAATGCATGAGGACATCAAACCCAGTCCATCTTATTATTTGAAGGAATTTGACATCCTCCCCTCCCCTGAAACAAATTCAACAAATGTACTGCAAACTGTTTTTCTTCTTCATCCTTTTGAATTTTGTTTTAAAATAAACCATTTGAAGCTTGAGGTTTACATTTCCATCTATGATTTCGGCAAATGCAGACCGTGCTTCCAAACCTCAACTTCTTCTTTTATCGTCTTTGGCCGACAGAAAAGCCCTGCAGAGTCACAGATGTGAGTTGTTTTACATTACATTACGTTACATTATATTACATTAGTATTGTTGTTCAATTGTTCTCGTGCTATTCAACAGATCTTCCCCCTCCAAGCCTTTAAGTGTACAACTGTGACATTTAAAGAGTCCTTTATTAGCTTCGTTGCAGAGCAGACAGTGAAAAACTGGTGGTAAGTCCAGAGGAGCTCAATAAAGACATGAACCAGGCGTCAGGGATGGGAGCAGGGCCAGATGACAGGGAGTCAACCGAGCAAACTGGGAAAAGGAAAGAGTCAGAGAGAGAGAGAGAGAGAGAGCACAGTCTGCGTCCTAGTAAACAATAACACAACACTCAGCTGAAATATACAACAATATTAGCCCAACAGCAGGGAGCTCTGGGTCTGAAAATAGTCTGTGAGTGATTGGTGGGAAGTGGTGGAAGCTGCATGTACTGTGTGTGTGTACTTGCATGTGTGTGTGTGTGTGCTTGCATGTGTGTGTGTGTGTGTGTGTGTGTGTGTGTGTGTGTGTGTGTGTGGCAGATGGCAAGAAGACAATAGAACTGGACGACAAAGAAGGAGAAATAGAGATTAAATAGACAAAAGGGAGCAAATTTGAGAGAGAAAAGGCTGAAAAATGGAGATAAATCAGTGAAAAGGGAAAGAGAGAGAATTCTCCTCAGACTTTCTCCTTGATTCCCAGCCAACACATTAACAATCGAGGAAGTCTCTACTGACTCGCCGCTGCTCCCTCCTTCTCCTCCCCTCCCTCCTTCTCCTCCCCTCCTCTCACCTCCTCTCTCCTCTCCTCTCTCCTCTCATGCTGGGACCCCCCTCCCTCCTGAGAAAGTTAGGACTCCCTCCCTCCCTCCCTCCCTCCCTCTCTTCCTCACTCACTCTCTCTCTCTTCCATCTGAAGATTTAACACAGCGCAGAGCGGAGCTGGCGGTCACAGTTGTGCCCTGGACTGTAGCAGAGAGAGAGAGAGCAGCCCTCCTGCAGCCTGATTGCTCACCACCATGGATGTCAAACTTCTGGCACTGATGGCTCTGCTGGCCGTGGCCACACGCATACCAACCTCTGACGGTGAGTTCAGGAGTTTAAACTTTTTTTAGTTGAGATAGTTTGTTGGTTTGATCATCTTTGAGGGTTTTGACAGGAGATGCTTTAAATGTAGGGAAGGGATTTTTATTGCTTTGATGGTCTGGATGCTGAGGATTCTGACGTTCAGCTTGTTTGTAATCTTGATTATGTTGGACCTTTTTTTAAATTTCAGGATTCAGACTGTAATAGAAAGCAGCTGAATGTCTCAAATCCTTCTGGCTTCATGTTTTAACTTCTTTTTTATTATCTGAAAAGTGGAGTTTTGGTGTTGCTGATTGTTCTTTTTCAAGTTTTATTTATCTAAACTTTTATGGCTTGATGGTGGATGAGTTTGATTTGTTGCAGAGAGGAAAGGTACCTGATGACAAATCTCTTGTTACAGACTCCAGCACTTCTATACCCTGCTTTGATTTTGTTTTGTTCATAAGGATTTCTCAGACATGGAGAAATTATTAGCAAAAAGTAAACTTTTATTACAAAATGATTCATAAATATGAAATAACAACTTTGCATCATTATTGAAACTTTGTAACATTGAAAGGATATTCTTTATAAAAGAAATCAGGCAAAAATGTTACGAGTAATGATTTTATTCAGTAAAATCCTTCATTTATCTGATGCAGTTTCCACAGTGACCCCACATTAGCCTCCCCGTATGTTACTTGGTAGGAGACACGCCAGGGTGTCGAGTCGCCTGCCTGCGTTATGCTAAACTTGTTGTTTCGACCCAAGTGAGACCCCTGATTGCATATTAAAGAGTTAGATCTAAATGTGTGTATTTGCCTTTTCTCTGTGCTTTCTTTTAATTAGTTTCTAATTAGGGATAAACAATGCGGTGGTGATAGCAGTGGATGCTCGCTTCTGGCCCTTGTGCTGCTTGCTGCATAATGATCCCTTTAGTTTGCATGAGAAAAGACCCTGAATGGGTGTGAATCATTAGGCTGATATTACTTGGATTTAGCCATTTGTGGCAGGACATTTGGTGTTACATTATAAACATGCATATAAATAGGAACGTGTTGAACCCCAGAATAAAGGTCTGTTAGTTACACTCGATGAATTTGATTTTGTTAATTGGTGTTTATCTGGGCAAGGAAATGGTTGATAGAAAGAATGAGTTGTTGCAAAATATCTTCAAAATCAACATCTGCTCCCTGACTCTTGATGATTTCTTGAAACACACTGCAGCCTCAACCCATTGTAAGTAATATATAAAGTGAGGCACTAAACCATTAAGACTATTTGGATGGATTCTTAATTCATTTTCAGTTTTATAAGCACAGTGGTTCCTTTCATCTTCTTTTCTGACATTTTTACAACCATAATTTCTTTGGAAAATCTACAAGCTGTATTTTTAAAAAAGGCAATAAGTATAATCAGTTTGTAATTTTGTGTGTTTAGAGTTATTAGCGTGCATCTGTGGTGCACTGGGACCCCACAAACCTCCACGGAGGCACAGGGGTGATTTGTAATCATTTTAAGAATGTACTTGATGTGATTTCCATAGAGGCTCTGGATGCTGTCTGAGTACTCCCTCATAAAAGAAGGGGAATATTGGAAATTGAATGTTGAGGACCCTTCTCCATTAGAGTGGTCAGGGTGAATGCTTTGGGAGTGAAAAGCTAAAATTCTGCGTGTGTGTGTGCGTGTGTGTGTGTGTGTGTGTGTGTGTGTGTGTGTGTGTGTGTGTGAGTATGAGAGAGAAAGGGCTAATCTCTTTTTAATGAACATGTTGTTCAGGGCAATAGCAGGTAAACTCATACGTTCCCATGCCTTGTAAAGACTTGTTACAGTAGATTAAACATGCTTTTAATTTGTCCACTGAGGGAAGTGATGCGTATAATCACTACTGAGATGTCTGACTGTATTTGAATTAGGACTTTAATTGATGGTGATCTAAATATTTAAACCCTCATATGAACCACAGTGATCCTTCTCAATGAGAAATAAAACATTTTTACCATTTAGCAGTGACTGAACAGCATAATCATTTAATTAATTTATTTCCTTATTTTTTAGTTACAGTAAGCGATAATATATTTGTATTCAACAGGCTTTAATATATATATATAATGAGTTCTATACAGTATTTAACATGCTTAAATATGATCAAAACCTTTACACTGAGATCAGTTTTCTTCACCAGGTTAACAGTATTGTATTGTGAAGTCTGATTTCTGCTACATTTTGTCGCTTGCACACTATTTAAGGTGTGAAGATCTATATAACTTTGTCCATCTTAAGCTTGGGTTAAAACCATAAAGTGAATCAAAACTGAAATGTGCCTTGTTCAATATATTTGTTTAGCAGAAACTATGCTGAGAACCTTGAGCAGCATCATCATGTCAATGCCTGAGCTGAACAGCTGAAATTATACTTTATTTCCACAATTTACATATTTCACATATTCTTTTACTTATGCCTGTTACACTCACACTGATCTTGTGTGTTTGCAGCCAAGCCCATCAGTCTGGTGGAGCGCTGCTGGTGTCGTTCCACCCTCAACACGGTTCCTCAGCGGTCCATCAAAGAGCTCAAGTTTCTCCACACACCCAACTGCCCCTTCCAAGTCATGTAAGTCAATGAGTCCAAAATTATGGTCGCAATTAACTTGAAGAAATGTGTTTTGCTGATGTCAATGTCGGATGATTATTTAAATGATGACTCACTTATATATGCATATGGATTTCCTCACGTAGATTCATTTGCAGTGCTTCAGGAAGCAAACAGTGAAGTAAACAAATTGTCATGAGTTTCACATCAGAGCTGCTTTTCAAAGTGAAGTCAAGCTTCTGGTATTTTGCAGCCTTTTGGCCAATTTCCTAGCTATGCAAAAATATAATGCCGCAAAGACCATGGCCACTCTCCATAAACAAAAGGTTCATCCAGCTGGTCAGACTCACTAACAAATGAAATCTTTGTTTTAACTGGATGCTCACGCATAAGTATGAAATAGTGTGCTGGCTGGTCTGTGGCTGATCCTCATTGGGTGAAGTGCTCTGCTGGACATGAAGCCTCCTCGATTACGTGGCTGAATGCAACATCCTGAAGCCTTGTGTGTTGAAATCAGTTGTTGAGTTTTATTTAAACTACCAGAAGTAGCGGTTATGTAATATGATGACTGCAACGTGACGAGTGGGATCTATCTGATCTCATCATACGGTATTTGATATCTCTACCGTATGAGTGAGTGTGCTCTCTCACCCTGGACGTCTGTATGGTGACATGCAGAGAAAAAGTGAATGTGGGTGCAGGGAACCTTTATGAACATAATGAGTGGTGATGTACTAAATGATGACAATAACAGGAGCACTGCAAGAACACTAAAGGAGTATTCACAGGAATAATTATCCACATGTATCCAATGGCAACTAAAATATTTCATATATTAGAACATTTATTTAGTAAAACACACTCACACATATGCACACATACATTGTATAATAAAGGATTTAAGGACAGAGATTGTCAATAATCAGCAGTTTTAGCTGGAGATGTGCTAACATTAGTGAGCAACCAAAACTCGTCATCTGTCAATCAAACAACACCATAAAAATGCAGAGAAAATATATAAAATATATATTCAAATCCACTAAAATAATGTCCTAAAAAAAGACATTTTTGCATCGTTAGCTGATTTGCAGTCTACCTGAGCCGACGGCCCTTTTTTGAGCCTCTTTCTGTTAAAACGTAGATTATTGTGCTGATATCTTTTTCTGATCTAATCTATTATCGAATCTATTTAATTAATCGAATTGTCTTTATTAAACTGTTATTAATAGCGCCACAATTTTGATATCTGTCACGAGACATATTCTTGTCTATAGGTTATAGGCCTAGTCCTTGATTTTTTTCCCTTTCATGTTTACCCATTCCCCTCACTTTTCCTCCTATTTGGCATAAAATATAAAATATCAACGCATGAATGAAAGCGATTGAGAGTAGATGTGTGAAGTATAGTGTGAATATCCCTCTATTCTTTCCTGAATGAGCGGCCTGAGTTTAAAACAACACGATATACTCAGAAAGAGGAAAGCAGTGACGGCCAGAGCTCAAGGGGGCCATTTATGTTTTGCAAAGGAAGCAATAATTAAGGGTCAAAGTGATTACCTTTGTGTTTCTGCTGACCCCCCGTGTCCCTTATCCATTCTTTTTTTTTTTTAATTTCCCGCCTCATACGCAGTAAATTGAGTATAATGTCACTGGTCTGGAACACATTAACTAAAAAGCCTCATTCATTTGTTTGCTATAGAAAAAGGGATAGCAGAAGCTTCACAGCCAAAAGGCTAAAAGGCTGTGGGGCTTCTGCCAAGAAGGAGCGGGGGCTGGTGACTGTTGGAAGGGGTGACTGAATGGCAAAAGGTCAGAGAGGACACACAGCGCTCCGGCCAGGCCACAAACTCCCCCTAACCTCTTTCCAGAAAACTGCCAGAGGAGTCAAGAAGTCATTTAGACGAGGAGGCCGCAGAGCCACAGGAGGGAAATGCACAGCGCTGCTCTGATATCTCTATTGAGGCAGATGAAAGGGAGCCAGTAACACTATACCGCCTTTGCCCCCCAATCCCCAACCCCCCAGTGTCCCACTGTGTGCCCCCATCCCACCCCCCCACCCGTCCCAGCATGCTGTTGGTATTAACTTGCTGTGAAGTAATTACTACCTGCTGGTTGTGGAACTCCGGCCCTCAAATTCCAGCCAAGTCAATTAGGGTTTAGGCTCTCAGTTGGTCGGCCAGACAAGCAGACAGATAAACAGGATGAAGGGAGACACATCAAAACAGCAGAGAGCTCCCGAGCGGATGAGCTGACCACCCCTAATAAAATAAAAGAGGAGGGGAAGAAGGCGACATCCCAAGAGGAAAAGCAAACACAGATCCAGTTACTTAGCTGTTTGGCCTGCTGACTCACATGTTAGTTTGAGGGATTTGAGGCTGATGCTTGGATTGATGCTCCTGAGCTACTCTTTTAAGTTCAGAGGCCATTTGCTCATTTGCTTGTGTGTGTGTGCGTATCTAAATGAGGTGAGGAATTGGGGAGGTGGCATATTAAAGGTTCAGAAAGCAGTTTGAGGTGGAGAGGAATGTGTTTAAATTTGCAGAGTTGTGTGATGGAGAGATGGAGGGAGGAGAAAGAGGAGCAGTGAGGCGCTACACCTCTAAGTTGTTAACTCTCATACACGACCTTTTGCCGCCGAGGTGTGAGATCCACATGTTTGGAGGGGGGTGTAGCCCAGCACCAAGAGGGTCTTAAGAAGGTTTAGCCCCCTCTGTTCAAGCTATATGTATCTATAGAAAAATAGCAAAAACAATAAACTTATTGGCCGAGATACATTTGGCTATCGTTTATTTCAGAACAATGGATAGTGTTGCTGTTGTTTCAGAACCACGGACAGTGCTGTTTATTGTGTGTAGGGGGTGCGAGCGCCACATATGACATGATAAAAACAAAATTTAAATTTTAAAGCTGCTGCTGATTTTGACAGAGAATCATTCATTTATTCAAAAAAATATCCTTATGTGAGTGCTCTGATTGTGTATGTTTTCTTCAATTTTGAAAAAGTAGCCTTATGTTGTTGTTATTTAGCCTTTCGGAGGCTATTGCGTGTTTAAATCAACCAATTTTTTTTTAAATGAAAAAAACTGCCCCCTTGCAATTTTTAACGGCCTCCTCAGTCACTTCATCCTGCCGCCAGGCCTGTGCAAGATCCCGCTGGATGCTCCCCCCCCCCACTCGCCCCACCGCATCTGAAACTTGACCAGCTGTGTCAGTACAAATCCTCTCCTAAATATTTGGCGCAGACACCACTCGCACTCTCCGTAAACCGCAACACAGTTCATCATTAACTGGAATCATTCTGACGTCCCAGCAGCTCCTGCTTCAGTCTTACAGAGCGTATAATACCCATCCTCACCAGCAAACACAATCAATCGACTGCTGAGGCAAAAAAATCTCAATTTTCTCCAAGCATGGAGGAGAATTCATATTTTCACATGTTAAAATAAATAACACTCAACACACAAAATGGTAGTGTTTGTTTAGTTTTGAAAAAAGGAGAAAAAAAGGACAATTTCAAAATTCACACTCAGCAGGGGCAACAAAAAATAACATTTTCTTTTATGAATTTAACCTTTCTTTAACCAGGAAAGTCTCACTGAGTTTAAATAAAACATTTTCAAGGGTAATAACACTGAAATAACACTGAATTAAAGACAAAGAATATAAAAAACAGACAGACAGATTACACAAAATATCCCACAAATCAGAATTAAACAGAAATGCAATCATGAATAAAATTTCTGATGCAATCATGTAAAAGATTTAATCCCAGAAACAACCTAAATATCCCATTAAAACAACATACTGAGATAATAGTGATAGTGATTTAAACAGGCCTTCTTTTATAAATAAATATTACAGATAAACTCTCTTACAACTCCAGCTTTAGCTGTTTTCCAGTGTCCTAAAAGAATTGTTATACCTTTTGATGTGTAACATGAGATTTATCCCATAATAATTAACCTAATTTAAGGCAACATCAGTGTTCGCCCATCAAAATGCCTTCCCCGGATACAAAGTCAACATCGAACTGTGTGTTGAGTTGTTTTGTGTGCAGCGTTTAGACAGCTTTACAAGGTACAGTAGAGTGTGATCCGTGTTGTGTGCCTTCCTTCCAGCTGTGCCTGAGTGGAAACAGAGAGCTGTGATTTTTCACCGCTGACTGGAGGGTGACAGCCTGTTATGTGCAGTAATCCTCTGGTTTTTTCAGCTTGGATGTGTTATAGGATGTGCTGAAGTTTTTAGAGCTTAGCTGAGGTGTTTCTGAGCTCAGCCTTCATAAACACTATCAAATATTATCCTGACATGTTGTGGTCGTTTCAGCTGCGCCGTGCCGTAAATGTAGGAGATATTTTTATTTTGTTATAATTATAATAATTTTGGTGTCTTTTTATCTGAGATAATGCAAGTTAGTTAATGTTAAATTAAGCAGCCACAGTGAGATCTTTAACTCTTGGCATTAAGGTGACAGTTTGTTAGAAGCAGTAATCCTCTGGTTTTAACTGAGATGTGTTTTAAGATGTTCCGGAGGTTTTGGAGATTAACTTGCTATTATTGAAATGTGCTTTCAAAAAAAAAAAAGAGAAAAAAAAGGATGTTATTGTGATTTATTAGCCACAGATAAAAATAAAGACATATACAATAGGTACATCATTCTTAATACAGCATTTTGAGAGCTCCTCCATAACATAATCTTTATAGTGCTTTAGGGAATTATAAATGTTGCTTATGGCGCCTTTAAGTTTAAAGGGGCATTCCAGTGGTTTTGCATGTCTATGTTTACCAATAGGACCAACTAAGGAACTTAAATGAGCATCTTTAAGGATCAGCGTTAATTAAAATGCCAGTCGAGGTTACTGAGAGGTCATGTTACAGTTTGGTTGACCACACAGCTAATAAAGTAGATAGCATCTCTAACTGTACACCACCACCGGATGCTCGGCTACAAAGGAAGCCCAGAGGTGAAAATGCTCTCTAGTGCATATCCTTGAACCTGATTTATTACATGTGAGTTTGGATTAGACTCAAATACTTTTTTTTGTATCCCTGCTCCTCTTGCCCCTGCTATTATTTATAGGTGAAAATAAAAAGCATTAATACAAAGTGGGGAGTGTAAAAAAAAAAAAAAAAAGCCTGCGTTGCAAAATGGGATTATCCTGTTTTGACAGTACAACTCATCCTGTGATTACAAAGTCGAGACATTTTAGAAAAATTACAGAGAATGTGGCGTCTAATCCGTCAAATTCTGCTTTTTTTTTCTCCAACAGTGCCAAACTGAAGAGCAACAGGGAAGTTTGCATCAACCCGGAGACCAAGTGGCTGCAGCAGTACTTAAAGAACGCCATTAACAAGTAAGAAAAAAACTCCCTCTCTCTCTGAGCAGACACAAGCATCGCTGACAAGGACAGAAATGAAATACAGCACTCTTCTCAGCTGAGTTTAGAGCTTGCAAAGAAGAAATAAACCACTGTTAAATGTGGCCATTTCTCAGCGTCTTGCTGACAATTACTCTCTGATATCGCTGACTTGGTTGATGTAAGAAGCTGAGTTATCATCTGTGAAATTATTAGCATCAAGTAAGAATGGTGATAAATCTGCCACTGGTATCTCTGCTTCCTTCTTTCTCACAACCATATGTCTGAGACTTCAGCCGAGACTGTGAGAGAACCAAACGCATCATTGTGTTCATCATTTTTTACCCTGTCAGCTCGCTCACAGTAATTAATGCACCTAAACACAAACTGTGTTTTTAACTTTTTTAAAGGCATTTTCCACATAATTATCATCACTAGTTGCACATAATGCACAGAGTTGTCGTGGTTTAAGAGCAACACTGTGAGAGAAAAACGTTCATGATAAAAAAAACTGCAGCAGCTCCCTCAGTTTTTAATGAGCTATGCAGTTAAAATGTGCCCATTCCCCATTTAAAAAAAATGTTCCCAGTATATCTGGCCGTGATTATCGCCAGGCTGCATGTCTGCTTCTTAAAACACCATAAACACTTAAAGTGCACAATGTGAATACAAACAATAAAGCAATTTATGAGGATTTACAAGATATTGTTAATTGCCTCAGTATGAATACATCATTTTAAGAAAATGCTGCAGTTCTGGTGTTGGAGTTATCACAGTTCATTAAAGCCAATTGTTGCCTCCTGAAACCTCAACCTCTAATATTCAGAATACTGGAAGTGTCTCAACACCTACTGTATATGAGAATCAAGTATTCAGCAGAACATTTCCAGTGTTTCGGTTGAGAAGCAACCTAATTTTGAAGCTTTTCCACCAGGCACTTTGAGTGTAAAAATGTGTGAATGCATGAAAACGATTACAACTGTAGTTACAAGGTTCAACATGGGAACATTAAGTGTGTTAATATAAATGTGCTTGCACTTTATAGATGCTTATGATAGGAGTCAGATGCACCCTGTACATGCATAAGAAATACGTTGCTTGCAAGAATGTATATGTGTATACGTCATCACAAAGGAAATCACGACCTAAATTATTCTCATTTTAAACCTTTGTTTATAAGTTTTTTTAGCATGGCCCTTTGTCAGTATCACCTTTTTTCATGTTCAGTTACAGTTGCACATAAATTACATTTATCTAATGAGGTTCACCTATAAAAACAGCACCA
This sequence comes from Thunnus thynnus, assembly GCF_963924715.1. Lineage (NCBI taxonomy): Eukaryota > Metazoa > Chordata > Actinopteri > Scombriformes > Scombridae > Thunnus > Thunnus thynnus. Next base: position 4,567,034 of record NC_089519.1, on the reverse strand, counting down.
TGACTGCATGTACACTCTTTTCATCAGTGCCCTGCTGTATTTTCAGATCTTCTATTAAGATGCTTAATAATCTCCGTATAACCTTTACTCTTCCTAAAGGCTTCCCAATATATTTTCAACAGTATGCATCATAAAAATCTTTTAATTAAGCTCATTCAAAATCCTTGTTGTACTGACAAACATTCTTCAAACCCAAACAAATTTAATTTTAGTCCAGATAACAAGGTTTCCAAACATCCAAAAAGTTTAAAGAAATACTGGAAACATAAGGATTCAAGTGGTTAACTAAATGTTTAGCTGTTAGCCAGACTAACTATCATCGACTGACATTTGTGGGTTAAATTTAGCTCTTCAAACTGCAAGATATCCATCCATGTTTGTTTATAATCCATCATTAAACTGGATTTAATTTTATATTACATATTCAGAGAATATTTTTCCATCAAGTCCAGTTAAAGAATATAAATTGTGACCTTCTGATTTTTTTCTCTTCTCAGTCTAATGAAATCTTACCCCTATCAATCTCTCTCCAGGGTGAAGAAATCCAGAAGACGCAATAACAAGAAGAACTAAAATCAGGGGATGTACGTCGTCAGGCATCCTCAGGTTGAACCTGTATACCTCCCTACCACTGCTCTGGATGTATGTAAACACGCTGTATGTACCCGTCCACCTTTCTGGACCGCTTGTGGAACCAGCACTTCACCGCCAAACTGTGCCATCCCCAGCACCGCCGCCGGGCCCTCTGGACACCCACCAGTCAACCCTCCACGTTAGCACCAAGTGCAATTACACCTTGCCCCTGGGAATGATGGGACACATGTCGATGTCAAATATAAGAGTGTGAGTGCTGGGTGATTGACACAAGAGAGAGAAAGTGTATTTGAATGTGCTTCACATGAACTAACTGTGTGTCTGTTTAAAGTATTTTCTTACTTCACGCAGCTATAAAGGGACCATTTGAGCTTTCTGTCTCACACACAAGGCTTTGTGGGTAGTGCCACCTTCACTTCATGTCAGATTAACTATAAATATGAGCTGCTGACTAAGAAATATATTCTCATTAGTCTCCTGGGAGGAATTATGACTGGGACTTTGTTGGAAAGTCCTTTTGATATATAGGCCAGACATTGTCATTTATATAGGCCAAGTAAAATGTATCAGTTATTCTCATTCAGATGAGAATAACTGATACTGATACAAAAGATGTAAGTTTTCCAGACTCAAATGTAAAAGCCTCTTCTGATAGGAAGTGAACGTGGCATTACTCCAGGACGGAGGCATCATGGGACAATTCTTGCATTGTCTTGAAGCTGACTGCACCATCAGGAACTAAACAGAAGCTCACACAAACTACTAAGAAACAAGCACTGATCTTATGGTGCTATATATTCAGTATAATGGGTTTATATTAATGGATTTCACTGTTTATTTTATGCAAGATTTAAGAAGGGTTGTTGTGACTCAGTGTCTTGAATTCTGTTTTTGCCAGTCAGAAAACAAGAGAATCATCAGTCTGCAAAACGGTGCTGTTGTTGGATATAAAAAAAACAAAATATAAAGCTAATGTTAAGTTAAGGCCATACTGTACTGAAAATGGAATGAAACACTTATCAATGCAGCTTTTTATTGACTGAACATATCAGTAAATAGAGACCAAATATTTATTCAGTAAGACACTCAACTTAAAGAAACCTGTGAACTTCAAAAAACATAACTTTGTAACATAATTCCTTGGATTGCTTGACTTGTTGGAATTAGTTTTTTACAGCTTATCAAAGGGACTGGGTAAATATATATCAAAATAACAGAGCAATTAAACTGCAGTATTTTCATACCAACACCTGTCCTTGGTAGGAATGGAAAGCTAATAAATTGTGACAGAAAACAGCTGACTGACAAACGTCACAAAGGGAATGTTCAGTTCATGGTGGCAAAAAGAAAGTTTGATGATCCTTTTTTTATATATATATATATATACAATATATATATATTTGAGCCACTTTATTATCAAATGTGTATTTTAAATGTAATTGTTTTATTTTTATATTGTGTATAATCTTACTAAATGCTTTTTTAATGCAACATAAAGTAGGTGGTAGCTACTAAATGAAGGCTATTCCATAAAGTGCAAGAAACAGTATTAAATTTTCATTTTTAAGGTTTCATGCAATATTTTACACATGTAATTTGTAATGATTTGTTTGCAAATGTGATGCAACACAGTATGCAATACATCCCTCCTCCAAAGATCTTTTATCAGTTTTTTTTTTTTTTTTATAATTTTGCTAAAAAAAAAAAAAAAATAGCCAAACAAATGAAATACTGTCCTCCTGTTTTGTTGTTCTCTCCATTGTATTTCCTTATCAGTCAATCTGTGAAGTATCATGCATGAACTGAATAAAATCTGCCCAACACATAGTGATTGAAAACAACATCTGTTGTCATTGAGTCGTTACAAGAGTCAGGAACCGTTCAGCTCAGCTCACAAGTCGTCCCTGTCAAACACATGATTTGCTTTTTTTTAAAAGTTTTACTGAGGTTGATGTATGATGTGTCAATAAAGCAACTGAGCCAAAACAGAACAAAACCTTTGAGTTCAGATTCAAGCGACCAACATGTGCTTTCAATTTGAACACTCCCAGCACCCCACGGGCTTTCTTTTCAATTTCACTCAACCGCCGCCAATGCCGCTAAATTAGGGCCTTTTTTCCCCTTAAAATTGTTATGGAAGTCCTGGTGGTCATTGTTAGGTTCTTTGTTTTGTTTTGTTTTACATGGTCTGTTTGCCGACTGCCTGGTTAATAGTGATAATCCTATCAATTCACAGCTGTAGTGCAATAATCCTGTAAGTGTAATTCATTTCCCATTAATGTAATACAAGTTAATGGCCATTAATTTTATATGATTATACTAATTTGTTTAAACACATTACTAAATATACTGAAAGTGTTCTGATATCTAATGATAAACTTCTAATTTTATCCATTATGAGAGTTCATTCAAAGCACCATCCACTCCTAAATTTGCTTATGAATTAATTGTTTATTAATTTGTTACTTCTGAGAGTTCAACCTTCTTGTTGTATCATGTGATAATTATGGCAATTACAGTAAAACATTATTACCATTTCCCATTAAGTAAATTAATGAGATATGTATTTACTACACTGTTAAGAGCATTTTTTTCATTAATGATTTATGTTAATATTTAGTTTGCCTAAACAGAATTAAAGTGCATTTATATTTAACCCTTGCAGCGCCACTCTATTGTTCCTATAGAGAACATTTAGCATGATCAACTTGTGTCTGCCAAACACCTTTATCATCAGGCGTACATGCCACTGGACCTTTTACAGACAATGTTCGGAAAGTATGTTCCCGACTAAATATTCACAACAATTTGACATGTCAAAACACATTCAGGTTCATCACATTTACCAGCTACTAGTGTGTCGATAAATTAGTCAAAGTTGGGTGCATGTGTTCTACTTTGGACCCCGAGACAATGTGAAATAATTTTATGTCTTTTGAGGCAGCTTTTGACACATTTCCTTCGTATACCTGATATGGATTACTTTCACTGAATGTAAACCAAGAGGCAATATTTTACCTATGATACTCAAACTTTTTACAATAAAGTCCTATGAAATAAAATCACTTGTACATGTCTTTATTTATTATTATTGTTTATTTTAGAGGGGGAGATTTTTTATATCATAAATTATCTGTCAAACATGGAGTTTGTTTTTATTTATTTAAAGCTACATATGGTGATTTTTGACCAGGAAAATTCCAACACAAATTTACAGAAACACGGACCAAACCAGTTTATCAAGTTGTTACCGCTAACCTATTATCAAACAAATGCCTAATTACATACTTATTTGGATTCATGTTTCTGCCCAATCGACTCAATTCCAACATTCACTCTCCTTTCAGCTTGGATTTGTTCCACAAACTCCTGAGGAAAATACCCAGGTCTGAGCCTGTTGGATGATGTTCCACTTTCTTCACGAGTCACTTGTTTATTTTGGCTCTTGTTCATTTAGTGCTGAGTGGGTAGCGTACACAGTTAGTTAGTCTAAAAACAGATGGATACAGTTTTATGTGGGTGGTTGGTGAAAGCCACAAGACTCAACCGCACAGTCTATGTGGATGTTTGAAAAAAAAAAAGTTAAAAAAAGGTACAAGATTCATTGCTGCTGAGTCAGGCAGTGGTTTTGACACTGTGAGAGGCCCTTTGACGTTACAAGGTTTAATGTTAACATCAAAATATCTGTTGATGCAGTTTTGCCTGGCAGAAGTCTCTAGACAGGTTGAGAAATTTCTCTCTTTCAAGAACTGTCATGAGGAGTTACTTACTCACTTTGACGGTAATAAAAACTGTCTGTGCCACACCTCTGACAGGTGGGATAAGTTCTACTACAGACCATGCAACCTCACTGTCCACAGGGTGAAATAAAACCAGACTTGCTTCTGGAGGTTCACCAAAATAAACCAGCTGAAACAAAAAGCATCACCAAGCCAAAACCTCACACAAACAGTTGTGCATTGCATTGGAACAACCACTTTGAGGCTCAATGAAAAATTCAACGAGGCTATCACTTAACATTTTCCACCTTAGAATTGAAACCTATTCAGAAAATCTCTTTCCAGTGTACGGGTAAAGAGGAAAGGCACATGTAATGCCCATTAACATCCCTGTCTGATATTTTAACACCTGAGGTTTCCAAAGTATTCATTTGTGCTGGTTCATTACTTGTGCTCAGCACCAGGGAGTCCATTTGGCTTTACAAAGCTGTCAACTCTAATAAAGTGGAACCATGTAGAGCGGATTAATTTCATGGTACAGCTCTCTCCTCTGACCTGTGTGTAGATACATACGAGGAACATGAGACATGGTTTGGATGTGGACCAAGAGGTTTAGAGGGTCAGAGTTGGATGTTTGGGCCTTTTGGGCACATTCAAAAACGATTATGGGATTTCTACACTGTGCTTACTCAGCTGAGACCCGTTCACGATGGAGGTGGCAGACACATGTACAGAATGTTTATTAATATGTGTTTTAACTGACACAATGCTGCTCTCATCCAGCTCAGCTGAGGAATTTGTAGTCTTTTACAACAGGAAAGAAAAACCAACCAAACACAGAGAGGCCTTGGGTCAGTGTGTGAAATGTTCTTAATAAAGTTAGATAAAACATAACAAGCCAGTTGTGTGTAATAAAATGTGTCCAGTGGGCCAATTAGAACTCCAATCAGGCATACACTGTCCAACTGAGTCTAGTAAAAGCACAGATTGATGAAGACACATATCAACAGAAAAAGCAAACCAGTAAATTTTGACCTAAATGGCACAGGACAACTGGACCTCACACACAGTTCAAGGAGACTGTGAAGGATATGAGATGGAGTGCACGGTACTCTGCACACTTATTACATAGTAGGTCATACAACCCCCTTGGAAGTTTTTAAGTTTTATTGTTTTACAACATTGAATCAAATTAGATTTAATGTGAGACAGAAATAGAGCCTTGAATGTGTCTACAAAGTGATCTAAATTAACTGCAAATTCAAAATCTTCAGGATGAAAGTCATCACTGGTGCAGCTAATTGGTTTAAGAAGTCATGTAATTAATTAAATAGAGATCACCGGTGTGCTGTCAAGGATGATCAAAAACATGTGTTTCTACTGTAATCATACAGTAGAAACACATGTTTTTGGAAGGCCCAACTTTTTCTGAGTAAATAATAACCTACACCATGAAGACCAAATCTACACTATAGATCTCACCTTGACATTAAATGATCTTTCTCTGTTGATCAGTATCAAAAAGGCCCTATTAAATCTGCTTTGATTCAATGTTGTAAGACATTAAAACACAAATATTTTTATAGGCACTGCATAGCAGATGCATTGGTCTGTATGGTGAAGCAGAAACTCTTTAGGCTGCATTATCATCCAATTTTTATAAAAATCTTAAAGTTATCTTTAAAAAAAAGTTATGGACCTTCAAATACTTTAATTGACTTAGACCTTTAACAAAAGCATCCCTTTTTTCCTAAAATATTTTCTATATATGATTGTAGCCATATAATTGTTTCTCTTTGAGGATCAATAAAGTATCATATAAGGCTAATCATTGTACCTTTGACATATCAGACCACAGTGCCATAATGAGGACAATAGACTTTTTAACATATGTAAATGAAATAAATAAAGAGTATGGATAAGTGGATTTAGAACAAAAAAAAAGTGTGCTCTAGCAAAAGAGGGAATCTGTAAATAAAGCATACTATTCTAACTCTGTGTCTATTTGGGGATCTGTCTATTTGCTGCAAATGGTAGTGAATTAAAAGTTGGGTCCGATAACAGCCGGTGGCATGGATGACAAATACAAATGAAGACCAGGCCAGGGAAAACCCAAGGGTGGATAAACTCCTGGAGCGTGTCATATAATGTGCATGCCAGTTAAGCATAAAAAGTAGTTACCTAGATGTAACTCCAGTGCTCCAGCCAACTGTCAAGAGAGGGGAGGGGGACGGAGGATTTAAATACGGGGATAACGGCACATATTTTAATAATAATGACAGCAGTAACACTCATGAGAATGGGTAACCAGGGTAACCAGGGTAACTTGGCTAAGACAGTGAGCATACATCCACGAGCATGTCTCTACAGCTAAGTGGTGCACTGCCAAAATGTTCCGGGTGAAACTCAAGCACTAGAATTATTGTTCCACACATCAGAGTAAGTGGATTACTGGTAATACAGTAACAAAAATTTAACAGAGCAATCAGAAGCAGACCAAACAAGAAGACTTCATACTAAAATATGAGCAAACATACTCATCAAACAGAGGGAATTAGAATTAAAGGCCTCTCTTTACTATAAGCCTGCTTCCAATAAAGGACTGGTACCCTCTGCAGTTGAGCAGAGGGTGCCAACCACTATCAAGCCCTGGCCACTATTTGAGAAAATACAGTATTACATTATAGATCCACATTCAAGGAATGCAAAACATGCAAGTGGGTGCGGTGACTTTAAACTTGAAACTCTACTGTTTGCTTATTCTGCTTTGGCACCTGCAGTGAATATGATGGTCATCTAATCACTGGAACTGTAAAGAGATATTTCCTGTGAATCTCCTCTCAGCTTGAATCAAACAGTAATCACATGGAAACAGAACTGCTTTGCTCAGCACACAGCAGCCTTCAAATCAAATCACCTGAGACAGAAGACATAACCAGGTTGGACAACAAACTGCGCGGGTGATTTGGTCCTGGAGGTTGTGGGTAATCCGGTGTGATTTGAGGCTCTTGACTGTACATCTTTGAACAACTTAATACGCAGCCGGCTGAATGGAACTTAATAGGAAACATGTTGGCTGCAAAACCACATGGGACAGTCTTGTATGTGTGTGTGCGTGTGTGTGCGCGTGTGTGTCGGTGGGATAGGTTAAGAATCTGAGAGCAATTCTTTCAGTTTCCTGAAGAAACTCACAGTATGAAAACAAAGCCAGAGGAAGAAGATACTAACATGATGTTTCCTGCTCAGGACATGTGGACATGAACCTGATGTGGAAAGAGAAAGTCAACATGAACACACACACACATGCACACACACATACATGGCTTAGGAGGCAGAGTGTGTCACCAATTAGTTTGAGAGTTGGTGGTTCAATTCCTTGCACACACTAATCACACGCTAATCCCTATTTGCTTCCCATGTCAACTCACCACATGTTCAGTGCAGTCCATTTACAAAACTTGAGAAAAACTAATATACAAAGCTGTGAGAACTGAACAGCCTCAAACACATACAAGAATATGTTGTCAGCCATTTGGTATGGATGTAGAATTTATGCTTAGAAGGAAAATTGGAATAAGCAGTCACATACAAAAGCAAGCACATGCACATAAAGTTGTGACTTTCAAAATATAAATATAATATCTAACTTACAAGAGACAGTTTTCAATTTTAATCCTAATTTTAAATAAAAATGTTGGTGTTCAGCTGTGGTCAAACTTTAATTTGGCACAATGTGTTCACACACATCAGCGCAGGCTGTTGTATTTATGTTTTTTCCTGTCGATGTCACTTTTTTTGCTTATGAAACTACACAGAAACATATGAGACTGTAGCAGACAGCACAACTGGCTAACCTCACCTACGAGGTAATTAAAGAGGTATTTATGTAGCGCTTTTATAGAAAAGCGCTTTATGAGTTTGGCCTGGTTATCAAGAGCTTGCCCAAAGAACAGGAATAGCTGAGGATCACACCAACAACCCTGAGATAAAGGGACAACCTGCTCTTCCTCCTGAGCCTCAGCTGCTGCAGCGTTGATCACTCAGTGATCTCTTCATTCACAGGCGCTCGAGCCCCTCAACGCCCTGACTGTGTGGTGACCCCTCCACACACATGCAAGCCATAGTAACCCCCCACAGATAAGCACCTCCAGGCCCAAACACATGAACTATCAACAATCGCCATCAACAAACACAGGGTCAAAAAGACAAACAAGGTTTGAGGTGCGTACAGCGATCACTCTTTTTTTGGGGGGGAGTGAAAGGCATTGTGGGGGAGAGAAATAAGGATGAAAGAGTTCACAGTTCCTGCCGCTACAGAAACCACATATCCCACAAGACATTTCTTCTCTATCAAACCGACAGGCATTATCGTAAACAGCTCCAGGGGGTTTTGGAATGTCCTCAGATCCATCATGGCCAAGTGTTCAATGTTTCCCTAACCTCACAGTGGAGAAAAGGGTCACGGTCATCGCTATTGGAAACAGGTTGATCACTGTTTCCATATAGGCAAATCCCATATGTTTGAATGAAAGACAAGCAAGAGCAGAGAGGGGAAAGAAGGAGAGAAAAAGATAAATATCAGCAATGAGTCCCAATTGTTCCATAGCTGATAATAGGATGTAATGCATCTTAGTTTATTAGCATATTCTGAAAAAAGTCTGAGCAAGAATGAGGCTGAGGAAGAGGAGAAACAAACGGATGTCATTATTCACAGCTCATTCTGGAAGACATCACGTACAAAAGGCACACAATGATCCCCGTTTAATGAGTCATTCCACTGTGCAGCAGGACGAAGCAGACTGTGTCTTTGTTGCCTGGTTATCAGACGCCTCTGCTGGCATGTAACAGACAAGCATCATTAACTTAGTGGAGAGTTGACTTCTCAACTATTTCCTTTTGTAAGGAAGTCATGTCCTGCAGGCAATTATCACTGAACCACTCTGATTCCACTGCAAAAAGGTATCATCTGCGAGGGTTTAATAGAGCTGTTGATGAATACAAAAGAATGATTCAAATTTCAAGCATGATCAATTTTGGAACAAACATCTCCATTAAGCAAACAAGCAGACTCACATTTTCCTCACAAGACAACAAATAACAAAGTAGAACTTGTATCTATTATGTAACAAATAACAAGTAAAACAAATTTGATGTATTTGTACTTGAATTGAGCATTTCATGCTACTTTATACTTTTACTCTTACCTTTCAGGGGGAAATATTGTACTTTTTACTCAACTACATTCATTTGATATCTGCAGTTACTATTTACTTCACAGATCAGGATTTTACGTACAAAACATATGACATGCTTCAAAAATACGATGCACTATTACAGTTTAAACTACCCAGCAGTGACTAAAATAGCTCAGATTAGTTCCACCATGACCAACTACTAAAATGCTAACTAGACATTAATGTATCAGTAATAATAATCCGATAACAGGCCTTTAATATATCATAGTGTAACACTCACAGGAGCCATTTTCTGCATTATGAGTACATCTTCATTTGATACTTCTATTCAATTCAAGTTTACTGTCATTATACTTGCGTACAACAAAATATAGTCTTGTCATTCCAAGATAGTACAACCAACAAAAAATGTAGTTTTTTAAATTTTGCTAATGTTATTTACATACTTTCACTTTAGTGACTTGTTCAATGCAGGGCTTTAGCTTTAAATTAAGTATTTTTATATCATATGAAATATGACTTACAATAAAAAATATGATCACCATAAATGCTGAACATTGAGATTCCTTAATCTGCATTTCAAACATGTTTTTCTTGTTTTTGTTTATATTTATACATGACATGAGAACTTTTACCAGTTTTAGGGATTAAAGCCTGACTGATATTAGATCAAACCTCTTGAGACATTTTTTATAGTGTAATCATTTCAGAGCCAGGCCTTTGAAAGAGACATTTCTCTGCACTCTGATGAACCACAGAGAGCAGAGTTCAAGCAAATCCGCCAACGTTTCACAACATCATAATTTGCTCCCCTGATCCTGCTTTCTCTCAGCTTCCTAATTGTTTACCATTACTCTGAGTGTATCATTGTATTCACTGTCTGATGTGTCATGTGTTTGAATTTTTTAACACATCTGTAACACTTTCTGGTGACAGAGGAGACGGTGTGAATTTTCTCCTTGGTGCTTTAGGAAGCCCTCCATCCCTGGAGTTTCTGTGGGAGAGCAGACAAAACAAGTCCTTTTTACCAAAGAATTCAATCTTTCAGCAGGTTTGAGGAATTATGATTTGTTTTTAAGAATTTAATTGCAGTGGTATTTTGAAACATTTGGCTTTCCCCTTTATATATTATTCTGCATTCAAAACAGTATTTGCACAAGAAACTGCATCGGAAACATGTAATGTTTTCGTTTTTACAGGTACAACAAAATCATCAGATATTGCTTTGTGTAATTTAGAAACATTTTGTAATCAGAAAGCTTTTAGTGGTTTGGTCTCAAGTGAGATCTGGTTTAAAGCCAATGTAAATGAATGATAATGTTACCAAATGTGTCAGTTCCTGTAAAACCAGCAATCTGAGCAAGGTAACGACAAGCTTTTCCCATCTGCACAGTTTGTAAGGCTTTGGCCCAGAGTAGAGAACAAACAAGCTCCCAACATTTTCTTTTTCAGTAGGGTTACTTGAGTAAGCCATCAGATTATATTGGACTGGACTTTCCTGGCTGACCCTTGAGAGGTTAAGTTTTTCTCATACCCAGTATGAAGTCCAGATCATGAACTTTCTCTACTTGGGAAAAGGGCAAAGTGAAATCCTCATATGTGTTTCATAAGTCTCTGTCTCCTATGGCCTCATTTCATAGGTGTGATGTTAAATACGGTGTATGGACACATGGGCGGGACACAAACACCAAAGAAAGTGACCAAACACATATAACTAAACTTCTAGTCTCATTTGGACATTGCAGACATGGGAGACACTGTACAGAAATTCTCATGGCTCGGACAGGAGACAGGGTCACTCAGTGTGTTAGCCAAGAATTCAGACAAATCTTCAACCACTTATTCCTATGTGAACTTGAACCATAATTATGTAAATATAAATGAATAAATCTTACATGGATTCCTTTGGCATTACAGCTGTCTTCTGACTTGTTCCAAGAGAGGTAGCAGTAGCATCAAGTTAAGAGATTCAGGCTTATTAACTGTAAGGTCACCAGTTCAAATCCCCAGATGGGCTGAGAAATGTGGATGGGAAACATACTGACACTTTTCCATTTCCTCAACAACAATACTCTTAACCCCCATCTATTACAACAGAGCTGGTCAGTAGCCAAAATGTGTGTTGTACAGGGCAGCTTCCAGGTGTGCATGTGCTGAAATTAATGGCCTGCAGGGATCACAAGAACATTTCTGTTATTTCATTTCTGTTCCAGCTCTATATTTTTATTTCTGGACTCCACTAGAGTAGTTTTGCATGATTCACAGTTCAAAAAGCTCCTTCTTTATCTTGTACTAGCCCGTTATGCAGACCCTCAGTTCAGCCTCTGTCTGAACAGGCCGTTTTAGCTCCTGTCCCTTTAAGGCCCGCCTCCCAATGCATCCACTCTGTTCTGATTGGCCATTTTCAGGAAGTGTGTCGAGGGGCTGCTGTATCAGGGTCATGTTGCTGTTGCTGTTGCATGTTGCTTTTAAATTACTAAATAATTGGAGACTTTTATTGTGAGGAATTTACAGGAAATGAAACGTGTTCCTCACCGAATTAGCAGAGCTTCGTTAGCGGCGCTAAAAACCAGTCGAAACAAAATATAAAACAAAAAACATATGGAGATATTTGGAGCTCTTTGTTCAGCAGATCAGTTAGAAATAATGCAGGGAGGAATAGTACAAACAGAAACAGCCACAGTGATGATGATGTTTGATGAAGAGCTGCAGATAAACAGCACACCTCCAACAAGTAAACTACTCATTATACTTTGCTGTGCTGTGTAATGGAAAAACACTCACAGTGCTCGCTGAGCCATGACTCAAGTCATGGCTCAGCATGATTACGCCCAAAACAATGGAAAAACATCATAATGTTAGTGGACCGGAGCACTGAACAGATGAACATATGTAGAAATCCATCAGGAACCATCCATCAGCTTGGGCTGAAAGTGTCACTTCTACGTACGTTTACCTCATTATTGTGACAGTTTAATATGAACATCCACCATTGTAACATTATATATGATTGAAAAGAAAAGCATAAAAGGTCCCCTTTAAGAAGCCCTGCAAAATGAATCTGCTGTTGCATCTTCTATGATGCATTTAACAAAATAATTATTATCATAGTGCCATTACAAAACACTAAGGAGAACCACACACTCTACATTTTACATTTTAAAGCTTTTATTTGGGTTTATTGCCCAATGCTGTCACTTATTTGAGCCATAATTCCAAATTTGAGCAAAGGAGAACAAGGGCAACTAGTGAAGTGGGATTAATATGCAGCAACAACGCATGCAGCCAAGAGTGACAGGCTGAGACATCTGTCAATCAAAAAACACACCTCCAAACATACCCTTAATTAAAAACAGATAGTTTTATCTGTTTTTTGATAAAACTATATCTCTTAAAACTCATACTATGGCACTCATTGGAGATAACATAAGCTGTTGAAAGCCAAAAGAAGGCAACATAAACTTTTCTTGACAAGAGGTGGAAATCATGAATCACTTTGTTAATTCAAATCATTTCATTTGGTCCAGATTTGTAGTCACTGACTGTAGTTTGTTCACTTTTTTTTGCAACACCATTCAAATGCACTTCAGAACATAGTTACCCAGATATGATGGCACTTCAGCGGTCCGCTCCTGTTCCCAGATCTGGGCCACAAGCAAGCCGTATATCACCCAAAAACAAACCAGATAAACCAGACTGGCCCACATCCAGAATACACATACCTGAAAGCACCGCATCTTTACCAAAAAAGGTCCACATGTGATTTGGGATATTTGGGCCATATTTGCTATTTTACATGTGGGCCATTTCATGTTCACATCCGTTTTGTCCAGGCCAGAAGGTGGCCAGCGGTGCCGCATCATTGCCTGAAGTGGCCCACTTCAGTATGGTATCTGGGTGATGAAGTATCACCATTCGTATGGCCTGATGTACAGCATTAATTTTGACTGTCTTCAGTTCAGTAGTGCAGCAAACCCAGCAACATGACACTTCAAGATCAAACTATCTCAACTCATTGTCTGTGGATTTCATTTCACACCACATAAAAGACTAGTGTCAATACACTTGGCAATTGGCTCTCCATCTACAGGGTTAAATCTCTATCTAAATATTCTCTGGTTGTCTTTTGACTTTACAGCAACAATGCAGAGGCACCTCCTTACATGGCAGCCAACAAATGTTAGCTAAAAATAAGAAAAGGGCATTTCCCTCTTTTGGCTTCACCCCATGTCAAAGAGAAGAGACATTTTCTCATGACTGATGGCTTGACAGTTTTATATTATAGACATTAAACTGACAACAAGTGAAATACATGGACCACTGGCCTAGTTAGCCAGTCTTGATTGATAACACGGAAATACCTCCCATGAGAAAAATTTGTTCACCAAAGGACCCATTCAAAATACATAGCCACCCACATACAGTATGTACATGAACATACAGTTGTAAACACACAGCAGCCTCTTTTTACAGTGTAATTTTGGGGTGCACAGTTTATCAATTTGCAGGTAGTGGACAAATAAGCCAAAGTGCTCACTACGGGTGGGAAAGTACAATAAAACGCTACAATGAACAGGAACTGAGCCGTGACTCCCTTCTGCAGCGAGATAGGTCACATGATTTGACAGCCAGAGAGGGATGTCACATAGGTCGAAGGTTGTGGAACTACCTTGGGTGGCATAGTTTAGCTTTCCCCTGCAGAATCCTCCCTCAGGGAGCCATGAGGAGACTTATAATAGATGTGAATACGGCAAACACATGCTGAGCTCCGAGTACCCCGCTGTGACTTACGTCTAAGCACTATTCCCCTGTTAAACATCACACTGCACTGGGAAAGAGCTGATGAGAGATTTTGATGATGAATTTATACATTTTATGGCAGGCACATATAGTCATGGGAGACTTGCAGGACATCTCCATGTTAATGTTAGGTTTAGTAGAGCTTTATTTTACATTTTATATCAATTTCCTAGAAATCTTTTGTTTAATTTTCAGGTATGTAATGGTTAAATTTTAGGACATTTTACAGAAAGGGTGGTGCAATTTAGTACAAATTATAAGAAAATATTAAAGAAGTGTTAAGTTGGTTTATATTTGGGTTCATATGTAATTGTTAATTATCAAAAATCCTGAATAAATTAGATTCTTAACAGCCACTTTGATATTTTCTTAATGATATTGTCCTTGCTCCTAAGTGTCTGTAATACTGGATGGAGTTAAGTCACTGAGTCCATTTAACTCTTCAATTATTTATACAGTGCTTTCAACAATACATGCTTACAACAAAGTACTTTTTAGAGAACACAGGACATAAACAAAACAATTATCATACAATCTCTCAGATATTGAATAGACATGAGGGGAGGGAGTCTGCAGGCGGGGTGAGGTTGGTCTAAAGGGGATTTCAGGAGGCCACAGGAGGCCACTAAACCAAAATAAAGCCTGTTGCTTTCCCCAACCCGTCAGTGCTTGCTCTGTCTTCATTAGATTGCCTGATAGCCACTTAGCTTATAAACAGCTGGTATATCCATAACTCGAAGCAAGGGCCGTCACTGGGGCTAGACAGAGACAGTATTAGACATGGCCCACTGTCGCCATATATAAAGCACTTTGATAAATTTTAGGGAGGACCAGATTAGGTTGGGAACAGCAAATTGAGATGTAAATCTGAATGAAAAATTAGAATTCAGGGTCTCGACTGCCTTAGCTACTAAAACAGTGCATTCTTTGTTGGAGAAATAAGGTCTTTTGAAGTTGAGATATGCATCAGAGTCGTGTGTAAGTTTGCATGGTGAGCAAAGATAGGATCTGGAAGTGTGTGAGTCCAATAAGTAATCTGTCCTTTTTCTAAAATGGGACTCGCTGTGGAGTATTGTCCTCAGCTGATTATAATCATAAATCTTTTACTTCTACTGAAACATTCGAGATATATAATATTGTTCATACTGTTTAAATGATTCCATCTGTTTGTGTTGCTGTGCTTGTCACAAGCATCAATTATCAAGTTGCCAGTGGTTGAGTATCACATCTGGGAAGCATCAGTTGCAAATCCAGAGGTATTGTATTGGTCAAAGAGCCGGTGCACTGAGATGACCATCAAGGGATGAATAGATGTCCAAGTTGTCCTAATCTTTAGATTTACTTGGGGGAGCATATCAGCAGAACTTTTAATAAAATGTACATAACCTTTAATCGACAGGGTAAAGCTGTTGTATCAAGAGTTGTTAAACATCACTATGTACCTAAAATGTGACACCTCAGGTACATTAACTATATATATTGAAAAAAAAATCAGAACATGCTTGAGCCAGTTGAGCCTCTTTCCATATTAGCAATGTTATTATGTTGTTTTCCATGTTTGTATTCCATAAATCTTTGTTTGTCCTAGAAAACACTGTACTGATTCCTGTTTTGTGTCATAAAGTAATATACACAAAGCAAGAATTATTGTCATGATTTTTCAGGAAATATGTATTGGCACACAATTTAAAATGCAGGAAAACTGTTGCCAATCTTATTCAATGATGTCCTCCAGACATTTTCAAGATTATTAAGAATCCTAACCTTTATTAGATAGGAGACGCACACAGGTAACGAGGGGTGAGAGAGGGGTGTGACATACAACACAGGTCCCTGGCTGGGACGTTGCAGTAATAGTGGTGTTATGCATTATCATTTGGCTATTAGGAGCTTCTTCAAACATGTTTGAAAACAGATAAAAATACTTTGATATGTTTTTTAACAAAAAAAATCAACTGCCTAGTTAAATATTCCTAACATTACATCTACTCCTTCTCCCTCTTCGAGCAATATCTGTCTCTCAAAATCTATTAATAATGTTAATTTCTAAAGTTTAACTGCTGGATGTGAGATGTTGTTCTACTTCACTGAAACTGGCTCGCACATCACACTTGTGTTTGTTGTATTTTGACCACGTTTGGCCTCCAAACTAGCTGTGATGTCACAAAATCATGCTCATATGTTAAAACTCAGATCTAAGGTGAGCACAGAGACACTTTTTTCCTTCAGCAGATGAATGTTGAAAACAGCCCTCTAGGTCAAACTCTGCACATACATCATTCTGCACAGTGAAGCTCAAATATCAAAGTGAAGAAATAATAATTCAAATGTCTTAATAAGTACCAGCAGTGATCAGTTACTGGTGTTAAAATGCTACCACTATTAAAATACAACTGAACAACTTTTTCTAGCAGCAGCTTGTTTTCACCAGCGCTGCTTCCCAGGCCAATTACACAGTGATTCATGTGTTCTGGTATCTCAATTCAAAGCAAGGGGTCTTCAGACACTGGGGAGGTTAGATGTGTCTGTGTATACATGTATGCATGCGTGTGTGTGTTAAGCATATTACTGCCAACATGACAGGGCGTTTAGCCATATGTTGGGCGTCTGCCCAGGCCTCAGTGTCTCCCTTGATGGGTCTGTCAACAGAGCATGACTATTCACGCCACATGTTTATCTGTTGGTTGTGGAGGGAGTGATCCCCTCCGAAGAGTGAACCCAGTGTTAAAACGTCATTAGTCTTGATTAGCTATCTCTGTAAATATTCATTTTAAAATGAGTAAAACCAAATGCTGCCATCTGCTCTGGCAACTGTTGACCACAAAAGTGAATCAAAACCTTAAATACAGAGCAAACTACTTGCAGGCTGTCTATACAAGAGACACACTGTAGTATGAATGGAGGGCCAGTGGGGGAAATTTTCTCAGGCTAGAGAAATAAAGGCATCCTTGGCTGGTTAGCATCATTGTGGTTCAGATATAAACAAGAGGAAATGGTTTGGAAATTCTAACAAATCAGCAAAGAGACAAAAAGTAGAGAGGATGAGTAAAAGATTGGTTGGTTGGATGTTAGAGACCACTTTTAGTTGGGGGTCCGAGCAGTTTCCTGCCTTGCATAATGGTAAACTCCATCCTGGGAATACTTCTGCCAATAAGTTATACATACAAAGTTAATTTTAGATGCACTTTAAACAAAGGACAAATCAAAGATAGAGGTCAAATACCAAGCAGAGATTAAAATGAAGAGAAACAATAAAGGTACAGTAAAGTACACAAGAACACAAGAGATAAGTTGGTGTGCTTTTGGACCATTTTTACCCACGGTCGTGCCATGCTGCTGTGCCAAAGTAAGTATGCACTCCTGACACAGGCCTTTCAAATAAATAGTTCAGCAAGCCAATTCAAACCTCTTAACATGTTAACAAGACAAGATCAATTATTTTATTACATCAAGTACAACATGATAAATGTTTAAATAGATTCTTTTGCTTTCTGGTTGTTATTACATGTATATGTATGCTATGTCAAATATAAGTACTAGTAAGAGAGTTTGGGGATAATTGCTGAATAAACTTAAGCTTCGACATAATGAGTTTTCTCAGACAGATTCCAAATAGTGAGTGGTTTGGAGAACAGCAAATTAAATGTGCCCTCACTTTAAGTGTTGTGAAACCCAAAGCCAACATTTCTCTCATTTTAAAATCAAAATGTGTCTAATAACATTGATATTCACATTAAACTTTATACCTACACGTGGGAAACCTTGAGTGTTGAATCTGGGGCAGCGAAACTGTGCACTTAAATTGACTCTCAAATATCATGAGCACTACTTTAACTTTGCTCTTCATGATCTCAAAACACTAAGGTTCACAAAAGCAGCTTTCTTATACAGCATCCTTTGTTCCTGCTTCTCCTGGGAGTGCTGCACCCTGCTAGTTAATGCAAAACCACTTTATTCAAACAAAGGGCTCATATCCACTGACGGCAGATGCATCATGTCAATCCACTCCGGACACTGACGGAAAGATCTAAAAACTAAAGAGGGTCAAATTAAATTAAAATGCATTTGCTGAGGATTGTTCAGGGGGAACGGGGGTGGTTATGTTGACAGTATGTAACACATGCTCTGCAGAAATGTATATTTGTCTTCATGTATAATGAGAGACCATGTAAGTAATTCATCATGGTGCATTCCTGTTAGCTGTATTTGTGATTGTTTTTGATTGAACTGACTGATGTAAGGTCACCTGAGGATCGGTGCTGGAGGGTGTAAAGCCTCAGGGAAAAGTTCTGTTCACTGTCAGCCACAGTGAAGACAGCAAAGCGCTCAAAGGCCAAAAAATGGCCTGTGGTGGTACCCAACGTTAGTATACTGGTCAGCCAGTAAGATAAATAATAGGAAGTTTAAGTCTGGAGCACAGCTTTGATTTTGAACTTCTTTATATTACTTTTTACACTATATGCAGCTTACGCCATATAGAGGTGTTCAGTACATGTGCAGCACATGTGTGAATCTGAATTGAACTGACTATTCTGAATCATCGTTATTACTGAACAATCAGTTTCTTTTAGCAGTGGAGCTCCCCACTGGTGACTGAGAGCGCTGTGGTCAGTTCAGCCATGATACACAGTCTTTTATTCTTTGTTAAAAGGTTATTAAAAGTCCATTAAAGCCACACAAATGATATAATGTGATAACTGTTGCAAATAGGTTGATGCTGAACTATTAACCTTATAAACAGTACTTGTATAAGGCTAGTTTTATACTGAATGGAACAAAACAGCTTGAGTCAGAAACCAACTGAACTAAAGACAGAATCAGCGGTGACTGTCATGGCGGTATAAACAGTGATGTTTTCACTTACTGATGTACATAATGAAGTGTGTTTGAATGCTATCACTTAGCTTGGAAAAAGTGACTAGGAAAATTTGAACTGATTCGAATGAAATTTGTATTTTCCACCACTGACGTCATAGAGAATCTGTGCTAGCATGGCTAATTTAAAATGGTTGTTGTTGTTGACCAAAAAAAATATCTTAACTCAAAGTCAACTTAATTTTTTCCAGAACTTCCAACTCTGTCTCATAGTCTTCATCCGCAGATGGCGATCGCTCAGTTGACCTAAGTATGGAAGTTTGGTCACATGATAACAAGTCGTCATAGGTCAGGGGAGAGGGTGATGTTTGGCATCAGATCTTAATCTTTCCGTGACCATCCACTTTGAAGAGATGATGCTGATTCTTTTTTTTGGCAAACAACCAAGGTCAAGAGTGAACTTTCACGGTCAATGGTTTATGTAGCTTACAAGAAAGTCTCCTCAATGAGTCAGCGTTAAAAAACTTGGCAAAAATTGACTTAAAATGACCAAGATCTTAAGAAATTAAATGCATTTTTTGAAGTAGAATGTAGACCTTTTCACTGCAGCAGAATCAATTATTTCTTGTTACTTTAAAAACTGCTCACCCACTTAGAGAATGATGTTTGGAATCCATTACAAAGTGCAACAGAATCCACTATAATCCAATATTATTATTTACCTTTCCATCAAACACTAATTTTGATTATATATTCACTAGGTTTTCACCCTAGTGTATAACGATGGCTGTTGATTTTACCAATGAGGATTATCACAATGTGTGTATAGTCGATGAGGAATCACATTAAATGTCCTCTGAAGACCCAAGTCCCCCTTCAAAAAGATGACATATTAGTGCTCATGACTGCTGTGTGATCAACAGGGGATTGCTAATGTCATAGTAAAAAACAAACCTCTTTATCATGACTGGAATCTATCACTAACACTTTGCCTCTGTTTGGACAAACTCACAGCCCGTGAACGGTGAAACTACGTAAGGCCTATGGAGTGTTTCCTTTCCTCATCAGGACCAGATGGCATCAGCCATTAGTTAAGAACTTGATCTCAGCTGGAAAATGTTGGATTTCATGGTCAAAGCCTTTGCCTTATGAGACTTAGCTACCTACAGTTGATGTCAATACAACACAGATGCTCTTTAACCCATGTATAATAGTCACATATTGAAAATAGTAAAGATATGCATGCCCTACAGTGCTTATCATAGAGATATTAATGACCTTTGGAATAATTTTCACAGAAGCTACCTGACCCATAAAAAGAAGGTGGTATTAGGCGAGATGAAATGAGCCTAATGTGTGTTGAGGGTGCAAAAGAAAATATAAAGCATGCCTTAGTGGAGATGGAGGACAAAATAAGAGCCTTTCAGATGTTGATCAGCATAACATATGAGGCTAGTAGGGAGTTGTGTGGGTCTACGTAGCTTGGAGTCCAGGCGTCTGCTGCCAGCTGAGCAAATAACACCACAGGAGGAAAGCAGAGGGTCAGAACATAGAGTGAAGGTAGATAAAAGACATTTATATTGATTGTTTGCATTAGTAGAGATGGAAAGGTGGATGGAAGACTTGGTGGGCATTATTCCTACTGTGTAGTGATCATACACACTACATGGCCAAAAGTATGTGGATGCCCAAACATTACAGCCATATGTGGATGTTAATCATCTCATTCCAAAACCATTAATAAGCTTCAATTCTTCTGGGAAGGCTTTCCACAATATTTTGGAAACTGGCCACAGGAATTATGCTCCCATTCAGCCACAAACGCATTAGTGAGGTCAGCCACTGATGTTTGGTGATAAGGCCTGGCCTCCAGTCTGCGTTACGGTTCATCCCAAAGGTGTTGAATGGGGTTGAGGTCACAGCAAACTAGGAAAACATTTTTTTTATGGACTTGGCTTTGTATACAAAGGCGTCGTCATGCTAAAACAGGAAGGGGTCTTCCTCGAACTGTCATAAAGTTGTTTCATAAAATCCTAGAGTGTCCAAATACCTTTGGCCATATGTGTAAAGAGATTGATTTAAGGCAGAAATGAGCAAATCCATTTTCAACCTGGCATAGTTTTGTTTATGATCTTTGCAACATATACCTACAGTATATCACATAGTTGATCAATATCAATACTCTAGATGGAATATGTCTGTTTTCATTAAATAGGACATTATTCACTCAAGACATTTGTTATATTTATTGTATGTACGGTATGTAAATCTTTAAAATCTTGCAATCTTGCAGCTCTTTTATTGTTGCAGTATACAAGTAAAATCAATATGCAGTAAATAGATTGATGTTCCATAGTTCCAGGAAGACTAGCTGTGCTTTAGGGCACAGCTAACGGGGGTCTTAACATGAAGCAGGGTCATGATAAAAAAAGAATAAGTATGGTCAATGTACCCTCCTTGGATGAGCAATCATGATAGACCTTTAACACTCAATTAACACAGTTATCCCAGTGATTTTTTTGAAAAACAATAACTCATGACCCATCATATTACCCCATTGAATTTATTTTTGGAAGATGAGGAGAGCATGTACAGTAATAGTGAGCATGGTGGATATGCCAGTACAAATATCATGGTAATTTGACACGTAAATTACCCCAATTTACGTTCTCTGTGAGGTGAGAAGACTGTATAAACACACTATTCTGAATCCTACAGAGCTGCCAAGACACAGTGGCAAAGAAATCTGTATTTATAGAAAAATCACTGCTGGAATTTAACCAGATACTGTACTGTAAAATTCAACAGCACACATATAGTATAAGATGATGATGAAACTGGAAAGATATGCAGCTGACATTTCATGGATGGTGATGCACAGGACATGGCCAAGGTCATGTCATGGAGCTTGAGAAGAGAAGAGAAGAGAAGAGAAGAGAAGAGAAGAGAAGCACACAATAGGAATGAAAACAATCACAGTCAGGTAGAGTTGCTTTGAGTTCAGCAGAGCAGAGTTAGAAAGAGTAGAGTACAGTAGAATAAAGTTATATTTTCACCCCCATCTACTCTCAATGTGCAGACAGAGAGTCTGTTTACCTGTACAGTGTTTACAAGAAAACCTGGAATCCCCCTGCTGAACAATAAAACGTGGACGTGTGCATGTGCGAGTGAGCTGTGTTTGTTTGTGTGTTTGTGTATGTGCATGAGTGTGTGCCTACAAGTAAGTAACAGAGCCTGTTCTCTGACTGCATCTCTAATTCATTTAGGTGTGACCGGCTCCGTTTGGAGTCGTGCCTCCTGCTCTCTCCCGGCTCCCCTCCCTGTGCTGGGCAGCGAGGTCGAGAGAGGGAGCAGCCCTGACCTCCGGCGCTCGTTGCGGAAACAATGGCGACGCACCTCGGGTGACAGCGGGAGACAGGAACAGGCACAAACACAGGAACCGTCCATTCTGCCACTGAGACGGATCTGCAGAGCCCTGAGAATCTGGAGGAGGAACTGTCTCTCTCTCTCTCTCCCTTACTCTATTGCTCTCTCTCCCTTTCTTGATATGCCCTAATAAGACAAAAAAGTGACACACTTGCTGATTGTATGCTGTTATTAGCCAGTGGTCCCTGAGGGAGAGGCTCCGAGCGCCACAGAGTCGTAGAGGATGGGATAGAGATATTTTAGGATACAATGATGGTCTCTATCAGCTCACATACCTTCCATAATGCCAATAATCTAGGAGCAAAATAAATTCAAAAATAAGGACAGGTTTGTTTGTCAGAGGTCTTTACAGTAAACATGAGACAGAAAAACACAAAAAAGAAAGGTAGATCGAGTCTATGTGCCCTACACATAAGGTATATGCTTGCACGAATGTAGATGGAAATACCAGACAATACCCTGTCAGTCCACAGAAGAAATACTAAATGATAGGCTACAGTTGATAGTGAAAGCAGGGTGTAATCTGTGCTGAACAAATGAGCCTTGAGTTTGTACTGAAATACCAAGATTGTATCTGATTCCTTGAAAATATAGCAGATTGTACAAATCAACTCGACCTGGACAAAAACTTCAAGTACTGAAAAGTGAACAAGGGAAATACATCATGATAATTGTGATGAATTTAAAGCCTGAGCTTTACTTTATTACACTATCCAGCAGTTGTGACTTATTTATCACATGTGCAGCTTTATGAAGAGGTATAAATGTCATACATTAATCATTGCTGTATATTTTCTGTATTACTGCAATATTCTTCTTCCCAAAGGTCACAGGTATTTAAGAGAGATGATATTGGAAAAAAGAATTTGTTCTCAGCTCATTTGTCAACAGCTTAAGACGTTCGCTTTGGGAACAGTTAAAAAAGTGTCTGTAGTTTTAGTTGCTGTCTCAAAAGTAATGAGGTATTCATTTACACATGAAGCATTTCCACTCGGTCCTTTCAGCAATCTGTTGCACTGTCTCATTACTATGGGTTCTGGGAAAGCCAATAGGCTTTTGATGGATTATCCTCTGGCAGAGATTTCTCTCTATAGATGTAAGATAACTAACAGTAAGTAGAGTGTAATGTAAAGTGTGCACTGATAACTGACCTTGCTGCAATGAACTCTGGATAAAACAGGAGCTGACAAAAACAAATGAGACATAGCTTTCTCTTTCTGTTGGAGGTTTATCAAAGCTTTTTTGTTGAAAATGTATTTATCATGCTGATGAGAGAGTTGAAACTGAATCAAAACAGCAAAGTTGCAGGCGGTCAAATCAAAACAGTGACTGGAAAGACACTAAAACACTCCATAAAGCAAAGAGTAGAGTTCGGTGATCATTTCTGTGTGCTTGTCACTACTGGTGACTCTTTTCACATTACAAATTTGATCGATTATTACCACAGAAATATTGATAAGTGCAGATTTGGATAACATCCACACCAGATGGAGATCATTTTTAGTTGCAGGTGCAGAGAACTGGTTTAAGACCAACATTTTAACCAATAACTTTACATTGTCGTAATGAAGACATGGTTACATTCAGGTATAGTTAAGGTTAAGGTCAGACAATGAGGAGTCATGAACAAGGTTGAGCAAAAATGTAAGTTTTCATGCACAGACTACAATGATTAAAGATAAATACTGTGCTTCATTTTGGTGACAAACCTGCCACTTTGTTTTTTTTATTATTTATATTTGGAATAAAATGAAGGGACAGGGCGGATCACTGGGTGGCAAACACAATATGCTTAAAAAAAAAAGAAAATGCAGCCAGGCATAATGTCAGCTAAAAATGTATGCTGCCATATACTGCACATATTGTTTCCGTGCTATAGTTTATAGCCTATAAGTGACTTATCTTCACAGTCTATTTTCACTGTATGGGCCATAGCATCTCATAGACTGTAGTTTACACAATGGGTCCACTGATAATGGTATAATTGAGCTATAAACCTGCCAAATGTTGATATACATCAAAACACTGACTTCCTGTCTTGCTCATTGTGCAGGTAAGTACTTAAAGCCTCAAGGGGCAGCACTACAATAACTGACCAGATTACATCACTCCACACCGAGAGGGCACCTAGCACCCCACACCACGCTCACATCCGACTGCTACACCCCTCCCTCCGTCCAGTAATGTGGCATTGTTCAGTATTGATGAGATTGACCTTGAGGAAATCCCCCACAGTTCTACAGTGGAGACTGTCAGTCTGATGAGTGCTGCCAAGGTAAACACAGCTAATTAGCCAGTCAATCATGTCCGTATGCATCTGACACCTGTCTAATGAGGAACCAGGTTTCAGCATTTGGGAATGTAATAATGGGATTGGGAATGGCACTGGGAGCCTTGCTGACATAATGTCGGGAGCAGAGAAGTCGTCCTCCCTCCATCCTGTATTAGTCTCTGTGGCTGAGTCTGAGCCGCTCGTCTCTTTTCAGCAGGAACCCCCCACTGGGTGAGGAATCGCTTTCAAAGTATTCAAATGTGTAGTGTGGCCTCTATAGGTCGGGTGTGAGAACCTGTCCTGCATGCTGGCCTCGATGTGTTTTTTTAGTGGGGGAAATTATACAACAAACATTCAGTCCAATGAGGGGAAGTACCGCCCAGCATCTCAAATGGGTACAAACGTTGTACATTTTAACCCATGAGCTTTACTGGGTTCCCTGTATGTTGCCTACAGGTCCCATATCATATGCATTTTGAGCACTTAATTGGTCCTTATAAGGATAAATGGAGCGTGTATTTAATCCAGTGTCATCTGGGAATACTGAATCCAAAAAGGCTGTGCACACGTTATCTCTTTTTCCTTAAAAGAAATCAATTTTTCAATGTTCCCTCAGTGCTTTCTAAATATTCAGACACAAAAATAGAACATTTTCTGTTGTGGATTCCCTGGTGAAAGAATGCTGCTCTGTTGGGGGGAAAAAAAGAAAACTTGGTACCAGTTCAAAGGAGAGAATATTTGGGCTACGTGAATCAAACTAGGAGACATTTCACCCCTGAATACAATGGATGTTGTGATGCAGATTATCCATTGTCTATTGTCAGATTCCCCTGGCCTCACCCTGTGTTACCCCACAACATATCCCCTCTACTATTACTGGAAAAAACATAGGGTGAACCAGTGAATCCCTAACTCTTTTTGTTTTTAAACACATCCCACTACCGAGCGCTTTGTCTTGTCTTGGCCTTGGTTGCCAGGGTGGTGGGACTCAACGCTATGTAAAAACAATTGATGAAACAGAAGATGGCATGAAGCGTGTCCAAGAACATGGCTTCCCAAACTAGTGGGGCTGTACGGAGCACGTCTCCCTCTAGTCCTCCTTTTTCCTTTCCTTCAAAAGAAAAGAATCCTTTCTTTCTTGTTTCTCATTAGCTCATGAAAGAAACTTGGATGGATGTGGAAAAAAATCCACATCCATCCAAGAATTTGATATGATGCATTGTAAGCATTTTTCTTTGCAGAGAAGCAGCACAGTTTAAGATATTTAACAGAATGTGCTGGATCTGTTTTCCTGTGAATATTATGAATACTCTTTTTATCTCTGCCAGGCATAAGCCTGGAGGGGATCATGTATTTGGTTGTGTGTGTGCATGTGTCCATGTGTATCTGTCCACAGCTAATCTCACATACTACTGGACCCATTGGCCTTATATTTTTGTGCACGTTTATGACTGTTTAAGGACTTCTCGTGGTTGCGATGATTCAAAATATTTGGAAAACCTATTGTATAACACCATTGACTGCTGACGCCTCGCTCCTCTTAAGCAGCCAGTTGGGGCTGCAAGTGATCAACAACTGCTTCAGTTTGGAATCTTGTTTCCACTAGAAACAACCAATCATGTCTTGTTGTCACATTAAATCAATCAGTGCCAAATTTCAGTACCTTGAGAGCAGGTTATGTTGTGAATTCAAATAAATATTGATAAGATTCCTTATGAACCCATCATAAAGCTTAGACTTTTGTCTTTTTACAGTCCTCGCCATTTTATGATATGTGTTATGACATAGCAAAAGGCCTTTCTTGCAACTGGCTAGGCTAAAAACAAGGCTTACCTAGTCTGTTGCAGGCCATATTTTGGCCTTTATTGTGGCTCAAAACCTGACATCCAGAGAAAAGTTTGGTCTCATCTTGAACCAGAGCATGTGCAGATTAATTCCATATCTGATATGTTATGATTTACCAAAGTTAGGCACAATACGAGATGAATAAATCCCCACTTTGGTTATCTTGGCCGCCATCTTGACTGCACACACCTGGCGGAGATCTGCACTCTACTGAGTGCACTCTTCTAGTTCAGAATGTGTTAGACTTAAGTTTCATTTAACTTGTCTGTTATTTCTCTGATAATATTTCCAAAGTATCTATGATTTTGTGGGACGTATGGGCAGTTTGCTATTTAAAAATATAAAGCCTACGTGTTTGTACAGTTTAACTGTATGGTCTACAGTGTTGCCGCTTTTACAGACTTTGCTTATGTCTCATTAGTTCAATAGAAACCTTGAGGCTACCTTGCAAGTAAGTGCGTGTTTAAATTTTTTAGTTACTTATTCCTCAATCCAACTTTCATAGGAACATACATTGTGTTTTACATGGTCCAATATGTGCAAATTGAATCTGGGCAATTTGTATAGTGGTGAGTACAACATACAGAACTGTAAGACTGCTCTACTTATCAAATAACCCAGACAAAGAGCTGGGTGTATTTTGTATAAGAATGGATCAGTTGAATTTCCTGTCTTTTGTGGCTTTGGACCAAATGTAACTGTTTTCACATACAGCATAGGATTTCCCATCAATAATATATAAGGTTTCTAATCAGACTTAAGGTTTGTCCCAGCCCCATGTGTTTTAGATTTCCTTGGAGACACAGTGGATCACAGATATAAAGGGGATCAGTGAAGTTGGGGGTTGGAAATAGCAAATATCCTACATTGCAGAGCTAAGGAGAGCATCCTCCTCATAAGCAGAACTTTCTGAGTTACAAGAAAACAACTTCACTGATAGCAAAACAAACATTTTCTATTATTATTAAATGGCTAAAGGACACTTTATTCAAAATTCAAAAAGCATCAATTTTGCTTTAATTGTTTTTCATATAAAATATGCATGTTCAGCATGAAAGCAGATCATTAAATGACATGGGTTACATTCAAAAGCAACATAAAATTGTAGTCCCTCGCTGTTCAGAATAGCACACCCTTTAACACACCCTTTTTCATAAGAATTGTCAATGCACTGTAACAATCAAATTCTTCTGCTTCATGGCTATGAGTCAGCCTGCAGAGCTCAGTTTTTAGTGTAACTCCCCAGTTTAGTGAAGTTCAATTGAAACACACAATACAGTATGGCTATTTATTTCCCTTGTCTCACACGTTCTCTCCATCCTGCCCTCCAATCCACCTGCACATTCTAACGAGGTGATTGCAGCACTCAAATACCAAACTGTGATCGCATCGCATGCCTGCCTCATGTATACGCTTTCCTCTCTTTGTTAACCCACTGCCTCACACACACAGAGGCCTGGGCTGTTTCCTGCCAGCAAATGCAACAAGGTATGTTTCTAATTATAAACCTGATCCAAGGCTAAGCCCACTCTCTGCAGGCCACCACAGCTACCAGGATTTATAGTACGAAGGTCCAGGCTCCCACCCCTGAAACCCACCAGAGACGCAAAGCTGTTCACCTTCTGAGGTTATAAATCAGACAAGTATGGCTGGTAGCTGCGGGTGTATTGCAAACCGATAGTGTTATGTCCTGCAGGAGGTGAGAAAACAAATCTGCTCCTTGCCCTCTTGTTAGATAAATGTGTCACTTTAACACCTTTAGTCCTGTTGGCTTCTCAAATTTGCCTGAACGTCATTATCTTCAGTAATCCATCTCACATTTTGTAAATAAAAAGTTAAATCTCCAGCCTTTGTATGGCATCCAACGTCCTGCTTAGAATGAGAGTGAAAAAATGTATGAATGGGAATCAATCAGCAGGTGCAGAGACCAGAAATGTCCCTCAGTAGCTTCATGATATGTGGGATCCATGCTTATGAGCTGTATGTCTGCTGACATACAGTTGGGACTTCTTGTTATAAAGGATATGTTGTATTTTATGTGGCAAAAATAGCTAAGATCAATCAAATAATTTACTGCCTCTTTGAGGAGTTGCACATGAGCCCTATCAGCATGCAAACAACACATTTCTCCAAGCAACACTTGTCCATGCCTTTAAAGGGTCACTGCAGCACTTATTAACAATGGAAAATTTGCTGTGTTCGTCATTTTCAGCACATAACTCTGTCTAATTAGGGAGCACATTTATTAAAGTAATACATCCACATTTATTATTCACCTCCTTGCTGAAAGTGTGATAAAAAAGACACCTCCCTTGCTAAGTATGAAGCTAGCAAGCATAAAGGGGGAAACAGCTAGCTTGACCCTCTCCTCACTCGTATAAAGTTAAATAATTAATATGTTGTATCTGTTTGTTTAATCTGTACAAAAAAAAATGCAAATAATTAAAAAATAACGTAGTTTGACAAAGAGCTGAGTTTAGAGTCATTGGTAGGCGTATATTTGATCTTTTGGCAAAGACTGTTTCCAGTCTTGATGTTTCACTAAGCTAATGGACCTCTGGCTCCAACTCTTCACTTAACACAGACATCAGGGTACTATCAACCTTCTTGTCTAACTCTTGGCAAGAATGTGAATAAAAGTACTTTCCAAACTAACCAACTAAACTGACAAACTAATCCTTCAATGTCCATTCACTGAGAAAAAATGTACTAATCCACAGTAGTGATGCAAGACGGATGTAAAGCAGAGATGTAGATAAAATAAGTCATTAAGTCTGTTATTCATACCATTTGTTTTACGGCATATTGTTCATTCATGTTAGTCAATGAGGATATGAGCCATATATTCTGACCAAGGCAAAGTATCAATGAAAAAAGGTAACGCCTGCACACTTACTCCAAGCCACAAAATTTAATCTGGACAATGTTTTGATCCTATTCGGATCTTCATCAGGTCAGAATGTTTGCAGGTATTATCTTTTTGCATTGATAATGCTTTCTAATAGCCTTTCACCTACGTGATGCAGGTATAATTACTTTCCTTCAAGGCCAAGTATCCCAAGTACTTAAGTACAATTTTTTTATACTTTGTATAATTTTCACTGAAAGAAGCAAATAAAAAAAGTCAACCACTGTTGCTGCTTTTGCCACAAATAAAGACTCTGCCGATCTAAAATTTTATCTGAGCTAAATGAATCCAACTCTGGATTATTTTAGCCTGAGCCTTCTGATTAATGAAAACAAGAGGAAATCCTTTGCAGACAGGAAGGTTTCCCTTTTGTGTAATAAAGATCCAAAATATTGTGCCAAAACAATTTGGAATGTGGTAAACAATATAAGGGAACAAACTACCTGCATGATAGATTTGTGATTACCAGGATCTGGCATAGCTGCACACTTCATCATACCAACGTCATGTAAACCCTAAGGGAGCAATGGCCTTAGTTTAGCATTTGTAGGGAGTGATATAAACATGATGGTATCCAGGTTGTACTGTGACAAATGCTTTCTTGGGAAAACACAAACAGTAAGGCATACCTAGAGTATTACACAGAATTTGCGTGTGCCTTCCTATATATTGTTAATGATTAATGAGTCAGAGAGCAGCAGCCAAATTGTTCATAATCACAGGAAATTGCATTCAATATAAAAGCAAAATCACTTGTGCAGCAATGGAGTTGAGGTCAAT
This sequence comes from Thunnus thynnus, assembly GCF_963924715.1. NCBI lineage: Eukaryota > Metazoa > Chordata > Actinopteri > Scombriformes > Scombridae > Thunnus > Thunnus thynnus. The sequence goes on along the minus strand of NC_089519.1, from coordinate 4,536,680 downwards.
GCAATATTGTTGATCATAGGAAGCTCGTCTCAGTTATTAACAATGACAAAAACAAACAGAGGTGGGTCTGTAGTTGAACGTTGTGGAGCAGGACAGCAACAAGTAGAAGTGGGGTTTTCCTGCAGTGGAGCAGAGCTCTCCAGGGCCCTTCAAGACATGAAAGAAATCCACAGAGCTGCCAGAATCCCATTCAATACACAGAGGTTTTGCAGAGGAAAAAAAACTCCACCACCAAGACCTTTGTTCCTTTGTTATTGTTCTCAAGTGTTCTTCTGGGAGCCCATAGGTGAACTGAGGGTGTTCTTTATCTAGGGTGTGATTGCAACCACACAATAACAACCAGTTCAGTCTCAATCTGCTGGATGTTTTAGTAGATGTATAGATTAACAGAACACAACACTGTAAACACAGGGCCATGGGAGGACATAAAATATGACAGTGACATGTAAACCATACAGTTCCTGTGCATTATCAGTCGGTGACAGAGCAGGATATGTGTTCATGTCTTTGCATCCGTGGCATCATGCAGAGGAAGGAATGAATGACAAAAATGACTCAGCGTCACAAACAATGATGAGGGATGGCAGTTATAGATAAGGGTAGTTGCTGCAGATTTTAGTCAAGTTATATATTATTCCAGCACATAATACTAATATATTAGTTAAAGGGAGCAAGGCAACAGTTACTGGCTGGAAAATAATCATCAGTCCAGCTTATGAAGTAAGCCAACAGACTACTGCTCCATCTGCATTGCTGACATGGGTTACTGACTTCTGTGCTAAATGAAATTGTCTGTGTAGGCATTTGATGCACATTATAAGTACATTACATGGAGTTTAGTGCCATCTAGTGGACATACTACAATATGCAGTTCTGTGATACCAGAAATTGAATAAATTTGACTACAAGCAGACCTGTGAATGTAGGTATGGCCAGGAGTCATAGGTTTGCATTTTGAGAATTACTACAGCAGTCAACTCTGCTGACAACCACAACTTCAACCAGAAAGGAGGAACTAAGTGAAATAAGATGAATAAGAAAGATAATGTTCTTAAGTATGGAGGAAAATCTTTGGCACTGGAAGTCTTCTATTGTTTGACTTATTGTAGGAAGCATTTAACAGCCAGAAGGCACAAGTGTTCATGCCTGACCCCTTTTCCTCGCTCTTCCTTCCTCTCTTATCCATTCCTCTTCCATCAAGTCCAACTGACCTGAGGGAACAAGGAGTCCCACGACAGAGCAGAAAACTGCCAGTTTGTCAAAGATTTCCTCAGAGGCCGCATCAAAAGGGAGCTGTTTAAGGTTGGCTTCCAAAGCATCTTGCATTTTTGTTATACTTAATAATTATAAGTCCAACTTCTAATGATGTTGGCAAAAATGACTGTTAGCAGGGTAGGGAACTAGTAGTTCTTATTTAAAATCATCAAATGCACAACACATGCAAACACAGCCTATACAACACATCTCTAGCGTAGCATGGTTTATTTTTTTTATTATTTTTTTTTTACATTACAGTAGCTGTGACATAACTGTAATATTAACAGTGTTTGTAATAAGGTGATCCTGTTTATTGCTTATTTCTTTATTTGTTTTTTTCTTTGGGAGCCACAGCCTGAAAGTGATGGCAACCATGATTTGGAAGTACCATTTAAACCTTTTGGCTGGTGAAAGAGTGAAAGTGATAAGCAACACTTGATTGGAAATGGTATTGCCAAAGAAATGTGCAGATTGTTGGTTGTAAAACCACATTTCACCAAGCACTATTATTTGATATGTAACAATTCCAAATTAATTATTTTTTGTTCTATTGGGTCTGCATCTCCTATCTGTGTGTCATTTGGGGTTTGTGTGTATGTATTTAGCATAGCTACGTAGGCGTGAGTCAAAACTTTTTCCAACTTAGAGAGAAGTAGGCTGTAAATGCGTCAACTGAAACTCCTTGACAAACTTTTTTTTAATGCTTTAGACATGATACTAATATGTTCCAATGGTTGCATCTTGTTCTATGCCTGCGGAAATCATATTTGAGATCGCTAACCACAATATTTGAGATCACTAACCACAGTTTTTAATTAAATTACATTTGGAGAAACTGGGCTACCATTAGAGTGCTGAGTTTGTTGCCAAGCCAGCTTAACTACTCTGCTGTATTTGCAGTCTTTCTTTGTTAAAGGGAAACACTGCCAATTTTCAACCAGCACTGTATCATTACGATGTGGATAGTATATACAAATGAACAATGTTTAACTTCCTTCCATGTATGCAAAATGCGTCATCTGGCGGACTTTGGAGATCTGCCTTAAACTACAAACTACATCTCCTCATTTTCAGTAGTGGTGCCTTCAAGGACGGTAAAATGTGGGTCTCCCTAAACACTCATGTCTACCATGTTTCTAGCGACAGGGAAAAGCAGACACTAAAATATAATACTAATAAATACTTTAAAATATCAGTATATTAGGAAGAAAACCATTTTCATGATACAAGGCTGCTTATAATAATACTGCACTGCTGAATCAGCCACAACAGAGTCTGAAAGAGGAAGTGACACCCCGGACTGGAGTGACGTTAATGTTACAGCCACAGCTAAGCTAAACTCAGCTGCTACGTTTCTCTGTGATTCAACCAGAAGAGCTGAACCCAACACAAAAAAACAACTAGCTTTACAATATAATGTCGGAGCAGAGATGTGGCGCCACTATTACAATTTATGAGACTGAATATAGTGCTGTGTAATTAGACAAAACAGAGTGGGGAAGAGGAAGTGCCCACTGGACTGAAATTGACTTCAGCTGGTCAGTTTCTCTCTGATCCTAACACTAACACAAACAAACAACTAGCTTTACAATGTAATGTCAGTGCAGAGATGTGGCGCTACAATTAAAACTATGAGGCTGAATACTGTGGAATCAGACAAAACAGACTATGGAGGAGGAAGAAACCATGGGAGCTGTAACAGCATCACCTGTGTAGCCGCGAACGGCAGCTGCACCATCGACTGGTGACCAATGAGGATTGTCAGGTAGAATGGAAACAGAAAACCCTGCTCTTCATTAAATGAACAGACCTGAGAATGGAGTAAGTGCAGAAGTGGAGCAGTTGTTTTGGAGCAAGAAGAAATACTGTTTAGGACGGTAATTTCTGGTAACTGGCAACATTACTGCCTCGTTACTACTTCGGACCAGCAGTGGAGCATGGGTTGGATGTCAGTTTCACAATGTGTTGTCATTCTGTGGAGACTGGAATCCCCACCTCTGCCATATTCCTTTCAATGAGAGTACTAAATATCAACGTTGTACATTTTCTGTTGTACATACATGTATCGATGCATGGAATGGATGACAAAAATCATGTGATTGTTTTAGCTATCTCTAGTTACATCTTTCCTTATCACAACACACCACAACTCACAAGCTGGACAACATTAAAGGACCAGTTTGTAAGATTTAGTGGCATCTAGTGGTGAGGTTGCAGATTGCAACCAAATGAATACCCCTCCCCCTAACCCTTCCCGTCCAAGTGTGTAGGTGTACCTATGGTGGTCATCTCCGGTAACAGCAACATTACTGCTACGTCACTACTTCAGACCAGCAATGGAGCGTAGGTTGGATGTCAGTTTCACAATGTGTTGTCATGTGTCACATGTGTCCGTCACAAGTCTGTTTAAATGTAATCTCTCTTCTCAGCACAAAACATAATAAGCACATGCAAATAATTACTTCTGTCAAACAGTCAAACAGTATTTGCTTCATAATGGCTACAGTATTAATTTTGATTACTGGTGAAACAAAGCAAATGAACATCATGTTATAGTCATACGATACGATCAATACAAATGATGCCTTGTTGCTCTGATTAAAGAAAAGGCAGCATTATGTTACGCAAAATGTTGTTGTATTAAATATAATGACAATAAAGTTTCTTATGTCTTCTTTTCACTGACCTCCACATTGCACATGCTGCTTTTGGCCTCTAACAGGAAATTAAGTTTTTCTTTTCTTTTTTCCCCCACACACTTCACATTGAAGTGTGAAAGCACCAACACAGCTTGTCAAGTGGTGGGAGTCAAAACTGCCCCACCACTTGACAATAACATAACTACATAATATTCTCTTTAGTGGATTCCAAAAGTTTAAGCTTAGCATCGTGACATTCACATTGTAATATATTTGAGTTAATGTGGTCCAATTTTAAACATCCAACTCCTTAATCCCTTTATGGGTTATGTACCAGTTCAGTGGTACATACAGTTGGGGAAGAAATAACTGGATTCAAGAAGGTTCTGTACAGTATGCTTTCAGGAAGTGACTTTTTTGGCTTCATGTGCCACTGAGCAACTTTCATAGGAATGAACGAGGCCCTGCCTCTAACTCTATCCACATCCATGATGTAGCTTCATCACCAGCAGCCCTAAACAGCTGTGAACGACACACTCCCTCTCCCGGAGTGAACACAGCCCACAACAGCACAACAGCACACTCTGCAGACCTCCACACAATGTCTGGCTCTCCCTTTTCTTTTAGTCCCAGCATCCCACAGGCTGTGCAATCAGTCACACCCGATTTTCATTAGTTCATCACTTGTCGGTCCAATGGTTTTAAGTTCAACAATTCACCTTACCATTCACATCACAATGCTTTCCGCCCTGAAATGGTCTAGCCAACATCTGTCAGATGTCAATGATCATCAAAAGTATAGCTTCTTGTATATAATCTAACAACTTGAATTCTTAACTCTTTTAATTCCATCTGATGCATTTTTCTCCAGTTTCCATCGAGGCACTGCAGCAGGCTAATGCTAATGCTAACTCCAGAATGTAGCCTAAACAGCAGCAGCTGCTGACAATCCTCATCGGAACTCTTTATCTACATGAGCGTTATAGAACATATACACCAACATAAATGCAAACTTACCCAACAGCATAATTTAGGTGTATGGAGTCTAAGTAGGGTATAACTGTGTTTGTTTACTGTCTAATAAAGAACATATTTCTGGTGGCTAATTAGCGATAGCCTACAGCAATTCGGCTAAGCTAATTAGCCAGCTAGTTAGCCGAACTGACGGGGACATTAGCATGACAAAAAAATAACTTACCTCAAGTTGCTTCTTCAAATTAGACGTGGAGTCTTTGATGTGGAAAGCAGCTTGGTTGATAGCAAGCAGAACTTGAACTGCACCGTATATTGCAAGTAATCTATTTTAGACAGTAACTGGTTACCACTAATTTAAACTGTAACTGTAACGGAATACGGTTCCTCATATTTTGTATTTTAAATACATGACACTGTTACTTGTATTCCATTACTCCCCAACCCTGGTAAAAGAACAGCTAAATTTTCTTTAAAAGGATACAGCTTGCTAAAATCAAAACCCACCATCTTAAGAACATGCAACACACAAACACACACTAATCAATTCAAGCATGTGAAAATCACTGGAAATTCTTCAAAACTGACAAATATTAACAGTGACAGTTTATATACTTTGAACATGTTGCTCACAAATGGTTCTGCACTGAAAACTTCAAGTCAGAAAAAAAGTTTTCTGAAAAGACATTAGCTAAATGTTCTTAATGTGCAGATCAATCATGTAAGCCTAACCAAATCTTGCTTGGCTCAGTAAACTCATTGTCAAGCGAGCACCAGTGAGCATCAGAAACACAAAAGACATCACCATTCTGTATCTACTTATTTCTGAAAAAAAGAAAAATGCTTTGATGGACCCAAGTCTATTTCACATCTTCAACTTTTATTTCAGTTTGCAGTACTGTAAATGCGTTAATTTTGCAAGTTTTACTGTTTTTGAGTCTAGTTTAAATGTGTTGTACAGTTTTCAGGCCACAAGAGGGCAGTCAAGCTAACAGGTTGTGCTGAATGAATGAATTTAGGTAAAAAGATGCTTATTAATCATTATTAGCAGTATGGTATGTAGAAGTTGTGTCAGGGGCAGGGATTCAAATGTCGCTGAATCCTGATTGGTGCATGGAAGTACATAACATCACGTTTTTTCAACTGAGACCTGCTCACTTCAAACCAGTGATAAGTGCAAAGAGGAAAACGAAGAAATAAAGAAATCTCTCATGTGCAATAACCAAAACTGATAAAGACTTTGGCACATTTTGAGCATCCAATGGAAATGGAGTGTGGACTTTTACTAAAATTAAAAATGTTCTGAAAACTTTTATTTAGTTTATGTCTCAACAAACCAAACATCAGTCAAGATTGTTTTGCAAATAGTGGATTACATTCCATGACAAATAGACAACATTATTGGCAGGACATAGCCATAAAGTAATCTAGCCCATTACAGACTGACAAATAAATACTTTGGAGATGATCAAGGAACACTTAACTCTCTGGTCTTGGTCTCAGATTAGCTGACATGATCACGTTTTATTAACACCATGGAGAAAAGCCTGGCATTGGGAGGCCTTGGTGGGCAAGTTAATTAAGGCTCACCCATACAGAATTAAGGAAAATGTTACAGGTATGTCCTTTTCATGTATTATGGAACACATGATATAAATCTAATCTAACCTAAACATTATTTAAGCAATGCCAGGTATGGTATAAATTTTCTAACACAGAGTATGCTATAATTGCATTAGAATGTGTATTTCAATCAGCATTTAAAAAATGTAGAAAAAAATTTGAAAATATACCAGACAGATATGTGAATATGAAACTAATTAGGAGGAATATGAATAAAACCAATATGAGCCTTGACAGCAAATGCAGGTTCCTTTCTGTAGATAATAATGTAACCATCACGTTCTGTAAAGAGTGTGTGGAAATGTAATATTAATTGTAAAATTAACAAAACCTAACCAGTAATTGCAGTATATGGTGTATGTGTTTCATATACTTGCACACTGTGCGTGCACATTTGTTTGCATTTTTATTGGACGTGCTGTCAACACAAGAGTGTATTGTGGCTTCTCACAGGAAATGAGCTTAAACCCTGCTAAACAAAAGACATGTATACTATATGGCAGCTTTGTTTCAGTCTTGCACATGCAAACTGATTCATCAGTTGTGGTAAAAACCAGTCCCTGCTTGAAACTCCCTTACCACTGTGCAATGGCATGAATAACTTCAGGCCCCTTTAGTGGACAGGACATAAATCTAATCTTGAAGGTATTGGACTCACCAATAACAATTATAACACCATTACAGACTCTATCAAGAGTGGCTTAAAGTAGGTTATTTATAAAGATATTTTTTATTAGTTCAGAATTTTTCATGATGAGGGGCTACATCTCTGACCACTGGCTGGAAGAAAAGGACTGTCTTAGGTCAAGGTTATGTAAATCCATCATCCAAAACACATGGCAGGCATCTGTACTTCAGAGGAGCTATAGCTTTACCTTTGCAGAAACACTTGCTGATCCCTGTACTGACTGAGGACAAGCATATAGACCTTAAAGTGTAATGAATACCTCAATTGTCAAGTAGTTCTGAAACTGCATAACAGAACTGTTGATTCTCTGTTGCTATAGTATATGAGGCCAAAAAGCAGTATTTGGCATATTGACACATCAGACACATTATTTTTTTAATCATTTTTTGCTTTTCTTTTGCTTTAAAAATTCAAGTACTGTTGTCTGCTTTACACACTATTCACAAGACTCACAATATGTTTGATTCTGAGTCTGTGGTTTTGATGTGTCAGCAGTTGCACAGGTGAATTCATTCGTCTTGCATTCACAAATACTACATATCACCTGTTTCATTAGACAGTAGTTTTAATTGTTATATAGAAATCCTTCATGTATAGGTATATACTCTTCTTATACTGCCTTCTAATTTGTTGCAGTTTGAGCAGTTAAAAATGACATGGTGAAGGTGGGTAATGAGTCAGCTGGCTGGTAGAAACAACCACATTTCCTTTGTGAAGCCACAAAATGTTCCTAGCAAAATGTTCCATCTCCTTCACAATAAATGCGGTCTGCTACGTGTGCAGACATGACTTTTCTAGCTGCTGTGGACAGGTATATATACAGCACATATGTGACCACTAGTCCTGAACACATGCAGAGGTCCTGCTCTATGATCACAACCTTTGATCTGAGGGATTCACTTGGCACTCAATATTGAAGACCGGTGAGTTGATCTTTCTAGACTACTTTTGATTCTAAATTAAAACTTGTGTTTTTCAGTGAAAGGAAAATAAATAATGTATTTTGAATGTTTGATACATTTGTGATACAAGTACATGGTGAAGTTCATTATTCTTGATGTAAAACAAACGTTTGTGTTTTCCTAACTGCAGTGATGAAGGGTAACAGGCTGACTCTTGCTCCTCTGTGTTGGCTCCTTGGCTGGATGCTGCTTGTGGACTCTTTCAAGGTGAGTGGAGCATTCTGGGATTAGTTCCGACGTGCTGTTATATATTGTGAATATCAGTAGACATTACTAAAATTTGACAAATTTTAATGTTTACAGATTTTTGTTTTAAACAAGTCACTCAAGCTTAATCTGAAGGGATAACAGTTTATTAGAAGTTGGATCTCATTTTCATAGGTTTTGTCATTGTTTCTATTGATTGATGGCATTATACGACATTAAAACTCACTAAGTTAACGGTTGAGATCTTGGAACACAGCAAAATCTCTGTAAATACTCAAAGTCAGATGACATGAGGAACATTAACAGTCAGACAATCACGCAGGTTTTAAACTAACCTACAGGTTAGCCAAACCTATTTAGAAGAAATAAGTTCTGAGATCTCAGCAATTAAGTAGGTGAGTACAATGTTATCATAACTAATAGAACTGAACATCAAACCCACAAAAGTGAGATCCAAGTTATGATTAACCAGGGTCCTCCTTTAAAACTTGTTCTAAATTGAAATTGAATAACTAAAATCTTGCTTGTCGTCCACAACCTCAGAGCAGGTGATTTCCTGTCCTTGTGCATTCTGCAGTTATATATGCTCCACAAGATTTAAAACAGGATTTTGTTTGAGAAAGTAGCTTTGTAATGGTCTCCTAATGACTTTTACTTCAAAGTTGTTGTTTTTTTTTTTTTTTTTTTTTTTTTTGCCTTACCTCACAATGAGTTTTGCGTTCACTCACAATAGATTTTGCATTACTTTGCAACACTTTTGCATTACACAACCAATTTAGGACAACACTCTGTCCTAAAGAGTGAATGGAGAGATTGTGTGACATTTCACATTATGCATTTATTCATTGTTACTCCATACTGTGTCTGGTTTATGACCTTTCCTTTCATCTTTCTCTTCTTTCCCCTGTAGATCAGTGTTATCCTCACTCTACCAGAAGAAAACCAGGTCATCCCAATGAGCATGGCTGAAGATGCTGTTGATGACATGTACTTTATGTGCAACAAAACTATGTTAGAAAGGATCCATGAAACATACTTTGCTAAAGAGAACACTGAAACATTTGCAAAGGTCTGGAAAAAAGCACAAGGTTGTGCAGAGCGGAAACTAAAAGAAAAAGACAAGGAGGATGAGGCTTTAACCAAGCGTCATATGCAAGCAATATGTGTTTATACCACTGGATATCAAAAGTTTCATAAGACGTTCAATGATGCAGTCCAGAGCAGCAGGAGCACTTCCTTCCCATTTCACTCCTTACATTACTGGCTGACATCCGCCATACAGATCCTCGGTAAGAATAAAAAATGTCACACCACTTACCGTAGAACCAACGCTGTGCTTAGTGGTGAAGTCAATCAAATAGTTCGGTTTGGTTTTTTTGCCTCCAGCTCTTATGACACAACACTGACCCGTTTTGGTACGAAGACCTGCTTTAAAATTACAACCTGTTCAGGTGCTTTCCTGAAACATTATTCTACTGTTAATAAAGAAGAGCAAGAGGTGCTCATACCCCCATATGAGAAATTCAAAATAACTGGGAAAAAGAAGGGTGTATCTGAAGGTCTACAGAAATGTGAGGTTGTCTATATCCTAGAAAGCACAGGAGTTCAAAGCAATCAAAACTGCAAAGCTGCATACTCATGAGAGACCAGTGTTTATTCTTCAGCTGGTGGAGCAAAGTGAAAACATTTAGTCTTGTCTTGCAAACTGTGTTCATTTCAACCTTTTAAAATCCAAGCTCATTACCATATCTAATCATTTTCCTTAACCCCCTACATTCATGCTTGTTTGTTGTTTTTTCCTTACTATTGCAGATATATGTTTTTATGCTTCCCCAAAATGCTATTCAAAAACAGGAGCAACAACTCTGTACAATTTCTAGAAGCCATTTGTGTCTGCATTCTTACTGTAACAAATATGTTTGTTATTTTTTTTCTCATGAAATCAATAAATTTGTCATACAGCAAAGATATTGATTTGCTTTTGTTTTGTTCTCTTAATTGATAGTCAATCTACTAACTAAAAGGTGAATATCATCTGGATTCATATTCACATAGTATGTTATCTTTCCACCTCCTCAGTGTCACCAACAGTTCCTCTTAAGTCTGATTCACAGAGCTGCTGAGAGCAACTTTCAGTAAAGAACTGAGAGAACTCCTAACCAATGAGAAGGAGTGACGTTGACCCTGTTGCTATGGATGACATCATGTTTCATGAATGAACTTAATCACTGCAGTGTTTGATTGACAGGTTACTGGTCTGTGTCAGCAATACACAGGAGAGAAAAGAATAAATTAAACTGAATTAAAACAAAAAAAAAATCATCACCATTTACATGGTGTGGTCTACACATGATATACAGCAACATGGCGTATAATAAGTGGGTGTTCTCTAGCACCACCTGGTGGACACAGGGAGTGATAGTTATCTCCTACATGCAATGTCCAATATTTATGAAAATGTGTATCCATGTCAGTTGCCCTCTGGTAAATGTATTGCTGAATTAATATTTCACTTATTTAGTATTGCCTGCAGGCAACAGGAAGTGAAGCCTAAATGGCACATAGTTCATCAAATGTACACACAATTTCCAATATTCCATCTCCAACACCTCGTACTGCACACAGGAAATGATATTTTACCCTTTCACACAGTGTCCGATAATCCTGAAAATTTACAGCCGTGTTAACAGACCTCCAATAGTTATACCATGGCTGCCGCTCCCTCCAACACGCACAAGGTGCGAGGGCCCGTTTATCACCGCTTTGCAGCTCTAATTACATGTTATGTATGTTATGTTTGCTGTCGGCCATTAGTCCTCAAGTGGTACAAGAAGCCTGTGGTGAGATAAACAAAACAAGACATTCATTGTTTTCAGTCCAACAATGCAGTTTAGGAGTTGTGTGGTAGTTTCACAATGTGTTACCATCCTCCATCGACAGATTCGTTAAACACAGATTATTTTCTCTATGCATGACTGATTTTGATGGCTGCAAGTTTTTTGCACATTAGGTTTCTGACTTATCCAAAATGACGGCAAGAAGGAGGAAACTGATCCACTGTATTAAAGATGCAAAATGTTCAATTTGAAGAGGCAACACAAGTCAACTACTGCATAAAAAAATGCAGTCTCTAAAAGCTGATGAAGATGACAGAGATGATTTCTATCTGAAGACACTCTGCAGTTATTTCTCATAATTTATAGGCACATCATTGTGGGACATTACTACTTATGGACAGTTATGGACAGACTGCAGATTGCATTAAACAAGGCAGCAAGAATGGTCATAAAATGTGGAGTGAAAGAAAGTGAATTGAATCATGGGAGCAGTGAGAAAACAAAACACTCAGTTGCACTATTTGGAGAAGCATGAGCTGTATTTTATCATTCTGATATTTGAGTACTGTTGAATCAGAGAGAATTTGCTTCTTTTGATAAGCACCATGAAATTAAATGGAAAATACTTTCATTGAGCATTAACACTGCTTTTCTGGCACAATATAAAACATTTTATTAGTGGGAGTGGGACACCATTTTGCATAAACTAAAACTAACAACACATGGACTGCATGAACACTGCATCCTTCTCTCACAGATTGTTAGGTTTACGGTTGGGGAAAGGTTTTGGTTAAATACTGAAAAATGTCCCATTTGAACTGAGGCATGTTACCACAGCTGTAGCCATAGCTTCCCTATTCAACCACAGGGGGGCACCAGAGTCCACACAGTATTACCCAGAATTTGCCAAGAACAGAGCCAACACACATAGTGAGTGCCCTAGCTGTCAAATGACCTTCAGATTTGAGTTTTGCAAGCTACATTTTGCTCAGTGTAGTTCACTCACAAGGCATGTTTTTTTTCTGAAAAACATCCTTCCTCAAAGATTTTGGAAAAATTGAGCAGTTTAGTCTGGGTTGTTACATTTAAATGCTGATCCTTCTTTGCTGCAATAATACTTGTTAGTTCATGTAATTGTAATAACTCTTAAACACAGTGTGACACAGTTCAATCCAAATCAGAGCAGTGGGAGATTTTTGAGATCTTAGACCAGAGTATTGTATGACATACAGTGATTTTCAATAATATTGTATTTTTTAAGTTTCCATTAAAATGTTGCATATATCATATCACATATCATGGGCCTGTGTTGTGAATTTGAGTGGCAATGATGGTTGTGTGCTAAATTACCTCCCAGACTATCATGTTTTGCAAAGAAGTGGAACCTTGACTGCTTTTCTTATTTCATATTTTATTCTTTGCTCAAATCGAAAAACACACAACGGCAGTGATACCATTTGAAAAGTATAACTGCAGGTTGGTTCCCTTGCCTTCATTTTTCAACTATGAATAAATTGCTCTGGCTGCTGTCATTCAGTTTAGGACACATGGCCTCAGCTGCCCCAACAGAGCTGCAGCTTTAAGTCTGCAAGGTAGCAAAAGTACATTTTACACCTGTCAGTACCTAATATTATATATAACAATTATTAGCAACTAGTATGCAGCTCCTAGTTTAATGTGCAACAAATTATTATTTTCTTTTTCTTTTTCTTTCTTTCATGAAGTACATTTGTCATATGGCAAAAGCATAAGCGGATTAACATCAAACCATCTTTAGTCAAATTGATTGTACACATATACAGGTTTTGCATGGCAGTGAATTAATCATGGACATAATTTGGTTACTGAGGATTATATGATGATAGCACAGGTTTTGTGGATGATGTGATCAAAGCTGGAGCGCCAACTGTACAGTTGGGAATCAACTTCAACAAACTCGGAGCAAGACATGGTTTGTGCTTTCCAATTTCTATACTTTATTGACCTTTCTATCTCTCATTTTGTCTTTTTTCATCAGTTTTGTTTTGTTTTTTCATACAAAAATGTGTGTATCCATCTTGTGAACTGTAGATCGTAATTATAATCAGTTTTAACACCTTCAGAGCTTTAGTGCAGACTAGTTTTGATAAGGTAAACCCAACATAATAGGCATTTTTTTAAAAAGCAATTCTAAAAAAAACACTGGGGTATCTGCAAATAAATGAAAAGAAATTGCCCCTCTTCTCTCACAAAATTAAGTGTGTACACAAAAAATAACTTTCCCCTTGATAAATAGAATTAAGAGACCCCAATGATCTATTATAGTCAATAGGAAATAGTTCAGAATTAAGTTGAGTCAGAATGTTGTACATGCACTCCTTACAACATTTTGTTTTTTTTCCGCATACTTTTCAGGAAACATGCAAAACCTCACAACTTTTGATTGTGGTTTGTGTATGGACTCTCTCATCTTGTGTTCTACAATTCTCCCCTATATCCTGATCTCTCTGCCAGCTGATGGTCTAGTGCTGTGGCTGTTGAAATTTTCTCCAGTCTTCTGGACACCCAGTGTTGTACCTCAGGTATAAACCCCTTAGGTACAAGATGAGCTTTTGTTGTGTTATCTGGCTGCAATCCATCCTGATTTCTGTAGTCCCAATGTTCTTGTGCACTGATGATCCAACATCAGTGGGCCTGTACGCAATGTCTTTTTCTTCTGTCTTTATTGTCATCTCTTTCTGCTGCTTATCAATTCTCAAGGCTCTAAAGCAGCCCTCGCCAGGGGAAGGAGAGAAGGAGGGATCTAACATGATCAAGAAAAGGGCTTTCAATATAGTCTTGATCTTCCAGGTCACTGCATTTATTGGCTATGTACCATTGATCACTACGGACTTACTGAATGGGAAAATAGATATGGAGACATGATGTATCGCAAAGACCTTAGCTTACTCTTTAATAGTTTGGCTTCCTCCGCAGGGCTGGGAAAACACCTAGTAATATGTTATGTTATTGTTGAGTAATTTTTTTCAGGAGTAACTTCACTTGAAATCGCTGTCCCTGTCAATTGCAAACCCCAGCACACAGCTGTGAGCATTGTAGTGCTTCTTTGACACTTTGCCTTTAAAATGGAAAAAGTGTGAAAACATCAGCCCAAATTTGAGATTGCATTACTAAGAAACTGCTGTGTGTATATTGTAATGTAAGAGACATAGTAGCTACACAGTTTTCTTTATTTGTAACCTTTCGGTATCAGATGAGTTACTCTATGTGCATCGTAATGCATTTTGAAAAAAAGTAATGTGTCTGCAGTGCTCTTTTTCTTCTATTTATGTGTGGAAGATATACTGAAGGACCACAAAAACAGAAGTACATCATAGTGCAGTATAACAGCCCTGCAATAAATACTACCATAGATTAAATGTTCGGTTGTTGTGCTAGTGTACATCAGTTGTTTATGTGCTGACTATATTCTGTGGTGTTAAGGCTGTACTCAGTGGTAGCGGTGAAGTGCATTCAACTGAAAGATGTTTCTAATTTTTGGTTTACTTCATATGGATAGAGAAGCAGAAATACTGGAAACAACTGATAATATCTTGCAATCCAATACAAAACAAACTACATATTCCAAAATTAACACAATTAAAATTGGGTTGATTGTCACAAAGGTGGTATTTGAATTAAGTGTACACCACTGTGCTACACAGGTGCCATCTATTCATACTACATACTGTACTACACTTTCGGGCTAATGCAGTGCAGCTGTATAGACAGGAGTCCCAAGGTTATCAGTAAACATAGTTCTGATAAAGCTTAACTTACAATGAAAAGGACCCGAAAATGAGGTGACAGATTTGTGATCTTCATTGAACTGGAGAAGTTGGCAAAGATAATGCTTGCATTGGGACTTGGCCTCCCCAGGTTGGAGTAAAATACAGTAGTAGAGAGAATACAGCATGATTGATGAGGTTGCTAACATATGCAAAGTGATTTGGCTCAGTGTGACTGTAAATGCTCTTTATAAGGAAACCAACCCCAACCCTATGGAGGTACTTCTGTGTCTTTATTATGCAATAAAACAAAATAGGTTTGCAATCAAAAAATATATATAATCACAAGTAAAATAAATTTGTGATCAAAATGCTGATCAAAAAGTTTTGTTTTCAAATCCAAAAGTTTTGTTTGCAATGACAGATGCCACTAAATTTTAAACGCCGCACTTTTAAGTGTCAGAAATACATATTTTTATTAAAGTTTTTTAAAAAAAAGGTTTGGCCCATACAGTGTAGTTGCATATGAGGCATTTGCATGTTTTAAATTATGGATTTCATGTTCCAGCTCATTTCAGCTTTACTGTGAAGAAACACTTGTGAGCTTTACATTAGACAGACAAATTAGGCCACAGAGAAGGAAATCAATATTAAGTCATAGAGGGGTAAACCAGTGAGCCAGAGAAGGTGTTCAGGCCCTCGATGTTCCCACATAGCTGCCTGCCACTCAGCAGCTCTACATAGACCTGGCCTCCCTGCTGCAGTGACAGGAGTACTGTCTGGGAACTGCTGTCCTCTGAGTCCTCCCTGTTGTCCTCCCAAATGGATGCCACCACCTCCCCGTTTCTCATGAGTTGCACCTTGTAGTACATCCTGTCGCCAACCATGCTCATCTTGGAATAGACAGTGTAGGAAAAGGAGTACAGCCCAGAACGAGGAGCCGTGAATGTACCTGGAAGAAAACCATTTTTTAAGTTGAATTTGCATCAGACACCTCTGCATTTTCATGATTGCAATGAAAATGCAAATTTCAGTTAGGGGTAAACGGAGAAGTAACTCCGATAAAGTGAAGACGTAACATGAATCATGGTTGGACAACAGTTTCATATGGTGTTGAAATTACTGCTTGTGAGCGCTCACCCAGGGCGGGGTTAAATCCATTTCCGTGATTTAGGTTGATGACATCATAAGGAATGGGGTTGTTCCTGGTGAAAGGTCCGAAGCAGTTTGTTCTGGGGCTCAAATAGGCAGTGAACGCAACCTTTATCCCTCCTGAGACAGAGGCAAGCCAACAGGAAGGAAAAACACTCTCTTGTTCTTAAGGTGTATGTGTAACTTTGTCCTTCTTTTCATTTTGTAAGAGCAGTTAACACACAGTTTTGAGGTTCAAAGTTGGAAACAGCAGTTGACAGAACAATCTCACCTTGAGGTCTATTTAGTAGCTATTCTGGAGCTTTTGATGATATCAAATAATCCTTATCATCAAATGTAGTTTGCTCAGTTGTCGTGGCATTATAGATGTTTTCTGACCACTAGGAGAACTTCTCCAGCCTGGTTCTAGACCTCTGAGGCCCAATCCCAATGCCCCCCCTAAACCCTGAACCCTCACAGACTTAATTGATGTCACCTGGAAAGTGATTGAGTATGAGGGCTGCAAGGGCTCGAAATGGTTTAAATAGGAATGGGAAAGCACATATCACACATATCACATTACCTGACACCAAAACATGTTATGTATGATTGTGGGTTTGGGACTTTTTATTCAGTACTTTATTACTATATTGACATGATCGATTGGAATTTGTCTTAACAAAAATAGAAAAAGACAAAAAAAATAAAACCACTCACTCATAAAGCACATAATACATTAAACAAAGTATAAAACAGATAGCTAATATCCAGCTCATAAATAATGTTCATGACAGTGAAGTAAGGGACCTACTGCCTGATTTGAACATGTTCCAGGCTCTTGCCTTACAGAGTAGATGAGATAATTATTTACTTCTTTTTGTCAAAACAGCATCATTAAGCAAACATTAAAAGAAATTGTTGATGAATAAACTAGGTATGTAATATAACCTATGCTTGCATACCTCAGATTTCATGTGTTTTTATGTATCTTAAATCCTTGTTAATGTTGTGTTTCTTTGTAGTTTTAGGCATACAAGCACACCCACTATGTCAGGCTGAACACCCACGTGCCGGTTTGTTTACTGTTTTGTTTTGGGGTTTTTTGTTTGTTTTTTTTTTGTTAATGCTTCTGGGCTTCCCCTGGTAACCTTGTATTTAATGCTGATTTAATGTCTCAACGCTATGAACTGTGGGTAATTCCCTCAGGCATAGTCTGCTGAAATGTGGACTTACAGAAAGTGTGCATAAAGGGCTCGAAATTTCTGTAGGAGAGCCCTCATGCTCTTCACAATTTGACAGTGGGACAGTCCTAAGCCCATGCAGGAACATGCCTCAAAGTCCGTGAGTGTGGACATCGGGATCGGGCCTGAATCTCAGATCTGTTCGCCGATTCAACTAGCTCTGGTGTTGCGCCTGCTGACAGCTATTCCTCCACTTTAGTACAACAGCTGACTAATCAGACTTCAGTAGGTGGGATTAAGAATTCGTCATTCAAGTCATCATCTTCCTACATAGCAATCTAGCTACATTTATTAAAAATAGTGTCAGGAAATTGACAAGCGTGGAAGAACACAACTGTAGAAGCTGTTTTAAGTCAACTTAAAGAGATGACAACTCTTACTTAGCAACCACTGAGGCAGTCTTGTTGTATTGACTGATAATGCTGTAGGCCCAACATGGTCACTTGCTACTCATTGGTTAAGGCACAGCCAAAAAAATTACACCCCCTACCCAGAATTGGACAAACACAAACAAGTCTTTAAAAACTCAAATGGAAATTTCAACAGCTACAATTCCACGAGGTGAGATTGTTTTGTTAACATCCAATTTCTCAAAACCAGTTTCTTAAGTAAATGATAGACTCAAAACAACATAAATAATTTATATACAGCTATAATGATATGACTATATGAATTATAGCATCTTGATTGTGTGGACTGTATCTACCAGTGTACCTATGACTTCAAGGATGCTGTCACCCAGCTGCGACATGCTCTTCGACAGGTCCATCACCCTTAGGAACATTTGATCCTCTATTTCCTGGAGCTCAGAGCTGGCACAGCAGCAGCCCCGCTGGCGCTTGAACGCACACTCACAGTCCCACTTTGTGCATGGCAGCTCCCCCTCCCACGCTACTACAAACGTGGAGGGAAAGAAAGGAATAGTGTCATTGATCTTGAAATCAGATGCTGTATTGTATTTGTATATGGCTCACACTCCATAGACAAAGATAAATATATGCAGTATGTGCATGTATGTATATGTAGCATTAGCAGGCAAATGATGACATCTGTGCATCAAAATAAGATCTACAGGTCTCACTGGATGAATTTGCTACAATATCAATTTCCAAAATATACAGTAAAAGAAACATATTCAACATAGATTGTGCTGGGGACACAATACGGTGATCCTTTTCTCTTTCCTCCTCTGTACCTGGCCAGCCAGATCAAATATCTCTGTCACCTATCCTCAATGTGCAATAAAAACTCTCCTAATAAACATTTTTTGACCATGTGAGCTTGTACTTAAAACATATTTGAATAACAGTTTAGTTTACCTGCTGCCGCTCGTAGGCTGCTGATAGTGTTTTGGGCTCTCATGCTGTCCCACAGCAGGCCCAAGACAAACAGAGTGCATAACATAGCTCTCATCTCACAACACCAGGAAATGTCTGCAGACAGAAAAGCTTATGAGAATGAACATTGTTAAAATTATTTCTTTGCAGTCACTTTTATTTTTACAACATTTTACAGACAATTTAGGAATAACCTGGAAAGTGATTTGTTGTAATTATGCAGTGCAGTAAATGATTAACCAAATGTCTAAATCAAGTAAAGAGTTGCAAGTAAACGTTGATAAGTCAAATTTTCCAATCTACAGATACTGATACATGTATTGATTTAGAACACTATTACGTTTCACAAAGTGTGGGATGGATTTCAAGTTAGGTCATACCAGAAATTATAAAATGAACTTTTCTCCACCTTTGCAAAATATAGTAAACAAGTTGACTAAAATACAGTCAGTTTTAATGTTACAAGAACATCCTGGAAAAAAAATGCGATAACAATTTTATTATTGTATTTGTCTCATATTTTTGTGAAAATACTGTAGTACTCACTGTAGTACCACAAAGAATCTCAAATCTCACAGTCTCTCCGATCTGTATCCACGTAAAATCTTTAGTCCAGTGTTTAAACCATCAATAATCCTTATAAAAGACAAAAAAAATGTAAAAAATAGTGAGGACCTGAGGGTCTTGCAGCAGTGTTCACAATGACAGTTTGTAAGAGATGCTCCTTTTCAGGTCAGTTATATTTCCAGATGGGTGGAGAGATCTCTGTGTCCAGTCACCAGTGTCTCCAGTGAACTTGTGATCTGTTTCCCTAACTTTGTTCCCCTCCCATACACACTTTGACCCCATGGGCTCCTCTGGTTTGGTGTGACCTGTGAGGGCAGATTTCAGCAGGGACCATCCTGGTAAGCTCCCCAGTGTATGTCAAAATCTCCTAAAGATTGTATCTAATAGAGCCTGTGCTGGTTAATAGGTCAGTGGTGTCAGGTTGGCTGATAGGATCGCTCAGTTTGTTGTTTATGATAAGCCAGCTCTTACCTGCCTGCTTCATCATCTCTCTGCACCTGTTACTCTATTGGAAATGGATGACATTAGATCAAAGAATGCCCTAGTTTAGTTTAGGCTTTTGTTTCAAATGTTCATGTGTGTGTGTGTGTGTGTGTGCATGAATGTGTGTATTACTTTCTGTCAATTGCAGTCAAATGAGGAAGAAGAAGAAGAAGTGTTGAACTTGAATATTGAGACCAGGCTTGTTTTAAGAAGTCCTAAACTCGGTAAGGAGAGTTGAAAGATCTGTTGTAGACTTCATTACAATCACCAAATTACATTACTGCATGAGACACTATTTAGGGTGACATTACCGAACGTCACTGTAACCTCACCGGGGTTTTATAATATGTAGTTCAATGGGTTAAAACTGTGATCTTCTGTATAGCCGCAACTGTACAGGGTAGGATTCTTTGTTCTCGCAGCACAAATATGCTGACAACAACCCTGTAAAAACTGATTTCTTTATTCAAATGTATGTACAATG
This sequence comes from Thunnus thynnus, assembly GCF_963924715.1. Classification (NCBI taxonomy): domain Eukaryota; kingdom Metazoa; phylum Chordata; class Actinopteri; order Scombriformes; family Scombridae; genus Thunnus; species Thunnus thynnus. The sequence continues at coordinate 4,516,506 of NC_089519.1, read as the reverse complement.
GTGCTAGATTTGAAAGGCTTGAAAAATGGAACCCATTCTTATTCTTGATGTAAGAGAGTTGAAATATCCACAAAAAGACGTTTCACCTTAGATAGTCAGAAGTGAACGTGAATGAAAACATGAAATATTATTTTAAAAACTGTCACTATACAGCTCCACTATGTGTTCATTCATTCATAGGGAATGTATTGAGATCTCAGTGATTATGAATCATGAGTTGAGCATGACAATACAGAGAATACAGGCTCTGTATTATGTAATTCAATGCCAGTATTCACACAAAACCCAGGCGATGCTTATCAGGTCAGGCCTATAGTGTGAGATATAGAAGAGGAAATCTATCTTTAAACATGTGGACCATATAATAAGCATTTTTAAATGGTCCCTATGAATCCTCCATAAATGCCATCAGTTTCACATTACAAGGAGCGTTTATTGTTCTACGAGGACTCTTTATGTTGTGAAACTGAATCCTGGCTATTTCTGGAAATGAGCAGCGTTTAGATGAAGGTTATTTTATGTCAGAGAAGCTATAACCTTCATTGCTGTAAAGAGTAATTCACTGAGAACATAGAAATTGTTTTATTTTCTGTTCCTGTAAAGCCAGCTCCTGTTACAGTTTTTTAATATAACCTATTATATCAGCTCATGCAGCAAAATGTGTGACAGGAACCAGATTAGTCGGTTAAACACAAAACCCATGAAAGTCTACAGTGTTATGTGTAATACGGTTACAAAACAGACAAGAATGGGTATACTGTGTATCACACATAAGGTTGAGTAGATACCACACAGCAAGTTGGTTTTGAGAAGATTATATTGTACTCACGATGATGTCTTATAATATTTCCCCAGATACTGTATGCTCAAATTGTGCAAAAAATAAGGATTTTCTTAGGTCATTTTATATCAACACTCCAAGGTCCACTCCAAATATAATATAATTAATTATATATATATACATAAGACCATCAAGTTGGTGCATTTTGTGATATTTATTTATGTTTTTATTCACTTTTCTTTAAATGCATTTTCAGCCTTTCATTCTGGAGAGTATCCTATACTGTTTAGCTTCATCAGCACAGTATAAATACAGTCTTGCTTGTTACATTTTTCTACATACGGTACTTGTAAACAAAACTTTCATTTCACGATATGAATAAATTACATGGCAAGAATTATAATGGACACAAATTGGTCATGTAGCAAAAGGCACTGAAAGATAAATTGATAAGCTTAGCAGGATCAGGGGTGACTACTGAAGTACTGTCATTTCTGAGACCAAATTGCATCACAGCACATTATATCAGAGCATTCAAGCTAGCGGCTACATCAATAGTAAGGCACACTGTTAATCTATAGTACAAAGCAGAGTTAGTTTCTATAAAGCATGCTTGGCAGCAAGTACAATTTGAGCTTTTGATTCCATAAAATTGCTGAAAATATACAGAACACTAACAGTCGTTCATGCTCAGACTCATTATTTTATATATTTTAAGTAGTTTCATCATCTTTGGATTATTTTCAGGACAAAGTTTCTTTAAATTTCCCATCCTGCTTGGCACTTATGAAAACTATGAAACTCCAATTAGTTTTTTTGTTGAAATGTTTTTTCATGAATCCAATAAGTGTTATGATCTGGCCAACTGTACATAAATATTTCTTTAAAAAATAGAGGAGCCAATGAATTGATTCAGTTTATTGATGGAACAAAGTTTTCATAATCTGTCAACAGGATTATGCTTCTTTCACTTTGTCTTCATAAGTGCCTTTGCCCTTGTAAGCAGACACATAGCCACTGGTGTCGGGAATGTTTTCACGGCCAGCTTTTCCTTTTCCTTTGCCTGAGTCATCGAACCGCTCCTTGTGCGATCCAGTGTACTTGCTGGTATCGGTCAGTCTGTCCACTGCAGCTGCCTTTGCTGCTTTCTAAAGACGGAGACAAACAAATGTAAGTATTTTCTACATTATAACAAGTTTATCCATTTCAAAGTGTAGACATAATAATTTAGCAGTAGTGTACCTGGACTCAAACCTCCTGTGGCCTTCACAATAACTTTGGAGGGATCCATACAAGGGCGCCAGCTTGTATCTAATCCCACAAGCACTAGTTAGCTGCTTTGTGTTTGGAATTATACCGCCACTGTGGTGCAAGCAAGCTATATATGATCCCCGCACTTCTGAAATGAATATGGCGCCCCAGGATCAACAGGTGCAGTCCCTAGATGACAGGTACTTGGGGGTAGTAAAGTGAGTATGTAGTGGTTTATGAAATACTCACAGTGATTCCGACGTTGGCAGGCTCCTTCCCAACAATGAGACCGTAAAGCTGCTGTAGCGCCTCCTCTTTGCTCTTGCCTTTAAAACGTTTAGGAGCTAACTCCATCAGGGCCTGGTTGAACTGCTCAAATGTGACTACACGAGCCGACTTTGCCCTGAGGAAACACACAGTGTTGCCAACTGTTTTGAAGAAAGGTTATGTTGTGTGCTTATTTGCATATTAATATAATAGGACGGGGTATACAAATTATACGCAAGTTGAAAAAAAGGGCAATGCTAAGTAAAAACATTGCACAAAATCCCAAAGCTTTATTTATGTATTTTATAAACATACAGGGATGAGAGGTAAAAGGAGAGACTGGGGGAAAATGACAGAAAGAACCAGAGTTTCAGTCCCACAGTTGGTGAATTTGTTCCCAGCTAGTGAACCTTACAGTTAACATCTGTACAGTCAGCTAACTGGCTTTTAAGGCAAATAAAAACAGACTGCAATGGTCCAGCTGTAAGATAAGAAGAGGCAAAAATTCACTTTGCTTTCCGTCACACCTACCGAAGGGACAAATATTTGGCCTGTAAGTGACACAATTTCCAGTCCAGTATGCATGTTTATTTCAAATCAAAAATTAAAACATATCTAAATTAATTAAAATTGATAATCATACAATGATTGACACCAACACTGAGCTTTTCCTTCACTGTGTGGAAGGTGGAGCTTGAATAAAAATCTTACTTGACTTTGCTGAAGACGATGTCAACATCTGTGGTAGTGACGTTCTTGCCGTCAGTGATATGGCAGTCTTTGCAGAGCTTAGCGAAGTTCTTGCCGTTCATTTCCTTACCCGTGGCCTTGGTGTCACCGTGGACTGCAAACTTCTGGAAGGCGGTTTCCACCTCTGCCACAGACACTGAGCCCTCAGCCATGCTGAGAGACACACACACAGTATACATGCATCTCTGGTCAATTCAAAATGTTGTGTTGAAACTTATAATGTTCAACAGATGGTCGCATTGTCTCAACTCTAATAAGCCTTCAACAAGTGATGACTTACTTTGAGTGATGTTCATTTACTTTGTGAAGTTGAAGACCTAACGCAAATTCGTAATGACTCCATTAGTTGATTGACTGTCTGCCTGCCAAGAAATGTCTGCAGTGATGATCAGTCTAAGTGAACATTTGCTCTCTCCCTCTCACACACACACACCCACACACACACACTTTTACATCCATCACTGTTATGCTTGTATTACTCAGACTTCTCTTAGGCCCATTTAATTCAATCAGCTCAATTTCCAAATGGCTGCTCTGGTGTTCGACCATATAGGGAATGAACAAACACTCTCTTTCTCTTTCGCTTCTCCTCCTCTACTCAGTCTCTCTCTCACACACACAAACATACAGACACAGACTTATTTAATTTAATTGTTACTGCTGCCTGGTGGTCAAGTTAATTAACAGTGACATAAAAAAGATGATTTATAAGTAGATTTTTATTAAAAGAAAAAAATATTTGTTTAAAGGTTGACATTTATATACTATGATTGAAATTTGGTACTTTTTACATAGCAGAGAAAAGTGCATCTTGCATGCTTAAAATAGCAGCTTGCATTAAATTTTAAATTCACTGGGGGGACATTTTATTGGTGGATAAAAAATTTATCAACGGAGAACTGTAACAGGCATTAAACGACAAATAGCAAACATGAAAACATGCACTTAAATAACATTGTGGAACCAATGCTGTATTTGTGCATAGCTACTTTGGGGAATAATCCTGAATTTCCTGTTACATCTACAAATGTCTATATAAATATTACAAATTAGTTGTCATTGCTTGAGCATGATATAAGACATCTAATCCTATGATTTGTTTTCTGCTGCCATCTGTTGCCCCTTTGTTACATACTAGGACAGTGATGCTGAAAAAGAGAGAGAAGAAAAGTGTACCTGCTGCCGTAAACAGAAGGATGCGGTGTAAATATTCAGGAAAATCCTGATTCGCGTACAGCTGCCTGACCTCTTTTCGTCGTGGTCCTCCTCCTCTTTCTTCTTCTCCTTTCTCTTCTGTCTCTCCTCCTTCCTGCCACTCCCAGGCTTTCTCACAATGACGACAGAGATGGAGAGATGCAGAGAAGCAGGAGGAGAGAGGAGAGAGGGGAAGGGAGGAGGGAGAGAGTACCAACCAGCACAGTCGATGACATCATAGGCACTCAGCCTCTCTTGTGTCTATTCAGTCTCGTTTAGCTCTGCCTCTCTGTACAGATTTGCTTCTCTGGTGAGAGTTATCATGTTTTGTTTAATAAATTTTATTATTTATTTTGTGATATAGATAATTATTATCTCCATTCCTCCCAGCAGTTGTTGTTGTCATCAACTTAACTCATAGCTATCTGCCACGCTCATTCTCTTTTGACTCTTTTTCCGTTTCTCCCGCCCTCTCGCTTTCTCTCTCTCTTACCGCCATTGTCACAAGAGCCCTCTTGTCTGGACGAGGATGAGAGTGACCCTTCAAAGAACAAAGAGTACTGACAACGTAGCTGACACATTACAGGAAAGATAGTCCCATTTTACAGCTTAATATACAGTAAGTTGAACTGAATATCAGACCAGGAACACAGAGCACGTTTGTACTTTTAGTGCACAGCAGTATGTTGCATTTACTAAGTGCAATTTTGAAAGTGCATGTCAAAGAGATTGTTCTGATGGGGAAAACCAGTTTGCAGACAGTCCTGCCCTGGAATTTTCCACACATGAATATAAATGTGGGATCAAGAAAGGATACAGTGGTTGACTGGCTGATAGTAGCCTCAACACTGACTCCATTATTTCTCAGAGCAACATTGTTAATTTTACTTTGAAAGGCACATTATTTGTTGAACTATTGGAATGAAAGCAAATTAAGTTAAATCCTGTACTGTGTAGTTTTAGTAGTGTCTACTGATGTGAAAGTAATAGAGCAGAATCCAAACATGCATTTTGATGAAAAAAGGTCACCTTGTACCAACTTTGTAAATAAAGTCCTTATTCTAAATATATAACTATAAAATCAATTTGTAATTTCCAAAACCATTTCAATTTTAAACTTCTATTTCCTATGCCTGCCACTTTTATGATATGGCGACTCTTTTTGTCATGTAATGCCATATCCATCTTTTCCAGCAGTTGTTCTCAGCTCCTCCCATCATTCCTCAGCACCTGAATTACAAATGAAAAGTATATGTTTTTCTCCCGGGTTTACACAATAATTGCTAAACTTAATATCATCAGATTTAGTTGTTGTATGTTAGTCTGTCAATGAATCAATAAAGGAATGATAACTCTTGTGATTTATGCCTTTAAATAAAAACAAAATTAAGACGTTATATAACTGTGTCTGCATTGTACACTTACACTGCAGCGTTTTCACCTTGCCTTGCTTTGTGGTAAACCCACACACTGATGCTCTGTACTTTGTTCACAGGATAAACAGAACAAGTTGTTTTGACATCATGCGCCATCATGAAACTCACTGCCCAGTCAAATGGAAAGCTGAGGGGTGTGGGGGATATGTTGTTCCCTGGGAAAGGTCACAACGAATGAGAGCAGAAAGCAATGAGAGAGCAGCATCAAGGGCTCAGTTCATGTTAGCTAATAGCAATCATGGAACATGTTGATACTTCTTTAAATGAGATATAAAAGAGTTAATTTTCCAAAATTCTAAACTTTAAGCAACCTCAAAAAGTTTTGTGAAATCAATCTTAAATACTTGACATGGAACTGTAATTAAAACCTCCATGTTAATGCCGGATATTAGCTTTTAAGGCATTTATTCATGTTCCAGGTAGTCAACAATAGTTTCTATTTTGCTGAGAAGTGGACTTTAGTGTGTGACATAACCTGAAATTCCTGCCTCATAAGCAAATACCATCATGGTTGCAGACGAGTATTTTCACTCAGATGATAGAAAAAGGTTCTGTGGGAAGACATCACCTGTTTGCTTACAGTATAAACAAAACCTTGCCTTTAAATATCAGCAGAAAACAGCATTGTCTCTGGTTTGAGAGGATCACAGGCGCTGGTGGTTGGACCCTCTTTGGACCTGATATTGACTAACACTTGACTTTCCATCGCCTGGCAAATTCTAGAAACATTTCAGGGATTCACAAATTGACTAAAAGCTGATCTGATTCTATTTCTTCCCATATTTGCTTCCTCCAATAACATCATGGCTGAGTCTAGTTTCCCTTTACCACCAGAAGCCTATTGTCCACTGTGTGTGGATGCACTGAGAGACCCGGTCACCATTGGCTGTGGTGACACTTACTGCCTGGAGTGCATCAAAATCTACTGGGACCAGTTCGACCACATGGGTGTGTACAGCTGCCCACAGTGCCGCGCAACCTTCACGCCACGGCCTGTGCTGAGACGTAACCTGCCCGACGTAAACTACGAGCCTCGGCGCCAGCTTCCAGAGCTCACTCCTTTCCCCTACATGCACCGGGAATCCTTCTGCGATTTCTGCGTTGGCCGTCGCAACAAGGCTGTCAAGTCGTGCCTCATGTGCCTGGCGTACTACTGCGAAACGCACGTCAAGCCACATTATGAGTCATCCACCTTCAAGAGACACAAGCTGGTGGATGAGACGGGCCACCTGGACAGGAAGATCTGCCCCCAGCATGAGAAAGGCCTGGAGCTCTTCTGTCGCTCTGACCAGATGTGTATCTGTGTGTTATGTACTGTCAGAGAGCACCGCAGCCACAACATTACCTCAGCAGAGGAAGAACGCACCGAGAAACAAGTGAGTCTGAATTGTCTGTGTCATCAATATGTCTGACTGATTTTTAAGGAGAGTCTATGTTCAAATTGATGTCACAGACTAAAAATATGTCTTGTTCCCTTAAGTAACTGTGATTTAAGAAAAAGCTTGTCTTCTTATTGTCATGTTCTTCCATCAGAAAGTCCTGGTGGTCACACAATCTGAAGTCCAGCACATCATTCAGGAGAGGATGAAGGAGCTGCAGGAACTGAAGCATAATGTGGACGTTCTCAAAGTAATATCAGCCATAATCAAACATAAATGATTGTGCTTGTACATTGTAAGATCTAACTGTGACATTGTCTATATGTGATGAGATACAAATGTGACATACAGGTGCAGGAAATATCTTGATATGGCACCATCCAGTGGTCGTATCAAGAATGACACTTTAAACCTTCTGACAAACTGACTTTATCTTTTAGAGTTGCGCCCAGCGAGCACAAGCAGAAAGCGATAAGACGTTCCACGAAATGCTCCAAGCAGTGGAGCGCTGGAAGGCTGAAATCAATCAGATGATAAAGGCCAACATGCAGTCAGCGATGTCACAAGCTGAGGGCTACGTGGACCGTCTGGAGCAGGAGATACTGGAGCTTCAGCGTAGAGATGCAGAGCTACGACAGATCCTCGAAACAGAGGACAACATTCACTTCCTGCAGGTGCTGAAGGATCATACAGAGCTGCACGAAATATTACCATTCTTGTCTTAATACTTGTCAAGGAGTAGCACATTGTTGCAATAATTTATACTCTTTCAAATTGAACCCCATATCCACATATTCAGGATCCCAGTAAACTGCTCACAGCACACTCATGTTTTTATACATAAGATGATAATACAGTTTGTGTTTCTGACTTGTTGACTGAAATGTGGAGCTCTTTTCTCTCGGTGAATAGAATTTTCCAACCCTGTGCGTTCCTCCTGAGGCCATGGTCCCCAAAGTGCTCATCAACCCTCAGTTCTCCTTTGGTGAGATGAGCAAGACAGCCACAGAAATGAAGGAACATCTGGATGACATCTGTAAGAAGGAACTGAGTAAAATCTCCAAGACAGGTTTGTTCCAGCTTATTGTGTTCAAAAAAAGATATTTTTACTGTAAAACTATAAAGTAACGTAATGTTGTATCATCTTCACAGTTAGTGAAACCCCTGTGTACATACTTTTGCCAAGAAACGGAGACAAACGACTCAAAGGTAAGTGACTTTTTTTAAATCACACATGAATATTGATTCGATTTGATTTTTTTGGTAGACAGCAAAGGAAATGGAGATAGAAAGTTTTTCAAAGGCATCTCATTTGATTTATATAAGTATTTGAAAATAAACAATAACATAAAATTCATCGCATATTAACATGTCTCCATGTTTTCCACATCTAAACAGTTCCTGGAAGAGTGGATTTCCAGGAGCCGAAAACAAGACAAGACTTTTTGAGATGTGAGTATTGTTTATGGTTCAGTGCATAATAAAATACATTAAAATTTGTTAATGTTTCTTATTTATTAATTGCATTTATATTTATTATATTTACAGACTCTGACACATTGAGTGAATGGAATGGATGTTTTTTTTTTTCTTTGTTGATCAGTGATTAAGAAATGTTTATTGTGTGTGTCTCTCTTTGCCCAGACTCCTCTAAGATGTCCTTCGATCCGAACACAGTCTACAAAGAGCTGGTCCTGTCCGAAGGGAACCAGAGGATCACCCGGAAGAAAACAGTCCAGTTTTATCCAGATCACCCAGACCGCTTTGATGGCTTCTCCCAGGTGCTGTGCAAGGAGCCCCTGACTGGCTTCAGATTTTACTGGGAGGCAGAGTGGAACGGGGAGTTTTCCATCGGGGTGGCCTACAAGAGCATCAGTCGCAAGGGGAAGAATTCACACAGCCTGCTGGGCTACAATGACAAGTCTTGGAGTCTCCTCTGCTCAGACTCAGGCTACTCAGCTTGGCACAACAAAGTAGACCGCGACCTTCCTGATTCTCCGAGGGCTACACGAATTGGTGTGTACCTGGACTATGCAGGCAACACAGTGGCTTTTTACTCAGTCTCAGAGACGATGGAGCTTATCCACAGATTCAAAGCGCAGTTTAGTGAGCCTTTATATGCAGGTTTTGGTGTGGGCTCCTCAGTTACCCTCTGCCAGCTGAAGCAGAATCCAATGCCTTACTAAGACGAAGTAACAGGAAAATTAACCATTGTAAAGTGTCTCAAATATGAGTACAAATTGAGTAAAATTGGCTGAATATTGACTGTACAGTGAAATGTAAAGTTATTTTATGCAATATTCAATTTTAAACTCCTCTCTGACTGACTCAACAAAAACAAGTTTCACAAAGTATTTACTGCACAGTTGCTGCACTATTAGATTGCACATATTTGTATGCTATGACCATACACTGAATGTTCTTGTAAAATATGATGATAATGCTTCAATGAATGTTATTTCAAGGCTATAACTTAAGATCTGTATGCCAATATGTTCATCTATATGTATGTTGATTTAATATAGGTACTGCAGATAACACAGTAGCGGTCATGCAATCCTGTAGCGCTAATAACAGAAGACTTATATTCAACTGTAGTGTTTTTATGAGCATTAGCATGTTGTGGCTGAAATAATCTGCAGACAGATGTCAAAATTATTCATACAGTATGTGTATGTTTGTATATATGTACAATAAAAAAAGCAAAAGTCTACATCTTGTTTCAACATTAACACATTTTTATTGCCCTACAATGAAGATATTGCAATAAAAAAATACCTTAATAACATTTTATATAAACTGATAAGGGTAAATCTGTTATTTAATTACTCAACTAAGACATTAAAATATGATCATGTTACATTATCAACGCCTGCATTTTTAAATAATTAATTTACTGTGTTTTATTGACTTATTTCTCCTTAAAGACGCTTTTGAAGACATGTTACAAAAACACAAGTGTATGCTTATAGACAAATGTATTTACTGGACAGTTTCCCCACCCGATACAGATAGAGGAGAGGTGGGAGAAAACTTGTTATGACAAAGATAAAGACGTTTACCGAGTTAGCTGCAAAAAACTGGGATGTTGATATGGTTCCCATCAAGGATAACACAAGTGCCATCGGGAGCTGAGACACAATTGTAACCACCAGATTAATCAAAATGATCTTGAAAGCCCTTTTCTTAATGCTGTTACCCCTGTGTTGGTCCCTCTGCCCTTCGCATGGCCTCGGGCATTTCAGAGCTATAAGAATTGAGACGCAGCAGAAAGCCATCGGCAGAGAGAGGAACAGATACAAAGCTGCTGATTGTAAATTGATAGCTATGCCAACAATGGTAACCATGATCACTGTTAGCCAAGAAACACAGCAACATGCCACCCTGTACGTCAGAGGTTTACACCTGAGGAATGTCACAGGATGGATGGTTGCAAGGTACTGTTCCAGGCAGATATAGCTCTGGACCAAGGGTCGCAGAATAAAAATACACCAGAGAACTTAAAAAGCTTTTTGAAGACATCGATTGAATCGCAATTGGCCAGGAAATAGCAAATGCCTGAGAGACAGAGAAGGCTCTCCATCATAATCTGGTTGAGAGGGATGAAATCAGAAGCTATCTTCTCTCTTCTTCCCCTCAGTATAAGCCACAGGATGTAAACATTGGTGGGGAGACCAAAGAGAAGGTAAATTTGTGGCCGTATTGTTGATGCTGGAAATATTCAATTTCTTCCTTATGATAAACACAATATCCTAAACAACTTCTGTGATGCTACAGTTTCAGCACCAGGATGGAGGCATGTTATTTACATATTATACAACACATAGTTCTGACCAAGCATTTAGAATGTGCTCAAATCAGCATGACAGCACACCTAGCCATGCTCAAATGAAAAAAGCCTCATCACTAACCCCTGGGCCACACTGGATGCGTGAGTAGCGCGTGTGCGTCGCGGAACCTCTTGCCTTTCATTTCTGCGCCCATGTTAACAGCTTAGAGCGGCCACACTGTTCAAAATTTCCATTTTATAGCCTGTTTAGTAATTGTTGTTGTTGTGGCGCATTTGATTATGCCAACAGTAATCTGAGAGGTAAGAGCAGCAGGTGAGACTATTTTCATGTCAGTGTCAGCCGAACTCTGCATCAAGTTTGAATCCAGGACTATGTAGCTTTAGATTAAAGGGGTGAATTTGCTGGTAAATTTTGTATGTTTAGCATGTGTCACTGTGCACTGCCTCTCAAGTTGTTGTAAAGGCTTGCTGTTGAGTTACTGAGCAATCTTTACCTTGTATTAAAGGACAGGTCCACAGTTTTTCAAGTCTGTCTTAAAACAACAGTCAGGTGACCACATGAATACTGAAAGAGGTTTTCCTCACTGTAATTATTCCTCCTGTTCATACTGGCTATTAAAAGATCCCCTTTAAGTCTTTTTAGCATCAAATTCCCTCTTTGTGTTTCCTCGGGCAGTGTTTCCCTTTTGAGCTGCAGTGGAAGTATAGTAACAAAAAGAGGAACTTTGGCACTAAAAAGACTGTAACGTTGAAATATATCTACTTGATTTGACTCATTTGGATGCTTCATATTAGCTTCAGAAGGAGACTGGTGGATTTTGACCCCCATCATTTACATTGTAAGTGCATTATGAAGGGATCTTCCAATGGACAGTATGAACAAGAGGAATTATTATGGCAAGAAAAACCTATTTCAATGTTCTTTTGGGCTCCTGACTATTGTTTTAAGACAGACTGGAAAAACTATGAACCCATCCCTTAACATGCTTAGTAAGATGAACAAAGTAAACAGTCATTTCTGGTTATGACTTCTGAGCAGGCACAAAATGAACACCACTGCAGAGAATGGTTCGTCAAGCCACCCCTCTATTGTTGAATATGATCATTTACTATAGTTACTATAATAACAAAAGAAATAAAAACATAAAGGAACTTATTTGGTGAAGACATTTCAACAGCAATTATACTGTATCTCACCTTGTACATGTTCACATAGTTTAGTAGCCTAATTAATGTTACACAATGTGTGTGCAATGTGTTTCAAGGATAAAACATGAGATGCTACTTTTGCTAAAAAGAAAACTGGAAAAGAACCCGACGTCTCCCTCATAAAAAAGCTGAATATCGACTTATAACCGACCGGTCTGATGTGTGTAGAGGTGTGTGTGGTTATACTGTAACAGCCTGGTATTATCAGATGGTTTAATGAAGGTAAGCACAGTGAACGGCACTGCGCTCTGGAGGCTGCAGATTTATCAACATATCAGTACTGCTGCCTTCAGATGGATGGATTTAATGAACTGAAGAAGTTTTTCTTTTTCATACAGTAGTAGTGTTTAATTGAAATACATTATTTATAGTCTATTTTAAGCATTAATCCGTTGTTGCAGCACGTCTGCAGCAAGTATTTAGTTTGATCCTGGTGATAAAATCACGAAAGCAGCAGCGGATTGACATCTTGAGACGTCTGCTTTGAGCGCGACATCCAGGACCAAATTTCAACTAAAATACAACAATTGTCTTCATTTGAATGAACCTCCCACCTGTCTGCGCCTCTCCTCCCACCTGTGCATCGTCACCAAAATATCAGACAGATGCACAGAGTGAGTGCTGCTTGAGCTGGTCGTTGCCCGAGGACTTCACATCAGATATGGTCATTGATATATCTGCACTGAACAAACAGGAAAACAGAAACAGGAAAAACTGTGTGTTTATTTCAGGTAAACATTCAAATATATTTCAGTATTATTAATATCAGTTTCAGTTTTGACTGTGGATTTGTTCTCATTTTTTTTCTTTTTCTGCTCTCTGCTCAAAGACTTGATGCTGAAAGACTGACGTGAGAGACTTTTTGAACCAAACTTCACGGAAAATGAACTCAACAAATGCATCTCCGTTCCCTGATATCAAAATTCTAACCATCACCTCAAACACCATCAACTTGGTGCTGAGTCTGCCCACCAACAGCTACGTTGTGTGGCTGATAGCGACCGGAGCAGGAGGCACACTGGTGGCAGAGTTCTTCCCGCTCAACCTGGCTGCGTTTGAGATTCTCTTCTGCTTATGTTCTCTTAGCAACCTTCTCAAATTCATCTTCCCCTCGATAAAAGTTTTTGCAAGATTTTCAAATGGTTTCCTGTGGAGTGGCCGCCCTATACTGCAGTGTTGTATCTGTATAGAGCAGTTTCTGGCCGTGGTGCATCCTGTGCTGTTCCTTAGGTATAAATCATTGAGGTACAAGGCGACTTTCTCTGGTGTGGCTTGGGTGGTTATCATTGGATTGTCTGTATTTTACATGGTCTCTCCCTTGACAAAGCATTTTGTTTTTGTGAGTCAGTGTGTGCTTTTAACATTGGTGATGCTGTTCTGCTACTTCGCAGTCCTTGTGGCTCTAAGAAGAGCTGGACCAGGGGAGGGAAAGAAGAAGATGAACAACATGAAGAGAAAAGCTTTTATGACTATCTTAGTGATCATTGTGTCATTTGTGGGGACTTACTTCCTTTGGTGTGTTGCTATTCTTCTTAATTTGAACAGCTGGTTTTTATACAGTAAGAAAATGTTCATGAGAATTTGCTCTTTTATTACTTTTGCCACTGGGTTTGTTCAGCCGCTCCTTTACCTGCGAAAGACTGGAAAGATTTCTTGCAATAAAGCTGTGTGAGTTATGTACATGTTGAGCTTTTCCAGACATTCATGATAGTCTGTGTATGGATGTTCTTTCTTGACCACTAGGAACAGTAATCTTATTACTGAAGATTCTGGAGTGATTTATAGTCACCAATTGATCGTTTTTGCTTTAAATTGAAAAAACAAAATGTTTATTTTAAAATTAAAAGGAGATAACCATGAGCTAGTTGACCAGTTTGTGTTTCTATCTACTTCATTTTAATTATATTAATGACAATTGAACCTTTTTTTTTTACTAACAATCTCTGAGATATATTTTAATTATTTTTCACTTCTTTTTTCAATTTTTGAATTTCATTATATCTCTATATTGTGGTAGTTAAATGACAGATGAGTCACGTGCCAATATTCTGTCTGAAGTATGAAAGATTGTTTATATATACTGAATGTATAAATGGTTGTTATTTTGCTCAAATAAAGTAATTAGGAAGTACTATTGTTGTTGTTGTTTTGTTTTGTTTGTTTGTGTTCAAAAAAAATAATGGACAACTGATGACAGTTCTGCAATTTTCTTTGTTTCCATAACAAGAAAGTTTAGATAACAGACAGTTACATACAGTAGATCTGACTCGAGAAAAGCTGCCAGAAAAGCTTTTCCATTAGTCTGCGTTCACATAAAAAGTGTCCACAACACTGAAAGTACAACCAAACACAACTGATTGTGTTCAAAACAACACACCAAACAGATAGGAGAGCTACAAAGTGTGATGTTGGTGAATCATCTTTCTCTAAATGCAGACTTTATGTCTGTTCAGGCTAAAGTCTGAAGTTCACTGTTTTGATTTGTTTCTTCCTGTCGGCAAGGAAGCAAGTGTCCTTATCCAACATCACAGTTTTAATTGAGAAAATACAGAGTCTGTTAATGTGGAGGGTTTCTCACTGTTGCAATGGCACTTTGTGTTTTAGGCCTGTAGGACTGGTGTGTTTTTAGTGTTGTTTTAATGTATCACAATAAGCCCAGTTTAACGGCTTTTTTAAACTATTGATTCTTTATACTATTGAGCCTCCTCCTCTCATTCAAATTCTAAACAAGTGTGGCAGTATGAATTATTTGCCACTGGGTGGCACTGTTTCCTTTCTCTGTTGGTTTGTCAGTTCATTCTTTATTTAAACATGTTATGCTCATGAGTTGCTCTTAAACACAAAAACGGGTTGGTTGCTTTTGTTCAAAAGCCTATTGTCAGTATGGTTTGGTTTGGTTTTGAACAGTAGTGTCCTGTTAAGAATCACAATCTGGTTGTCTCCCAATATATATACTTTTTTATCAGTCGTGGAATCAAGCAGAAGTGTTGTGTAATGAATACAGTCAGTATTTGCAGGATTTACGCTTACACACATCCAACTGTATCTCTCACACTTGGTTTTTAACCCTTGTGTTTTGTTCAAACTGGCTTTAATTCCTCATTTTTATGAACCCACATACCCCACTGCTGTTATGTGTAAAAATGATAATTAAGTTACAAAATCGGCCTTTTTTTTTTTCTTTTTCATATTTTTTCTTTCTTAATATATAGAAAAATATCAACATGGTAATCCCTATAGCACATTTGATGAAGGTGATGAAAAATTAAGCCTTGTTATTACACTAAATAAGGAAATATTTCATGTTTTTTCTATATATATATAGTAGATATGGTATATGGGCTCTGCATTAACAAATCAATATTCCTTTTGTTTGCCAAAACAAAAGGAACATCACCATGTAGCATGTGAGACCTGACAGACATTCAAATAAATTCAGTGCTGTAAAGTGCTATATAAATTAAGTTATCATTTAGTGACTGAGAGGGTATAGTACACTTTTATAGTACACAGTTGCTATAATAAAAGGAAGTCACATATAGGGTGTCAGATCAAGTTTTCTCTACAAAAGTAACACTAAACGAGATTCTTGAGATTTTCTGTGTTAATTGTTTGATTCTTAGGGACCATGTTTGACTCTGTTACCTTCCTCACTGCTTAGCAATGCAATTAGGAGGTAGGAAGGAGGTCATTAGGTTATAAAGGCTCCTTACTGTCTTTATTCCCTTGCTTTATTTATTCAATCACTAACTTTTAAGTCAAATGTACATTCAGTACCTCCTAGGCTTAATTTGAATGGGTTTGGAATCTGATCAAGGAAATGAAGAAATGAGGACTTTTAGTTGCCTTAATTTATAATCCTTAATATGGCGCATTCTAATATTTTATTTGACATGTTTTGGTTACATATACTGTAAGTAAAACATGTGGGATTGCTGGGAGATGTCTGCTCCTAAGCATTGTGACAATCTCAAAGCACGTCTTGTCTCCCAATTTGTCACAATGGGGGTACAAGCCCAGTGAGCTGGAGGTAAACAAGCCAAAGAGAGTCTCCTTGTTTAAACATTTTGACTGACGCAGCTGTTCACTTTATGGAAACCAGTCTGTGGTCTGATATTTAGATCTCTGGGTTCAAACTACCTTACTGAAATCAAGATATACTGTATGTTTGGTTTATCCAAGGTATAGACAGAAAGAGGCATGGCCTGTTCTTTCCCCAGTGTGGTGGAAGGTCTCCTCTTTTTACGCTTCCATTTATTGTTGTCATGTCTCTGCTTCGTCCTAGGCCTGTTTGAACTTACTGTCATTGTTTTTCTCATTCACTGTTTTCACTTCAGACTTCATGTCATCTTTGCAACCACTGCACATGTCATCAACAGTGTTTTGCACCATGTCCAGCCAAATGCAACCATTTGATCCAGGTTCAGCAGAGTGCTATAAACAAAACGATAGACATCATAACAACTGATGATATTGTTTCCCTATCATTTATTTATGGATATCAATACATAGCAGTAACACTTAAGCCAGCCATCATGCAGTATATACACTACATTTGCAATTCCTGTTGAGATTCCATTGTGATTAAAACCGCTGCCATCACAGCTATCTTCCACTTGCGTAGAACCTGCACACACAGTTGTTAAAAAAAGAAACTCTGTTGAGTCAAACCAAAGCGTCCTTTAATATGTGATCAGGAGAGCACAAAGCACTGTGAGACTGTGACAGCAGTCTTCACTGACTGAGAGGACAATACATCAATTATAGTAATTATAGTAATTATAATAAGACAGCTCATTATTGTCATTCAATGGAGACGGTTTTGCAAAATAAACATGTCCATAAAAGGAATTTATGAGGGCTTCTCTTTTAGACTCTAAGCTCAGAGTAGGGTGAGGCATCCAGAGCATATGACAATCCAAAGTACAACTTTTCTCCATCTGCCAGCGGTGGGATAGCAACCCATTAAGTTGGAGGTAAGAGAGTCAAAAGTCTCTTTGTTGATTTTACGTTCACTCTACGAAAGCCAGTCACTTATCTTTCAGCTTAAGGTCTTAGAGCATTAAGAATTTGAAAGCCATCGAGTGAACGATTTCATATGTAATTTTCCACCAGCTTTGCATGAGCTCAAGCAACTCCCGTGGGCTTTCTCATGTCTGTCACCAGTGTACGGCCTTTCTAATCACAGGTGTTCCACAGATTCCACAAAACTTAAGACAAACAAGCACAGTTTGTGAAACAAGTATATTTTATTACATTTTGTACCCTTTTTTTTTTTACACTTTTGACAGGATTTTTTAACCATTGTTACAGATATTTAAAGAATACATTTTCATAAACTCTTCATCTCTGGGTATTTGGGACTTCAAAAGTTTATTAACTGTAACTGTATATTAAAATATTGGCATTTCCTGTGCATAATAACAAAATTGTCAGAATATCACTATGCCTTTATTTAAATCTACAAATCAATATACGAATAAATTTTTGAAAATTACGTGCAATCATCTCATCTGGTGTAACTCAACATTCAGTATTATTTGCATTTTTTTATTGATATGAATTGTTTCTTAAACACTTGAGACTGGTTATTTTAGAAAAGAGCACAATTCAAAGTGGACAGAGTTTTTCCTATGCTCTTCACTTTATAGACCACCTCACATGGAAGATTCTTCCGGTCAGATCTCTTCTCTATCTTTGTCACTTTAAAGACCTCATAAGGAGGAATTAAGGCCTCCCTTTCCGACTCTCCAAGCTTAGAGTACAGCGAGATGTCTGCTCCGTAGCATGTGATAATTTCAAAACATGTTTTGTCTCCAAATCTTTCAGCACTGGGGTACCAACCCATTGAGCTGGAGGTAAAAGAGCCAAAGCGAATCCCCTTGTTGACAACATCTTGGCTGAAGTAGCTGTTGACTCTACGGAAGCCAGTCAGACATCGTTCTGCTTCAGGTTTACGAGCGTTGAGAGTTTGAAGGGCGTCAGTCAGGAAAAAGTGAAGTGTGTGATACATGAACGTGGTCTTGTACTTAGCTTTCTGTGTCCGCACTGCATTATTGAAATCCAGATAGATTTTTGGTTTATCGAGGGTATAAATATAAAAAGCCATGATCTGTTCTTTCCCCAGTCCAGTAGAAGGTTGCTTCCCCTTTTTATGCTTCCATTTTTTGTTATAGAATTTCTCTGCTTCAACCCAGGCCAGTGTGAAATTCATGTCTTTGTTTTTCTCATTCGCCAGATATTCATTCTTGACTCTGTTCTCCATTTTGTCTTTGCAACCAGTGTACATGTCATCAACAGCGTTCGGAGCCAAATCCAGTGGAACTTGACCTTTTAACCCAGGTTCAACAGAGTTCTGCAAAACAGTTTTAGCAAGCATGAGGAAAAAATAGATAAGTTTACCTACAGATGTCAGTACAGAACAGTCAGCTTATACAGTTAACTACCTTTGCAATTCCTATAGAGGCTCCATAAGTCATTAGAATTGCCATCCAAACTGCCATCATTGCCATCTTCACCAGCCACCAGAGACCTGCACACAGAATACCTCTCTCATTAAACACAGTTTGTTTGTTTCAATAATCATACCTGACTCTGGTTACTTCATCTAACATTGTTGAGTGATGAACATTCCCAAAACATAAAAACAATGAAGTAAAACTTGTTTGGATAGATTGAAATCAGCCTTGAAGTGGACTTCACCCCTTTTTTATTGACGTAATCACTTGCATTCACAGAGTAAAAGCATGTATTTCCGGGTTTGTTTGGAATCTGATCAAAAACTGGGCATGTTAAGAGAAGAAATCAAGACTTTTATTCACTTACCTCAGTTCAGTTCTCACATGCTGTAGTGGTTCTTTGGTGACTTGTGAAGTATTAGCTTGTGTGTGTCTTTTACCAGCTGCAGGTCATTCCAATCAGGAGCAGGACCTTCACAAGGTCTTTTTAGGGCTTTCTCAATACAGAGTACATTCAAACCATTCCTCTTTGTTTTTAATGAAGCATATGGGTTTGTGTGTCTGGAAATAAGGTGGTTTCAAACTAATTTAAGAATTCCTTAAGAAGATTCTGAGCAAATTTACCATTGTTGAAGCAAAACTATCCGTCTGCATTACTATAATAACTCATAAACTTTCAAGTCTATTTCATGGATGCAGGATAAATTCTTTCAAGATGGATCACATAGTGATTTTTAATAGAACTGTATCAATGTCCTGTATTTTTTAATATTTAGAAATATGTTAAAGGTTGGACATGGGGGTAATTTTGATATATGCAGAAACATAATCTGTTTATTTTGTTTGTAGAACTGTATGTGGGAATAGACACAATGAAGGCACAACAGGACTCCACACACTGGACAGAAAAATGTACAATAGAGATACAGTATGCAGAGATGGTCCATATACTGTATCATGTGTTTATTAAAACAGCTAAAACAACACCACAAATATTGTTCATTTTAAGTGTGAATACAATATATACAATATTAAATTTCATACAGTAGTGTACATGTTTAAATGGGACAATGGGACTATGATAGTGGGATACTTTATACCATAAAGCCTGTGTATTCAAGCAGTGCATCAAAATTTAAAAATCCAGGTAATTTTTTTTTTTTTTTTTTTTTTTTGGAAAACGCTCTCTACTCCTGTTAGAAAATGCACCAATAAAACATAAATGTTCAGGTATGAACAGCCAATTTGTGAAGCTGCAAATGTTCAAAGATTCAATATCAAGCAAAGATTGTTCAAAATATTTTTGTCTACTCCTACTGGTACCATTATATAACAACCAAAGATGAGTTTCCTCCATGGAAATTTCCCTACTTTGATATTAGTTATAATGGTTTATTGAGCATAGCATGTCCTCTGAAAACAAAGCCAACACCGGTATTATCTTAACTTTAAAAACAACACTTCTGATGTCTCTTGATGATGTAACACCACAAGATAAAGTGTTCTTTCCTGTTTGATTCACTGGATAATTCTCCATATCACCATAATGATCACCAGCACCAGAAGAGTTCCCAGCACCGTAGCCACAAAACGCTTTTCCCTCTTTTTTATGAGAATTAAAGAACTTATTATCCACAGTATTATACATGCTGACATCGTCACAACTCTGCTTACATGCCAGCGTGTTAAAACAGCTCCAAAATATGTTTCCATTTGTTTTTTATTCAATTTACAATTTAAATCTCGCCTTGGTGTTTTAGTGCTCTGTAGCTTGTAAACCACACTGCACCACTGGTCATTTGTCAGGACATCAGTGATTTTGAAAACCTCATAGGGAGGAATCAGGACCTGTCCCTTTTGGTTTTCAGCAGAGTAATATGTTATATCAGCACCAAAGCATGTGTAGATCTCAAAACAGGAAACATTGCCATTAAAATCAAACAACTGCTTGCTTGAAGTTGCCAAAATGAAAGCACCAAAACGCATGTTGGTGTTGATGACATTGTGGTTAAAATTTTCCAGTGATCTGTGATAAGTGATTCTGCAAGATGTTTGATTTTGACGCAGAATGTGAATGGCGTCTGTCAGGTAGAAGTAGAGGTAGTGGAACTTAAAGCTGTACGTACTGTATATGTGTTTCCCTGCTTTTACTGCTTCGTTGAAAAGTTGTCGGATTTTTTTTTCTTTCGTGTACATGTACATAGCTACAGTGTGGTCTTCTTTCAGGTGCTTGTGTGCAGGTTTCTTTGCATCTTTTTCAACGGAAGCCCAGGCTAAACTGAAGTTTCTGTTGTAGTGCCAATCAAACACACCAAACATGTGGATCACAGAGGCTGCTTCGGATCGGCAACCATCATACATGTCATCAATGGAATCTGTCGCCATATCCAGAGGTAAACTATCAGTTTTCGTTTTCTGCAACAGACAGATAAGAAATAGCTACAGTGAGCGGAATCAACAATTTGGGGATATTCAGTGTGTAAACTGTACTATATTATGTGCATCTGAAAGAAAGTACTGTTCTCTCACCTCAGCAGGTTTCTGGGGCCACCAGGGTATTAGAAATGGGTCGTAATACAATAGTAGCACCACCGCCAGCATCACACAAAGGATTGCCCAGTTTCTAAACTAAAGGGATATATATGTGTTTTACAAAAATACATCAGACTGTTGTATTATTTAACTATTTTCATTTACATTAACTCAGTTTGTATGTTTAAAGCTGCAAGTACTGTACAAGTGGCTGCAGTGTAAAAGATAAATGATACAATATCAACTATAATCAGGAGCCACACAATATTTTCTTTGTTCTCTGATCCATCAATAAAAATCCTCATCATGTCCGTCAACAGTGTATACAATCTGATTGGCTTACCTGTCCTCTGTCAAGTGCTGTCAACAGCATGTTACTGTATTCTTTTGAGGCAAAAAATCAAATGAAGAGAGAGCAGATGCAATGTCGTTTGCCAGTAAGGTGGTTCCAGCTCACAGGATTTACAGGTGCAGCCACATAGAAATTCTTCTACACTTTTGTTTAAAGCTGCCGGAGTTAACATCTTATCTTGCATGTGATTTTTTTCACAGTGTTTGATAAGAAACCACATGACAAATAGTTTCTACATTTAATTTTATTACAGACGTTTACCTTTTCTTCATATTATCGTGTTGGTGTTTGTGTATTCATTCTGTGCAAATGAAACCCTCGCTTCACATTGGCTCTGTCATTTCATCGTTTGCATTGCCATAGGGAGGTTCCACATTTGGTAACACTAGTAAATCCTGTTTGGCAGCTCACTCAGGTAAAAACAAACAAAGGTAAGTCATCAAGTTGCAAAACACTACAAGCAGAGACTAACACGGAAGATTCATTTATTTATTTATTCTGACAAAGGCCTTATTACGAGAGCTCATCTTCACAGATAAAAGATGAAACTTAACCATAGTGCTGCTCATGATGTGGTAAGTTATACAGCAACACAAAAATGTAACATTTTCAAGACTGCCACTTTTCAAAATGTTAATAATTTACTAAATTTTGTGGTTAGGAGTCAATAACCAATCAAATCATTTTGATAATAATGCCAAATCTTTATTTACAGTTGAGCATGATACGCTATGATGAGTCTTACAGGGATAGTCACATTTTAAGTACTATATATTTTGTTATACTGTATATATTGCATTATGTTATCTACCTTTTATTATCATTGTGGTGCTCAATTTCAGTGTACGCCGCAGAGTTTTGTTCCTCCAAGAGTAAATGAGTCACACCTGGTTAGGTGGAGGTTACAAAACACAGCATGCAGAAGTGCTTCATTCAATTTCGTCCGTTGATATATTTCCCCTTCATGAGCCTCCCAGTGATGACATATGTATAAGAAGTGAGGCACATTGTAAATGAACAGAAGGTATATACATTTTTAGTTTAGGAGACATAACATTTTGCGTGAAACCAAACACACTCTAATCTCATTTCCGCGGTGTTAAATGGCATATTTCTTCTGTTCCAGATGTACTATGCCTTCCCTGCAGAGGCAAGCGTGTCAGAGAAAAATCTTATTTTGCATGTGCCATTACTTCTCTTGTTCTTTTGGTGGGGCTGTTGATGTTTGTTGTCATATATCAAACATTCAACTGGCAGGATATTGTTGGAAAGGTATTTAACACTTTGTATAATTTAACGGTATATATTTGATATGAATCAAAGTATTTAGATTTTGATATCTAAATAAAATTAGTTTGACTAAAAATGTTACTTTTAATTAAATCAAATTCTAGAGGATCTAACTATATTATAACAAGAACAAAAACTGCAATTTTCACATTTCTAAGTATGCACTATTAAAGTGATTCCAAAAAATCTAATTGGTTTGTAATTGAAAACAGTGATGTGGACTGATGTGGACATACTGCCATCTGCTGGATAAATGCTGAACAATCTGTTTCTCTTCATTTCAGAATTCTACTCAGGAAACTCACTGATAAAGCCATAATGATGAGACGGGATCCCAGTACAAACTTCAGTCGAGCCTGGAGCAATGCAGAGCAAAAAGCCAGGGAGCCTGCGCACAAGTACATGGAGAAACAACATTCAATTGCCATATACATGCAGCAAGAACTGAAAAACTCAGTGGTGTAAAGGAGACATCTCTAACAAACAGGTTCGCTTCAGCTCCTTCATGTTCTGACAAGTGGGACTTAACAAGGAACACTTCATGTTTTGAGGTATACACATGTTTACTGAAGAGCAACCTGAACTGTGTTTATGATAGAGAGCAATACATTGCATCCAATATCTGCATTACCAGCAGATGGATTATGGCCCATTTTCATCATCACTTGTGTGATTATTGTATCTCTTCTGCTACCCTTTGTCATTGTTAAGGTGTTAGAATACCAAAACTGCTGTTTACAGTATTTCATCTAATGGCACTCACTACCCTGCTGGATTTGTCATTTTAAAGGGCAAAATTCAATGTTAAATAAAGATTGTATTGTCTTTTTTATACTTTACTGGGTTTGTAACCCCCAATCATCATGCTCAATTGTTATAGGAGCAATAGTAAGAACTACAGTCAAACAAGAAAGACAACACAAAAGAAAAGAAAATAAATGAATAAATAAAGATGTGTTCTTAATATAGTGATGCCCAGTAAGTATTTACATTCCTTATCAGGAAAGACAGGAGAGATATATGTGTACTTGTACATATTTACACAAGCATATACATCTTTGTTAGCATGCATATTTAAACTATACACGTAGTTATACTGTACACATTAATTTCATCCATTGCATCAATGATTTCATTGTATGTAGTGAAGCCATTTAGCCTATCATTTTTCCACCAGTTCTTTCCATTTTTACCATACTTGAGCTTCCCTTTGCCTCCAATTTCTTGTAATTACCTTTATAGTACTTATTCTCAAAACTATTTCCCTTAGAAGGTGCAGATGAATTATACTTTGCATATTTACATGCTGCTGCGTCTGTACCTCCTGTTTGAGTCAGAGACAAACTTCCAAAATGGCATATATAGCTTCTCACTTGGAGGATGTTTTTTTTTTTTTTTTAAATGGTAATGAGGCAAATCATATTCAATTTTAAGTTCTTCAAATGAATTTATGCATGTATTATCTAATAGTTTTTCAAATATGTCTGACCCTTTTTCTAATCCTTTTTGAGACCATAGGTGAAATATTTCACCCTACTTATTCGGGATCAAGTCAGGGTCAAATTTCTTCATCCAGATGATGATGACACCTGACTGTATTCCAAGTCTTCAGTGTATTTATCACCCACATATTTTCAATTTTTGATTGTGATTTGAAATTTTTAATCAGAAAATGGGTAGTTCTTATCATGCCTTTCATACTAATTGACTCTACTAATCTATATCTGGATTGTGTTTTTTCCATTATCCAGGCCCTAATAACTAATATCTATGCTGCTATACAATAACATTGTAAATTAGGGAGAGCTAACTCACCTTTCTTTGACATTGACCCATTTCATTGTATCCCATTTCTTAAATGTAGTGGAACTAATGATCTGACTAACTTCCATCTATCTATCTTTTGTTTGTTTTACGTCTATATCATTAAGAGTGTAATAGTTTTGGTATTCTGATTCCTAAACATCTAATATACAAATTTTACTTCTATGTTTCTCATTTCTGTATATCAAGATCAAACTTCCAACTGAACCCCTTGACACATAGTACATTGTCATTTAATGAAAACTGGATGAAAACCCAACCTTCTACATGTTTCAATCAAAAAACCCCAATGTAGCCGATAAAAAGCTATCTCTGCAGCAAAAATCAATACCTGGATATTACATTTATTTGAATGATTTACAACAGATGGATGGTCTTGTGAGCTTTAAAATGGGCAGAAATCACATTGTGGCCTGGAGCGGCACTGACTGAAATTGCTATGTTTTAAAACTCCAGGCATAGGAAAATATGGTTATAGTTTTAATCACAACTAACATGGCATATTTACTAAGGGTGTGCCCAAATACAAATACGTTATTTGGCACAAATTGTGGGTATTTATGAATATTTATTTTGTATACATATTTTAAAAAGTATTTGCTTTTGGGAAGAAAAAAAACATGTCAAATACCAGCACGCAGGTCGGTTACATCACTATCTCAGTCTCTCTCCTCTGCTCCACTGTTACGTCTATCAGCAGGTCTCAATGAGGGGAGTCACATCCACCTGCTACATGATGCACATTTCCTAATTTGGACATCACTCCTGGAGTTGGGGGTGTTCTTCAGGGATAAAGCTGAGCTACTGACACACATTAAAGTGCTCTCAAGGGACTCTCCACAACCTGTTGATCCCCTTCTCCTTTCCACAAAGTTAGTTTGTAAAAAAATAGGCAATAAATGAAAAGTGCAAAGCAATAATTGCCTTTGACATTCTTCCCTATACATTACACGCTGTGTTGTCTCTGTGTTATGGGTGTATAAATAGGTAGAGGTCTGTCCACAATGAGTAAAGTTTTAGTGCAGTAGTCAACGAAGTAATCTATGGTCTGGGAGACTCCAGTTCGAGACTCAGTGAGGGGACCTCCTTTGTAAGGTAGTTTATTCATGAACACTTATTGTAACACTTTAATTTCCTAAAATTAAAAGCGTAATAAAAACAAAAACAAAAACAAAAACAGGATTTTTAAGCCTCTTTCCACTTTTATTTGACTACAAATACAAATAATTTTGCTTTCTCAACAAATATAGATACAAATACAATTACTGGGCTCTCTGCACATCCCTAATATTTACAATGTATATATTAAGGAAATTTTCATAATTTCATGAAGTAATATTTACAAATGGTGTTCATCAAATGGTGTTCATCAAGTCCACATTTCAGACTTATTCTCCGTGTTGTAATAAAGTGTTTGTTATTGAATTCACAATAGAATTTAGTAGAATCTAGCAGAACGGACTTGGCAGAAATGGAATAAAATATTCATAAGTATGTTTTAATTAGTGTATAATCACGTGAAAATAAGAATCATTGCGTTTTCGTTATCTCAGAATGAACCCTTTATATCTACATAGGGAGCAGGTCCTCTTCCACAGAGGCTGCCATCTTGTACTGCCATGTTTTTACAGTAGCCCAAAACGGACAAACCAAACATAGGCTCTAGAGAGGGCCTTTCCCATATTTCACAAGTTTCGCAGCCACCGAAGGTTCTGCTATGTGCTCAGAAGGAGAGGGTGAGGGGAAGGGTATTCAGTTTGTTGCAATGTGCAACCTCACCACTAGATGCCACTAAATCTTACACACTGGTCCTTTAACAGAGATTAATTTTGTTTAATCAAGAAAACAAAAACAGATAAGGATGGCAGATGGAGATACTGCCAGACTAACAAAGGAATTGCTAAATTAACTAAACAGAAAATCAAAACTCCAACGTAAATTGGTGCAAGGGGACATGGAATCTCCTCGCTGCCAGAATGGAGCAGGTCTTTTATAACCTAACGGGAGACAGTGGCCAGCTGCCTCCACTTCCCTGATGGCCTCCAGCTCCACCCAACCAGAAACATTACTTAAACATTACTTACATTACAACACTAAAAGACACACACACACAACACAGCAACACCATAACAAACACAAGCAATGGCAGCCCTGGGGCGGCCATGGGGCCGTCACATTGTCAACATACTGACAGCTTCTAGTGTGTTGCAACTCACAGCAGCTGTGTTGGGTGTGGTCTGAAGTATACAATACAAGGGATTTTTTTTGGAGAGCTTTTGCAAAAGCCAATAATTTTTCACAAAGACGCAACATAATGACACATTATTAGCAATATTTCATTATAGCAGTATTAAATTGCATCGTTAAATAAGCATTGTAGACCAAATCACTCGTAACTCAATGGTTGAGAATGTTTAAAGGCAAAATAAAAATGAAATAAAATTTGTAAAGAAACATCAGTAAATGTTAGTAATATCTAAAAATATCTTTGAGGCATATCTTAATATCTTTGAGGCAACATTTTACTGGCGGTCAGTACAATTATTTTTCCTCCAAAATATGACTACCATCCCTATCACATGTTGAGTGGACCCTCCTTACTCTTCACTTTGCTCCTATACTCACAAGCACACTTGAACACAGGCTATCAGTATTTGCAGGACAGTGTTCAACACAAATGCTAAGGAATTTTACTGCACAAGTAAACCTTTGTGATCAGCATACACACACGCTCGACTAAAGTTTCACAATCACTTGTGCGTGTAGTCCAACACAGTTGAAAAATTCAGCTCCTTTAAAATGTCAACAGCCTTTTTGAGGGTGTGGGGAGCTGAAAGTATGCAAACATGATGGGCATAAACAGAGCGAAATTTATCTTCTCATCTATGTTGTTTTAGTTTGTGCACAATGACTCACACATACTGAACATGTCGAACAAATGTTACTGTGGAAAATAAATGCACTGTTGAGCAGGATTTTGGAGGTTGACATTCTTAGAGCCTGCCCTTCCAAGAAAAATGACCCTATACATTGTAAATGCAGTCGCCAAAAACAACCTACCAGGTTGGATGGATGACTAGATAATAAGTTAGATGGCAAAAAATGGCAAAAAGTGGACATAGCTGCAGGAAACCGCTGTCCACTTCCCATTTCCAATCACAACTTGGGGCACTTTTTAAAAAAACGTAACATAGTGTTTACTGTTGTCATGTCGATGAAGGTTGCCTAATTTTAAGGAAATAGTAACCACATTTCAAGTAAACATTTTAACACAAACCATAATCTTCCCTAATCCTAACCAAGAGTTTTTTGTGCCCAAACCTAACCAGACCTTAACCACAGCGTTGTCACATCATAAAACATCATTATTTTTTAACAGTGATTTGTAACGGCATATTACACTCCAAGGGGTTGTTCTGGAGTGCAGCTACAAAGGACTTATGTGGTCATTTAATTCTGTACCATCAGAATAATTTGAAATGTGCTATAATCACATAAAAATCTACACATAGTAGCTTTAAGATAGATGTAGAAATAGTACCAGTCAAAGGTTTGGATACACTTTCTCCCTCAAGGTAATGGGAAGGTGTGTCTGAATCAGCGATTACAAAATACTGGCAGTTACATCAGTAACCTCCGATGTAATTTGTCGAACTGCCATATTGTGCAGAGTGATATTAGTCATTTTAAGGTCACATTTAGGTGGAGTCTAAGAAATGCTTCAGCTCATACTGAACAGGTTTTAAGTTTCTTGCGAAACCTAGTATTGGGAAATCCTGAGGAAAAAAACTAGAGCTGCAACATCCCCAGTGAAAAAAAGCCATGAGAATCAGTTTCTTGCCCCACAGTGGTGGTTATTGCCTCATTATTCAATGACCTTGACCCACTATGAGGTTTGTGAGACTAACATAAATTTTCCCAAAAATGAAACATTTCTTTTATTACAGAAACCTCAGTAAAGGCAAATATGTGACAGAAAATGTGTTCAGGCACAACAGATGAAGGACTTTGGTTGCACCTTGTTGGGAATAGTTTATGACCATGATTGTTATGCCTGCAAGAGAACAAATAACGAGTGACAAATCTACACAAATGCATCATCAACAAAACATTGATAGTATTGATAATATCAGGTCTGTCAGAACAATGTATGCAATGTAACACAAGCACGCCATATGCGGGCATACTTCCACCTTTGCTGTGGGCTGATGATATCAAAGAACAGATGCTATCATAAGAATGAGGTGTATGGGCAGTATTGCTGCCATTTGTTGCACAGTAACAAAAAGCTACATTAATAAACACAAATATCTCATTTTATGAAGCCTTTATCCATATTTGCTTATGATAAGAGATTAATTCATTTGTCCCTCTGAATTATTGTAAAGGTATTCCACAGGGGCAACACTTCAAGACAGTGTTTTATCTTGTTCTGTTCTAACTACACTTTGTAGACTATACTGGCCACTGTGTGTGACCGTGTATCACTTTTAGTCTGCTGAAAATGAATGTGTTCTTTTGGTTTCAGAAACTCGGGTCATGTGGGTCCTCATCACCTCTTCAAGGCTGTCTTTGTGGGTAAATCTCCATGACAGATGGGTGTGCTTTGAGAGAGGCAGGGGGAGAGGAAATGGCATTTACTGAAGACTGTGTGTATCAGCTACTGAAACATCAGTTTACCTACATATTTTTAATAATGGCAAATCATTGATAAAAGCTGTTATTGGAGCTCAGTATTTGAATCTCCTATTGATCATGTTTTCCTTCTGTACTCAAAACCTTTGTTTGTTGGCTAGATCTCTGTTTTTTGAACATCTTTCAGGGAAGCATTGGCAAGTGGATCTTTACTGATTTCAGTGGTTTAACATGGTCTAATAAAGGCAGCGTGGTAGCTCATTGGTGAACACCATCACAGCACAAAGGTTCTGGGTTTGTTTCTGTGAGGAGTTTGCCTCTTCTCCACGTGTGTGTGTCAAGTCATGTCAAGTCAAAATTTATTTGTATAGCACATTTAAAACAACCACAGTTGACCAAAGTGTTGAACAGGCTTAAAATACCAGAAAGTAAATGACAAATAAGAATAAAAGAAAACAATAAAAATAATAAACATAATAATAAACATAATAATAATCCAGAGATTAGGGGCAGGCACTGCAAAGGCTCAGTTTTCTCTGATTTTGTACCTGGATCTCAGAACATCCAAGAGCATCTGGTTGGTCAACCTCAGTGCTCTAATTGGAGTATGATGATGCAGGAGATCTGCTAGATAAGGTGGTGCCAGCCCATTTAAAACCTTAAAAACAAGCAATAAAATCTTAAAATGAATCCTGAAATGGACAGGAAGCCAGTGGAGAGACGCCAATACTGGTGTTATGTGATCACGCTTTCTTTTTCCAGTTAGAAGACAAGTGGCATTTTGTACTAAGTGCAGACGATGAAAAAATGACACCAACATACAAAGAATTACAATAGTCTAACCGAGAGGCAATAAAACCATGAATAACTCTTGAAATCTTTAGGAGAGAGATAGGCCTTTATCTTGGCTAAAAGTCTTAACTGAAGCTAGTTTTGACAACTGAACTAATCTGTTTATAAAATTTGAAGGAGCTGTCAACAATCACACCAAGATTCTTCACAAAAGATCGAGTGTAAGAAGCTAATGGACCAAGAGTACCATCAGAGTCATCCAACATACCAATCCCAGTCTTATTTTCCTTAAGACTGAGAAAGTTTAAATGCATCCAAGTTTTGATATCTTTTAAGCAGTCCAGCAAAGGCTGCACTGAATCTTTACTTTTTGTTTTTATAGGCAGATAAATTTGTATATCATCAGCAAAACAATGAAAAGGAATATTATGTTTCTTGAAAAGGGACCCCAAGGGCAGCATATACAATGAAAAGAGGATGGGGCCCAAAACGGAGCCTTGAGAGACCCCACAAATAAGTGGGGCTGCAGTCAAAGAATATTTTCCTAGGTGAACCAAGAAACTCCTATTTGTCAGGTATGATTGTAACTGTTTGAGGGCAGTACCTTTGATACCTACACACTGTTCAAGACGTGATAAAAGGACAGTGTCAAAGGCAGCAGTCAGGTCTAAAAGCACCAGAATAGCAGAGTTCCCTGAATCAACAGTTAAGAAAAGATCATTAAAAACTCTTAAAAGAGCTGTTACAGTACTCTGGTGTGGTTTAAAACCAGCCTGAAACATTTCATAAATGCCAAGGTTATCTAAAAATGTTTCCAGTTGAATAAAAACTACTCTCTCCAAAACTTTAGACAGAAAAGATAGCTTAGAAATTGGCCTGAAGTAAGAGAGAACAGAACAAGATTTTCCAGATTTTTCTTTTTGATAAGAGGCTGCACTACATCATGCTTAAAAGCAGCTGGAACACACCCTGAAATAAGAGAGATATTTATCAAAACAAGAAAACTGTATTACCCAACAGTATCAAAAACTTATTTTAGTAGACAAGAGGGAATACTGTCTGGGGGCATTCCCATAAAATTCCTAAGGAGACTTGAAGCTTATCCTTCCTCTACTTTCTTTCAGCTCATCTACATGCGTGTCTGAGAGCGCAGGTAGTATTTAGCCATGGCTCTGAATTTGGTTTAGTGCATTTAGTCCTAAATGGAGCAACAGAGTCCAAGATATCATTGCAAATGGAATCAAAAAGGGTGGTAATCCTCAACAGTGAGATCACAACAGCCATCCAGGGTATGAAACATAGAGTCTTTGAAAGCAATAAAAAACTGCGGTGAAGTTAGAGGGTTAATCACACGCAGGAGCACAAGTTGTAATCCTATTCCTTTAAACTTTTGGGCAACCCAAAAGCTCATGCACAAGAGTTTGAAGGAACAGCACAATTTTTGGAAAATATATTTTTTTGTTTTCTACAAGAGTTGAGAGGATCAATGTAAATCTCATGTCTGTGTGTGAAGAACAGCTGGAACTAGGATGTGGTTAGCCTAGCTTAGCATTAAGAGTGGAAGCCAGAGTAAAAAAAATAGCCTGGCTCTGTCCAAAATGAAAAAAATGAGAGAAAAAACATCTACCAACACCTCTAAACTCACTATTTATTGTTTACTTAATCCATACAAAAAGATATATGTAAAAATGACAATTTAACAGCTTTACAGAGTCTTCTTCTTACAGGGAGATTCCATTGTGGTACCACTGTGCCAGCACAAAGAACTACTCCAAATCTGTGTTCACCAATTGTATCTGGCAACCTGCACTGCAATTGGAAATGCTGGACACAAGGGCTGAGCTGACTGATACTAAACTGTTGATTGTTGATAAATAATTACAGCACATTAATTGCCTCTAGAATCACAAATTGTCATTTTGACATTTCTCTTTGAGTCCAAATTAAACAAATGAGATAAAAGAGGTAATTAGCGAGCTTTAGAAGGTGGCGCTGGGCGTATTTTTTTAATTTTGGTGAGAACCAGGCTAGCTATTTCCTCCTACGTGTTGATGGGTGGATGACATGACAAATGAATCTGGGGTTGCTAAAACAAAAATCATATTCGTAATAGAGTACATGAATGTTGTGACGAGTACAGTCACACCCATGTTCTCATGCAAACAGATGCAAAATTCACATGCATCCTGCCTGTGATTTTTGCAAGAACTACTCTAAATCTTCAGGAACTATTCCAAATCTGTGCTCACCAACTGTATCTGGCAACCTGCGCTACAATTGGAAATGCTGGGTGTATTTTTTTAGTTTTGGTGAGAACCAGGCTAGCTTTTTCCTCCTACCTGTTGATGGGTGGATGACATGACAAATGAATCTGGGATTGCTAAAACAAAAATCATATTCGTAATAGAGTACATGAATGTTGTGACGAGTACAGTCACACCCATGTTCTCATGCAAACAGATGCAAAATTCACATGCATCCTGCCTGTGATTTTTGCAAGAACTACTCTAAATCTTCAGGAACTATTCCAAATCTGTGCTCACCAACTGTATCTGGCAACCTGCGCTACAATTGGAAATGCTGGGCGTATTTTTTTAGTTTTGGTGAGAACCAGGCTAGCTTTTTCCTCCTACCTGTTGATGGGTGGATGACATGACAAATGAATCTGGGGTTGCTAAAACAAAAATCATATTCGTAATAGAGTACATGAATGTTGTGACGAGTACAGTCACACCCATGTTCTCATGCAAACAGATGCAAAATTCACCTGCATCCTGCCTGTGATTTTTGCAAGAACTACTCTAAATCTTCAGGAACTATTCCAAATCTGTGCTCACCAACTGTATCTGGCAACCTGCGCTACAATTGGAAATGCTGGGCGTATTTTTTTAGTTTTGGTGAGAACCAGGCTAGCTTTTTCCTCCTACCTGTTGATGGGTGGATGACATGACAAATGAATCTGGGGTTGCTAAAACAAAAATCATATTCGTAATAGAGTACATGAATGTTGTGACGAGTACAGTCACACCCATGTTCTCATGCAAACAGATGCAAAATTCACATGCATCCTGCCTGTGATTTTTGCAAGAACTACTCTAAATCTTCAGGAACTATTCCAAATTTCTGTTCACCAATTGTATCTGGCAACCTGCGCTACAATTTGAAATGCTGGACACAACGGCTGAGCTGACTGATACTAAACTGTTGTTTGTCACTAAATAATTACAAAATTAACATTAACATTAATTGCCTCTAGAACCACAAATTGAACATTTTTACATTTTTCTTTGAGTCCAGATTAAACAAACAAGATAAAAGAGGTAATTAGCAAGCTTTAAAAGGTGGTGCAGGGCGTACTTTTTTAACTTGGCTGGCTATTTCCTCCTACCTGTTGATGGGTGGATAACATGTCAAATGAATCTGGGGTTGCTAAAACAAAAATCAGATTCGTAATAGAGTACAAGAATGTTGTGATAAGCACACTCACACCCATGTTTTCACAAAAAAACTTGCAAAAATCCCATGCAGGGTGTGTGGGAGTTCTTTGTTGGAACTCTATTCACCAACCAAATCACTCAAGCGAGACGTAACTAATCCATAAGAGGAGGGAATGAGGGCAAACTCTCACTGTCTCTCAAATACAGCGGTACACACACACACAGTCATACACACATACTCAGACAGGTTTCAGATAACACAGGAAACACATAGGTCCACACACAATACAATCTACCTGTGCGTACATATTGGAATACTGACATAGTTAAGACTGAAGCGGTGCAACATCTGAATAAGACTGCTGGTTAAGTGCAGAACACATTAAGGTAAGTAAAATTAATTTGTATCTTTTGTATATTTTTAATATTTGCATTAGCAGTGATCTTACACATCACTTTGTAACTTTTGTTTTAAAATTATTAGTGTTGTCCTTTTTTGAGATATGTTCTTCAGATTAAATTAAATTAACATTTACTTGAAAATATTTGAGTGTCTGAATACATGAGATGCTGTTAGTCTTATTTTCATGGGGATCATGTTAAACATTTTTGAAATAGAGATTCTCATATTTGACTGAATTATATTTCATTGTGTTCTCTAAAATTTACAAAAAAAACTTCTTAACATTTAATGTATGAAATATCTTTTTGCTATAATTTTTTGTAAGCATTTTTAAATTTCCTTTTTATTTTGCCTCTAGCTGCTGTCTGTGCTGATTGTCACTTTCCCTTTCTTCCTTAGGTGTTTTCATTTGTTGCCTCATTACACCTGGCTTACTGCCAGTAACCACTCTGTACCTGACTACACACACAGATAGATTACCTTAATTCCCTTATTTGTGTTCAGTTGATTTGTGGTGTGGGCAATAGCATTAGAGAGAGTTAGATCAGGTGAAGGTAAGAGTTGAGAACAGGCAGAAAGAGGAGGGTTTAAAAACAGTATCCATCCAGATTTCTACTTCTTTCAACTTCACCCTCCTTACCCTCCTGCTCTTCCACCACCATGACTGCCAGACAGACAGTCATGCTCCTGGTGGCAGTGGTCCTCTATTTCCCAAGCCTTGCTCACAGCTTCCAACCACTTATATTTAATGAGAATTCCATCACTCACCGCCAAATCACGGAAAGGGCGGTTCTCCGAAAGACAGCTGAGGTCTGCCGAGACTTTGCTGCCTCCGCAGGACAGGACTTCAGCCTGGTTGTAAGTTGGAAAACCACACTGAAACACAACAGGAAGGACTGTGGTAGATTTACATATCTAAGTTATATGTTTTGCATATTTCAATTTAGAGACATGAGTTCAATCATATGTTTTTTTTTCACTATAATTTTGTTCTGGTATATTAACACAATGTTTCCCCTCAGGAGGTGAGGGTATCAAACACACAGTCTTACAGAAGTTAATTAGGGGCAACTACTTGCACCTGATGCTGACAAATTATAAATAAATAGATAAATACTGATAATTACGGCTGACTTTTGAACAAGGGACATTATCTCAGGTACTGAGTCGTGATGA
Source organism: Thunnus thynnus (assembly GCF_963924715.1). Lineage (NCBI taxonomy): Eukaryota > Metazoa > Chordata > Actinopteri > Scombriformes > Scombridae > Thunnus > Thunnus thynnus. The sequence continues at coordinate 4,481,550 of NC_089519.1, read as the reverse complement.
CACTAGGGGTAGACTTTTTAGTTTTTTAACAACCTGCCCTCTTTTTATTTTTAAAGACCACAGGGACACAAAAGTAGAGTGTTAATGTTTTAAACAGTCAGTTATTTGTCTCTTCTTTGTCTACAGATTGATAACAGCCTTTCAGCTGGCAAGGTACAAAGGGCGTGTTCCTCTGTAGGCACCTCCACTCTCCTGTCCACTGCCATCTTCCAAACTTCCATTGCCCAAATGTACTTTGCAAATGCAAAGGTGGACGTAGAGTTTATACTGAGTGACACGCACCATTTTGTTGATGAAGCCTTCCAGGGAGGACGGGATCTCATCACAGAAGGTACACTTCATGTGTTGTGTACCTTCATAGGACCTCCATAATCCAATAAACACGGCATTAGAAAAAGTATATTGGATCCTATATTTAAGATGTTTTGAATACAAAGGCTCAAATGTAGTTTTAGAGCAACTTGTGGTCAGTTTATCTGCCACAAATAGCAAATGTGTAATATGCACAAACCACAGATGGCTAATATCACTTTGGAAGCCAGACAGTTTTAGATATAGCAGAGGAAGAGAATTAAATAATCTGCAGTAAATAAATGAGAAAAGTCCGCGGTCCCAAATATCAACAAGAAAAAATAGATATAATCTGCTTAGAGTCTGGTGTAGTGAATGTGAAGAAGACAGTTGGACAAAATTTCTATAAATGATTTTACTCTTTCACTTCAATCTTTCCTATGATAAAAGATTTCCCAACAATGACCAAACCAGACATCAAAATAAACATGCTCAATTAAGGACAATCTGATGTACTTTAATAAAATGTAATGGGATACTTATTTTAGTATAAGCAGATTGACTATATTTTCACATCTTGCCCAGTGTAGCTTTTGTTTGCACCTAACTCTCTGTCTTCTATTATACCGTTAAGGTGTGTCTTATGTGAAAGCCAGTGTGAAGCTGGAGAACTTTGCCGCAGGGAGGTGGACTCTTGGACAAATCTGTCACCCCCTACAGGTGAGGGTGATGATTTTTTGAGGGATGGTGGTGCCATTTCTAGAGGTGAGAGGCATGATCAAAACAAGTAGTGGTGGTGTTGTTAATAATATGTAATATTTTGTGTATTAAGGACTTCTACAGCCACAGCAACTGGGTGGAGATGGGGAACACTGTCCCTTACAGCACTCTGATCAGACCTGACCAACCTTTTGAGAACCTGGCAGGTAGGATACCACTGACTGGTTTCAACAGAAACTCTTGTCCACAAAGACTCTTTCTTGAGCAGAATGACTGTATAGGCTTGAGTGAGAAATCACACAAGACACATTGTCACCTTATCTGTCACCTGTCAGTTAACAAATACCCACCCTGCAACGGCTCATAACTCACAAATCCACATATGAAAATGGACACATTATTACTCAAAATTTTTAGCATGTTTCCCTCAACACCTATAGCTTAGTAAATACACTACATGTTTGCATTTACTTACCTGCGTCAAACACATCACACATCACAAAAAAGTCCATTAGTGATACATTTGAAATATAATCTATCACACACATTTGTAAAACTATTGTTTTTCTTTCAAACATATTTTCATTTATTTATAATTATATTAGGGTATGTTTATTTTTGTCTCATTTGCTAAATTTGCTGCAGGCCCAGATACTCCAACCTGTAGAAACTGTATAAATGGGAATTGTGATGACAACCTTCTGCCAGAACTGCAGCAGCAGGGGCTTCTCACTACAGGCTACTTCAGTTTCTTCTCCAGATCAAAACCTGCAGGTAACTTAAAAGAATTGTGTACATTTGTGTTGTGTTCCATGATTAGTCCTCAGCTAACATATCTATGCTAGCAATATTTATTGATGTTTGGCTTCCACTAAAAAGAGAACCAAGTGATACAGTAGTAGTCATCAGATATATTAAAAAGGTAATCAGATCTTCAAAGTAAGAGCTGGCCTAGAGCAGGGGACCCCCAATATTAAAGCTTTGATATTGTTAAAATATTCTCCCATGATCAGGTAATCTTGCTCTCCACTGATAATTGATTACATCCCTGTCGTCCCAATGAATGTGATGTGGGGTGGTACAGAATCTGAGCTTGTATTTATCTCTCTGCTCAAAGGTAAATGCAGCCATGGAGGTTCATTTGACCAGACAAGCAAACAGGACCCAGTGGGCGGCATCAATAAGGATGACATTACATCCGATCATGGCTCACTTCACCGCAAAGCAGCTAATTTGGCTGTGGATGCCACTATGGAGCTACTGGAGGACATCAGAGTAGCTGTCGGAGACAAGAACTTCCTGCGGTATGACCCAAATTCACCTTAGACAGGCAGTTACAGTTATATGTATAATATGATAGGTTTTTGAAGTTCTGGTAACATGATTAAATGATAATCACTGATTCCTGGCAGTGTGGCTCCCAGCAAAATAATCCAGATGAGATAACTTGTGTTTTGTCTCTTGTTCCTGCAGATTGATGGGCCTCTCCCAGTCCACTGTGCTGTGTTTTGTCATTGACACCACAGGCAGTATGAGCGATGACATAGCTGAGGCTAAGAGAGTTTCCTTTGAAATCATTGACAGCAAGAGGGGAACCATGCAGGAGCCCTCTGCCTACATATTGGTACCTTTCAATGACCCAGGTATGTAACTCACACAGAGGTACAGTATTTGTAGTTCTTTATAGAGAAGTACGGACTGTTGTTGTTGTTTGAGTGTAATTTACTCATGCATATGCTGCCTCTGACTCCATTTAGGTGTCAATTTCTTGTTTTCATATAAAGTAGGCTTAGTTCCATTGTAAATATGAAAAAATACTGTAAAACTGCATATTTACCATTGTAAACTACATGTGTATGCTTAATGTCACAGTAGCCACAGGAAACTGCATATAATAAATTGCATGATTGGAATCACTTATCTATTCTATATCCAGGTTTTGGACCTCTGATGAAGACAACCAATGCAGACATCTTCAAAGACAGCATCAACAAGCTGACTGCTAGTGGAGGAGGAGACATCCCAGAGTTGTGCTTGTCTGGACTGCAGGTGCTGATACAATGATACGAATATGATGAACCCTTATGCAATAATCAAATGTTCAATTTGGACAAGTAACAACACATGATAGGATTCCACTTAAAGTTACTAACCAATAAAACTGAAGTGCCCAGTCATACTTATCAGTGAACAAATTGATGCATAATTGAACAAAATCATTTCTCATTCAAATTTATCTCATTTCTAGTCTAATATTCTAATGAAAAACTGCTTTTCCTGTCCTATATGTGGCCAACAGCTTGCCTTGACTGCGGCTCCACCCTCCTCTGAGATCTTTGTCTTCACCGACGCTCCAGCTAAAGATGCTCATTTAAAAAGCACCATCACTGCCCTTATAGAGAGCACCAAGTCTGTGGTGAGAGCCAATTCCATCACCATTCTTGCTCTTCAAATGTCAATGCATCCCATAGAAAGAAAGAGATGATAAAACAGTATTTAGACTTGTGGGCTCATATAAACATGCTATAAGTCACAAAATGAGTTTACTTTTATGGTAAATAGTGTTATTCATGTATCATTCTTGTATGACCTTTACATTCACATTTTTTTATCTATCCTCACACTTTTAGGTCACTTTCATGTTGACGGATGTCCTCCCCAGTCGAAGGCGCCGCAGAGACATTGGGGGTGCGCCTTCGCGCTCAATGAGCCAATCAGATGCCCAACTGTACCGTGACCTAGCCCAAGCCTCTGGAGGTCAGGCCATTGAGGTCACCAAGTCAGACCTCTCTCTGGCTACAAGTGTTATAGAGGATTCATCAGCCAGCGCTGTGGTAAGACTTTAAACAAAAAACTCATGCCTGACTGAAGACGGTACTGTATGTGTATAAATGTGCCGTTTCTGTCCCTTTCTCTTCCAGGTGACAGTTTTTCAGGTAGTGAGGAATCCTGGAAAGCCTGATAGTTTTACCTTTACTGTTGATGACTCACTTAGGAACATGACCGCCTACATCACAGGAGCCTCGACTCTCACCTTCAATCTCACCAGCTCCACAGGTGTTGTTATTGTCTCTCAAATTAGGACCCATTTTGATTGCTACAAAACTCATTAGCAGTGGGAAAATCTGCTTTTGATAATGATAGTAATGTCTTAAATAGTGCTTATTGACATGCTAAATGTTATAGCAATTAACATGTTTCCTTCCCCACCAGGTGTATCTCAGAGTTCCAGTCAGTCTAGTGGTCCTCTGGCATCTTCCACCACAGCAGGAAACCTACGCCGTTTACGCCTCAACACTGACAATCAAACAGGACTTTGGGAAATCAGTGTTAACTCTGATAACCCCTACTCTGTTAAGGTCATAGGTCAGTAGTATGGTGGAATTGAAGGTGTTAATTTAATGGTTCAACCAAAAGATCATTTATTTTGCAGGTCTCTGTCTACAGCTGTATTTGCTATTGTGAATGGTAGCACTACTAATCTGTTTTGTGTGTGTACATCAGGTCAAAGTTCAGTGAACTTCATTTATAACCTTGTGGAAGCACATGTGGGAGCCCATGGGGACTTCAGTCTGAAGGAGGGACGCCCTCTTTCAGGTCAGACCACTCTTTGGTTATTGTTGTCTTCACCATAATCTTTAAAAGACTGATCATTAGACTTGAACATCTTCTTTTACATTCCTGAAAATCCTTATGAATGAAAACCCATCAGCCCTGCTATTCTGTCTGTTTCAGAGCCCCTCGGTCTTCTTTAGTTGTGTACATTTTGTTCAGGTCTAAATGATACTCACCCACTTTATTCTTCTTGCCAAACCTTTCAGGGGGGAATTCCAGCCTCATGGTGTCTTTGACAGGAAGTGACACAGTAAAGGTCACAGAAGTGACTCTGTTTGACAGCTCAGGGCCAACAGAGGTCAACGGATCATTGCAGGCATGTCATGTGTTACACTCGATAAACTAAGATAACCTAACCCAGTACTTACAAATACAGTGTATACTTTACATCACTGCTTAAAACTGAAAAATGTTTTGAAATATTTTATATTTCCTATCTTGGGGGAAGTCATTGGTTGCAGTTGATCTGACTACATTTTCCAACAGGTGATTCTCATATGTTCTTATATGGTATATGTCCTGAATGCAGAGTTTAAAAGTGTTTGACAAAGATTTGGCTGGCAACAAGATGGGTTACAGAGATGAATTACCTGTCTCAAGCAGGTTTTATGTCTATAGAAGTTGATTTTCATGCTGTGTTGAAATGATCTGGAATTAGTTGTTTGCCTGGAATATAGGAACTTTAGATAAGCTTTGGATAACTGGCAATTGATGTATTCATGACTTCAGTAGTTAAAAGGTTAACATGAAACCTTGTGTGTGATTCTTTGACCATTCTCATTCATTTCAAGACAAAACATGGAAGGAAATTTGAATAATTTGTGGCATTTTATGATACAGTGGGCACAGTTTAATTCACAAAGCAGGTCTGCAACATAAGAATGTTCCTAATCACAACTAGTTGGCATGTTGTAGACTTTTGCAATATTGGCAAAGTGATGAGATTGCAGACAGATAGTCAACAGTAGTCAAACTCTTACTATTGTGTTCATCTCATGTTCCTGTCTATGACAACATTTGTCTTTCTCTCTGTTCAACCACAGGAGTTAGGAGGTGGTAACTTCCTGGTAAGTTTCAGTAATGTACCAGCAGGTGAGTTTGTTGTTCGCCTGAAAGGACAGGACAACAGCTCCACCTCCAGGTCAACAACAAGCAGCTTCCAGAGGCAGGCCTCCACACAGATCAAGACCTCCAGCATCTCTATTACTGTGAGCTCAATATCTTTGTTTTCTGTCTCAGTGAAGTGAATATTGTACCAATATGATTATTATTTGAAAAACCACAACCCTAACACTACTATGCTTCTTTCAGCTCCATGCTCAAATCAATATCCATCAACATATCATCTTGTACAATATGAAAAGAAATGTTTAACTATCTCTATCTGCTTTTCTTACCGTCATCCTTTGCTGCCACCTTTCCAGGTCCAAGCCAACAACACCAACATAGAACCAGGCTCCACCATCTCCATCCCTTTCACAGTCACCACAACGACCAATGGAGTTGTTAACGACACCGCAACTGGGACGTTGACTGTGCGAGCAAACAATGACCGCAGCTATGCTTCCACTTCACCCAGCACCATCACCATAGAAGCAGGCAGTGGAGGTAAAGCCAACGGTACTGTAACCTTAACAGCGCCAGCCAGTGCTGCGTCAGGAACAGATGTGACCCTTACTATTGAAGCAGAAAATGCAGCTGCCACCGACATCAACTACGCTGTCCTCAGGTTTTCTGTTGCTGCCAAGGTAAGAGAAAAGGATAAGGAGCTGGTTTCGTGACAATTAAGAGCCTGATATGAGTTTTGTACACAAATATTGGCAAATTAGTCAAAATGAGTTATGGTCAAATATATATAATGTATGTTGACTGCAAACAAATGAGACCAAAGGACAGATGCTCATGTTTTTTTTTGTTTGATATTACTGTCACCAATATTTTGTGGTTACACTAAGTAAACTAAAGTGTCAAAGTTTGGCATAACAATTATTCATGTTAAATTACCATTCATAGCTGCTTAAATGAATTGCCCAGGTCTTATTGCTGTTTCTGTGTCTCCAGGTGACAGATATTAACCGCCCAGGGTGCCAGGTTGTCAGTACATCAGCCAGCTGTCCATTCTCTTCATCGCTCTGTGCTTCCTCCCGCTGGGAATTCATCGCTAACCTCACCGATGGCATCAACGGGACCGGCATTGAAAGAATAACCATCCGGAAAGGGAATGGTACCCTCAACACCAGCACAGCGGTTGGAGCAGGGGGCGAGAACGTTACAGTGGCTACCTACAGCGCCTCCTGCTGTTCACAGGATGTAGAGCTGGCTGCTGTGGACAGAGTAGGAAATGTAGGCACATGTGTGGGACAGGCGAGAGCAGTTACCACAGCTGCACCTGCGACTACAGCGTCTGCAGTTAACACAACATCCACTGGAGGGCACTCTTTGAGCATATCACGTTTTCTCTGCATCAGCATTGTGGTTTCTCTCATTTGGAAGTGAAAGGGATGAATGTAATGTAGAATGCACTGATAACATGAAATTGTAGCACATTATTTCACATGGTTTCATTTGGTGTGTTTACATTTTATCACCATTGCTGGAAGGAAATAGGACATTTCCCGCATCTCTTCAACTAATAATTTCTTGATGTATAAATAACTGTATTTTACTTTGCTGCCTTGTATTTTGGATGTGTGAAAAATCAGTATTGTACTTTGAAAGATTTCTTTATATTCCTGGCAGTGTGTAGATTTGCAACACATTGCAGCCATCACAGCTGAGAGGTGAAGCCAGTGTAGAAGTGCCTAAAGCTGAATTTTGTGAAATTACTGCTACATGCTCATGAAATCTCAGACTATACTCACTGGAAAGTCAATGGGCTCATCAAAAATCAAAATTCTCCAACCTCTCTCTCACTAATAATAATATATAGTAATGATAAGTTTGAGGGTTTCTTCTGATGTGTGGCTTTGTGGCAAATTTAAAAATCCTTGTTGTACAATGGGAATACTAAAGCTTAAATAAAAGTGTGTTCTTGTTGTTTTCCTTAACTGAGAGCTGTAGTGGTTGCCGTTTGACTGTAGTGATGGTGGTGAGCAATAAATACTGAAAACTTCCCAGCAGAAAAATCATGACATCGGACAAGATATGTCAAAAATATATCAATAGTATTCACTGATTCAGGTTATTGTAGAGGATTGATAGTGTGTGTGGGCCACACAGGGACAGGGAATAAAAACAACCCTATTAGTCGTAAATTCAGTCGCCAAAAACAACCTATAGTTACATTTGAGTGACAGACGCCATCTAGCAGCCATAGTATTTATGGTGACACAGTTCAGATGATGTCTACATAAGGTGACTTGCTTATTAGGAAGAGGCAGGTTGGGTGTAGGGCTAGATAGACAGTTAGATGTCAAAAAGTGGCGATAAATGGACATAGCTGCAGGACACCACTGTTTTCTCCCCATTCCAACTGCAAGTTGGGGCAGTTTTTTTAAAAACCATAACATGGTGTTTAGTGTTACCATGACAACAAAGGTTGCCTAACATTAAGGAAGTTGTAACTATGCTTCAAGTTAACATTTTAATGCAAACCATGATCTTTCTGTGGCCAGAGCAGGTGGAGTTTTTAAAATAGTGTCGACTACACCACCTCGGGGAATTTCACCCTAAGGAAATTGCTGAACTTAACCACTTTGAGAAAAGTTCAAATAGGCTCAAACAAACAAACAAACAAACAAAAGATGAGATTCCAATAACAACAATTTTATTAAAGTGGCAGTCAAGAGCCACAAACTACAAAATGCAAAATAGCACTGTAACCAGTAACACCAAACTACATGCAAATGCCCCTAAGTGGTTAACTGTAACTAAAACAAAGCAAATACCCACACATCACACACAGTTGTCCAAATGGAAGGCACCAAAACCAAAGAAAGAAAGGCACCAAAAAAAAAAGAAACACACACTGCTTATATTATGACAGTGGAACAAGTAGCATTCCCAGTGTCCTGCATGGGCAGCTCAGTTCACTCCCAACTAAACTGAGCGTGGAGAAAGCCACGGAGCCAAACTGGTTGCAATGCGGAAACAAAACATCCAAAAAAAACAATACAAGTAAAAACCAGTCCATATACCGACAATGATCGCAGAGTGGAAGTGTGGAAACAGAGAGACAAAACAGCTGATGAAGAGATGTAAAGACAGAACAAAACAAGCTGTTGTAGAAATGTAGATCTATAGAGACAGCTGATAGAGTGATGTAAAGACAGAACAGCAGTTACCCATGGAGTAGGGGCCAGGGGTTTGGAAATGGCCACCCATCATAGTCCACAGCCTGGCTTCAAAAATGCCTGCAAAGTGCATGACACACCAACATTACCAACTGAGAACTACACCTGAATTAAAAGTAATGCAAACTCACGTATACATACCAAAGAGAGTGAAGGTGCAGCTTCCTAGCAGCGGGAGCTCAATCACTATCACAGCAGATCAGAGACCAAAAAGAAAAAGTTACATGTAGCTGGAGGCCAAGTAAAAGTGGCTTAAAGTTAATGAAATAAGATTAAGCCAGCCTACCTTGACCAAGACCAAGCTGCATTAAGCAAGGGCTCAAAGTGAGGCGATATTACTCCAGGTATGCAGCCAGGAGACGAGCAGACCATGCTGTAAAATAAAGGAGCAGAAGCAGATATGATGCCAACGGCACACACTGAACGTGCAGCACAGGAAAACTAAAAATATACACCTTACAATTGCTGGGAGACCAGATCGTGAGGAAACACAGCAGACACGCCAGTAACTAACACCAAACTGTGCACATGCCAGCCGCACGGCAACCAGGCTCCAAAAAGAGTTAAAAATGTCCATCTGAGGAGCAGTCACCTGCCTAGATATATATCGCTGAACGGCGCCACACAGTAATTAGAGCACAGATGAATCATTGAATCCAGCCCGTTAAGTGGGCCGGAAGTAAAAAAAGAAAAACCTAATCTGCCATATTTCCCTAACCAAGTGGTTTTTGTGCCTAAACCTAACCTGACTTAATCACAGCGTTGTCGCACCATAAAACATCCTTTTTTTCACAGTGATTTGTAATGGTTTTGGAATGCAGCATATTATGCGCCATTGGGTCGATCTGGAGTGCAGGTACAAACGACCTACAGAACCGTGACAAATAAAAGTGCATGAATAACCAGGATGTGGTTAGCCAAGCTTAGCATTAAGACTGGAAGCCCAAGGGAAAAAAAACCTGGCTCTGTCCAAAATGAAAAAATTAAAGAAAAAACATCTACCAACACCTGTAAACTCAGTAATTAATGCACTGTGTCTTATTTACTTAATCCATACATAAAGAGAAATGTAAAAATGACAATTTAACAGCCAGCGACAGTGATAGTGCACAACTTTACAGAGTCTTCTTGTTACAGGGAGGTTCCCAGGTTTGGTACTGTTGTGCCTGCACAAAGAACTATACCAAATCTGTGCTCACCAATTGTATCTGGCAACCTGCGCTACAATTTGAAATGCTGGACACAAGTGCTGAGCTGACTGATACTAAACTGTTGTTTGTCGATAAATAATTACAGCACATTAACTGCCTCTAGAACCACATATTGTCATTTTTACATTTCTCTTTGAGTCCAGATTAAACAAACAAGATACAAAGATGTAATTAGTGAGCTTTAAAAGGTGGTGGTCGGTATATTTTTTTAACTTTGGTGAGAACTTTGGTGTTTCCCCCTGTGTATTGATGTGTGGATGGAAAGTCAAATGAATCTGGGGTTGCTAAAACAAAAATCAAATTCATAATAGAGTACAAGAATGTTGTGATAAGCACACTCACACCCATGTTTTCACAAAAAAACTTGCAAAAATCCCATGCAGGGTGTGTGGGAGTTCTTTGTTGGAACAACCAAATCACTCAAGCGAGACGTAACTAATCCATAAGAGGAGGGAATGAGGGCAAACTCTCACTGTCTCTCAAATACAGCGGTACACACACACACAGTCATACACACATACTCAGACAGGTTTCAGATAACACAGGAAACACATAGGTCCACACACAATACAATCTACCTGTGCGTACATATTGGAATACTGACATAGTTAAGACTGAAGCGGTGCCAACATCTGAATAAGACTGCTGGTTAAGTGCAGAACACATTAAGGTAAGAGTGTGTAAAATTAATTTACATCTTTTGTATATATTTAATATTTGCATTAGCAGTGATCTTACACATATCACTTTGTAACTTTTGTTTTAAAATTATGAGTGTTGTCCTTTTTCGAGATATGTTCTTCAGATCAAATTAATCTTTACTTGAAAATATTTAAGTGTCTGAATACATGAGATGCATATTTTCATGGGGATCGTGTTAAACACTTCGAAATAAAGATTCTCATATTTGAACAATATTTCCTTGTGTTCATGCAAACCCTAAAATTAAAAGAAATCTCACATTTAATGTACTATTTATTTAATATTATCATTTGTTTCTTTTTGTTTTACCCCTAGCTGCTGTCTGTGCTGATTTTCATGTTCCCTTTCTTTCTCAGGTGTTTTCACTTGCCTCTTGTTGCCTGATTGCACCTGGCTCACTGCCAGTAACCTCTCTGTGCCTGACTACACCAAGAGATAGATGACCTAAATTCCCCTACTTGTGTTCAGTTGATTTGTGGTGCGGGCAATAGCAATAGAGAAAGTCAGATCAGGTGAAGGTAAGAGTTGAGAACGGGCAGAAAGAGGAGGGTTTAAAAACAGTATCCATCCAGATTTCTACTTCTTTCAACTTCACCCTCCTTACCCTCCTGCTCTTCCACCACCATGACTGCCAGACAGACAGTCATGCTCCTGGTGGCAGTGGTCCTCTCCTTTCCAGATCTTGCTCACGGCTTCAAACCACTCTTCTCACTTTATGGGAATTCCATCACTCACCGTCACATCACGAACAGGGCGGTCCTCCGAAAGACAGCTGAGGTCTGCCGAGACTTTGCTGCCTCTGAGGGACAGAACTTCAGCCTGGTTGTAAGTTGGAAAACCACACTGAAACACAACAGGAAGCACCGTAGTGCATTCAATATGTTTTGCACCTTTCTATTTAGAGACATGAGCTCAGTCATGTTTTTCTTTTGTTCCGGTATACTAACACAATGTTTTCCCTCAGGAGGTGAGGGTATCAAACACACAGTCTTACAGAAGTCGGCTTCTTGCACATGATGCTGGCAAATTATAAATAAATTGATAAATACTGATTATTTATAATTATGGCTGAATTTTGAACAAGGGACATTATCTCAGATACTGATGACATTTAATGATAAACATTCTTGGAAGTATTCCACTAGTGGCAGACTCTTTTGCTTTTTTTTTAGCAACCTGTTCCTGTCTTAAGGTCTACCTTTCTGTCTGTGCAGAAGTTTTTAGACCAAAGACCATAGTGACACCAAAGTAGAGTGTTAAAATTTTAATCAGTCGTTTATTTGTCACTTCTTTGTCTACAGATTGATAACAGTCTGTCAGCTGACAAAGTGCAAAGGGCCTGTTCCTCTATAGGCACTTCCACTTCTCTCCTGTCAACTGTCATCTTCCAAACTTCCATGGCCCAAATGTACTTTGGCAACGCAAAGGTGGACGTAGCGTTTATGCTGAGTGACAAGCACCATTTTGATGATGAAGCCTTCCAGGCAGGACGGGATCTCATTACAGAAGGTACACTTCATGTGTTGTGTTCCTCCATAAGACCTCCATAATCCAATAAACACAATATTAGAAAAAGTATATTGGACCCTATATTTAAGATGTTTTGAACACAAAGCCTAAAATGTAGTTTTAGAACAACTTGTGGTCAGTTTATCTGCCACAAATAGCAAATGTGTAATATGCACAAACCACAGATAGCTAATAAAACTTCAGTAGCCAGACAGTTTTAGCAGAGGAAGAGAATTAAAAAATCTGCAGTAAATAAATGGAAAACATCCACGAGAAAATTCAACAAGTTAGTGGTCCTAAATATTAATAGAAAAATAGATATAATCTGCTTAGAGTCAGGTGTAGTGAAGTTGGAGAAGACAGTTGGACAAATTTCTATAAATGAGAATAAACATGGTCAATTAAGGAGAATCTGATGCATTTTAATAAAATGTAATGGGATACTTATTTTAGCATAAGCGGATAACTATATTATCACATCTTGCCTAGTGCAGCTTTTGCTTGCACCTAACTGTCTTCTATTGTGCTGTTAAGGTGTGTCTTATGTGAAAGCCAGTGTGAAGCTGAAGAATTTTGTCGCAGGGAGGTGGACTCTTGGACGAGTCTTTCACACCCTACAGGTGAGGGTGATGATTTTTTGAGGGATGATGGTGCTATTTTTGAAGGTAAGAGGCATGATCAAAACAAGTAATGGTTGTGTTGTTAATGATATGTAATATTTTGTGTATTAAGGACTTCTACAGCCACAGCAACTGGGTGGAGATGGGGAACACTGTCCCTTACAGCACTCTGATCAGACCTGACCAACCTTTTGAGAACCTGGCAGGTATGATACCACTGACTGGTTTCAACAGAAACTCTTGTCCACAAAGACTCTTGCTTGAGCAGAATGACTGTATAGGCTTGAGTGAGAAATCACACAAGACACATTGTCACCCTATCTGTTACCTGTTAGTTAACAAATACCCACCCTGCAAGGGCTCGTAACGCCCAAATCCACATATGAAAATGTACACATTATTACTCAAAATTTTTAGCATGTTTCCCTCAACACCTATAGCTTAGTAAATACACTACATGTTTGCATTTACTAAATTTGCTGCAGGCCCAAGTACTCCAACCTGTAGAAGTTGTATAGGAGGGAATTGTACTAACAACCTTCTGCCAGACCTGCTGCAGCAGGGGCTTCTCACTACAGGCTACTTCAGTCTCTTCTCCAGATCAAAACCTGCAGGTAACTTAAAGGAATTGTGTACATTTGTGTTGTGTTCCACAATTAGTCCTCAGCTAACCATGAATGTGATGTGGGGTGGTACAGACTCAGAGCTTGTTTATCTCTGCTCAAAGGTAAATGCAGCCATGGAGGTTCATTTGACCAGACAAGCAAACAGGAGCCAGTGGGGGGCATCAATAAGGATGACGTTACATCCAGTCATGGTTCGCTTCACCACAAAGCAGCTGATTTGGCTGTGGATGCCACTATGGAGCTACTGGAGGACATCAGAGTAGCAGTTGGAGACAAGAACTTCCTGCGGTAGGACCCAAATTCACTTTAGACAGGCAGTTACAGTAACAAGATCGACCCGAATACAAATACGTTATTCAGCAAAGCACAAATAGTGGGTTTTTTCATGATTATTTGGTCAACACAGGTCGGTTACATCACTATCTCAGTCTCTCTCCTCTGCTCCACTGTTACGTCTATCAGCAGGTCTCAACGAGGGGAGTCACATCCACCTGCTACATGACGCACATTTCCTAATTTGGACATCACTCCCGGAGTTGGGGGTGTTCTTCAGGGATAAAGCTGAGCTACTAACACACACTAAAGTGCTCCCAAGGGACTCTCCATAGCTTGTTGATCCCCTTCTCCTTTCCACATAGTTAGTTTGTAAAAAATAGGCAATAAATGAAAAGTGCAAAGCAATAATTGCCTTTGACATTCTTCCCTATACATTACACGCTGTGTTGTCTCTGTGTTATGGGTGTATAAATAGGTAGAGGTCTGTCTGCAGTGAGGTGATGAGTAAAGTTTTAGCTCAGTAGTCAGCACCTTCATCTATGATCTGGGAGTCTCCAGTTTGAGACTCGGTGTGGGGACCTCCTTCGTAAGGTAGTTTATTCATGAACACTTATTGTAACACTTTAATTTTCTAAAATTAAAAGCGTAATAAAAACAAAAACAGGATTTTTAAGCCTCTTTCCACTTTTATTCAAATACAAATAATTTTGCTGCCTCAAAAAATACAATACAATACAAATACTGGGCCTTCTACACACCTCTAGTAATCACTGATTATTGGCAGTGGGGCTCCTAGCAAAATAATCCAGATAAGAAAAGCCCACTAATAGCATGCAGAAATACTTGTGTTTTGTCTCTTTTGTGTTCCTGCAGATTGATGGGCCTCTCCCAGCCCTCTGTGCTGTGTTTTGTCATTGACACCACAGGCAGTATGACCGATGACATAGCTGAAGCTAAGAGAGTTTCTTTTGACATCATTGACAGCAAGAGGGGAACCCTGCAGGAGCCCTTTACCTACATATTGGTACCTTTCAATGACCCAGGTAGGTAATTCACACAGAGGTACAGTATTTGTAGTTCTGTATAGAGAAGTACGGACTGTTGTTGTTGTTTGAGTGTAATTTACTCATGCATATGCTGCCTCTGACTCCATTTAGGTGTCAGTTTCTTGTTTTCATATAAAGTAGGCTTAGTTCCATTGTAAATATGAAAAAATACTGTAAAACTGCATATTTACCATTGTAAACTACATGTGTATGCTTGTAGTTTTGTCACAGTAGCCACAGGAAACTGCATATAATAAATTGCATGATTGGAATCACTTATCTATTCTATATCCAGGTTTTGGACCTCTGATGAAGACAACCAATGCAGACATCTTCAAAGACAGCATCAACAAGCTGACTGCTAGTGGAGGAGGAGACATCCCAGAGTTGTGCTTGTCTGGACTGCAGGTGCTGATACAATGATACAAATATGATGAACCCTTATGCAATAATCAAATGTTCAATTTGGACAAGTAACAACACATGATAGGATTCCACTTAATGTTACTAACCAATAAAACTGAAGTGTTGCCCAGTCATACTTATCACTGAACAAATTGATGCACAATTGACCAAAATCACTTCTCATTCAAATTTATCTCATTTTTAGTCTAATATTCTAATGAAAAACTGCTTTTCCTGTCCTATATGTGGCCAACAGCTTGCCTTGACTGCGGCTCCACCCTCCTCTGAGATCTTTGTCTTCACCGACGCTCCAGCTAAAGATGCTCATTTAAAAAGCACCATCACTGCCCTTATAGAGAGCACCAAGTCTGTGGTGAGAGCCAATTCCATCACCATTCTTGCTCTTCAAATGTCATTGCATCCCATAGAGAGAAAGAGATGATAAAACAGAATGTAGACTTGTGGGCTCATATGAACATGCTGTAAGTCACAAAATGAGTTTACTTTTATGGTAAATAGTGTTATTCATGTATCATTCTTATATGACCTTTACATTCACATTTTTTATCTATCCTCACACTTTTAGGTCACTTTCATGTTGACGGATGTCCTCCCCAGTCGAAGGCGCCGCAGAGACATTGGGGGTGCGCCTTCACGCTCAATGAGCCAATCAGATGCCCAACTGTACCATGACCTAGCCCAAGCCTCTGGAGGTCAGGCCATTGAGGTCACCAAGTCAGACCTCTCTCTGGCTACAAGTGTTATAGAGGATTCATCAGCCAGCGCTGTGGTAAGACTTTAAACAAAAAACTCATGTCTGACTGAAGACGGTACTGTATGTGTATAAATGTGCCGTTTATGTCCCTTCCTCTTTCAGGTGACAGTTTTTCAGGTAGGGAGGAATCCTGGAAAGCCTGATAGTTTTACCTTTACTGTTGATGACTCGCTTAGGGACATGACCGCCTACATCACAGGAGCCTCGTCTCTCACCTTCAATCTCACCAACTCCTCAGGTGTTGTTCTATTTCACACAGGCTCCGCCCTCTACTGGACTCCATGGGTAATACTTTCCTCCAATCACACGCACGCAATCACCCACTGAAATTTGCATGTACTTAGCCGGCCATTCAGGACGCACCTACTGATTACGTGTGTCTCATACAGTATAAAAGGAAACGTCTCACCACAGCTCTCATCCTTCTCACTCCAGTGATAGCGAAATCAGCTCACTGATCTTACTTCTCCATGGATGGAGTCGCTGCTCTAAGGTCATTCCTGCCCGTCATGCCCCGGTCTAATTACTGCCGCTGACGGGCATCTCTTCTGCTTCAAGTGCCTCAGACTCAACACCGGCAGCAGTGGGACCATTTTCAGCTGTCTGACATCTCACTCTGCTGTGACGAGAGGGAACCAGAGCTCGAGATTGATCTTGACTGACACTCTCCAAGCGGCTTCACCAATGGATGATGACAACAACATCTTGTTTGTTTTTGCAACATCACTGACCGGAAATCCACCACCGACTTCAGTTCGTCATGATTTCCCAGTTATGGCCATGGTAGCAGAGCATGTAGAGCTCTCCCTAGCCCCCTATCCTGCCAGAACCGGTCAGCTGGCTTCGTGAAGGCTTTTACAGCCTGGCTTGCCCAGCTCATCCGGCTCAACCTGCCTTTGTTTTGTCTCCTTTCCCACACATTTGGCAGTGTGTCGAAGTGTCCTGGAAGGAGCCGCTGAAAACGAAGTCACCAGTAGCGGGACTGGTTTCCTTCCTGAGAAGGAAGTCCATCTTTCAGTGGAGTAGACTCAGTTAAAGACAAGCGAGGCTTGTTATCCTTCATCCTCCTTCTGCAGGGAAGGTGAAGAGCGCTGGGTTGCACAGTGATCTTCTTCAGAGATTGTGTGGTCTAGTTACAGTCAAGTACGTAAGGGAGTTACTTCCTTACATAAGCTGGTGAGGAGCTGGGAAGCGCTGTTCAAGTAGCAGCTTCGGTATTTATACCCTCAATGATGTCACAGCGGGGAAGAGGAAATCTGGCGGGTCTCGTCCAATGGGAGCCAAGAGTTTGACTCTGCCAGATTTCACACCTAGGCCTAGGTGTGAGTTAAACAGAGCATGATGGGAGTTGAAGTCCATTTGAAGACCCTTTGTTTGATTTGGCACCTTTCTTTCTTTGTTATCAGGCTTTGCGACTGTGTGCAGGCCTGCCTTTGTCTCATGTACATATAGTATGAGGCCCTACAACGGAAAAGACCTCCTGGGACCTCCCATAGCTCCA
Source organism: Thunnus thynnus (assembly GCF_963924715.1). NCBI lineage: Eukaryota > Metazoa > Chordata > Actinopteri > Scombriformes > Scombridae > Thunnus > Thunnus thynnus. The sequence goes on along the minus strand of NC_089519.1, from coordinate 4,463,961 downwards.
GATGGGCTTTTTGGGTTGTTGCTCAGTGCTTCAATAGGCTGGATGAGGAGAAGACACAGCCGACGCAACACCACGACAAGGAGGAGAGCATGCAGGCAGAGTAGAGCACTGCCAGCCCCTGCCACTTTAGTCACCTCCCAGACTACCTCAACGGAGATACTGCAGCACTGGCCCTCCCATGACCACGATTGGCTCTTTCGATACCAGCCCCCCATGGGCCAGTCTTCCATTTATGCAAGGTTTGGCGAGGGAGAGGGCTGATCAAAGTTTCAAAGCTTCCTGGCCGCTGCCCCCAAGCTGGCCACTTGTCCTCTGACACGGTTTTACAATGAGTGGCATCACAACTGCATGTTATTGTGTCCATCTTTCCTACTCATGACAAACAGAAAGAGTTTACTCTGCTTACTTCCTGGTTCCCAAGAATACGGGAGGTTTCAGACCTATTTTGGATCTCCACATTCTGAACCAGTGTATTGCCCAAAAGACGTTCTGCATGCTAACCATCAAGAGATTGCTGGATCTGGTTCAACCAGGTGACCATCAACCATCACCACCATCAAGCTGAAAGATGCTTATTTTCACGTCGAGCTGGCACAGGAAGTTCCTGCATTTTGCCTTTCAGAGGATAGCCTATGAGTACAACAGGCTACTTTTTGGCTACTCCCTGTCTCCCCGCACATTCAGCAAGTGTGTGGATGCAGCACAACCAGGGCATGAAGGTCTTCTTTACCTAGACGACATAATTGTCATGGCCAAGAGAATAGGCCATTTTCCACACAGCCAAGTTGGTGCTGCACCCAACCTGATTAGGCTTCACCATCAACTGGAAGAAGAGCATCGCCCAGCCATGCCAGCAGACGGAGTATCTGGGAGTTGTGCTTGACGCCAACCTCATGTCAAGAGGCGGCCCCCAGTCCGGGGGAGCGGAGATGGACCTGCCAGTCGAATCACCACCCACTGCCCATTCTGGTTCTCCCTATGCTCCAAGATGATCCACCCCTGGGGGTGGACACGTTTGCACACACACCTTTGCCAAGGAGGCTGCTTTACACCTTTTCTTCCTCTTTGTCTCATTCCTCCTCTGCTGGAAAGAGTGAGACAACTCATCCTGATAGTCCCCAGATTGCCGTTTGGTGCTGTGGTTCGCCGAGATGACCCAGATGTTTGTGGCCCAGCCCTGGTACATTCCCCAAGTGTAGGGGGCTCTGTCCCCTTTGTTCCCAAGAACATGAGTTCATTTAGGTCAAGAACTATGTTTGGGAGGCATGTCAGGGAGGCAAAATTGCATCTATTGTGTCCAGTACATGCATTGGTATGTTATGTTGAATGCACGGCCCCCTTTCAGCACATGGACAGCTGTTTATGTACTATGGAGAGGGAGTGGCCAGTAAAGCCCTATCCAAGCTGTGTGGCTTTGTGAATACATTTCCCAAGCCTACAGGCAGGCAGGTAAGGACCCCCCACCATGGCCTAAGCACATTCCACACATGTTGTAGCAGCATCTATGGCCTTATTCAGTGGGGTGAGTGTCAAGGACAAATGCACAGCAATGTCTTGGTCTATGCCTTGTCTGTTCATAAGGCTCTATCTCTTGGACTTGACTCCTTTTCGAGGTCCAGGCTCAAACGAGCAATTCAGGACTTGTGAAAGGGTGGTGTGAGTGTCAGATGTGGTACACCTGACCCCACCTCGGGCAATATACACCTGCATTCGGGGAATGAGGTGTGCAGGGTGTCTGTTTTATGGTTTTGACCCCTGCGAGGTTAAGCCATGGTTACACCCAGTTTCATGTTCATGTTAACTGGGCTGGGTTGGGCCCCCTACTGCTCTTCTTAAGCAGCTGGGATTATAAAGTAATAGGAGGGCTGTGGAGACTAACTTATAGCGGTCTCATGACATGTGGCGGCAGGGCAAACATTCAATGGGCTCCACCTACTGTACCCATAGAGTCCAGTAGAGGGTGGAGCCTGTGTGAGATCGAACGAAGGTTATGATATTGTAACCCTAGTTCTATAAGCACAGGCAGAGCCCTCTACCTATAGACCCTAATGCTCCTATGCCATATGCTGAAGTTGTTTCAGGATGAGAGCTGCAGCGAGATGTTGCCTTTTATACTGTGTGAGACACACGTAATCGGTAGACACATCTTGATTGGCTGACTAAGTACATGCAAGTTTCAGTGGCTATTGTGTGCATATGATTGGAGGACAGTATTATCCATAGAGTCCAGTAGAGGGCTCCATCTGTGCTTATAGAACTAGGGTTACAATGTTGTAACCTTCATTATTGTCTCTCAAATTAGGACCCGTTTTGATTGCTACAAATCTTGTTAACAGTGGATTCATCTGTTTTTGATAATGATAGTAATGATATGCTAAATATTACATTTAACATGTTTCCTTCCCCACCAGGTGTATCTCAGAGTTCCAGTCAGTCTAGTGGTCCTCTGGCATCTTTCACCACGGCAGGAACCCTACGCCGTTTACGCCTCAACACTGACAATCAAACAGGACTGTGGGAAATCAGTGTTAACTCTAATAACCCCTACTCTGTTAAGGTCATAGGTCAGTAGTATGGTGGAATTGAAGGTGTTAATTTAATGGTTCAACCAAAACATCTTTTATTTTTATTATTATTTTCTGTCTACAGCTGTATTTGTTTTGTGTGTGTACATCAGGTCAAAGTTCAGTGAACTTCATTTATAACCTTGTGGAAGCACATGTGGGAGCCCATGGGGACTTCAGTCTGAAGGAGGGACGCCCTCTTTCAGGTCAGACCACTTTTCGTTTATTGTCATCTTCTTCAGCATAATCTTTAAAAGAATGATCATTAGACTCTCCCTGCCTCGAAAATCCTCTTTTACATTTCCGAAAATCCTTGTGAATGAAAACCCATCAGCCCTGCTATTCTGTCTATTTCAGAGCCCCTCGGTCTTCTTCAGTTGTGTACATTTTGTTCAGGTCTAAATGATACTCACCCACTTTATTCTTCTTGCCAAAACTTTCAGGGGGGAATTCTAGCCTCATGGTGTCTGTGACAGGAAGTGACACAGTAAAGGTCACAGAAGTGACTCTGTTTGACAGCTCGGGGCCAACAGAGGTCAACGGATCATTGCAGGCATGTCATGTGTTATAGTTGATAAACTAAGATAACCTAACCCAGTACTTACAAATACAGTGAATACTTTACATCACTGCTTACTGCTCACTACATTTTCCAACAGGTGATTCTCATATGTTCTTATATGGTATATGTCCTGAATGCACCGCTAGAGTTTAAAAGTATTTGACAAAGATTTGGCTGGCAACAAGATGGGTTACAGAGATGAATTACCTGTCTCAAGCAGGTTTTATGTCTATAGAAGTTGATTTTCATAGTGTGTTGAAATGAACTGGAATTAGTTGTTTGCCTGTAATATAGAAACTTTAGATAAGCTTTGGATAACTGGCAATTGATGTATTCATGACTTCAGTAGTTAAAAGGTTAACATGAAACCTTGTGTGTGATTCTTTGACCATTCTCATTCATTTCAAGACAAAACATGGAAGGAAATTTGAATAATTTGTGGCATTTTATGATACAGTGGGCACAGTTTAATTCACAGAGCAGGTCTGCAACATAAGAACATTCCTAATCACAACTAGTTGGCATGTTGTAGACTTTTGCAATATTGGAAAAGCAATGCGAGTGCAGACAGATAGTCAACAGTAGTCAAATTCTTGTTATTGTGATATCATGTTACTGCCTGTGACAGCATTTGTCTTTCTCTCTGTTCATCCACAGGAGTTAGGAGGTGGTAACTTCCTGGTAAGTTTCAGTAATGTACCAGCAGGTGAGTTTGTTGTTCGGCTGAGAGGACAGGACAACAGCTCCACCTCCAGGTCAACAACAAGCAGCTTCCAGAGGCAGGCCTCCACACAGATCAAGACCTCCAGCATCTCTATTACTGTGAGCTCAATATCTTTCAGTTTTGTGTCTAAGTGAAGTGAATATTGTACCAATATGATTATTATTTGAAAAGCCAAATAATAATCATATTACAATACTAACACTACTATGCTTCTTTCAGCTCCATGCTAAAAATCAATATCCATCAACATATCATCTTGTACAATATGAAAAGAAATGTTTAACTATCTCTATCTGCCTTTTCTTACCATCATCCTTTGCTGCCACCTTTCCAGGCCCAAGCCAACAACACCAACATAGAACCAGGCTCCACCATCTCCATCCCTTTCACAGTTGCTACAATGACTAATGGAGTTGTTAATGACACCGCAACTGGGACGTTGACCGTGCGAGCAAACAATGACCGCAGCTATGCTTCCACTTCACCCAGCACCATCACCATAGAAGCAGGCAGTGGAGGTAAAGCCAACGGTACTGTAACCTTAACAGTACCAGCCAGTGCTGCATCAGGAACAGATGTGACCCTTACTATTGAAGCAGAAAATGCAGCTGCCACCGACATCAACTACGCTGTCCTCAGGTTTTCTGTTGCTGCCGAGGTAAGAGAAAAGGACAAGGAGCTGGTTTAGTGACAATTAAGAGCCTGATAAGAGTTTTGTGCCAAACAGTACTCTATGTGTAATAGTTTTAAACACAAATATATTATTGGCAAATCAGTTGTAATAAATAATGGTTAAATATATATAATGTATGTTGACTGCAAACAAATGAGACCAAAGGACAGATGCTCATGTTTTTCTTTGATTTGATATTACTGTCACCAATATTTTGTGGTTACACTAAGTAAACTAAAATGTCAAAGTTTGGCGTAACAATTATTCATGTTAAATTACCATTCATAGCTGCTTAAATGAATTGCTCAGGGCTTATTGCTGTTTCTGTGTCTCCAGGTGACAGATATTAACCGCCCAGGGTGCCAGGTTGTCAGTACATCAGCCAGCTGTCCATTCTCTTCATCGCTCTGTGCTTCCTCCCGCTGGGAATTCATCGCTAACCTCACCGATGGCATCAACGGGACCGGCATTGAAAGAATCACCATCCGAAAAGGGAATGGTACCCTCAACACCAGCACAGTGGTTGGAGCAGGGGGCGAGAACGTTACAGTGGCTACCTACAGCGCCTCCTGCTGTTCACAGGATGTAGAGCTGGCTGCTGTGGACAAAGTAGGAAATGTGGGCACATGTGTGGGACAGGCGAGAGCAGTTACCACGGCTACACTTGCGATTAAAGCATCTGCAGTTAACACAACATCCACTGGAGGGCACTCTTTGAGCATATCACGTTTTCTCTGCATCAGTGTTGTGGTTTCTCTCCTTTGGAAGTGAAAGGGATGAATGTAATGTAGAATACACTGATAACATGAAATTGTAGCACATTATTATTGGTTTCATCTGGTGTGTTTAAATTTTATTACCATTGCTGGAGGGAAATAAAACATCTCCTACATCTCACTCATTAGCTAATATTAATTTCTTTTATTAATTAATTTAATTATTGTATTGAACTTTGTTGCCTTGTGTTTTGGATCTATAAAAAATTGCATGCTTCAGCATCAGTAATGTACATCTTTGAAAGATTTCTTTATATTCCTGGCAGCATGTAGATTTGCAACACATTGCAGCCATCATAGCTGAGAGGTGAAGCCAGTGCCTGAAGCTGAAATTTGTGAAATTACTGCTACAAAAATCTAAATTCTCCAACCTCTCTCTCAACAATAATAATAGTATATAGTAATAACGATACATTTTGGGGTTTCTTCTGTGTTTCTGTTATGTGTTTCTTTGTGGCAAATTTGAAAGTCCTTCTTACTGTAACAAATTTCCCTGTCAAATTACAGTAAACTACTAGCAGCTGTGGTCGCCAGTATTTTAATGTTTTTGGGGTTTTTTTTTACAGTATCCCTACTGTAATTTACTTCAACAGTTAATTAATGTAAAATTATTGGAGTATTCTGCTGTAGAATATGCAGTTTACAGTTTGATAGTATATCTAAGCCTGCTAGTAATATACTGTATTTTTATAGTGTTGCTATTGTAATCTTTAACAGTTTCTAACTGTAAATGTTACAGTAAACAACTGAAAGTTTTCCTCTTTCTAGCACAAAAGAGGATGAGACAAGTGACAGCTTTATGGGACTTAACATTTATTTAAAGGCTCTCAAATATGACACTGTGTTTGAAAAACTAATTCTCAAGGTTCATGCCCTGTCTCGGAGGTCAATGTAAAGCTGTTAATTATACTATCCCGAGCAGTCAGCAAAACTTAGTCATGAGTCTAAACAGCAACTGCTTTACAAACTACTGTTCAAAAAAATATAAAAGCACAAAAACATGGATTGAAAATTCAATTTGTAATGCCTTCAAATGTCCCTAGTTTTAATTGGCAGAGGGTTGGCATCAGGCTTCCAGGCTCACAGCTCACTGAGTGAGAAATGTGCCCCTGAATATTTCACATGTTTAAAACACATGTGAGTTATCACATGTGAAACAGCACCTCACATGTGATAACTCACGTGTTTTTTTTTCGTAAGGGAAAAAACAAAAATGAAAATCGAGGACAGAGTGAGAGAAAGAGAAACAATTGAACGCCAGAGGGAAACATTTTAAAGAAGAGGGAACTTATCTCTATTACAGTAAAATTGAAATGCTGCATATTTCTGAGTTTATTTGAATTTACAGTAACATTCTGGTTAGGGGGTTGCCAATAGATTACTTTAAATTCTCACTGTATTCTGTAGACAGACAGTAATTGATAATATAATAAATAAATCTTCAATGCCATTAACATTAGAACTTTATTGTTCTGTGAGCAACAGGCATCTGCTTAAAATATGAATTAAGAATTATGAAAATTATGCAAAATAAGCAATAAACAATTTAGAAAGGATATAATTAAACTTTAATTTAAAAGGGCAGTGTATAAATATTGCTACTATAAAAAAAAGTTAGTACATTGTAAAAAAAAGGATTTGAGGTTTTAGCTACCTCAGCTCATTTTCCTAAGTCAGTTCAACTAAAATGTTCAGTGAACTTGAAATATCAAGTTAAACTGTGCCCAACTAATCAGTTCAATCAGAGTAGTTCAGGCAACATGGATTTCTTAGTTGTCTCAACTTTGGCCCCTGCAAAAATGCATAGAAAACCCCACACAGCCATCAAAGGCTGTCCCCTCTTACAGCACCATGTGCCACAAGAAACTTCCATTTCGGATGAAGAGTTTGCAAGGTAAGAGCAAACTTCTACCCTGCTTGTTTTTGTTAAAATGCTTGTTAAATTCATTTTTGAACAGGTAAACTAGATAAATGTTACACAGGGTTGTCAAAGTAAACCGTGCAGCAGCAGTTTTAGTAACTTAAAAAGCCAAACATTGTTTACAGCTAATTTTAGAACTTGTGTGATTTTTAGCTGTAACTGTTTGATAACGTAGCTAAACTACAGTATGTGTGTTAAGTGTGAATGTATAAAGAGAACTTCTCTTTATACATCCATGGTGTAAAGGTGTTACCGGTGTTAGTTATTTTATACGTATTATTAGTTACCTTATACGTTTTATATTTATATATTTTCTGAGTGTTCCAGAGCGGTTATGTTCTAGAGCACAAATAAACACGCCCACACCCCTCACACCTCCGCTTGACCCTGCGGCTGCGCACCACCTGATTTGGTCTGAATACGGCCATACACGGTGTTTGTGCATACACAGATTACATTACTTTCCCACCGTGGTTTTGCTATTTTATAGACATAAAACCCTATTAGTTCATTTTAACATATCAGCGCCCACGTTCATCAAATTAAAAACTTTAAAATTTTTAAATACTGAGTGTGTTATCAATAATTAGTTGGACGACAGATGCTACAATTATAAATTGAAGGTGTCTGCTAGTCTGTGCTATGACTCTGCTGCTGCAGATGGTCATGGAGCAGAGTGACATCTGTCCCCCTTCCTGCTCTCTGTAAACATACATAACGTTAGCTGTTAGTGAGTAGCTGCTCTCATGTCTCACAGGTTCTCTGTGTTTGTTTTGGGCAGAAACTCTCCCACTTTCTGCCTGCTCAGCCTGCTCTCAGATGGTAGACGGGCTGCTCCGGTAGCTGCAGCCTCACCGTCACACTTGCTATGATGGTCTTTCTGGCTGCTCCAAGCATATCTATGGCTCCAAGCACTGGTACTGTGACAGCGAATAGACACACATCGAAATCCAAGCGGTTAACAGCTTGCTACTGTAGGTAGCAGTGTAGTGATAGCATTTCAATATCAGTATCTTGTGCTCATTGATTTTGGGAATCTGTTTTTCTTTTTGCAATTTAAATTTTAATCAATTTTCCCACCTGCAGAATTTTACATTTTAATGGCCTTTAAGAGCCAAAGCCAACCCAATGTTGACCTCTTTGCTGAACCTAATACACTTATCTACTGACCTGCTGCACTTAATTTTCCTTTTGGATTATCCAACTCCCTATATATGTACTGTCATACTGACCTACAGAGAAAAATCCAAGCAAATCTTAACTTAACTTTTATGACACTACCCAATCACTTACATTACTTTCCGTGGTCCTAAAGGACACTATTAATAGAGTAACGTAGTTCCATGTTGTAATGTAGTTCTATGCTGATATGTACAGTATGTAGACCATATAGATATATCTCATGGCTCAGCTTGTGTATGTATGTATTTTATCGGTGTTTTATGTTGTAAGGAAACCACTGACAAGTCATTTGTTTTTGTCATTACAGATTAGGGCAGAGTTTATATGCCTGGTTTCTACTGATGTCCTCTCGTCTTTCTTTGATGGACGTGAAAAGCATGTCCCAAGACTGCTTGAAATGTACAGAGTGCATCTGCATCTGTGCAGTCTGCTTCAGCTCCTTGATGTACAAGTAAGGATAGTCTGATTTTTACCCAATTTGCTGGTTTTACTAGTCATTTTATGTTGTCTTAACTAGGATTTAGGTTTGTACAACTGGAAATGCCTTGTTGGTATCACTAAAATAACTTATTGATTAAACTTAAAGTATAAAGTTGGGGACTATTGGGACTACTGGGACCATTTTTTCAGCTTCACCTTTGTCACCCCAACTTTTGTTCTAAGTTTAAGGAACTCAGTTTCTTAGCTTGCTTAACTCAACATTTTAAGGCAGCCAGGTTACAAATTATTTTAAGTTAAACCAGCTAGTTTTTTTTTTTTTACAGTGTAGTGTCAGTAGTGTCTCCTCAAAACCATGGCAACAAACTAAAAGTCTTATATTGCATGTCAGAGACTGTCCCTTACCAAACGTGAAAACACAAAACACCTGAGACATAAGGTGTAACTCCTTCCAGATTATGGTTATAAGTGATTTATCTTACCAAACTGGAACTTGACCTTGGATCAAACAATTGGGCTGAATACCAAGGCAACTAATACAGATGAAATAAGTATTTAATCTATAAAGAATCCTATGAGAAAAATGCTTGGTGAGAGTAACCTAGAGGTAAAAGAAGTGGGCTTCTGAAGAAAAGACCATCCATTCAAAATCCTGAACTAAAATCTAACAATGGGAAGTTAAATGCTAACAAAGTTAAATGCTGTTCCTTTCCTCACCAATTACTGTCACAATGCCTTTAAGCAGGCAATGGACCCCTAATTGCTAAAATGGAGCTACTCACTGGCCAACACTGGAAGACTATCATTTTTTAAATTATTAGACTTTTTTTCTAATGGAAAATTAACTTAACTAACAAACTCTGACAAAACAGTAATTTTAGAATTAAAAGACTATGCCAATTTATTATCATACTTCTTACCCAGCTCTAACAATCTCTCTGCAATCCAAAAAATACTGTGTGCAATATAAAACTGTTGCTTCAAATGGGCCAGCCCTCAATATATTGCTAACTACAGTACAAAACCATGTTACATAAATACAGTAGATTAGTGATGAAAATTGGCTGCAAATTAACAGCAATAGCTTACAGTGTACATATACTAATGTGTTAAAGTGTATTTTCAGACTTACAGATTTTAATTTTAATGCTTTTCATAACTGCCTAAATAAACTATCCAGGTTTTGTTCTGCTTTATGATTTGAATGGTACGACATTCAACAGCTCCTTTAACAACATCTGTAACTAGAACAGCCCCTTTAACTACCACTACCCCTGTAACTTCAGCTGCAGTCAACACTGTATCCACCAGATGGTATACTTTGAGCCTATCATACTGTCTCTGGATCAGTGTTGTGGTTTCTCTCCTTTGTAAGTAAAATAAATAAATGGAAATGGTACCACATGGATCAAATGCCTTCTGAGAAAATCACGGCATCTTTTACTTTTTCATCAGGTGTGTTTAAAACGAATTACAATTCTTTACAGGAAATACCATATTTTTTTATTTTCTTGAATGAAATCATTATCATGGGCATCTCTTAAACTCTTGTTGTAAAACAAATTAAAGTAGTAAGCTAATGTAAAAGTGCCTGAGGCTGAAGTTTCTGTAATGGCTGCAAGGTGAAAACTCATACTATATTGAACTCAATAGAAAAATCATCCCAACATCACTTACAAATAAACAGTCGTTATTTTTTCCATAATTGTAAGTTTGGTGTACCTTTCAACTTGCCTTGTCTACTTAAATTTAAGTTTGTGAGAAGTTCTTTCAACAATCAACAAGAGAAAGTACTTTGAAATGTAGAGAAAGCAATAATTATAACACTGACAGCAACAGAGCAGGAGTGGTTCTGCTGTCACACTCTAGTATAGCTGTGCAAATACTGTATGACATACTGTAACCACTGGTACATTTACTAGACAGCTGTAATTAAGTACAATTTTGAGGTTTGTGCTTTAAATATTTTCATTTTGTATTACTTTATACGGTACTTCCACTCCTATACATTTTCAGAATGAAATATTGCGCTTTTTACTTCACTACAATTATCTGACAGCTAAAGTTACATTCGGATTTTACATAAATAGCATATGATCAGCTAAAATTTGATGCATCATTGTATATTTAACTACCCAACAATAAAAAAAGCAATTAAATTTAGCTTAACCCCCACCAGTTACAGCATTAAAATTATCACACAGCAATGCGTCAATAACAATAATCCCACAATATAATATTCCACTCTAACAGGGGCTATTCTACCACTGATTTATATTCTTGATATTCTATGTACATGTTGCTACTGATACTTTTGCTTAGATACAATTTTTAATGCACAACTTTTACTTGTAATTAGATATTTTTGCTGTGCAAAATTACTACTTTTACATAAGAAAAACATATTATTACAGCCTCCAGCACTGACTATAACATCATACTGTGATGACTTGCAATTTTACATTAGCCATTTATTGACAGGAAAGAAAAATACACCTGAAAACAAAAATTTGCCCAAAAATACATCACTAGTAGCCGGGCCAGATCCATGATGAGTGAAGAATATCATCAGCTGGAGGTGAAAAGGGCAAAGCATCAGGCTTAACAAGGGCCTAAGTTTCCATAGAAAACCATTCCTTCCCTTATGTAAAACATGCGTGGAGAACAGAATCAACAATAACACAGTTGTAATAGCTAGTAAATTTTATTTGTCTATTTCAGAAAAGGTAAAACAATAATTACAACGAAGAACCAAATGAACCTCAAAGGGCAGTAAAAATATAACAAATACAATAATAGTTAAAGTGGAAGAACTCAGAGCGACTTCCAGCAGCCGAACAAGAATGGCACTTCTGTGGCCTGTTTCACAAAGCAGGATTAATGAAGAAAGCTAGAACCACACCATCCTCTCTCTCTCTCCAACACAGACTGCAATGCTGCATTTGTTCCTTGTTTGACTGACTTGAGCGCAGTTTTCCAGCTAACTCAGTGATTCTGGTTAGTGAGACAGGTCCCAGTTATCAGGAGACAGCACGACAGCCTGGCCGAATGCTAACTGCATCAGGAGGAGGGGAGAGAAGTAAAAAGCTTGGTCCTTTTATCCAAAGAAATAATGATTAACTAATTTCGATTTTCCTTCAAACAATACAGCAACCACAAAATCATAGTACAGCAGGTTTACTACAAAAAAAAAAGAAACAGAAAAGCCAATCACCTCTCAATTAACATGGCAAGTACACGTCAAAGCAGCCACCCCACTAAAAAAGAAAAGCTTCATTTTGTTTTACAACTTGTACAAATAATTTTGCCCTGCAGGGTCAACGAAAGCAACTGGGGAGTCAAAAGTGCACCACTACAATGAGGAGTCTTGATATTTGATTGAGAAGAGTAAACTTAACTGAATTTAGTATCCTCAAAAGATGACAATGACTTCATAGATACACAAACATATTAAGCCTACTCCTAGATTAAAACAAACCTTTAATTCATTGTCTGTGAAGTGTGTGTCATCTTTATCACACAAACACTACAGAATATCCTTCTATCTGACTATCTGAAATCTTTGAGCACATTCATGCCACATCAGTAATGCGTCTCGGAACAGATTCAATGTAAGAAACCTACTATATTAGTCGTTGACAACAGTATTTACAATACCTAATATGTTACTCTTTTAAACAGAGCAGAGCTTAATGTTACACAATTGGATAGTTTGCATTATTTTTAATAGCCCATGGTAGATCAAACGTATCCCTGGATCTCTGTGTTCCTGACAAGAGAAATGGTCAATACCAGAGTTGTAAGTATGTATAATCTATACATAATAGATCAACAAAGAGGGCCAAGATCTGGTATATAACATATTTATCCTCAAAAGGCAAAAGACAAAAGCTACAGTTACAGATAAATAGCTACAGTTTGTTTTGTATTTTTTAACAAAAGCAAGTGAGAAACTGTACATAATATTAACAATATTTTATGGCAAGACCATTGAGGACTCTCCCTTCGAAGTCACTATGCTGTATTATAGGACTTTGGTCCAACAAACCAAACAAGACTGTAATATAACACATTCCTTCATTGTCAAATAAGGTGTCAAAGACTGGAAAGTGCAAAATGCATTTGCGCTGTCAAGTTAGAAGTAATTGGTATGAATTGGGGAACAAAAATGGACTAATTCCTGAAATATAATGACAAGTTAGCCCTGTTACTCGAAAGTCTGATGATGCTGTTTGATATGATTCATTTATCTGATTATGTTGTAGGTCAGCTACTGTATGTGAGGCTATAGGCCCATTTTCATTCTTAGTTAGAGATAGAAAACAGGCAAAGAAATGCAATGACATTGAGTGTTTCTATAGCTGAAATATTTTGGTATACATACATGTAGGTGACGATGCAATTGTTGCATGCAGAGGCACTGAGTTGAAAGAGTTTTTTTTTTTTCTTGAAAGTTGAGTTTTTCTCTGGGCATGCTTACGTTTCACTCAAAATCTGCTTTTCTTTTATACAAAATTAGTACAGAGCTTCCAAAGTTGGCATTCACTTTTTTCATACAGTTGCATCACCAAATATACTGCACCAATCCATCCATTTACTGTATATACATACTTACTTCACATAATATGTATATATGCTATGAACATTCCATGCAGCATATAAAAACCCTTTCTCAGAATAATAGCATTGTATGGAAAGGGGGGAATTTCCCATCAAAGAATAACTTGCTGTCCTCATATAATTGTTTCTGCCATAGGGTTTTAGATGGCAACTAGCAGTACAAGCCCAGCACGAATAATGGGCCACTGCAAAGGATGTTTCGGTTTCAAAATCATTTTCCGTGCCCACCAAAGCACTGGCTCAGTATTACCAACCAGCTCTGGCAACGTAAAAAGTATCAGCATTTCTGCTATGCAGCTAACAAAGCACATACTCAAGTCAGCTTGATGGACGTGCCCTTCTCCTCAAATCAAGCTTTGAGCTTTAATTACCTCCACTGTGCAAAAAGACCAGTCAATGCTTTAAGAACTCCCCAAAATGGCCTTTTTTCCTACATATGATATTAAAATGATGTGCTGATTTGATAAATTGAGTCACATTTATGTAACATGAGATGTCCAGCATTAGTTTCAGGCAACATTTTTAATTGTTATACTGACCTCTCAGTCAACTTGAATAAGATATATGCAGTAATAAACAAATTCAGTTTGAGTATCATTACACTGTCATGCTAATATCGCAAGTGCCGATATAACAACAGCTTAACCTAAAATATTACCCCTAATAGGCAAATGTTCCAAGGTTTCTGATGTGTAAACATTCCAAGGGTTAAGTAGACTGGTAGAGTACATACAATAGTTGTTGTATTCTAATATCTGTGGAGGTATAAAATGTGGCTGTTTGGCAACAAGCAGGGAGAGAAAGGAACAGTAACATCCCTGCCTTTCCAAAGTGTGAGCCCGGTAGAGTAGGGGAGACCTGAGGTGTAAATTCTCTGATTGTACTGATCTTGCATCTGTTGTGTAATTGGAGTTTGGGAGTGAAAGGATGGGTGCAATTTGATCTGCAGGCCAGCCTGGATGGCTCAGGAAAACAGTTTTAGGTGGTTCTTTTATGAGAGTACTTGGCTTTCTGGTGTGTTTTACTCTAACATATTAGATCTACTGTGCTACTCTAGTTTGTGTCTTTGATTTAATTTCTAAATTTAATACATAAAGCCATTTTACAGACTGAAAAACAGGGCGATACTCATCAGTCATTAATTTGCGCACACTGTCAAAACTAATAAACACCACTGGCTTTGTGGTGCTAAGGCAACTACTTCATAGTTCAATAGCCTAAAGCAATCAGCTCCTCTGATTGAAGAAAACATAACTAAGGAAACACTGAGAATTTATTAGTCATGTAACATAAGGGACTGCTGCTCAACAAAAATAAATATTGATGCTCTTTGTCTTGATAAGACATCACAGGTGGTTGTTATAATAGATGAGATATGTGGTGGGCTAAACTCACAGGAAGAGGAAGTAAGCCACGTCAGGGTGGCTGAGCCTACAGCTGCCTGGGTGGTATCAATGACACTGATGAAGAGTTATTGTTGTGTGTCCAGAATTATGGCAGGACTATATCATTGGATATGGCTAGAGAACTTGAATGTCTGGGCACTGGTGTTTGGAGGTTAGACTAGTCTCATTGGGCTACTAAGACATCGGGGTAGGGGGAAATAAGTAAAGCAAAGGGCAGGGGAAGACATTCCAAGGTCCCTCTACTGTTCTCCCATCTCAGCAAGATTACAGTTGGAGGAGGGTGGTGCGGATGATTGGAGGTGATTTGAAACAGGTAGTGGGCTCAGAGCAGAGCTCTGGGATGCGCCACTTGGGACTGGGTCGGGTAGGGTAAGGGTTTCTGGAGCGGACTTTTTGCGGGGACGGTCCTTGGGGACAGAGAGGGACTCAGGCGCATCAGTGCACATGGGGGTGGAGGGGGCGCTGGCAGGGCCGGTGAGGGCACAGGAGGACAGGGGCGTCTCGCTGATGGAGATCGATGGTGGAAACATCCCAATCTTCTGGTTGGTGGCCTCCTGGATTGCGCGCTCAAACTCTCTCACCTCATCCATTGTCATGTCTGGATTGGAGAGAGATTGGTTGAGAGCAATGAGAGGAAGATATTGGAAAGGGGATAAAACTTATAACTTCTGTAGAAAACTTAGAGGGTTAGAAGGCTGGAACTGTAGCTCGCCATAACCTGTCATTAATGGAGCCACGGGTATACCAAGAAAAAAAAAGGTCAGTACAATGCTAAAAGGAAGACATTTAAATAATATTTTTGTCAGCTCACTTCATGTTATTTTAATAATCAAGATGTTTATACTGTTCATTTGTGTTGCCTCATGTTTTCTAGATTTTTTCAAACCTTTCAAACCAGGCAGGTTAAGCAAGTACAATACAGCAATTTAAATCATATTCTTCACACATTTCAACAGCTCATCAATTCATGTTTGCATAGTTTCATTCATTGTAGCACAGAATGAATGGAAGTGTAGACAGTTATATGCAACTGTGACTGCCTCAGGGGAAAGTCATCAATGGTTCAAACATGAGATAGAGAGTGGCAATGAGGTAAAGAAACAATGAAGAAGACACATACGCTCGCTTTGTCATGGATCTGTATGTCATCCAGTGAAGATGGGTTTGTTGTGGAATGCTCTTGCTGCTCATGGCAAACTTTGATGTTGGTTTTCTCATGCATTTTTCTCTCGTAATTCCGCACGTCATCCAAAGTCATATCTGGAAGAAGGGGAGGGGGGAGGGATGGAACGAGGGTCGAAATGTTGGTAACTCCTCTATAATGGCACTCCAATTGAGTGACAAGTGGGGAAGGACAGGGTTAGGTGGTAAAGGTGCATTCCGTGGGTGAGTATAGCGCTTTTAATGGATGATTAGAACTTTTTTCAAGTTAAAGCTTTAGACGCCAAAGTGCTAGCTTCCCATGACCCACTCCCAGCGTCTACAGGAGACAGCTAGACTAATCCAAGCCACACCAGGAAGAAGGAGGGTAAGGAAGGATGAGTTCAGGGACGTTTCAAGATTAAGCAAAAGCACGAATAATCCAGACCCAAAGAAAAGGTTGGATTATTGGCAGCACAAGAAAGCAACACCTGGAAGGGTTCTCATGTATAAAGATTGAGAGAGAAGTGGTATAAAGGTAGGAGAGAAAAGGAGAGGAATACGTTTCACGGCAAAGATAATGAACTTGTTATCTGTACGCCCTACAGCTACGGAAAAAGCTCAACATTCGAGAGTCAGTGGAAGTGTTGCAGCTACTTATGGGTGCAAACAGGGCCGACTCTTGTGCAACCAGACTCTCAGTGAAACAGACAGAGGCAGCTTTCATGTTTCAGTAAGTGCATTACGCACTGATGTAAATTTCCAATTATTCCTTTATATAATTTCAGCCAATTCACGCAAATGTGAGTGAATGCAAAGCCAGGCATTTTGCCTTGCTATATTTGGCTTCAATGTGACAAATAGAGTCAATAATAGTGAAACAGTTAAATGACTTTGTCTGCTTGAATGAATATATATATCTATTTCTCTGATATGAAACATGAAAGGGTGCTGTTTAAAAGTTATTTTTATCATAGGCTTCGTTTAAGATAAACACTGGAAACTAGAGTAGTGTTGTTAGTGGGTTAGTGGTCACACCAAGAGGAAGATCCATGCTGTAGGAGAATGAGCAGGGCTGGCAATGACAGGGTTAGATACAGTGGTGCAGGTGGAGTGACTGTACATGCACACTGATTGGTCAATGAACAGTAATCACACAATAGTGATTTATACAAGTATATAATATATATAATATGAGAAATGTAACGCTTCAAGAAAGGTTGTAAATATATATGCATATAAAACCTCTGTGAAAGGTTTTATTGGATTCATAAAATGAAGATGTTCTATACAAATGCACATAAGATGTGTAGACAATGTAGTCATGATAACTTGGTGAGATTAAATAGTTGATGACTGACAGACTGAAATGTGCCAATGGCTGTAAATTAGCAGGAGTGTGTAGACCTACCAATCCACTCATCCACCCAGGCAAACGCCTGCCTGTGTCCCAGCAGCAGCACATCCCGAATCACCTGTAAGATAACACCGTGACAGTCAGAAAATAGTGACTAACATAACAGACATGATCTTCTTTGTTATTCAAAAGTTTTTATTCATGTTTAACATCAAAATATTCAAGATTCAGATGTTGGACTCATCTAGTCTTTGGAGTTTAAATGAGATTTTTAGCTCAGTGGCAAAAGTAATCCACCAGCACAGAGTAGATCAGCACATTGCAGAGCTACATATAAATAACAGTGACATGATGGTATTTAACAACAATGAAAAGATATGAAATAATCACCTATTTCAATTTAATAATATATCCAGTTGGCAACCAAGAGATGAACCAAACATGTTGAACTAGTCACAAGTTGTGACTGATCATGTATGCTGCTAAGTATATGTTTTGTTTATTGTTATTGTCTTTTTCCATTAAACTAGACATATAAAGGTGCATTCTTTGAGACATTCAGGGCAGCACAGACGATAAAAAACTTCAGTCAGCTGAAAAAATACATTTTATTCATTTTTGTGTTTGGTGTCTGATTGAATTTTTAGGGATTTGATTACAGGATATCTCTGGTGATATTCTCAAGTTTTCTGTTGATCACAAATCAAATGACAAGACCAGAACCAAAAATGAACTGATCCTACTAACAAGTACTGCCTGTGTGGCCAAAGCCTGATACAGCTTACTCATTCATTTTTGTCCAAAAACTAATTAAAATCTCATCAATGAGCCACACTGTTGCGCTGGGTGATACGTTACTTCATTACAATGAACATTCATCCCATGGCTGAGCTCTCACCTTATGTACAAACTGCTCCACACGTGTCTGCAGACCCCACACCTCGAACTTGACGGTGACCAGTTTGTAGGAGCACATGATGGGATCCTGGGTGTCCCTCCATCCCTCCTGAAGCACACCCCGTGACGTCTTCTCTGACTTGAAATATCGCAAGTCCTGTAATGATTTAAAATGAACACACACACACGTTTAATGTTTTAATAATTAACTCAAACCTTCAGGCATCAATGTTTCTGAACCTCAGCGGAGACAGACTTAAGGGAGAGCCTAATATTAGAAGCATGCTTGTATTAAATAAATTCACATTAACCCCTCCCAGTCCTTGGAGAATCTCTATCCGGGCTCATTAGAGCTGAGGCAAGTTGTTATCAAACAGCTCTGATGACAATTATCAGCTCTCTCACTTCACAGACTCTGAAGTATGAAAGGCTTTCTGACTCCAGATGCATGCTGGGTGAGATGGGAGAGGCATTTAAAGGAGCCAGTGCAGCTGCTAGACAAGTGGGATTGAAGTCTCAAGTCCCCAGAGTTTGTTTTGGAGTGAGTGTTTAGGCTTCAACAACAAATTTAACAGAAAATATATCAACTATATTATTATTTTCCTTATGAAGATCCTCACAGGGATAAAAGAACATTATTAATAAATTATTATAGAATATAAAACAGTTTTGAGACTGAGAAAACAATCTGACAATATTTAAATCATCTAAATAACATTGTTTTACTAATGCATCTCCAGATTCAACAACACAGTTTCCTTACACTTCATCCAGTGCTGTTCTGTTCTGTTAATGAGCTGTTGCTGTTAATGAGCATCGACACACATACACACCCACACACAAACTCACCTCAGACTCTTTATAGTAGCGGTCGGGGATCTCATCATAGGCGATGTCGATGAAACACACCTCCCTCTCCTGATCCTTCAGCTCAGTGTCGAAGATCTGAAAAACAGCACGGTTCAGTTTGCCAAGTCATACTGCAGTCTGCGGCTGCCAATCAGATCAGTCTAAATCAAACGTGCACTTCAGAAAATTGGTATTTTTCAAATGACATCATCAGATATGTCAGGATACTGTATGTGGCTAGCAAACCTACTTGCTTGACTGAAAAGTTGAAAATGGTTCACATGAACTAAGGTTTGACTGTCACTGTGTGTCCCCTCATCACCCCACAAGCCACTAAAAACACATTGTAATTGTTTACACAACCAATAGGGGGTGCTCTATGTTCATGTCTTCAATTTGTTACTTCGCTCTAAATGAGACAGTGCTGATAGCGATTACTGTGTAATATGTTGACAAGAAAGTCAGTCAGCTGATTGTACAACCTTCTTACTTCATTTTTAATCTTTTTAACTTATTCTTTTTTCATATTGTCCAAATTTATTCTGCTATTTGAGTGTTTTTGTCTGTTTTCCTGTGAAACACTTTTGTTGTGTAAAGTTCAGTACAAATATAAGTTATATTTATCATTTTATTATTCTTATCATTCTTTTTTTTTTAAAAATAGTTTTTGATTAAATAGAATGTTCCAGCTTAAAAGTATACATTTTCACATTATCACATGCATCCATCTATCTGTTTATCCGTAGTCATAAACAGTCATAGTGAATGCAATCTATTAATATACATTCACACTCATAAATACACACATAAACATAAAAACACACACACACACACATCATACACACACATATCTCCTGAGACCTTCACTCGCTGCCATATCGCTGCGAGGGAAAAATCTGTGCGCGCAATTAGAGTGAAGATGGAGGCCACAGGCTTCATTTGATGGATTCGTCTTTAGTTTAACTGAAGGCAGACAGCTGGGAAATTTAAATGAGTGAGACAGTTTTCAAGAAACAGATAAAAAAAAATATTTTATGTTCAGGAATTCACGCTCCTACCAAAAGTTAAAGTGACATATTCCTCTCTATGTCAAGATCAAGACATTGCTGATGTCACACATCGTGGGCTAGATACAGCAGTGTGGGGTGATCACCACTACGAACACAGTTTCTTCCTGCTGCAGTTCCCTCCGCCATTCCAATCGCATTCTTTTATGTTGAAGAGTTTGGTATTGTTGATTTAAATATCAGGAAGCAGAATTCCCCTCGTTAATCTTTGAGAGCGCCCACAAAGAGCAGAGCCTATTCTCTCTGAATCTAATCCTGTAAAAACCGTTTTGTGTGTCAAAGTATCTGTGACTGAAATGAGGTAATGTTTGATTTCTGTACATCTGTAAATCTTAAGTTCTCCGTCATGCCTTATCGGCCGGAGGTTTGAAAGCTATCATCAGCCAGTCTCCTTTCTTTCAAATGAGCAGTTGCTTGTGTCACTCTTCTCAAAATTCATTATTTCCTGGGTTGTAAATTAATTCCTCAGCAGGCAGGAGAGGTTTTTCAGCAGCTGACAGTTGAAAATTAGTTTAAGTAATAATGTGACTCTACAGAGGCGTCATTCTCTCCTCTGTTGTAACCTCACTTTCTCATTGGGAGTTGATACGACTGGAGCATTTGACATAAACATCTTGGCTAACGTAGCTTCTGTTTTTATTATTTACATCATCATCAACTTTATCAGTCGCTACATGACCTGCCATCTTTTTGGAGCTTTGCCACCGACTGAATGTGAACTTTTTCTCTCCACAGATATATTACCTTCAATACATCTCCCTCTTTCTCCCCGTCCATCTCTCTCTCTCCCTTCCGAGGGTTCATTCTATCATTTGCAGTGTGGATGTGCACTGCTGGCACAATAATGGTGATATGTCAACGTGCATGAGTGTAGCCGAGCGACAGGAACGGAGACAGGGATTGAAGGGAGAGGTGGACGAGAGGAGAAACCGAAGAGGTAAACAATGAAACGAGATAATGGGACGGAGGGGAAGGCATGAGCGAGATAGTGTGTAAGACGAGATGGATGGAGTCGCAGAGGGGGGAAGAAAAGAGTGGAAACGCAGACAGAGACTGGCAGGGAGAAGGAAGGAGGAAGGGATGATAGTGAGGAAAGGCGATAAAATTGGAGAGGAAACAATGGATTGTGTAATTAGAGATGAGAAGGAAAGGGGAGTGGACAGTTATGCATCACTTAGTAAGATTGATTTATAAATGAATGCACCCATTAAATGGAAAAATCCTTTATGGTAAAATATAAGTCACTGCAGCTGGGAAAATCTTCAGTAGCTCTTTCGTGTATATGTCAAAGCAAAAAGAACTTTAATAGACACAACTTAATGTACGCAGCCCTGGAAAGGTCATGCTGATGGTACCTTTGCGTTAGATTTCAACATTTTGTGTTCTCCCCGATCCACAGGAACCTTTTATATGTCGGGCCGGTTCCTGAGAGAGTTATAATACACTGCCAGTTTCGGGTTACACTCTGCAGATGTTGCAACAATCCCAGTTACAGCCTGTCTAAATCACAACCACTGCAGCAGCAGCAGGCCATCGCACAGTGTAGAAAACTAGATAAACTAGCCCCCATTAGTTATCTTAACTAATTAGCTGCAACGTATAAACTTGCAGCTTCACCTGCCACAGCTGAGGGTGTTGCTCTACATATCAGCGGGTTGCAAAACAAGCAAAACATTGCAAGGGAAGTAATTTAGGAAAAAAAAAAATCCCACTGTGACTTTTAAAAGGGGCTCTGTACTGATGTGTTTGTTAAAAGGAAAACAATATTCTAATGACTTTTCCAGTGCAGAAACAAAGAAAGAGGCTGAGAATGAAAGAGTAAAAGAATGAAAAGGGAGAGACTAATACAGGGAGAAGGCCAACAACTAACAGTGAAAATCATTTAAGGAATGGATTGAGGAGAGGAAAGAAGGATCTCGGGCAGTGTGGACTTCAGTAGTTTTAAGCTAAGTTAAGTTTGCAGATCTGCAGGTGTACACATGAAATCATAGTTCATAAGTATCTTTAAAACGTTTCGAATGCTCAAGACATGTACAAACCCTGCGAGCGAGTGATGCAATACATCATCCAAATCTGACGGCCCGTGTTGTATCATGTGTGATACACCGATAAGAGAAAAAAGAAAAGTGAAAAAGTCAATTATGTTATAAAAGTTGAAAAATGTACACACATGTGTTCTGTGTGCAGTTCAGGAGCCCTTTGAGAGATTACACAGTTCAACATGTGCCTCAGGACACATGTTGTGAGTATGAGTGTGTGCGCACGTGTGTGTGTGTGTGTGTGTGTGTGTGTGTGTGTGTGTCTGACATTGGATAGTACTGTGGAATTCTGCATGTCATGTGCTGTTACTGCACCCTCCATTGAAATGGTGCAAGATGTCCACTCGCACACCCACTCGTTTCCTGACCACACATGCACGTCTTCTCCTCCCTCATTTGCACCGTTCCCCCCCCTTTACCTTTCTTCTCTCTGTCTTTTCCTCTCGGTAAGTTTTCTTACTTTTGTGTCTTAGCTGTTCTTTTTTTTTTTTAAGGCCTACAAACCCACACACACACTGTAAAGACACCTTGAGCAGACAGATGTATGTTACACTATTAGAATGCACATGGGGGGAAAGCACATTGTTATATCAAATTTTCAAAACAAAGCTGCACTCACAGCTGGATTCATATTATTTCACAACATTCCTTTGGAGCAAAGACACGTCATATACTCGTGACCTGGTTATACAATGTCATAAAACATGCAAGGCCTCTGTTTGCTTGCCTTGAGGATGTGACACAAAGTAGTGCAGCTGTATCATCAATTGTGAGTGTGTGTGTGTGAGTGTAGACGATGAAATCTATGTGGTGCTTGTTATTTCGCTCTTATCCACAGGCTTCTCAAACTGTCTGGCATCTAATAGAATAACACACACACATGCACAGAGGAACACACACACTTGTGCAAAACAAAACTGTGATTTGTCTTAGTTTTACTCATGAAGCTCATTTGCTTTCGGCGATTTCTGTTCTTTATATTTCATTAAAAAGTCTTTGATCTGTCACCTTGTCTTGTCAAACCAAACAAGCATCAATCCATAACATCGCTACATGTCTAATGCACACTGACAGTCTGTCCATTTTTGTCTCCTTCTGTGCTTTATGAGTACATGTGTAAACTATTCTGAGACACATCAACGTGACACTCGAGCCAGAGCGAGCCATTCGTCCGATATACAAATGGCAAATCACTGACAATGTGAAGCAAAATATGAAGACACTGTAAAATAAACCTGCTGGTGGGCCCGCCATGATATATTTCAAGCAATTTGTCTGTTGCACAGTACCCTGCCATTCGTCTTCCTCACTGTCCAGGCAATGGCAGCCTTTCATTTGATGACTAATGCCCCCATAAACTGGAGAGTGGAGTAAAATATAGAGAGAAAGAAAGCGAGTAGGCCAACAGCCCAAATGAAATTAGCTGTCCAACAAGTGGAGCAGTTTTTGGCAGACTCTCAAAGCTCATGTATAGTTGGCTTTATGATACCAATGGATCGCACAGAAGCGTCTATGAGTTGCCAAAATTTGCTCGGATGGTTTTACTCATGTAGCCTCTGTAGAGGTCTTGTTTACTACCATGTGTCTGCTATGTCATATTTTGTGTTTTAAATTGATGTATTTTGGCATACAGATTTCTGTATAGGAGTGTTACAATTAATGATTGGCTGGCCTGATATTAGCTTGTCACAGATATATCGGTATCGGTGAATATGTTGGCTGAAGGGAAACAAGAAATCTTGACAATGAAATGTTTGAGATAGTTTAGACACAGTGTCACCAGCTAGCACTGACAAGTTTATTTTTCAGCTGTAGAATGTCACGTCCAGCACATACCTTCATCACAATACCTTAAAAGGGATGTTTTTTATGATTATCTGTTATTAAATACTGTTAGGATGTAGGATGTCTATGTCAGACATGGTCAAAGTTCCAAAATTTGAGATGAACGTATATAAAATGCTCCCTGCAAGTCAAAAGCCAGGGTTTCAGCCTGGTCTGAACACTTTGTTTGCAATGTTACTTCTACTTCCTCCTTGTTATGATCATCATATCATATAGTTGGACTGGCCATTGGAAGCACCAGGAGAAATCCCAGTGGGCCGGTAGCACTAGATCAAAACTTAGTTTATGGTTGGACCATTTATGAAACACTAGAGCGCTTTTAATTTGAAAGGATGGATACAGGAAGTGGTGACACTCGGCCGAGGCGACTGAGTGAAGTTACACCATTGGTTGGCCAACCAATGGTGTAACTTCACTCAGTCAGTCAGACTTTCGTGTTTATGGGCTGCAGTCCAGCCAAAAACAAGAGCGAGAGAGATGTGTCATCGGCTCACTATTATGTGCACCATTATACACCGGCCCAGCCCACATCCTCCTCCTGGAAATGTGCCTGATATATTGGCCAATATAACATTATTAAACTCGATTAATCTCTCAAATATATATAACAGCCTCAAAAACCTTGTACTGGTCGTGCTATAACAGGATTTCCCACTGAACCCAGTTGCATGAACTGTCACTGATTGTGCACTCCTTGTCAGAGCGTACAGTATCATTGAAAAAGACAAGACAGTCACACAAAATCCCAAGAATGGCCATTCAAAGCTCCTTTCATAAAAACAAAGTGTACTCACGTTATCATTGCATCCTTTGTTGTCCTCGTATTTTGTCTCTATGTGGATGGAGAACTTGGGCAGGAATGAGCACTGTGAATAAAAAAAGAAAAATGTGTACAATTTGTAAAGGAAATTAGAAGCAACTAATCTACATAACACGTCACTTCTATCTTTGTTGTTTTCAGATTCTTTAAAGTATAAATGCAGAAGTGGTGGACAGAAAGTAACGACTTGTTTACCTCCTCCTGCCATAATGCAGAAGTGGTTACTTGGTGTGGTTACTTTATGTTGGAACTGTATTCTATGGAAGAGATGCTACTTTCAACACTACTGTTTGAACTTTCTGTCTTCCTGTATAGTGCAAAACAAAAAATTCAAGGCTGTAACAGAACAGTATTTCAATTTCCATCTCCTTGTCAAAAAATGACAAAAGCCAAAACAATTCTTCAAGACTTTGTGAGTCCTTTACTTAAAAAATAATCTCAGCATGGGTGTATTTACACTGACTCATACATGATCACAAGATGCTCCCACACATAAACAAAGACAATATCGAGCATTCTGCCGCTGTCACAACATTTTCCTCTTCCCCACCCTCATCCCTGCACCCTAAAGCGGTGTGACTCATGCCGTCGACATTTCTCACTCTGCGTTACGGACGTGCCGGAGCTAAGCCTAATTGCTTGTGTGTCTTGTGTCGTAAAACTGTGTCAGCTTGTTCTGCTACGGCTTCATGTGTTTTCAAGGGTTAATCAAAGGTCACACAGGCAGTTCTGCTTATTAGCACGGACATGCCCACTGGTGTGTGTGTGTGTGTGTGTGTTCAGGGATATAATGAGTTGTTTTGATCATTGAAAACATAAAGATGCAGGTTTTTCAACTAACAAACCTAATCCCTTTGTGAAAAAAAATTCTGTAACAGCAAAATACTGGAGCTACACTTCAAACAGCTGCAGCAGCAGCAGCGTGCATTAAACAAATTTCAAAAAGCTACTAAAAAGGGTGAACCACAAAAGCTTTGATATATACATTTTTTGCATTTATAGAGCGAATACATTTGTATTATTTGACACATTATCAGTTTGTAGATTCTTTAAACTAAAGACAAGCTGACTGAAATGTATTGTTCTTATTGTGGAAGTGCTTACGGGGCTTTAGCAATGACAGACTAAACACAAGCTCTCTCTAACCTCCACATGCACACAAACACAAATAGGAGTTATCACCCAACTCTGCAGTTCACCTCAACTCTACAGAGTGTTTTAACATCTTTCAGCTCATTCTTTTAGTTTTCCAGGATGTTATTGTACCGTTTGGTCGAGTCTTGCCACTTTTATCAACCTGCTTCCACAGCAGGCATCAATTTTCTCTGTGATAAACCCACTGTACGCTAACCGCCCAGCAGCAAAGAGCAGGCAGAAAAGCTAGCGGCTAGCTGGTGAGCATAGTGGAGCGTTTAGCAGGTAAAGGGCAAGGTATTTTCCCCCTTTAGGGGTTTCTGTGTAGATAAGAACACTGTTTGCTAACACATTCACCATAACAGCTTTATAAAGGTGATAATATGAGAATGTTGTGTTCACAGCTTGTTCCACTGCACCCACATAACCAAAAAAATCAGTTATTGCTGCAAATGTTACTCGCTATATAAAGGCCCTACAAAATTTCCACAATGGAATGAAAAACTAAGTTCATAGTCAAATGCGGCAGTCTCCATTTAGTTTAACTTTTTAATGGTATGTAGGACTGCAGTTGAGTAAAGCAGCCTGTGTCATGTGTGCATCCATAGTTAAAGTGAAGTGGATATTCTTCTTGGAGCTACTTTTGATGATCAGATGTCTTACTTTTATTTCGGTTTTTTTGCACCCACATGCCAGACATACTGAAATCATAAAGACACTTGAGTATTCAATGTATTTTCTTATATTTCTTCTAAACCTCTTCGATTAGCTCCAAAGATTTCCAAAAGCTGTCAAGTCATGTCAATTTTATTGAATCACAACAGGGGGTTATCTCAGGGCACTTTTCACATAGAACATGTTTGACTGGTTGTGAAAAAAAAGTGTGTTTTGCACTCTGCACTCATTCTCACAAATGCAAAAAAGCAGACAGTGAAATATGAATGGATACTTACCGTGTATTCTACAGACGTGCGGTGTAGGTGGGGTAGACACATCATGGACATCAGGTTGGAGCAGAAGAGGAACAGAACAGAAACATGGAAAGTTATACATCCTCCTCAAATTTTCAAAAGGCCAGAAACTGCCAGCATGAAGTAAAACTGACTATCACATATGATACCTCATATCATCCCCTCCTCAGTGACTTGCTACTGTCCTTTCTCTAATTTGCTCTCATCAAAAAGAAATTCCCTTTCATCTATGTTCCTCAGCTTGTAACACTTCTCCCTCAGATCAGGATCATTAAAGCATCATAGAAATATGTTCCGGGCGCTGCAGCTCTAATCGTTGCACCACTAGTTGCTTGTAATATTGGTGATTTACAAATTAAAGCTTATTCCACCGCTGCTGCACTCGTTGCACGCAGTCAGTGTGAGAAGAGACCGTTTGCTTCATGACTTCAAACTGTAAACATGTATAAACAAAAAATGTCAACTTTAACACATTTCCATGTCACTAACATGTTTATGCGTTCTCACATCATGTCTTCACACATCGTGATGATGAACAGAAAGCTGCAATAGTGTGACTGACAGTGTAACTGGTGCGTCATCACACATATGTATCTGGTCATCTTTAAAAAGGTCCCACAAATGTGAATCTAGTGGGTTTTTTTTGGTTTTTATGACCTTGGTGATAAAAAAGATAAAAGGTCATCTTTTATTGATCCCTGTTGCAAAAGCCTCCCTCCTCTTTTTGCCCAACATTTCACATTTCATTTACATTTTGCTTAGGATGCTATAAAAGCTCTTCTTCTGCATCTAGTTCAGGATGCATTCATAGTTATGTCATGCTGTGATAAAAACATTCATGCTGTATGTCCTTCAGAAATTACATACGGAGTAGCTGAAAACTGAGCATCAAAGCTTCCTGAATTATACAACACATCTCTGAAGTTGCGTAGGGACTGGATAGGGTGGAGGCGTGTTTTTTTAAAACATATGTTTAAAAATGCAGTGGGAATTAGCAATATCTGACTGACCGGATGCTAGTAATGGCTCTTCTTTATGCATCTTGAAAACCTTTCACACAACTCCAACTCCATAAAACATCAAGTCAAGTGTTTGTACCCAAGTTGTGAGAAGCTGACCTTTCAAAAAGTGCTGTGCTATGTTATACCAGCCTGAACTATTATAAGCTCTGTTTCTACACCAAACAAATGTTAGTGTTGTAATAACTAACTGGATTAGAAATGATGGTGTGTGTGGTGAGCGAACATGTGCGAGATCAGAGAATCAAAGTTGCATCACATTGATTGAATGGACTGTCCGGCTAAAACTCTGTCTCTCTGTGTGTGTGCTAACACGCTCACCTGTTATGGTGTAAGGGTAATAGTTCCATGCCTTCTCCGTCACGTAGAAGATTTTAGGAACCACCGCTCGAGCCCAGCTGGGTAATTTACTGCAGAGAGACATTGAGACAGAAACAGATGAGGAGGTGCTGTGAGCATGTAGCAGCCAAGTAGGGACGGGGGGCGAAATTGCTTCCAATATTGTAGCAATCATCAAAAACTTGTTCCACTTGTGAAAGGAAAATCTGCTCACAGTATAGATTACTGAAACTGAGGGAAGATGTGAACAGAGACCTTCCTAAAAGGCCGGGAACACACATTTTTCTGCACATGAGGCTCCGTGTTATCTGAGGACTTTACTGAACATACCTGGAACTAAAGACTGAAAACCAACAAATGATCTCATATCTTATAATCCTGAGTTTTGTATGTGTTAGTATTGAATGTAATTTTAGAGGACCCAGTTTGGTCTGCTAGCGTTTGTAGGTTAAAACGATAGGTTCAGATTTTGTCTTATAACAATACTCAGATGCACATGTGTACATGGAAATCATAACTGGTTGCTGTAATCGTTCATCCTGTTCATTCTGGATGTTACAGGGTCTTTTCTTAAAGCAATTTCAGTGCGAGTGATATCTACAGTGCTGGTTTTGTGCAACCTATTATTTCACTGTCAAAAATATGATCTCTGAAAGCTTGTATTTAGATATTTCAATACTTTTTTGTGAAGAGTTGAAAGGGTTCATTTTGTTGCATTTAATAAAATGTAGAAAAATAAAAGTTTTTCTGCTTTCTTTGTCATATAATATATGGAATATGTTTGGGTTTTGGGGAGAATTTTCTCATTGTTTTTGATATTTCATTGACTACTTTAATCAACTAATTGAGAAAATAAACAAACAAGATATAATGTGTTAATTAATGAGCCTTGGAGGGGTTTGTAAGCCAATATTTTTTACCTTTGGACACAGCCAGGCTACATGTTTCCCCTTGTTTTCAGTCTTTATGCTAAGCTAAACTAACCAGCTGCAGGCTTTGTATTTAGCGTACAGACATGAGAGTGGTATCAATCTTCTCATCCAACTCTTGGCATGAAACTCTAATCCTCTATTCCTCTAGTTGCAGCCCTAGACTTGGGTTATTATCTACTATGTGCTCACTGTTCATAGAGGTACAGTATTCTGCCAATATGTGCACTCAGAGGACTTTGTGTTTGCATGTTTGGCATTCTCTGATCTTCATCTAAAGTCTCTGCTAAGACTAAAACTGAAGCTGCATTGAGAACTTATAAGACTTGTCAAATACACAAGTACACAGGCTTTCATGTAGTCTGCCTTCATCTCCACTTCCTTTGATTGACAGAAAAAAAAAATCTTAAGAAGGACAAAAATGGCGCCCACTGCATCGTGACGGCTGCGAATAAAAACAGCCTCCGACGGTCACATTGTGTGTATTGGCAGACTCTCTCTCTGGCTCTCTCTCTCTCTCCCAACAAAAGAGACTGACACTCCTCCTACACCTCCATCTGTTGATTCTCCCGTTCCCTCCTTGTTCTTTTAAAAAAATCTTTGCCAGTTATCTGCTGCGACAGAGTCCCTGTTGCCAAGTGTTCAAGCGTGTAAGCGTGGTGGGTGGGTGGCTGCCCAGTTTTTCACGCAAAAGCTGGCATTTGTATTTAGAAAAATGAAAATAAAATAAATAAACTAGTTTAGTTGAACTCATCCAAGGAAAGGCAACACTTTATTCAATCATAAAATCAACCATGCCCTCTCTACTCTTAATGAAGGTTATTGACAGAACAAGCTTGGAATCAATGTTCAGGTCGGATTGGGATCGGGCCAAATAGTGACGTACAGCGCTAGGCAGATTGTGAGGGCTAATGGGGTGGTTGAAGCGTGACAGAACGAGTCCAGATTGACTTCCCTGCTGGTGAATCAAAGCTAAATGTTTAGTCGTTGCAGAGCCAGATGGATAGCCAGTTGAATGGGGCAGCACAATAGTTAGATATGATAAAATCACTTTGTTCATTTCATTAATTATCTTACTTGATTTTACAATATATGATGTAATTGCACAAATATTGGTTTAATTTACTGAATTTCATCAACTCAGAAACATGTCTTAGTTTGGTTATTTTCATATGCTGCGGATGTTGTTTTTTTCTGCTTTGTGTATGAAGTTTTCCTCCTTTTTTTCCATTCAATAGTGAGTATTTTTGATTTGTAACAGAGATGGATACACTACTCTAAATCTCTAAATGTACCGCTTTCATTTAACCTCCTTCAAAAACACCTTCATAACTTGAAACCCGTCCTAAACTGTGCAAAGACAAAAATGGATGTTGTTTTCGAATGCAAAAAATATTGACTATGGTAGTTTTGGAATTTGTTCTGTTAATAACACCATAATAGATAAATATCTAGGTGTTTGGGTTGATGAAAAACTTGATTTTCCATATTGACATTTTGTTATCAAAGCTAAGATTGAAATTGGGCTTTCTTGTTAGAAATAAATCTTGTTTTCCTTTTATTCACAAGAAAAAGAATTGTTGAATATATGTATTGAATTACGGGGATATTATTTATGGGCAGGCGGCCAATTCCACTCTCAAAACCTTTAGATGCAGTATATCACTCCACATGAAGATTCATTACTTTATTACTTTATAGTTATGGGACACACCATTGTCTAATTTACCAAAAAAAAAAACTGGCCTGTCTGCTCTGTCAACGAGGAGGGATCAGCATTTGTTCCTATTTGTTTACAAAGCTATTTTACAAAAGCCTCCCCATCTCTCAGTCCTGCTTTACTGAAATGTTGGTAGCCATTGTACCTGCTCACAGACATGGTTATAGAGTTAGGAAGATCTGCTTTCTGTTACTGTGCCCCACATACTTGGAATATACCTCATTAATACTACTGAGTCAATTCCATGGTTTAATTGCTAATTTTATTGATTGTAATTGTTATTGCTTTTAATCTTTTAATTGTTCTTATTGTTTTATTTTATTTATTAATTTGTTTGTTTATTAATAGAATCTACACAGGAATAAGGGATCGTGTCATCTGCGTAAAGATGGAAGTTGCGATTGTACAATGAAGAGATAATATTGTTTATAAAAAGTGATGGTCTAAGGACAGAACCTTGGGGAACTCCCTCTGCAATGGGGAGAAATGAAATGAGGACTGCAGATTACCCATTTTGACCCACTGTGACCTCTCAGAGAGATCATTTTGAAACCACAGGCAGCTAGCATTGTCAAAACACCAAAGAAGAAAGTTGGTGTAAAAGCAGAGAGCGGTCAACTGTTTCAAAAGCTTTAGTTAAATCAATAAAAATGTTAAATGGGCTGCATTTATATAGCGCCTCTCTAGTCTTCTGACCACTAAAAGTACTTTACAGTGCCTGCCAACATTCACCCATTCACACACACATTCATACACTGATGGCAGAGGCTGCCATACAAGGTGCCAACCTGCTCATCAGGAGATATAATCTAATCTACATTTATACACACACTCACACACTGCCTGGTGCAGCCATCAGGAGCAATTTGGGATTCAGTATCTTGCCCAAGGACACATCGACATGCAGACTGGAGGGACTGGGGATCGAACTGCTGATCTTTCCGATTAGTGGACAACCGGCTACCTCCTGAGCAGCACAGTGTTGTTTGTTATCTAATGCTGAGATTGTTAATAACTAAAGAAAGTAGCAGAAATAGTGCCATGCTTAAGCCTGAAACCAGCCTGAAATGGAGTTAGCATGGAAAGCGAAGAATAAAATTATGTGACTCAAATGTTTTTTGTAAGACAAGATAATTTTGAGATTGGACAATAATTATTCAATTCAGATTCGCTACCACCTTTATGGAGAGGAAGAACACTGGCAGTCTTCCAAACTGTAGGAATGATGCCAGAGGTAATGCTACGATTGAAAGTTTGAGTTATATATATATTCAGAAATTAGCTGTGCTGAGAATTTCAAAGCAAATGCTTTCAGTTTGTCATCACCCGTTGATTTCCGCGCATCAATATTGCATAAAGCATCAGCTCCCATCCTACTGGAGACAGGAGATAAGCTTGAGTGGTTTACTTCAGCAGTAGCATTAGAGAAGGATGACCTATGTTCTTCCACAAAACCGTTGGGACCAACACTAAAACGATAAGATGCAGCAAAATGATTGTTAAAAGCAGCGCAAATTTCAAGTTATCTGAGTAAAGCCATTAGCAACATAGGCAGATAGAGGAGTGCTGGTATTGTTAGAGGTAGATTCAACCATTTTCCAGGATTTACTGGGGTTATAAAAGGAATTAGTAAAGGACTCAACTTTCTTAAGGCAAGCCAATGACAAGAGTCTTTGTTGTGTCTAGCCAGAGCCTATGCTTTGTTTAAAACTGAGTTAAAAACATTGGTAAAATAATTTACAGCTAGATCAGGATCAGGGATTATGAGGGTGTCAGTGATTGGACTGGAGTAAAGGTCATGTAGAAAGGGCCTGGTCATTAAAAGTGTCTTCTGACCATTATGTGTGAGTTAGTTTTCCTCTGTTTCACTTTGCTAATGCAAAGAATCAGACAGTGCTCACTAACACCAAGGTCAAAAACACCACAGGCAGGAAATTTCTCTGGTCTGTTTGATCATATTAAGTCAATTATGCTTGACTTCTGCAGTGGTTTAATGGACCGGAGGATTAGCACCATCAGGACTTTATTTCGACGACCAACTCCTAATATTCCCTTAATGGCAGTAGATGGAAACACACATTAATTTGCAATTTCTTTTGCAGATTTTCTGGAAATTCAATTAAAACTAAACTAGCTTATAACAAGGCAGCTTTTCCCTTTTCATAGCAGGACTCAAGCCAAGCCAAGTGAGTGTTATTTATGCATCATCTAGTGTTTCCCCCCCCCAATCCTGAGATTAACATTTTATCTTCATAGTGTCAGCTAGTCTGGAAAGGTCAAATGCCTTTTTCTGTGTACGCTGCAGACGTAAATGGACATGAAAGCAGAGTTTGGGTGGTTTGGATTCACCTTCTCTCTATTAAAATTCCTTCTATGCGTTAATAGAGTTTTAGTTAATCTGTTGAATTTTGTAATATTTGGTCATATATCACAAAAACAAAGTTTAATACAGACCATTCAGACTTAAAAACACAGTGGAGACTTAAAAAATGCAGGTATGGTGGTTTTAAAACATCTAAATCTACTTTTTAATTGGTGTAAAAAGACAATAGTCCAAGCCTCATCCATTATACAACGACTCCAATGATTTCTCTCGTGTTCAAAGCCTCAAGCAGGTGTAAAAACATTTTCTGTGAAATTGAAGAACTTGTTAACAAAATGTTTCATTCATATCCTTACTTCTCTGATTCAATGAAGAGCAAACTGAATGAAAATACCTGAATGGAAACCCAATTTGCCTCTTTTTTTGCTACGCCTGCCTTCTTTCTTCCTCTGCAGAGCAGAGCTATGCTGACTCAACATAATTAGTTCCCCAGCATAGCGAACGCTGACACAGGTATTTGTGCCTCAAACAAATGGCCTCCAGCATCTCTGCCGCCCCTCTCTCTCTTTTCTTACTCTCCTGGCCCTATTTTCTCTCATTCTGTCATTTCCTTTCCCTCTCTCTCTCTCTGTTCTTCACACATTCTCCACCCTATTCTCTGTCTTCTCTCTTTGATTCCTGCGAGTCTTGTTTGTGTTCGTTTTCTGTGCTGTTTGTGTAGGGGTCACACATTTATTTGCATGCATACACAAACACACACCCACACACATATACACATAACAGTTCCAGACAGAGGCTCACAGGATGCATCAGTATGGTTGGTATAACTGTGATGGATAAGAAATTCAAACAACAACCTGCAATTTACATCCTTATCAAATGGCTGAATGTAATCTTAGTCAGTTGATATGCAGATATCTACTATACTTTGTACTTTGACTTGTACACTTTGGGAAAGGTCATGGCTAAGTCCTGAAACAAAAGTACAAGTCCCTAGTGGTAAACAATCTATTTTTTTAATTAACTTATAGAAACCTTTAAAGTAGCAACATGAAAAGTCTTAGAATAACGCCTTTTATCATGAATTTACTGTTGACATTGTCTAAGTTTCTGTAGGCAGTGTTCCTCTCTAACCTTTTAGCCATGGTGGCAAAACAGTTCCTCTGTTTTGCCACCAATAAACACAGCATGTCATGTGGGTCAGAGGAGACATAAAACTTAGAAGCTGCCGTTAAAGTGTAAGGGGAAACCCTGACGCCATGAATTAAACACACACACACAGACAACAAAGTAGCAGAGTCGTGTTCGGCTGACCTGTTGAGGTAGACTCGTTTCTCTGTGAACTGTCCTTGGCCGTGTGTCGGGTCTTCGTAGGGCTCGTTCTGGACGACCTCCACTCCTTCCCCTCGATCACTTTGCTCATGGCTGTGTTTACTGATCATGTACAGCTGCCCGATCTGGTACTGGAGGACAAAACACACAGAAAGGAAGGATGAGTTGCTATTGTTTGGCAACAGGAAACTTTTATACATTAGTTCATAGTGTAACAGGCAGGAGACGTACTGCAGTCAGTATAGATGCCCAGATGTTCATAGGTCAAGTCGAGTGTCAGGTTGAGAAAACAAACTCACGACAACATCCTTTTAATGGCTGTTCAGGAGCTTTCCATTATATCACATGGTCTTCATTAGCAGATGGAGTTTGCCCGGTTTGTCGTGTAATTGTAAACGTTCAATTTTTTTTTTTTTTCTCTGAGCACTTAAAAGGAATTCTTGTCTAGATGATCACCATGTGCACTGCCAAAGTCCCAGAACAGTTACTAAATGGATCTAATGAGATTGTTTTCTCATCTGTTGTTCCAAAGGTCAAGAATTAACTTTATACCTCAAGTTTCAAGTGTTTACGGTCTCAAGTACTGAGTCACCACAGTCTGCATCGAGTCTTGAAAGATATTGTGTAAGTGTTGGACGTCATTTAAATGGAACTAGTAATGAAACACAGACTTTGCGCCACAGAAACTGGTCTGCTTTTTTTTATGGTTAATTTTTTGTTAGCAAATGTCAAAAGTGGACTTGTGACATTGAGATCAAATGCAATTCTAAAACACACTATTGCACTATTTGTGTACTTGTTTGTGCAACAAAGCCATTCACTTACAGATTACAGCTAGAGTAAACTTGTACGCGACTTAAGCTTTAATTATATCATCATCAGCTGAAAAAATTAACACCCTTTCTGAATATTATACAATACTGTATATCCCACCTGTATCTTCTCATTTTCAGTTCTGAATAATTCTCATTGCTTTGTTATTGTGCAAAATGGTGACAGGAAGTATATTGTCAGTATATTTGTTACTCAAAACAAGTAAGTACAGTTCAACTGTGCATCTTTATTTCTGCATGTGGGAAACTTGACTCCATGGCAACGTAAAAAAAAACAATATTTAGTTGAGTCTGACCAAGAAGCGCCTGTCTGCTTGGCCCCGAGTCAACTCGTTCTTTATTTATTGCCTCATTTTCTAGATTTAGTTGTGAAAAAGGTCAGAAAACAAACTAAAGTCATGTCAGCTTCCCTTACAATAATACTTCTTCAGTAAAAAGGCCAGACTCACAGTTCGCTACCTCTATTTTAATGAATGTGACAGTGTTGCATTTGTACACATCAGACTGTGTTCGGTTAATTTAATACTTGCCATGCAATTTAATACTTGTCAAGCAATAAACTGTGGACTGACTTGAATGAATGAATGAATGGGAGAAATTTTGAATGAAATTTTTGATCCCCACAGAGGAAATTCACTCATTACAGCAGCTCAGAATAAGAAGGAAAAGTGAGTGATAAATAAAAACTCAAGTTTATCCAGTATATACATATATACACACCTATCACATACACAGATATGACCTGCAGTGGTGATACACACATGGTTTGATGCATTGTACTAAAATATTGCAATGGAAATTGGATAAGCGGCGTTGTCAAAGACTGACAACAGCTTGACTAACATCCACCTCTCACACACCATTGTGGAATCAGTCCAGGACAGAGATAGCCCTCTTAACCGGTTTATTGAGTCTTTTTCTGTCCCTCTCCGTGCTTCCACCTCCCCAGCAGACCACCACAGTGTCATTAAATGTTCTTAATGTCCTGCCTACTCCAAAAGGACTTCAGTCTCCTCAGCGTATGAAGACAACTTTGTCCCCTGAAGGTAACACTTCTGTCCACTTTTGATCTTTAATCTTCAAACTCTAGCTAAATCCAACCCTTCTGTCACTGACAAAAGACCCAGAAAGGTAGAAGTAAGGATATGGAAAGGAATGAATGATTTTAAAGGATCTGAGTGAGAGTGAGCATCAAAGGAGGGCAACGTGAGGAGTTATAATGAGAAGGATGGGCTGAAGTTAAATCAAAGACGGAGAAAAGAGACATAAATTTTTGACAACAGATTAGAAGTAAGAGGATGGGGAAAATGAGGAAACAGAACAGAAAAAAAAAAAAAGATGGCTTAATGATGGCCGGTGATGCTTATAATCCTTTTATCTGCAACAGGCGGTGAACAAGTGAAGCAGCACTCTGCTTCCTGCTCAAACACCATATGCTTTCTCTTCCCTCTGTGCTCCTCTCCTCCACACATGTGCTTCAGTTTTTTCAGTGGTAACGAAGGCAAGCTGAATCAACTATATTCCCCCGGATTCCACACTCCCTCTTCTCCCTGACCTTTACCTGTCACCGCTGCTGGCTGAGCTGTGAAACGCTGTCAGAGGAAAATGTGAGGTGCTCACCCAAATCAGCTCCCACGAGGGGGCACGAAACGGTGTCAGCACCGAGCTGCCGTTGCGAGTCTCTGATGTATTTACAGGTACTTGCTAAAATAAATGAAACAATCAGGTCATCAGATCAGGCCTGGTGGAAAGATGCAAAACCGTGCAGCTACACACACAACAGATCCTATCGCTGGGGATTTGCATAGCTTGGGCGAAAATTGTCAATGCGCCATGAAACTCAATAGAACAAAAAAAAAAGAGAAACAGTAAAAACAGATTATTGCCTGTGGAATTCGAATAATTACTCAAATCCTTACACTCTTGCACTATTTGTGAGCCACATAGTTACTGTTGTTGTCTAGTTGTTGTCTGGATGTACATGTATCCATTTTCACACCTATTTGACTACACATAATTAAATTAATCAAAATTACTACACTGGAAAAAAAAATCCATCACCTGGTGAAACAACATTCAATTTACGATTATCTTTCACTATAAATCACTATACATGTAAATTCTCAGGATCTCTTAGTGTTCCATCCATCGAGGTGTAGTGATGGTCATTATTATGCTCAGCAGAGCTTTCATTGGCCAATTCTCCCCGAGGCACAAAGCTGTAATCATCCGAAAATTAGACACTCCCACCAGAGTGAATAGGCTTTAACATACTGTAGGACAAGGGAGATGAATTAGAATAGCTTCTGATTTATTTTGATTAACGTAAGCACGGGGGGGGGCTGGTGGGGATGGAGGTGGGGGGATCTGCCCTTGGCCGACGGCTCTGCGTCCTCTGAGGTAGACGAGTTTGACTGTGAAACTTAAACAGGGGCAGCAACGCAATGACTCACTTCCTCTGTATCTGTTCGCTCCAAGTCCCCCCCCGCCCCCCCCCCCCCCCCGCTTGTCAAAGGCATCTCTAGACAATGGTATACGTGTAAAGATTGCAGTGTCAGAGAAGGACACACACATTTAAGAAAGGAAACATACACACATATCAAGCCAAAACAAAAGGTTGTTCCGACACTAAATTCCCTGAGGAGAACGCCTGACTCAGCCACACCTTAAGATCAGAGATGAACAGTTATCAGGATGTGCTGCGACCTTCTGCCACAGTGAGACATGTTATATAAAAAAATGTTTTCCTTCTCTTTCTTCACACTTTCTCACACTGTACGACATGTTTTTCAGGTGTTTACTGCTACAAGTTAATTACACAGTGACAGCGATGAAAAGCCAGAAATCTCTGCAAGTCCAGTAGCTTATTAATCAATCAACAGGAAATGTAACTATTTTCTATCATTTTAGTTATTAAAAAACACCAAGTACTTGATAGTTGCAGCTTCTCAAATGTGAGGAGATGCAGCTTTTCTTACAATAAGCTGACTATCTTTGGGTTTACGCCTGTTGTTCAGACAGAAAAGCAATTTTAAGAGATGACTTTCAGCTCTAGTTTTCCCTGTTTTCTGATGTTTTGAAGACAAAACAATTCATTGAGAACATAACCATCCAATTCATTGATTATGAAAGGAATTGTCAGTTGCAGCCCCCCCCCCCCTCCTCCCCGCCACCTCTATCCACCTGATGCATGTAAGTTCAATATTCACTCTCCTTTTAGCTCTGTTTTTGGTCTCCACCAGCTCCTGAGGAAATCATCTGGCTCTTTAGCTGCAAACCTTTGACTGGTACTGTACATGTGATCAATTGTTAATATAAAAATATTAATTATAGCCACTTTAAGAGCCACGTGCACAATGTCCTACACCAACGTGAGCAGCAGTAAGCAGCAGAACACAGAGCCAGCCACTGAAGTAAAAGTTCAGTAAGTGCAGTGCAGTGGAGGACTGTCAAGTTGCAGGATTATGAAACGCATCACCTAAAAGGACATTTTGAGTGTCGGCAGATTCAGAGCTGGAATGACCCGTACACAATGTGAGGCCCGGCGCAGCACAGCGAGTACTACAGCTCTGAAATTAATGACCGATCTTCACGTATTATAAAACACCGGACCGAGTGTAGCCGCAATCGACAAAACAAGTAACTACATTTATTTAACATGAATGGTCTGTGATCAGACTTGAGCAACCTACTGGTTTCATGTAGTCTGTCAGCAGTGTGTTCACTTTTGAGACAGTTCCTACTCAGTCACAATAAATTAATTACAGAGAATGTCAAGATAGAAAATGCACACGTTTTCAAACATGGCCGAGGTTATAAAAGCTTATGTAATTCAGTGTTTAAAATGAAAAAAAAAACCACTCTGGCCATTTGTGTGTTAATTTATTAATGCAGCATATAACTGAAGCTGAATGAACTGAAATTATTACATCACCTCTCTTATCCCTTACTGAATATACAGTAACAGCCAGACCTGATTGCACAGCAGGCTCTTTTTCTTTCACCTTACACCGATTCAGTTTCTTTACTCCTTTAAACCGCAGCCACATCTGCTCCATTAATAAAAACTTCACCTTTTCATTGAAGTCTCAAAAACAAGGGCAGCATTTCTAAAAGACAGCTCTGAGCTGTGATGAGAGCAACGGTGCCATGTTGAGAGCTACTGTAAATAATGCAGATGCTCCCCACATACTAAATGAGGGAAGTGAGTGATGTGGATTGAGAGACACTGAGGCAGAGGACAAACCAAGGGGAGAGGACAGAGGACAAAGTTGCAGAAAATGAGAGAGAGAGGTAGAAACGGACCAAAAATAAAGACTTGGGACACGGGGTAGCAGAAGCAGTTAAGTGTGACAGCCTGATTTAATGTCCGTTTAGACTAGAGACGTCCTTTTCCACTCGCTTTATCACAGATAAGCTGTAGCAGTTGTCATCTTCTAAAAATGTCAAGGATGTACATATATTATCTAGGCTTCTTATGAAGGCCGGTGTGGTCATTTGAAATGTTTGAGAACACCATGATGAATGTATTCATCCACAAACA
The DNA here is from genome assembly GCF_963924715.1 of Thunnus thynnus. Taxonomy (NCBI): domain Eukaryota; kingdom Metazoa; phylum Chordata; class Actinopteri; order Scombriformes; family Scombridae; genus Thunnus; species Thunnus thynnus. The sequence goes on along the minus strand of NC_089519.1, from coordinate 4,423,938 downwards.
GGCCAAAATAGAGCACTCCATATTAGGGAAGGTTTGCACAACAACAAATAAAACCTTGTACTAACTGTTTGACTAGCCCTGTTATTTTCCCCCCATTGAAACAAAACAGGCAATCACTTCAGCAAGCGCTGCGGCAATGAAGTACTACTCACTCGGTCTCTTGTCTGGAATCTTCACAGCGTGATCGATCATTTAGCTACATGACGCAGCCAGCACAAAGAGGCCAGTACTTGCCTTGTCTTTATTCGATTTGTCTGATGACAAGGCACTCTGGTTTGATGGTGCTCGTTAATCAGTGTCAATAAACCAGAGTGTGTTGTCATCATCACCCCCTATTACAGGGTTCTGGTCTAGGTCGTTGAAACCCAAATCCACAAACGGAGAGGGCTGCATTCTGATAGGTGTGAAATCACAACTGCCTACTGAAGAGTCTCTACCTGCAAACAGCTTCTAAACAAATCTCTGAATGCAACTTGTGTAAAAGCTCGCTTTGCTGCATCCTTTTGTTGTACAAATAGAAATGAGTCTTAGAAACAGAAAGCATAAAGACTCAATAGTTGCCGCTTTAGCAGCCTGTTATCCTGCCGGGTTAGAGATTTTTTCATCATCATCATCTGGGCTCTTTGTAAAGTGTTAATACCAGTTAAGTATGTAAGAAAAAAACATTTCTTCCTTCAACCTGGTGAAGGCCACCTGTTCACGAGTAGGTGTGCCTTTGTGAAACTTGATCTTTAGCATAATAGACGTTTGTGGGCAAGTTTCATTCACTACCGTGTTGTCTTGTTATCCAACAGTAAAAAAAAATATTTCACGACGCAGAGCTTCTAGTCCCACTGTCAGAAATCAGCAGATATTAACACAGTACAGTTATAACAATTCAGCCTGAAGGGATCATGAACATCTGTACCAAATTTCACGGCAATTCATCTCATAGTTGTTGAGACAATTCACTTAAACCCACAGATGTCAACTTTATGGTGGCCAAGGAAAAGTCAGTAGAGGTCTTCACTGGTTCAAAATTCATTTCCAATAAAGAGAGACCCGACCCAAGAGGGACCCAGCCAGACCTGAACACAACAGGCCCGATCCAAGATGTGGTCGGCCCGAACAGAGAGAGAACACAAACACCGGCGGCAGCCTGATGCGCTATCAATTAATTCAATCAATTAACAAGCAGCCACTGTGGGAAAGAGCAGCAAAATTATTATAATAATGCCTTAAGTAGAATATACAGTCATAGAAATGAAAATAATTTGTATATATGCTTCAAACACAGTTTTATAACCTATAATAACATGTAATCCTATTCCACCTCCGGTACCAACTGGGTGATAGACAAAAGACAATGTTCTAACCTATTTACTCTGTTTTATTTAATATAAATTTATGATAAATGTAATATCTGTGAATTAAATTCCTCAGGAAAATCTTCGGACTGATCTTCCTAAAATAAGTTCAGCAGTGACCAGATGATCAGAGCTGAGCAGCGTACACTAGGCTCCGTTTGGATCCACTCAGGTATCGGATATATAGACATACAGACCCAACCCGATTAGACTCGGGTCCTGGGTCAGGTCTCGGTTCCTCAGAATCAAGTGGACCCATGACACCTGAAGTGTTCCTATTTAATAGCACAGGCCTCGCCTGTCAGTGAGAATTCACTGCATCCTCACTCAGTAAAGCCTTGAACACAAATAATTCCAGCCGTTATCAAAATACTACTGCTCACATCTTAAAAAGGGCTTAAAAAGGTCTAGACCGGCTGTCAGACAGCCAGACGTGCTTCTAGACTGGAGAAACACGATACGAATAACCAACATAGCAACGTTAAGCCGTATAGATCAATACATGGTCTATCTGGACTCCCTCAGCATTTCTTTGCAGTCAATAACGCTACAGCACCATCATGAAGGAAGCAGAGTAGTGAGGTGAAAGAGGATTCATTGCATGGTCACGTAAAGCTACGGTGCTGTTGCTGAAAGAGGGAGAGAATGAAGATCAGAGGACGAGGGAGGAAAAAAAAGGATGGACAAAAGAGGAAGTGAGTTAAAACTAAGTAGACAAAGGGATAGAGGGAGTTGATAGAGAAGAAAGGATAGGAGGAAGACAGAAAGGAAAGAAACACTGGGGAGGGAGAGGAGGAGGTATGATTGGTGGTGTAAACGTCACTGTCAAAAGTTTGGACACACCTTCCCATTTGTCTGAATGAGAAAGCGTGTCTAAACTTTTGAGTGGTGTTGTATATCATCATTTCCAGGCCTCTGTGGACAAAAGACGGGGGAGAAAAAGTTCCAACGAGACCAATAAACCAAGACAGGCAAGAATGATTAGAGGAAAGAGAAGAATCATTTTCTGTCCACTGAGAGATGACCTCCCTCATTATTCAGTGCAACAACACTCTTTAAAAGATATGGAGCTCAAGTGCTCTGGTTTTACTGGCACAATGATGGTAGCATTTCAACTTGGCTTTTAATTGTATATGGAAATGGGACATTGGCTGAGAGCCAAACACTTTGCTCCATTTGCAACCGTTGAATTAGTTTAGTAAGAGTAAGCAAAGAATGACTTCAATTTATGGCTCAGATGCAGAGAACAGCTAACTAAGTGTTTTGTTGTTGTTTTTTTTTTCCTTTACTTTAGCTGCACTCCATTTGACTGCTGGTGTGTCACTTGTTCTATAGCAGCAAGGACAGGAAACATGTTGAAACAGAGTGTAGGAGGGATGATAGTTATGACTGTAAATCCCCTTCACAGCTAATAACCAAACAGAAGCAGGGGGAATATGTAAATATGCACTGTAAAAAGGAAGTTTACAGTTAATTTACATAAAATGTGCAGTAAAAATTTCACGTATTTTTACACACATTTCACATTTTTGATAAATGTTTTTTAGGGTCTATAAATTTATAGTTAATGGCTGTTTTTACAATAAATAAAAATAAATTTAACATTTGTTATTCAACAGCATGACTGTATTTTTTACAAGATTTTATGATTAAAAACTCATTAAACTAAAGCTTTCTGTTATAAATAAGTCATATAACATGAATGTATTTTTACAAGGTTGTGTTAGTAAAAAATACTTTAAAGATCTCCTCAAGACATGTATTAAGACATATAAAAATACACTGCTTGGAGCGATCATGTGTGTCTGATATGGGGTTTCCACAAAAAAAAAAGTATAATTATCACATCCTTAAAATGACATCTACTCCTTCTCGCTCATAAGAAATTCCAAATGATATGAATATGTAAATCTATTTCATCTCTAAAGTTTAATTGCTGGAGACAAGATGCCTCCTACTTCACTGTAAAGGTCATTCTCAGTGTTTGTGCACTGGAGGCTTCAAGTTTCCACATCACACTCACGTACGTTGGCTTCCAAACTAGTCGTGATATCACAAATCATGCTTGTAGGCCCAACCCTTAAAATCAAATTTTCAAGAATACAGAGAAACTTTCCACTTTCAGCAGATGAACGTGATAACAGCCTTCTAGTGTTAAACTCTGCACAGCGAAGCTCAAACATCCAAATGTAGGAACAAGAAGAAAAACATATTTTTGAGTGGAAGGGGACTTTAAAATGGAAAGTGTTGGCAGACACTGTACAACCTGTGTGTGTTTACCAGTCTTTCTTATTTTACCATATGGTGGTTCTTGTGGTATTTTGTTTACTTGCTGTCGATTCAGGTCAGCATAAGTTGCATATTAAAAGTTGAAATGGAGTGAAAACCACACCCATCTGGCAAAAAACAGCACTTTTAAGCATGTGTGGCTATGAACACTCTGCTGGATACTACAAAGATGTCCAACTGTAATCGCACTGGTGACATTTTTAAGCTTGTCCTTAGATTACATGTTGAATGTTGTGAGGATATCCTGGTTTGCTGACCTTCATTATGTAATTCAGAGTTGACATTCCATCTGATAACCCCTTTGCTTTGTTTTGTTTTGTTTTTCCTAACTCTTATCATCACATTTAGTTGCTCAGACAGGATTTTTTTCTGTTCCTTGGTTTGTTTCACTGATATTTCTAGAGTTAGGCCAATCAATCTGTCCAGCATTTCATCCGGCATCACATTTTACTGTGAAAATCTACTAATGTAAATACTCAATTAAGCTGCAAGTTTTACCAGCTAAAAAATACACAAACACGGCTAATTGGTTAATTTTAGGGCAAATTCTGTTTTACTAGAGGGAACAAAATTTGCATTCACAAATGAAACATATTGTGATCCAACACAAGCAGAATTGCAAAATTGAAATATGTAGCATTCACAACCAGAAAGGTCCAACCAGAAGGAGCTAGCTACATTTGCCAAATAAATAAAAGTAGAAGAAGGACATATTCCTCAAAACAAGGTTAGCACTTTCTATTCAGTTTGTGAGTATTTCACTAATTTATTACAGATCACTTTCAAAGTTAACCCTTAGCGACACAGGATTAATGACCTTCTGCATACAGAGGTCCTCGACATTAGGCAGAGACTCTTGTGAACAACAAAAGTATCGGTGAGGGCATAATTAACCTACACTCAAACAGCAGTGCTCCTCAACAGCCAGGTCAGCACACCTCTCTATCTGAATGTCAATGTGAAGTAATAGCTACACTAATAGCTCTGCTAATCACTGTGCTCCACTTGTAGGAGGGTCATATTCATGCCCTCTAGGAGCACTATGGCAGCCCAACAGAGGGACCATTTTGTGTTTGGCAGGTACTAAAACACTGACAACTTGTAAGGGCAACTTTGAAGGGAAAAAAAGAAACCTTTCACGCCCCAAAGCTCATGTGATTGTAATTGCTCAATTTCTGCCTGAAAGAGTGAAATGGCTATGGAGATGACAGCGAAAGCATAAAAATAGTCCTTGGCTCACAGTTTGTATAAATGAGCTCAGTGTGCTATCCTTGGTTACCGAGTGACTGAGTCTGTGTGGGAGATGTGTACTGTATGTACATAGTGCTATTATGGTCACACACTGAGTACCTGTAGAAGTGCAAGGAGAAAGGTGGGCTATTCTTTCATTAATGGCTATTTTTAAAACATGACCTAAGTAGATATTTATTCTTTAAGACATCACTAATAGCAGTCCACACGTGAGGAGTGTTAGACCAAACATGTCTACATGGAGATAGGGTATAAAGAGGAAGTACTAAAGGTTCCAATGAACCTGATGAAGATAAACATCATAAAGTTGTTAATTAAACATTTTCTAATTGTTGTATTAGGCTGAACAAAAAGCAAAAGTAAAAAAAAAATGGTGTGAGTCACTGCGTAACAAAAGAATAGAACCAACTACATACATAAAGCACATGTACCAAGCATCCAGTTTGCCGTTTGCATGCCTGTAGCTGCAAACCATCCAGGCGGACAGAAACGTTGTGTAGGCCCAGGATTGAAGCTCGGGCAGTTCATGACACCCATTAACGAAAACAAATGGGTAAATAAAATTCTGGGGAACATCGAATAATGGGAGAAACCTGACTCTTTGTTACTTCCCTCGACTAATCAGCTCCTCCCCTCTCACCCCCACAAACACTCAGCCCTTCATACTGATGGATGGCTGCATTAACGGGGCAATAGTGGCTTGGGGGGGGGGGGTTGGTGGGTGTGTGGACAAAAGGTACAGGACCAATCTGAGGAAACAACTGGGAACATGAAGAAGAATGAAGTTTCTGTCATTGTTGAAACCTACCAATATTTCTTCATGATTATGATTCACTTTTGGCATCTACACAAAAGGTGTCCAGTTTGTAAAAAGTCTGTTCCCACATGACCTGACTGTTTTAGATAGATGAGAGTTTTTAATCGTAATATCCAACAGCAGCCAGTTAGAAAATGGGTGCACCAAAGAGAAATGGATTAGGAATGATGGATTTTAAAACATATGTTTGCTTATGACTTTCAATGGCAGAGATCCCAGAGCAACCCCAGACATTGGGTGATGTTAATATGTTCAAACAATTTGACTATCGCAGCTTTAACAAGAATGTTGCTGATTTTGAACCTGCTAGAAGTGAAGTTGAAAACTTTGGGAGATCTAACACAGTCTTGAGCAGAACACCTTCCCCCAAGAAATATGTCGAAATTCATGAGACATCCACTCACTTTTATTCAATAAAAAATGTAGCTAGGATAACTTAAACGCATAAATACACGACCCCATAATGCAGACACAGCTATGGACACTTTGCAGTTTCATTACCTATGAAAAACAAAGAAAAACGCAATCTTCTTCTTCTATTCTGTGCACATTTAATCAACTGGGTGGCAGTGTGCAGTGCACTGGGCTGCTCTCTCCAGATAAGATTATCCTTCAGCTGTAGGCCTGGCAGTCAATAAGAGGACCAGGAGTGCAATTAGTGAGTGTGTGTATGAAGGCAAGGGAGAGTAGAGAGAAAGGGCAAATGAAGACAGAAAAAGATAGTAAAAGATAGCAATTGGGTAAGTAAGAGAGAAACAAGACAAAAACAAGTTATCGGTGTTGGCCAATCTGAACAAACTGAGCAATATAAACACAAGAAATCAACATGCAGGACAGAAGAAACATCTCAGTCCTGTCCTCCACAAGAAACTTGATGTCTTTCCCACAGTCCCTACAGGTACACATGGTGGAGTGAGAAAACAGAAAGTATATGTTTGACAGTAAAAGAAGACATTGGTTGTGTTACAACATGCTTATGAAAGCAACACACATGCAAAACTGGTTTAACTGATGAAACAACAATGTCTGCTTGGAAGATAGTTTTCTAATGTGCTTCCAATCTCTGTTTTTGATATTTGATTGTTTTACTGATGATTTTATTCAAAGTCGCCCTTTTATTTAGGGCAGTCAAACAAATTGCTACAGTATACGTGAATCAAAAGCTTAAGAGCTTCTATAATGGTGATTAATCTCAAAACAGGAAGCCAATTGTGCATTTTTTTTTTTACACTACAATAATCAATGTTCATTACAGGCCAATACAATATATGTATAGATTGTAAGGGAATTACTTTTTATACAGCAATTTGGATTTTACCATTAATTCGGGGTCATCAGGCAAAATTGACTAAGACATAATTAGGGCTGTAACTATTTTTTTTATTATCAAGTCATTTATCAATTCATTTGTTGATTATTTTCATAAGTAATCAATTCTTTGTTTAAAAAAAAAAAAAAAATCAGAAAAATGTCCATCCTGTTTTCCCAGAGTCCAGGGTTACATCTTCAAATGTCTTGTTTTGTCTGACGGTCTAAAAATAGTTTCTGATCAATTTTCTGTCGACCATCTAATTGAGAGATTAACCGATTGTTGGCAGTTCTTCACATAATTGGTTTTATTCCATATGTGGGGAAAAATTCTTATGTATTACACCTTTGTCTTTGTATTAGATTCAGCCTAAAAGCATATATAGTATACCATATAAGCTATTAGACAATATTTAGGCTGCTGATATAGGGAAAAGGTATTGATACACTTAAAAACAGAAAGCACAGAAAACTGTTGAATCCCGCAGACTATTGATTACTTGTCAAAGTCAATCCAAACACACACAACTCCATTTGAGGGTCATATAACTGCTGGAATATCAACAAAACTAATTTCAAATGGTTGTATATTTATTCGGATGGCTGCTATCTTGACCTTTAAGTGAAGCAAACTGTGCTGATGTGTCCACCTGTGACTCAACCTGATACCTGTCAGCTTCAAGTTCCTGCTAATGTGGGGATCAAGTGCTGGCCAGCTGAGCCATACACCCGGGACGCACGCCTCGCCTCGCCTAAGACACAACTATTTATCACCTGAGCTATTATTATTCATCATATCATCACACATGCGAACAGGCTTGCGCACACACACACACAGATTCACAGTACACATTTATACATACAAATCTAATGCCATGAGTCAGATAGATGGATGTTTTCCTGCGACTAAGATGTTGGGAGATGACGACATGATGACTGAAGAATGGAAGGAGACACAAAGAAGAAGGAGAAGAGGAAGTATCATTCAAGTGAGAGTAAAGTTTAATCCTGTATTTAGATAAGAATGTATTTCACCAAGGATTTAACCCAACAGAAGTGTCAAAAACCGCAAAACAATGCAAAAAACAAATGAAAAAACACTGATTATTACATTATTATACCATGCATATGGAAAGTACTTGACTCTGATAATCTCAGATAACTCAGATAACTACACTACCTACAGGTTGGTAGGTCTACATGGAGAATATTACTGGAAGCCTGCTGTTCCAGGAGCAGACGCTGAGCATTTTAGACATGCCAGGCAACTTGGCTGATGCTTCCACATTAAATGTTCCCTTAATACCTAATTAAAATGTTTGATTATCAAGGAAACTGAAGTGAAAAATGCTAGTGATATCAGAGGAAGTCAAGTCAAATCCAACAGACTGTATGTATGAGCTGTGCTAGAACCCTGTTAGCGGTTGCCATTGAGGTGAAGGTCGTGGTAGTGTGCTATGAATTGCAGATCGGAGCCCACAGCTGCTGCAGCCGGTGTGTGTCACAAGAGAGTGGTGTAAAGAGCACTCTGTAACATGCCATCATGGTGTGTGTGTGTGTGTGTGTGTGTGCAAGAGGAAGGGGGGGGCTGAACATATGCTCTATGCTCTGTGTGTTAACCGGCTTTGTCTTTTCATAGTGGGCAGATATGCATACTGTACATTGACTGCTTGTGTTGTTTGTGTGTGTGTTTGATCTGTAACCCACTGCATACCCGCCCTCCTCGAGCACAAACACAAAGCACTCAACACCTTTTTCCCCCCTCAACAACCTTCATTAATCAGCCGCACAGAAACAGAATTTGGCAGATTTTCTAAGTAATTTTCACAGTTTGAGTGAATATTTAATTGACTGTATTCATTAACTGAACGCTTAGTATGCATTCAGAACAATTAATTCATGCCTGCCTGCATTTGCTAAAAAAAAAAAAAAAAAGAGAGATGGATGTGGGAGACCTTTGGGAGGAACATGAATGGAGGTACGCGGTAGGTCAGAGCAGCCTAATTAATGGCCCGCTGCTATCCAACTGTACGTGGGTTTCAATTTCATTGCTGAAATGAAAATGAACGTTACAGATAAATTACATTTCTTAACAGTTTTGTCATTTCCAATTAAAAAAAAAATCAGGTTTGAGCAAAATGATGAAGAGTGACATCTAACTGTTCAGCATTTCCTGCTGACTTTTACTTTTACTCCATAACACACTAATCAACAGTATCATTTTACCTTCGTTAACACTTGTCAAACACAAGTTAGTCGAACAAGCACTGCCTGAAATAGGCAGAATGGATCTGACATGCAAAGATGTTGGATGAAATTTCAATAATCTGGGAGAAAATGGGATTAGTGAACAGCTGGGAAATGATGTAAAGGGTTACTCAATTGTTTTTTTATTAACACTATAGAACAATAACAACATCTGGAGGAGTGCAAATAGTCATCATTGCTAAAAAATACATCCATTAACACATATGGAGGGTCCCAAGAAGACATTCTTCAATTTAAGTGCCAAAAAGTTTGAGAACCGTTGTATTTTGTAGTATATGCAGACGTTATAAGATAAAAACATCATTCAACAACAATATTTTGTGAAATGTCAATATCCCCTATAAGAGCTGCAGCTGTCTCTGTGGGAGCTTGTTAGTGGAAATCGCCTCATGATGAGAGCTCTCACATGGACTCATCTCCATTTCATGAAAACATGTTTAATTGAAATCTTATTGAAGGGGCAACAATGATTATGCTGCAGTAAGAATTTGGCTCGGGTGCTGGGTGCATTATGATTCGAGAAGAGTGTGAAAACGGAGAATAGGCTAAAAAACATTTAAGCGGGGCTCCCGTCGAGGAGGAGCAGAGCCCCGAGCCCATTAAAAAAGAAAAATGGATACGAGGACAGAGGGAGACACGAGGTAATATGAAGAGGGAGACAGGACCCAGCCAAAAAGAGAGTGAAGACAAGGAGAGAGGGAGGTAATGGAAGATAGAATAAGTGAGAGAAAGGGACTTAGACCAAGACGAATGGCAGGAGTGATGGAGCGAAAAGGAACCTGAAAGACGGACGGCAAGAAAGAGAGACTATTTAATGAATGGAGAGAGAATAATAAAGAGAGGTGCTCTACATGAAGGTGGCAAACAGTGAGGAAGTAAGTATTTTTTGTGGGGAGGAGAGAGAGGAAATGA